>NW_017728909.1:48089063-48108860 GCF_001723895.1 Crocodylus porosus
GCTGACTTGAAGGTATCCAGCTTCTCAAGGTGTTCCTTCATGAGGTCAGCATTAATGGAGGGCGGGGATCTCCCTCACCCAGACTCCAGGATCTTCCAGGGTTAAAACAATATGCCCATGCTGCTAGATTGCAGCATACTGGGGAACACCTGAATGTTCAGTGTGTGGCACTGCAGACAGGTCGGTGGCAGCAGGTACCACACAGCCACAGACAGCAAATATGTACTGGGCATTAAGATGACATTCACATATTGTGAGGTTAAAATCTTACCCTACTTATTCACTGCACAGAGTGGTTTCATTTAAGATTTAAATCAAATTCACTTGGGAATCATAAATCCACTTAAGCCAGTTGAAAAGGCTATTGTAGTAGAAGACAGGAATATTTTCCAGCTAGAAGCTAAATTATGCTTGCAAACTGAGTTGACTAGGTGGAGGTGGGAAGGAAAAGGAAACACCAGGAAGGGAAACAAAACCGAACAAGGACAAACAAACAGAAATTTACATAAATGTAAGAGTCGGGAATTTCCACAATTTAAAGGAACATAACAACAATATTATTTCCTAGAAAGTGGAATGATAGTGGGGTGACTTTTTTTTATTAGGGGATCAAATTTAAACTATGCAGCATTCTGTAGTAAAGCCCACTTAAAACAATAATCATCCAACGAAAAAAGTTGGCTGGCAGGGTTTGTATCTGGTTTGTATGGTACTCTACATCACACAGAAATGTTGGCACCAACAAGCTATGAACATCCTTTAAAGCTTTATTGGCATGTGCCATTTGTGGACAGGTTAATGCACCTGCCTGAGACTTACCTGTAGAAGATAAAACAAGTGTTGATAGGCCTCCAGCTTTTTTCTCCTTTCTTTGTTCAAGCCTTTGATACCCTGTTTGTCACCTGTCACCATCTCTTCTACCTGATTTTTGCTTTTCTTGTTTAGCTTCTTACTGTGCAACACAACATCCTGTAGACATAAATGAATGTACAGGAAATGTATTTACACAAAAGCTAAATGTATTTATGCAAAGCTTCTCACTCATATGTTGAAATCTCCTGTTTGAACAGTATTTTTTTTTTTTATATTTACACAATGTAGTATGTTAAGAAGACAAGCACACACCAGAGGTGCACTGATATTTCGGTCACGTGTCTGATTGGCACTAATAAAAGGAAAGTTATGTTGGCAGTCAGCGTTTTTTGGCCGGTGTAGATGAGCAGTAACATCACCAATAAGTGTCAAGTGCATGTGTGCAGCTACAGCCTGCACGCAGCCAGCCCAGCAGCGTAAAGAGCAGTGCCTGGCTGGTAAGTCTGTGGAGGGAAAGATCCCTATGGTGAGGGGAGGGAGTAGGGCAGGGGCAGGCACTGCCCAGCCATGGTGGTGAAGGCGACTCCGCCAGAAGTGGGATGGAGCTGCCCGCAGCTCATCTGTGGGAGAGTGGGGGCAGCTCCCCACCACTGCGTGCACCCCCAAGGGAGGCATGGGTGGCATATGCCCCTTTGGATTTGTCCATGGGGTGAGATGGTGGGCCACCCACTGTGGGCTTGGGGCAGGGACTGCAGCAGCCTCTTTCCAGCTAGGGGGCTGGGCTGGGGCTGCACTTGAGGTGGGCAGCAGCAGTGGTGCCGGGAGGGGTGGCTACAGGGTGGGTTACAACCACCTGAAAATTCCACATAAAATCACCCCTCCCAGTGCCACTGTTGCTTGCACCATTACTTTTGGCTGGTGTAGCTAATAACATCACCGACAGAAGCTGCATGCAGCCGCAGCATGCATGTGGCCAGGAATGCAGCCTAGTAATGTGAAGAGAAGCATATTCCCAGGAATATCTTAACTGATCCTGCATTCTTTGGGAGTTCAGAACTCTACTACCTCCAATGCACACTATGAAAACAATTTGAATAAAGCTTGCTGACCTGCAGAGTAATCCTGTTTTTCACCAGCAGTCCAATTTTTATATCCATCAAGTTCAAGTCTTTTTCCAACTGTTGATTGGATCGGATTTTTGTAACAACCTCTTCCCTTAACCTCGTTACTTCCAGTTCTTCTTGGAAGTCTAAGTCACTTTGGTCCAGGAGGTAGGCAAATTTGCGTACGACATTGAGGGGTGGATTTTCAGCACCAACTGTAGGCAAGTAAATGAGTTCATTATTTACTTGCCAAATGTGTAAAAATGTAACACTGCAAAAATACCAGTGTGGTATTCTGACCACTGATGCCACTGTAGGAATTGTACAAAATTTTAAAATATGAAGATACGCTTATGCTATTGAGGGCAAGAATAACTTGTAATTCGACTTGCGTGTAAATACACTGAAGTATGAACGTAGTTCTAGCTAAAGTTAAAATTGCATTGTTAATAAGTGCTATACTTGGGAATTTCAGCTGCATGCTTCTGAAGAAACAATGAAGAAAACTTAAGGATACAAGCCACAAGTTACAAGAAAATGCTTCCCTCACATTTACATTTTAAAAACTTTAGGTAAATCAGCACTTACTTAGTGTTCTGTAGTCTTCCCTAGCTTTATTTGCTCTAAGAAATGCTTGTATTTTTACAATTTCTTCATTCTGGAAGAGACAGACTAAAATAGTTAGAAAACATCAAACAAGAATTCTCTAATGCTGATTCATGATCTCTGTTGGGAGGACAGGTTTTTTCAGCATAGGTATAAGTAGGAGAACTTTTAATACCTTGCATTAAAAATGTTTTATTCAGAAAGACATCAGATAATCCAATATGTTCAGTTATACTATTACTACATTAGTACTCTTGATTCAAAAAAAGAGGAGGAAGAGACTTACATGATCCTTGAAATACTGCAGCCGTTTCCTATAAGCTTTCCTTGCCAGGCACATTTTTAGCCAAGACTGAATCTGCAAGTCACAAAAACCAAGAGGTGGCACTGCTTGAGCTTTTATTAGGAAATCCATAATAGTGAACAAAAGCCTGACTTTTCTATCAATGGCATATGCACACAACTCCCATGTAGTCTATTGACATCACACTAGAGACTGGCTGTCAAGAAACTGGGTCTATTTCCAGCTTTACCAGGAGCCTGCGGGGCTGTGACAATGGGCAAGACATTTTTACTTACCAGTCTCAGCAGAGATACCATGAGGTATAACAATGTTGTTCTTTACAAAAGGTAGTCATTACGATGTAACAATAAAAATCACTAGACACATTATCACCACCAACTGTTACAAGACACTTTGCAGAAGGACATTTTTTAACAGAGACTGGCTCAGTTTTTCAATTAAAAAAAAAAATCTCACAGTATTATGTTCTCTCATTTCCTGTCTCAAGAAGCAGCTCCCCTCTACGAGCACACAAGAACAGAATTTGCTATGGAATGGACAGTTTAAACATCCAATGGGCAATCTTCATGGATTTTAAGTTGCTGTCATTAGAAAAAAAGAGAAGCTCTAAGCCAGTGGCTCTCAACCAAGGTGCCACACAATGTTCACACTGTTAGGTGTGGAAACATGAAATCACAAGATAAACCCAGAGATTCCACACAGGAATCAATAGCATTTTAAATACTGTGACTGTTGTGGTCTGAGTTCTCTGCAACAGAAGATTTTCTTTGTTTTTTTTTCTTTCTTGACTACAGAAAAATCAAGTGAAAACTAAGAGCTGGCAATTCTTGAGAGGTGCCTCAGATCTACTCAGGGGTACCTTGACTCTATCCAGGGATGCTTCAAGTCTAAGAGTGTTGAGAACCTTTGCTCTAGACCTACCAGAAACCTCACTAGAATGAAGAGCTTACACCACTGCAGAACTTCCCCCTGGACTCACATGACTTACAAGAATTGGGGGACCCATATTATGAGGAAGCATCATCCATAGCACTGACCCCTTTGTCACTGTTCACAAACAAATAGCTTACCTTGATAATAGCAGCAATGTCTCCTTTAAGCACCTGTAATCTGTTGGTGTAGCTCTTCCTTTGCTTGTGTCCCTTCCAGAAAGCCTATTTTTAGGAGGCAGGAGGCTTATTATGACCACCAATCTAAATCTGCATATATTAACATAACCAACATATGGTTCTACACAAACGCTGCTGTTAACATGAAAAGGAAACAAAAGAAGGCAGGCATGCATCCCTTTACATGCCTTTAGTGCCCACATCTGTTCTATGGATTCAAACATTTGTCCTTTTGGCTGAGTGTTGACCTATATCTATCTCCCTGTTCTGAGGAAGCTCAGCTTTGCTGGACATCAGCTTAATGGTGCAATAACTTCCTTCTCTCCCACAGCATCCCAACTCTGTTCTCTGCCACTGGTGACACTGCCAACACTTTGTCAGTCAGGCCTGTAACCCCATGTCATAGTTGACTATATATTCTATGGGCCCATGTGACCATGCTGATTCCTAATCTTGTCTTCTCTTCCAAGTCACTGTCCTCTACCTGCACTGCTGTAGCTCAACTACTGTACCAACTTGATACTAAAGACTAGGGTTCCCCATACCATTTACCATGCAGGAAAAAGCCCCTTGTCTTAGAATGGAGCATGAGCGGTGGGGAAGCAAGCACCTGCCGCAGCTGCATCTCCAGCCCCTACCCAGGATCGGGGTCATAGCTGTAGTTCCTGCCTGTCCCCCACTCCCTACCACCTCTGCACCTTAATCGGTCCTCCCTGCATCACCCCCTCCTCCCCCAATCTTTTCTCTCTCCCCACACAACCTCTGTTTCTCAGCCTGTCCCTCTTCCTCCACACTCTCGCTCTGTGCTGGCAGGTTCAATGCACACTGCAGCCTACAGCACTGGGCATGACCCGACAGCAGCAGTGCACAGCCCACACATGGCTGTTATGGGAGCTGGGCTGGGGCTGTGCTTAATGGCTCAGGCTAGAACAGGGACAGAGCCTGCCAGCACAGACCAAAGTAAGGGGGGGGATGGGATGAGGGGGGCAGCAGGGGAACTGAAGCCCCCCTCATTGCCTACCCCCTTGCAGCAGTGTGGAGGATGAATTCAAAATGACCTCCCAATAATTAGATTCTACACATGAAGTATTATAACAAATTCCATGTATACAATCTAATTACTGGGGGGCTGTCAGAGTCGAGTAAATATGGCAGATTCTTCTTCAGCACAGCTCTTGCCAATTGACCTCCTACATACCAACTTATTTTCATCTCAACTTGCTCTTACTTCTGCTCTACCTTATGATATCATCATCTACCATCTCCCTGGTCATGTCTACATGAAATGCTTAATTACGCAGTAGCATAGTTTACCATGCAGTCAGCATGTGCATCTACACATGCACTTTTACTATGAAGTAAACCTCACTAATAACAAGTAAGTTTGCTGCCTGCAAATGCAAGTAGCAAATTTACTTTCAATTGGTAATGGCACAGTAGTGCTCATGGAGACAACTGAGGAGGAGCAAATCTGCTCCCAGTCAGCTGTACATAGGGGGCAAGAGATTGCTCCCTGCCCCTGGGAGCTACCAGCTGCTAGAGGCAGGCTCTGCCACCAGAGCCCAGGAAGGCATTACATCCTTCTGCCCCAGCAGCTGGGATCTCCAAGCCCCCGCAACTTCAAGATCACAAATTGGGAAGTGGGGCACTGGGAAAACCTTAATCTCTGCAACCATGGTGCTGGCACTGGGATATAAGGGTCTTCCAGAGCCTGCCCTGTGGTCTGGAGCTGGCACCGAGAGCTCCCTAATGGTGTGGCTGGGGTGCCTGCTCCCTGCCCAGCTCCATGAGTGCAAAGCTAGGTGGGGAACAGGCTGGGTGAGGAAGAAACTCCCCAGCCTGTTCCCCAGCCAGCTCTGGGCTTGCAGAGCCGATCAGGGAACAAGCTCCCCAGCTTGTTACCTACCCAGCTCCACGCTCAGATAGCAAGGAACAAGCTCCCAGTCGCAGACCAGACTGGGGGCTGGGAACCATCCCAGATCAAGTGATCAAGACATGGGGCTTGAAAAGAGCTGCAGGGGAGGGGTAGGTCCCAGCCCCCTGCCCCAATCTGCTGGGGGCAGCTAGCAGTGAGCTAGCAGCTAGCTGCCCCACCAACAGATTAGGACAGGGGGCTGGGACCTACTCCTCCCCTACAGCAGTTTCCAAGTCCCCTGCCCCTGATAGGGGAGCTAGAGCCAGGAGCTCCCTGTTGCCAGGACAGGGGGACATTGTCCCTGCTCCAGCAGCAGGCAATCCCTGGGGGCAGATTGTAATGTGCCAGCCCTGGCCAGGAGACAGCTGTCTCCTGGCCCAATGCTCCCTGCCAGCCCCTGGGCTAGCACCCAGGGAAAACCTAGAGCTCCCCATGGTGGCGGCAGGGGCCCAGTTTGCTGCCATCTGCTCCTGCTTCCCTGCATGTGTAGATGCCTGCCCAGGAGTGTTTACTCGCAACTAAACTGATCCTGGATTAAATGCAGATGTAGATGCATCCCCTACCTATTTGAGCTTGGGTTACCTGTTGGAGACCATCAACTAAGCATGGTGAGGGTTCTGGCCAGCAAGTGCTAATAACCATCTCATGTAAGTGGAGTTTTCACAGCTATTTCCCTCATTCTTTCCCTCTTCCCCCCCCCCCCCGATTATAGCACCTCTAAAACCATGTTTTGATAAGCCACTCAAAACTGAATATAATCTTTTACTAGGTCACCTAGTACAATTAATTCAAATAGCTGTAGAATTCACCATAACACACTGCTTATAGTGGCCAAAGTAACACAAAAAGTAAGCTTTAACTCCCTGCTAAAGGCATGCATATTTAGAAAGTGACTTTAAAAAAACAAACAAAAAACAAACCAACCTACCAATCAACCAAAAAAACTCTACACTTTACTAGTAAAGAATTTAAAATTATTTACTAAGTTCAATATATACAGGGACATTGCAAAATATTTATAAATAACTGCAAGTTATCCAAGTTCATAATTTGCTCAGCAAAAGAAAACAAAACCAGAAGCTCTCTTTGAACCCCTTTCAGAGTACACACATGCAAAAATCCAGCTAATGCTCTTGGAATCAGGCTATATTGTTAACACAGCCACTCCCTATGACCAACAACTTCACAAAGAGTAAGCAGAGAGCTTTTGGGCTTGGGGAGAGCAGAGAAAGGAATGTATTTCCTGAGTAAACCATTCCTTGGCAGAACACTAATGCTGAAATATTAACTAGTATCTTCCAACTTACCCCAAATCCCTAGTACTACAACAGTTCAAAGCAGAACAGAGAAAGCAGCTAGTTACAGGTGTTACTAAGCATCTCCAATTATGTTATATAGCATATAACCTATAGTCACTATAAAAATTTGGAGTTTTGCCATTTTAAAAACAATATTTCTTTCTTTCAGAGAAGACAGGGACATATTTACCCAATAATTCAGTTTTGCCAATCAAGAACATGAAGGTATTTGTTCTGCATTAGCATCAGACAATGACAGGCATTTAGTTTGTCATGTAAAAAGCTAGCAGCACACTAAAGAAAGTAACTGATTTCTATTTGTGCACAGCAGTACCTGTATTTTGATGACAGATGGTTCCTGATTTTGGAGGTAAGTTTTTCTCTCCTTATAACTTTTTCTAATGAGGAATCCCCTTGCTTGGGCTTGTAGCTGAACAATCAAGTTTTCATTAGCAAACCACAGCTGCTCTCGATTGTAATCTGCTGTAACTTGCTCAACAATTTTCTGGTAAGAGATCATGTAAAAAGGTCAGGCATTTAATAAACAATTAAGCAAACCCCAAATAAATTTCCAAAGCTCATCTAGATCCCCAGCATGCATTATGAAAATCCCTCCAATTTACCAGCCTAGTTTAACAGTAGTTGGCTGTTGAGAATTGACAGCCAATTTGCTACCATTATGAATCTGTTTAAAACTTTAAAAGGGAGGACTGAACTCCCTTCAGATGACAGCAGCTGAACAGATTAATTTTAAACAACCCAGCACATTATATTAAAGTTTGAAAACTCTGGTTTTGCAACACTTCCAGCCTCTCCCAAGAAGCTAAAGAGTCTACAAAGTTAACCCATGTGTTTATGTATAAATACTCATGCATATGAGGAGTCTTACTGAAGAACCTGGAACTGGCAACATTATCTGTTTTGGGATTGTAATTATTGATGCAGCTGCAGCAGTTCAAGTCTACTGCAGATGCACTGCATCAGTATAAGAAGCAGTTAGTGTTAGAAATGGGAGAAAATTACATAAGTATACATAAATTTTTACCTCAATGTTGTAGCATTATGCAGCAGAAATTGGCAAAAGCCTAGTTAAATGCAGTCTAGTTATATGTTTAAACAGGATTTATCCATATAGGGATTTCAGGCCAGGTACAGACATAGCACCTTTATTGGTAGAAGTAATCAGAAACAGGTCTACACTTGCAATGAATGGAAGTTCGGTGCACACACAGACTGATTTAAAGATGGCAGAACCCAAGGGTGAATGTGCATTCTGTTTGCTCCTGATCTAAAACTATGCTGCTTACAGAAAACCACACAAGTTAGAGTGATTTTGCCTGGGGCTTTTTGAATGTCTGTATCTTGCCTCAGTGTCTGAACTGCACAATGTAGTTAGACCTCAATATAGCCCCTGATTCAGGAAAGCAGTTGTGCACATGGTCAACAGTTTTCCTAAACTGATGACTGTATAAAACCTATACTGTGTAGAGGACTTCAATAAGTGATAGTAAACAGGATTAGATGGACTTGGAAGATTTAAAAGCAGTTTTAAGGGAACTTACAACTTATGGGATATGAGCCAAGGTAAGATCCTCTTGGACTGCACATGGGGTATTAGCCACCTTTTAAAGGATTTGATTAGATAATTAAATTCTACTGTACTTGGGGAATGAACAGCCTGCAATGAAATACAGTTAGAGGATTCCTCCTCTTTTCTTTCTATTTTAAGTGCTTTTTGAATGCTTCAAAACGATGAAATAACCATATTTTTACCCACTCTGTGCCACATTAGTGTGCAATCATTTTGAACATTTTTGCATCCTACCTGGATTTCATCACTGGTCAGCCAAGAAGTTTTTGGTACAATTCCTTCAGGTGGAACACAGGTACCTTCTCCAGTTTCCACATTGTAATAATAATCATACATATCATTCATTACTTGTTTGATCCATGGGCTTTCATTAATATCTAAAAAGCAGTAGGGATTACTGTTAATACATACAATCAGAACACTATTACAGTTTCTCCCCTTCCCTACACCTGACTTTCTCTACAAAAAAAGCTTTCCATGATTACTCATGTATGAATGTCAACACAAGTCAATTTTAGGGACTATTTGTAAAAATATCCTGTTGTGTTAACACTGATCAATTCTTCTGCTACAGGACACTCAGCCTGAAGGCAGTATACAGCATGATCCAGATACTTTGTGAACTCCCCTGCAAAGACACAGGTTTGCAAAGTGCCTGTGGGTGTACAGAGAACCACCAGGTATGGCTTCAATTTTAGTTGCAAAAGGGTGGGATTTTTCCAAACAAGGGAAAGCTGATGAGCTCCACCTAAATCAGAGAAGTGGAGCTCTTTGAAACAAAAGCCACAGTAAACAGTTAAGTAAATCATGTTTAATTCAGCAATGTGCTACAAACTAAGCAGCCTACAAACCACCCAGCTATGAATGCTCCAGGTTCTACCTATTAGACTGACTGACCACCAGCTGCCACCAATATGTAAAGTACATGCTATTTAACTCTACCCAGATCCTGGCAGCCACCAATCTAGCCCAAGACTTTCACTGTTACTAATGCAAATAGAACCAAGACAAGTGTTAGAAAAAAAGATAAGATTTGTTTTCGCAGTATCCGCTACAGGCTGGGCCTTGTTAACTATGGATGCATACTACAGACTGGCCATATTCATGTTATTACCCAAATCACCACTATCAGCTTTTGGGAAACAAAAACAAGTCTATATCTTAAATGTCTTGAGTAAGTCTCCTCATGGATAAAAGGTTCCAAGGTAAACCTGATCAGAAAGCTTCCCAATCTCTCAATTCTTGCTATATGCAGAAAGTACTTCTTTATACTGGGAAAAGGCTTTGTATTAATATATTAAATATGAGGTACTAGACACTGTAAACCAGGACTGCTATATTTAAAAGTTTCAGCTTATTGGGTTATCCAGAACTAGCTGACAGTTTTACATAGGAAAGTCCTGTTCAAAGAAAAGGGGGCCAGATTCTGGCTCCAGCTGCACCATGTGAAATTGCTCTTGCATTGCTAGAGGCCCTGAATGGGTTCTGACAGCTCTGGGGAGCTTCCCAAATGCAGAAAGAGCAACGGGCAGACATACACAGCCAAAGCCTCTCCAGTGTAGTGGTTAGTGTAGGGCAGTGGGAAAGAATGGCTGTGAGACTCTGTACCATGGTGCAGTAAGTTACTCAGACCCACTTCAGCCCCCAGGAAGCTTCAGACACAACTATCCCTCCCTTCCACACGGGCAAGGCAGAGCAAAGAATTCAGAACCAAATGATGAATACACATTGTGATGAATTTACTCAATATAGTCAAGCTCTAAAAGGAGTTAAGTGAAAACAAACAAACCCCTCTGAATAATCCAGTGGAAAAAGGAAAAATTCCAGGTTCCCACAGTAACACTGTGGCTTAGTTTCCATTTTTCACAAGGCCTTCAACTCCCCTACATATATGGGTCCCCCCATTCAAAGGATTTTTAGTTTTTACCTTCTTTGGTTTTTAAATTCTTGGCTTCCAAAAGGTTCTGGTAATAGGCTTCAGCACACTCTGGAACAACTCTTAAGCCATATTTAGGAGACTGCAATATAGCTAGGAGGGGTTCTGAATCACCTTTTTCCAAACACTTGTTAATCATTGAAGTTCCAAGAGCCACTAAACAAAATTACACTGAAAATTAGGTATGTCACATAGCTGAAAGATGTGCACATATGTAAAGAATGTGCTTCCCCACTAGAAATGTTTAGAAGCTACATACACACATGCATAATGCAATACCAGCCCTCCACGCTTCAATGTTATAACAGTATTCCTTTATAGAAAAATTCAGGCATAGGCAAAGCAGAAGACAAACCAATTTATGGTCATACCCCAGCATACTATCAAATTTCCTAGGCGATGAGGAAACTGGAATGAGCCACTGAAACAGTCTCCCACAGCTTGTTTGTTACACTGAAGTGTGTATGGGAGGTATATTAAAAAAAACCAAAACCGCAAAACAACTCTGTGCACATGAGCAGAAAGCTTAATGCAGGAGCAATTCCCACTGCTTCCCTTGTACATATTTCTACCTCTAGCAGAACTGACCCTGCAGAAACTGTCCCTTAAGTTTTACAAAAGTCTTCGCAAACTGGTATCAGAGTTAAAAGTGAATATGGGAATGACCCCCCCCCCAAAACGTTGCCAGGCTAGAAACATTAAATCTGCAAACAAGATGACAGTCTGATCACAAAAGCAGACAAAGTATATAGGGGTGCACTGATAGAGATTTTTGCGGCTGATATCGATAGCTGATTTTTAAGGAAAGTTTACATCCTGCTCCAGATATTAGAAACAGAATGAGACAGCTTGCCTCTTTACCACATCTGTTATTTATCCAGGCTTAAAAGAAATTGAACTCTGCTCTTGTGATGCACTGAAAATGACTGCAATAATCAGTGCACAGCCTTAGAGTATCAGCAGCTACTACTGATTTCTGGACTATGGAAGTGTCAGCATTGATTATACATCTATCTGAGCATCTTTCTAGTCACCAGTATTAGCATACCAGTGCTCATCACAATCTTCCAACTTTTCTGGGCCCCTGGGGGGGAGGGAGGGAGGGGGCAGAAGTTATTTCCCTTCTTTCCAGTGTCTGGCAGAGGGGACAAGAGGGGGTTAATCCCACCACTCAGTGGGCAGATCCTACTGCGGTGTCCTGGGAGTTGAGGGGGGAATAACTCCTTTCCCTGCCCCTCACAAAGGGACCTGCCAGTGGCATCCGGCCCTGCCCCCACCTGGTCACTGAAGTGGCGGGAGGGGAGTGACTGTGATGGGGCAGCACCCTTGTCACAGTTTCCCGCAGAGCAATCCCCTTCCCAGTGGGGTATTGGCTGTGCTGCAAGGCAAGGAAAGATGCTATGGACTGTAGCACTGGGGGGCCTTGGAAGGCCCTGGCTCCTCTGGGCCCTGGTGCTGACGTGTGCAGTCCACCACAGCTCTGCCCACCCTGCAGTGCAACACCATGACAGGGAGGGGGCAGGACTGGAGGTTATTCCCCTTCCGTCCAGCATTCGGCAGGTGACAGGAGGGGGCTTTTTCTGCTGATTGGTGGTGGCGGGCAGGGTAGGCAGACCTGGCTGTGGTCCCCAGGAGGCAGTGGGAGTAGAGGGGAGAATAACCCTCCTTCCTGCCCACTCTGCCTCAGTGACCATGGTGGCCTGTGGGTGCAGCAGTGAGGGAGAAGCGTTCGGCAGACCTGCCTCAGGTCCCTGCCATGGGACAGCAAGGGGGGAATTAAACCCCTCTGGCCAGTTCAGCCCCAGCTGGCCACACCTCCCCCATTCTCCTGCACAGCTTCCCTGAAGCCAAGGGCTGCTGTAGTGCCTCCCGGGGCCTGGCCCAAGCAACTGTAGGCATGTGCTCATAGTTTCTCAGCACAGATACTCTTTGGACTGCTACAAACTGGTTTAACTTAGGCAGGTGAAACTAACCTGCAAACGTTGAATCAATCCAGGCTCTGGCTTTTTGAATGTCTGTTCCTGGCAAGGGACCTACTTTGCTAGTGGACCCAGAGCCCCTTTGATTTTTTATAATTAGTCAACCACTGGAGTGACCAGAATTTTTTGGCAAAGTTCCCTCGAGACCTTCCCACTCAGAGCTACAGAATCAGATGGCTCATACTGTAGTTAGTGAAGAAATGAAGTTAAGGGGAACACATTCAGTCCTAAGAGAGCCAGGGCTTATTTTTGCCACATTCCACTATTCTATGTATACATCTAAGGTGTTGTTTAAAATCTTTTACCCATCTCTGGTGAAGACGGTTTTATTTAAGATTAGTCAGCAACAATGCAGAAGGAGAGTAACAGGTTCCAATACAAAATTACTCAGCATTAGTCAACCAAATGAGAGGTGCATTGGCTTTGTGCATGTCCGTGTGTTCAAACAACTCCAAATTTGGGATTAACTAGCCCCAAATTTGACACACAGGAAAATAAAAGCTTACACAAGTTGTAGTCAACTGATTTAGAATTAGAAATACTATGACATGAACCTGAAACTTGTAATTTGCATTATAAACACTTGACCTTTCCATAACAGGCAGAAAATGGTTTTTGAGAGATAATCATGTTTTTTTGTTGCCAAGGTAAGTATTTAAGAGTACTAGTATTTTACTTTAGATACATATTCATTCATAATAAATATTCCTTGGCTACACTGAGCCAGGAAAAGAAAGTTTTATATACAGTACTTATTAACCACAAAAAACACAAAATAAAGTTACACACCTGTATGAAATAAAACATCACAACAATTAAGCAAAAAAATATTAACTAGACATTCAAAATTTTAAAAGTTTTTTGTAAAACTCAAAAGCCACTTAAAAACATCATCCAGCCTGCAAAAAGAAGTACTTTGATATTGACAAACAGTGATGAGAGATATTTCAAAAGAACTTTGGCATATTCGGCATTTTCCTTTTAAGTATGTAGATGTACAGAAGTTCCCTTGAGACATTAACACAGTATTTTTCATGAGCTATGCATCTATGTTAAAAAACTGATGCAATGGTTTCTAGTCAAATTTTTCTTCTACTACGAACTATTTAGTGTTTTTTATTTAGAATTCTTTCATAGTTTGCTTATATAAAATTGCTTTTATAATTGCTTATACTCAAGTCAAAACTTCCGGGAAAGAAGACAACGTTATAAGCTGGTATGCACAGGCTATACAACCAGGACAAGTCTACTCTGACCTTTTCCAGACTGCTATTTTTTCATAGAATAAGGTCAGGTTCAATATGGACTGGAATACCTTTTGCTTCTACACAAAAAAAAAAGTCATTTTTCAGAGTACTATCAATCATTAAAAGGCAAGCTTGTAAGTTAGGGAAATTACTGACATTTACTGAGGAATAAGGATCGACTAACCAAGTTGTGACCATGTAAGGAATTCTGGTCTTGCAACATAGATAAGGTCTTGCATACAAGACGTCTCTCAAGTTTTTATCGTAACTGCTTAGCTTTTCAACTACTCTGTAGTTTCCTTTTCTCATCCTCTCATTTGTTTTCATGCTGTAAGAAACATTTTTATGACTTTTCATCAGCTCTGTGAAAATAGTGGTGTTAGAAACCTGCAGTTTTATCACATTTAAGCAGTAAAAGATCACATCAACTAAGAAATATCCATGATGTTCTGGACATATTTAACAGTAATCTGGCTTTTAAATCTTATTTCAGTCACTTTCAACCATCCTGTAATAAAATGTGTTTTGTTTTTAACCAAATACATTTAAGAGAGCCATTAAATTGACCTGGCTACAATTCACGTGAACATGAATCAAAATGAGAAATCCTTGCTTTTTTTCCAGGATAAAAAGAAGTCAAGTTTAATTCAGATTCAGGTTGTTGCTTACAGTTTTCTGCTTCTTCTATATTCCTATTAGCATCATCAATTCCTTTTTGTATTTCATCTAGCCAGAGAACTGCTGATTCATCATGGGTTTCCTGGAAAAGAGGGAGAAGTATTTGAATATAAAAAGTCAAATTCACTCAAAAACACAACATTAAAGCTTTGAAAGAAAAAAAAAAACCTTTTTGGAAACCTCAGGACAGGTTGCTTGCAGACATTAATGTTTTGTCTCCTGCCCCACTCCCCACCTCCCTAAACACGCTTTACCAAAAGAAGCGGCGTGTTACTTTCATAGACATTAGGAGCTAGAAGAGCCTTTGAGAGACCATCAATTCCAGCCCCCCTGCTATAGGAAGGGAGTCGGCCGGGGGTCAAGTGATCCCAGCAAAATCATCATCCAAATGCCTTTTGAAAGAGTCCAGAGTATGTTCTCACGCCACCTCTGGAAGGAGTCTGTTCCAGACCCTGAACACTTGGACTGTAAAGTTTTTCCTTATATCTAGTTTAAATCAGCCTTCAACCAGCTCTGCAGTATCTGTATAGATCAGGCACTTCAGTGGGGCTTTTTGGCACTTTTGGCTAAAGCTGATTCAATCAGCTATTGGATAAAAGTCCCAAAAAAGCTCCACAAGTGCTCAAACTATACAGATGCTACAGAGCCGGGTCCAACTAAGGTGCTGCCTCTACTGAGCATGTGCTGGGCTCAGCACTTGAGCTCTCTCTGCTTAAAGTGCTGCTTTTTTTTTTTTTTTTTTTTTTTAAAAACACCTGCAAGCAACTGAAGACTACAAACAGATACTGCATTTATCCTGGGGTAAACCATTTTATCTTGGAACAAGTTGCAATCATTCAGACATTCCCTACACAGATTCAGACATCCTCGTCTTGAAATTAATCCTGAAGAGGTTTGCAGAATACAAAATACTAGCAGTTTCTCCCAGGACATAACCATTCAGATGCATTTTGCTATCCCAGGATCGTTTCATTGAATCAATGGCAGAAAAGCACCAATGCAGTCAGCCATTTACTAAACCTGATTGTCATGTACATATAACCACTCTTCTAATGCTGGGATATTTCAGTCTAGGAACACACAAGTGCAACTTCTTCAGGAACAAATGCAACAGCTGTTCCTAGCCTAAAGCTAAATTTGACTACAGAAACCTAGACCTAAAGCCAGAAAGCAAAGCTGTATTGTACACATTTGATGAACTGTTTTTTTCAGTTCACCAAATGCGTAACAGTTCTACCTAACGTGCAAAAGAGCCTGGCGCAGCCCTGGTTTCAGACCACAGCAACAGCCCACCCCACCTGCACAGGTCTGGCCATGTCCAGGTGTGCTGTGGCTACAGCCAGTGCCACCACCATGCCCCGCAGCCCGCCACTGATACACCCCCCTGCCCATCTTGGCCACTCGCCAACAGACAACTCTGACACCATTAAAAAAGTAGAGGAAGATCCATTTCCACTTTTCATCTCAAAACCACCATTACATTTCCATCGGAACTGTAAGAAAAACTTCAGACCCTGATCCCTCCACTACTCAACCCAGGGACTTTACACCTGCTTCCTAAAATCTACAAACAAGGAAACCCTGGCAGACCTATCCTTTCAAACCATGGAACCCTAAATGGAAGAAATATCAGGTTTCACTGAATCCGTCTTAAAACTGCTTGTCACCCAAAGACGGCGTTTCATCTCAGACACAGACTTCCCGCAAAAACTCAAAAACACAGACCACGTTTCCCAGCAATACCCTTCTAGCCACCATGGATGTCATTAGCTTACACACCAAAATCCTACACCAGGATGGCATCCAAGCCTGCCTCTCATATCTACAAGAATACAAATTACAACTCAGAGTACAGACCTCAGGTTATCACTGAACTCATACACTTCATCCTGACACACAGCAGCTTCAGTTTCAACAACCAACGCTTCCTCCAGACCCTGGGCACAGCTATGGGCACCAAAGTGGCCCCACAATATACCAATCTTCTTATGGCCCACCTAGAATTCCTCAAGAACTGCACCATCAAACCCTTATTAGACTTGAGACACACAGATGACATCTTCATCATTTGGACTGAAACCCTGCAGTTTGATTTTTTGGCGGAAATCAACAATCATCACCTCTCCATCAGACTATCACTTGAATACTCTAATACCAGCATTTCCTTTTTGGACACCATGATCAATATCCAAAATTGTAAAAATTCAAACCACCATATATAAGAAACCCACAGACCAACGTACACAGAACCAGCAATCACTCTAAACCAACAGAGCGACAGACTGCACTTTTGAAAGAGGAACCTGGATACCACGTGAAAATTTGCTGCAGTACAAAAAGAAACCCCCCTCAAATTGCACACCATTAGTTGTGACATCACTATTCCCTGGAACCTACATGGAAAATCCTCAAACAGCTGCAATCCATACTAGACTATGACCTGATTCGTAAAAGAGATCTTCCCAGAACCACCCATCCTAGCCTTTAAACAAGCACCAAACCTCACTAATCTCATCACCAGATGCAAGTTCCCTATGACCCAAACTACGGCTCATGCCAGAATAAGAAAATGCAAAACCCACCAACACATCTCCATCATCCTCACAATAACCACACCCCACAACAGAACCATCACCATTCCAGGATCTTACGCCTGCATCTCCAGAAATATGTTATACATCTCATCCAGTGGACCAAATGCCCCAATGGAAAAATATGGAGGAGAAACCAAACTAAAGCCGACCATCAGAATGAATGCATACTGAAAATCTATCAAACACAAGAACACACAACTACCTGTGGGGGCACACTTCGCACAAGCAATCATGCTCTCTCCGACCTCTCAGTTCTAATCTTCAAAGGGAACTTACAAAACACCTTTCACAGACGAGCCTATGAACTCTACTTCATAAATCTACTGGATACAAAAAATCATAGACTCAATATAGACATTGGAATTATGACATTAGAACGAACTTGCCTGACATCCAATTTACTAGCAACCTGCCAGACCTGACCTCTTACTTTGTTTTTTCCTCTGCCCCCCCTTCCTCCCCTCCCCTACTTTTTTGCCCTTTATCTTCCTAATTTCCAGCCTTTTCCTTTTTCACAGACAGCCTCTTTTTTACCTTGTATTATTTATCACCACTGTAGTCTCTGACTCACCTTTGGCATTCCCCCTCCCCCCATTTTCTTCCCTACTCACCTGCTCTACCTTTTGTCTTCCTAATTTCTACCTATTTATATTCTCACTGACATCTTGTCACACTTTTAGCTTCTCTCATTCCTTGGAGTCTCAGAACAGCAGAAACTCCCTATGCCTGAAGGGTGATTGTGCCCAAAAGCTTGCTAAGAACTTTTTTCAAACTACTTAGTTGGTTTAATAAAAGCTATCACATCTATTCAAAAGAACCTTGCCTGCTTAAGTAAGTGAGAGGCATGTGCCAGTGTGGATACAAGAGAAGAGACTCTAGTGAGGTCAGGCTTCAGTAATGCTCTATCCAGATGTTCCCAGTAGATTTATGGTAGAAGTCTTAAAATCCAAAGAATAACAATTTCTAGTATGTAAACTTTATATAGACACTGCTGTCAAGAGCACTCCAACAGTATTAGACATTATACCTGCATACAGATGTAAAAAAACTGCAAAAAAAAGGGCGCTTTAAACTCAGTGCATGCCCAGAAGAGGTATCAGGTTAGTTAGAACCAGCTCGCCCAACATCTGTATAGAACAGATGCTTCAGTGGGGCTTTTTTGGTGCTTTTATCTAATACCTGATTGAATCAGCTTAAATAGAAGCGCCAAAAAGCTCTGCTAAAGTGGGGAATCTATATGGACTCTGTAGAGCAGGGTCGAACTAATGCACTGCCTCTTCTGCTAAAGCACGTTGTTGTTTATTTCACATCTGTCAGCACCTTATGTGGAAGACTGATTCAGAACCATAAAGCCTGCAGAACTATGCAGTAGCATTTATTAGTTTTGCAAAAAGAAAATTATTCAAAATACTTTTGCTAATTTTTTTTTAAATGAAGTCTGTAGTGATGAAATCCTGGGTTGGCCAGTTCAGGTGAGCAACCAATTTGACTGAATCTGTGATTTAATCTATATTACTGAATTCCAAACAATAAATCAGTGCTAGTCAATATGGCAGAGGGGTGGAGAAATAAGTGTGAAAGTTCTTCCACCATAAAAGATTATATAAATCTTTAGACACAGTCAGACTAAGCATCTCCACAGGTTTTTTAAATCAAAATTTACATGTTTCATGAAGCCATGTGTATTTAATCTATATTATACAAAGAACTGGAGTGGGAGAGAACAGAAAGGTGTTAGACAAAAAAATACTTGTATTGGCAAAAGTCATATTAAAAAAGTACAGTAAAAATATTACACAAATCCCTAAGAATTCATGCTTATGGCAAATTAGGAGTTAAACTATTGTAAAAAGAGTTTAATCCCCTCCTGCATTGGGAAATGGCTGAAACTGAGTCATGTGTATTTACATGTTCAAATACCTCACGCCCTGTTGCTGTAGTAGACAAAGAACAAACAAGCTCGTTACCATAAATCTCATATCTACAGTTGGCTTCGAGGAGTAAAGGTCTGTAGACTTTTGCACAACAAAATGTAGATAAAAGTCTCCAGATGAGTTAAAGTAGCACTACTTTACCAACTAGATTTAACTCCCTATAATGAAAATGAAAGCATTTATTTTAATAACTGGATTGCTCTCTCTTCCTTCTAGCCTAACCGGTAAGTTTCATTTTCTGTGTTTTACATTTTATGTGATGCCATCTGCATTGTATTTATTTGTATTTTAGATGATCAAGTCAGCTGATACAGTGTACAAAGTCTCCAGTAAAATGTTGATTTCTTCATTTCTGTTAGAGAAAGAATCCAAGGCAACTGTGTTACGTATCAGTTAGCAAAATTAGAGGAAAGTGGGGAAGGGAAGAGAGCAACTGTATTTCTGTTTATTGACACTTCCATCCCCTGCACAACACAACACATCCAACACTACCACTACCTGCAGATGTAGTAGTGATTTTGCAGGAATATACCCTCTAGAGAGTATCAAACAGAATTATCACTTAAAACGAGGAACACCAGTAGTAGAAAAGTCTTGGCTGAGTGAGAATGCTTGCATCACAAGACAAATGCTTGGGGAAAGGAGGTCGTTTACAAAGACTGGGCCTAACAAAATTCTCATCTTAAGGGG
>NW_017728909.1:48108960-48125651 GCF_001723895.1 Crocodylus porosus
CTGCGGCAGCACTAAATTTTAGTGAGAGCAAAATTGGGCATTTTCAATTAAGATAAAAACACTCATGCATTTATTTAAAAAAAAACAAAACAACACACTGTCACACACATGCACCTTTGAAGGGCAGTCATGCCCACAGGGAATGAAAACTGACATTGTCTATACCCATGAAGCTGATTTGCGTGACTCAAAACATCTCTACTGCAGAGAATACATCTACAGGGGAAGGCGCCCATTTCAGTGGTCAGTTAAGTGTGGACACAAGTGTTATTTTCTGTACTTTTATCAAAGATGAATTGTCACTGCAGGGCAAATGAGTAGGTGTTTCACACTCATCCTGTTAAATCCTGCTACCTCTTACAGAATACATTTGCTCTGAACTCTTAAGGTATGACTCCAATTTCAAGATCCAGAATCTAAGTACAACTTCAAAGCTTTTGAGATTATTGTACCTAAAAAGATTCTCAAAAAAATTTAAAAGGCTACGTAAGTTTGAAATTGTATTACACCTAATACTATAAAAAAAAAAAAGTCATTGTATGTTATTAACGAATTCAGGCCAAGCACAAGCACAAACCATTTTTAGATGATCTATTACAACATCTTTAGAAATTTCTACCCTAGACATTATCAGAAACATTGACAATAGAGAACATATCAAACACGGTAGTTAGGTTTTGCCTAAGTAATAAGAGAATATTTACTTTGACTTGTTCATAGTTCTATAGAAACTAATGAATTACAAGTAAACAAGTCAATTACTCTTATTTTTCCTATATCTACAGATGAAAGGATATTATGACCTATCAAACAAAACCTTTTACTAAAGGAGATAGAGTTCCATCATCCTAGTTTTAAACTGGGGAAGCTGATTAATAGCAATTTTCCAGACAGCTGCCCTCCCCTGTGGGTAGGTACAGACATTCAAAAAGCCCAAGGCAGTTTTCTGGGCCACAGAGACTGCTCCTCTGCAGCTGGTCCAGCCCAGCTGCAAACCTGCATGTCACACCCCACCATGGGCAGAGAAATGTCAGAGGCACATAATCCCCATGCTGCATCACCTGTGGCCCACCCCCATGCTTTGCCTGTGCCCACACCTGTGCTTCCCCACATATCCACCCCATTCTGTACAGGCTGGGGGCAGGGGGCTGTGGGCTAGAAGTGAGGAGCACCATCAGGGCTGTGGTTTGGAAGTGAGGGGCAACTACATGGGCAGGGGCAGGGAACCAGCATATCAGTGCTGTTCAGAGCCACAGAGAAGCAGGGACTCACACACACACCAGCGGCAACTGGACCCATGTCCTGGTAAGCAAAGGGGACAGGGGAGCTCTGATTTTGCCCATAATAAAAAACCAAAATCAAATACCAACATATAAGTATTTAGAATTTATTTTATTATAGTGATTGAGGCACAGGTAGGCTTCCAAATTGCTTTAAAAATAGTAAATATATCAATAAGACATTGTGTTCAACTGATACACACACAAGTGGCATTTCATTTAAAAAACAAAACAAAACAAAAAACAAAAAAACAGAAAAATACGGATTTGGGGGTTTTAATAAGAGAATTTGGGATTTTTAAGACAAAAAGCCAGGATCTCTGAGTAAAACTTCTGATGTAGTTCGATTCACGATATGCTGAAAGTGTGATTAACTAGTTAATCTTGTCTTTAGTAGTGACATGTTCTTTCAAGTAATTGCATAATAAAACCAGAAACAAGGTGACAGAGTTATTACACCAAGATGTGCGCAATAACGATGGCTGGTTCCTATCACATCTAACTGAACAAGTTACCAGTGCTCCCAGCCTTCAGAAAATTCCTGTGCTCCAGAGGCTGGGAGCACTGGTCAACTGAGCACAGCTCCCAGCTGGAGAGCACTGCCAACTTCCCAAATCAGCTGGTGGAGTTCCCAGCTACGGGAGTGCAGGGTGCACCCTCCTCATCAGTTATTGGAGCTCCCAGCTGCAGAAATGCACCATGCAATCCTGTGTCTAGGTGCTCCACCAGGTGGTTGAAGCTTTCAACCACAGGAGCACCTGGTATGCCTCCAGGGCTGGGAGTTGAGATCAACTGATGGGGCTCCCAGCCATGGAAGCAGAGAACTGCTATTGCAGGGAGAGCCCAGGTTCAAGACCCTGAGCTCCTCCTGCACCATCAGTATGGTGCAATGCAGTCACACACTCAATCCCATAATTGTGCCTCCTACCATGTATGTGTGACAGCAGGAAGTGCAACCTGCTGTTGAGATCATGCACCAAATCCCCCTGTGCCTTCTTTTTAATGTCCGTCAGTGGCCTAAGGTGCCTTCTGCTAACATCATGCTAATGCAGTTAATGACCTCTCTCTACCATAAGCACCTGCCAGCAAAGATTACCAGTAATACACTGGATGTGAAGAACTCAACTTGACCCTAATTCCAAGCTGAGCTTTCCAGGCTGGAAGCCAGTTTAGAAGTAAAATGAGGTTTTCCCTGAGCACAATTTATATAGAAACCACAGGTAATTATCATTTTTTTTTAAACAAAATCATTCTTCACATTAAAGATGCAATGATTTATACCAGGCAAAGGTGCATAATAGCTCTCTCTAAGAAATAAGTTTATCTTTTCACAATTTTAACTTGTTCTTTTAAAATTCTAGAACATCAACATAAGAACAGCTCCGCAAGTCAAAACGCATCCATCAGAACCTTTCATGGAATTCAACAAGGAATTTATGAGTGCTTTCCCCAACCTGATACGGAAGATTCAGCAACACCTACTCTCAGAGAATACAAATGCACTTCGGGAAAGTCAAATGATTCAACACTGAAAGTGAATAATACCACAATGGAGTACCTGGGCAGCTCTTTGAGCACCAAACTAATACCTGCAGTGTATCTAATTGTAGTTTTATTAGGCATACCATCAAACACCATCACTCTATGGATGCTATTTTTCAGAATAAGATCTGTTTGTACTGCCATATTCTACACAAATTTAGCAATTTCAGATCTTCTGTTCTGCATCATGCTGCCATTCAAGATAGCATACCACTTCAATGGAAACAACTGGATTTTTGGAGAAGTCATGTGTCGAACTATGACTGCCATTTTCTATGGCAACATGTATTGCTCCATTCTACTTCTCTCATGTATCAGCATCAGTCGTTATGTAGCCATCATTCACCCTTTCACCTACAGGAGTCTACCAAAACAAACCTATGCAATCCTAGTTTGCTGCACAGTATGGGCAATTGTTTTTCTGTACATGCTACCATTCTACATAACTAAGCAGAGCTACTGCTTGGAACAATTAAATATTTGTACCTGCCATGATGTACAAAATGCCACAGAGAGTTTATCATTCCAATTTTATTATTTTATTTGTTTAGCATTCTTTGGATTTGTAATCCCACTGACCATAATTTTTTTCTGTTACATTGCTATTATTCAAACACTAAACATTTATGAGCAGAAGTGGCTATGGTATATTAAAATAAGTCTTTTAATCCTTACAATTTTTGCTATTTGCTTCACACCAAGCAATATCATACTTATTGCTCACCAAGTTAACTACTATTACAACAAGAGAGATGACTTATATTTTTGTTATCTTATTGCTTTATGTCTAAGCAGTTTAAGCAGTTGCCTTGATCCATTCCTTTACTTTCTGATGTCCAAAGTCAAGGATAAATCAAATATTTATCTCACAATGGTCAAAATATCTAGGGAAGAATGACATAAGTGTAATGTCCTATATTTATTGATACACATACATTTGAAAAAGCCATTATATTATATATACACACACTATTTGTGTGCGTTTCATAAATTTAGCAAATTATATATTACACACACACACACACACGTGTGCATGCAAACATTTTGGGGTTTGAGGGATTTTTGTTTTTAAACAGTGCTGAGACACGTAATGATAAATGAAGTACTTATGGATAGTCCTTAATGAAAAAGCAGCCTGTATTCAAAAGTACCTTCCTGAAAGAAAAATGACTTGTTTCCAATCTTTGTGTAAAGACTACTTAAAACATAGTTTTGCCAACTCTTGCAATATTATCAAAAAGTCTTATAGTTTGGTGGATTAAAGTGAGAGACAACTTTCGTTTAAGAAGAGAATCCTGAGTGTGAACGCTAAAGGCCACAAGTGTCAGAAAACAAGATAAGCTCGGTAATATTTTAAAATAAAATCTGATGATTTTTGGAAATACTCAATGCTTCCGTTTGTGACAAACACGTGGATAATTATGTAAAATAGTTTTCTGTTCTGCCTGCCTTTAATACAATACAAACATAAGCATTTCAAGGACAGCATAATACCTAAAGTTAATAAAATTCATATATGGCTTCTAGCACATCATTATTACTGTCTGACTGTGTATTAGAGGCTCATTTCCCTATGCACACATGTTTTTCCATTGAGTTTGACACGGCAATCCTACTGCATTCAAAACTCTTATAAGCCCTTCAACTACAATTTGATCCTCACAGATTTGGGGTGTTGTTGGGGAGGGGGGGGAAGGGACACAACCACAGGCCCAATCCAGGAGCAATGGAGGGTATACATTTATAGAAGTTAAAAAAGTTATATTAAATATAACTACGTCCACCTCGTGAAATACCTATATTAATGGTATGTGCATATATTTCTTACTGCACACTGGTGAGAGTGTGAGGAAGAATACTTTTTGTTCACCTATACTGCTAATGCCATTTTAAGAAGCATCTAGTTAAGCATTTTAATTTGAAAAATATGCTGAAAAAAAAAAAATGCTTGGGGGGTAAGAGGGAATAATTCAAGAAACTTCAGATCTGGTAATGCTTCCACAGAAGAGTTTATCCAGATCATTTCTTTTAACGATGCATTAATGCTTAGCAAAGATGACAGTTAAATAAATTGATTTGTTAAAAAAACTGCAGCTCTCACATATTAAATCATATATCTAGTAGACGTACCAGCCTTACAACTTCTCCACATTACAAAATTTAGTCAGTTGAGAATGGCTTCAAAGACTGCTTAAACTGTCTATTTAGATGGCCGTTTAAAACTGACTAAACTTCAAATTAATTTTTCCTGAAATTTCCTATCCTGAACTACCATTAAGTTTATAAATCAGAAGTGCCATCTGGACAAACAAGTGTAAGTTTACAAGGGCTTCCATAATACAGCAAGATCTACCAGACAATTTATAGCAACACAGAAATATTCTTCAAATGTAATGAGTAGCTTCCCTTAATTTTTCTTCAGAATTGTTTTATATGATTTTAAGACTTATAGTCCAAGTACTGAACATTAAAGCAATTTGCAAACAGCTGTATAGTTAATCTTGTGTTCAATTACATCATGAAAGTAGTTATGTCCATCTTTGTTTATATTCCCTAAAACTGATACTAACCAGGGAATAACTGTGAGGAAGTAGACATTGGCATCATGCTGAGTTGGTTTAATCTTAAATGGCATATTAGAAAAACAATCAGCATGCTGTAATGACTAAAGCAGATGTCAGAGTTAAAAGGGGGCACTAAAGTTATTACAAAAACCCAAACTTAAAATTATTATGGCCCTCCATTGAAGTCAATTCCATGCTTTCCTTAGGATTATAAGTGCTTCAACCCTCCACCTAGCAGCAAAAGCTCAAACCATCTTCTAGTTATAAAATATCCATCTGCCCCTAATCTTTACAAGGGACCAGATCCAATAAACCAACTGCTTCAGTTCAGTCTTGACACAAAAACAAAGTTCAGCAATTCTTTAAGTAAGCATGGCAAGTTACTATCAGTGAAGAAACGAATCAGTGAACACAGAGAAGCCTGCACAAATTTAAGTATTCTCCCAGGCTCCTATATGCAATAAAAAGTTCTGGAAAATTAAAGTTACTTACCACTTGGATGCAATTGCAATGGGCACAGTAAGTCAAACACCATAAGCATTGCAGATGCCACGAGAAGAGTGCATTCAGGTAGAAACTAAAAACCCTGGTAGAAAGATCTGGCATTTAATAAATGTGACAAACAGGAGCTAGTTCCCCGATACCTTACCTTGCACTTCTGTGCTTTGGCATGGTAAAGCACATCCTGATAATGCCTCGCATTTGGTGGTTTCACATCTTGCAGTTTAGCTGTAGGCAGCAGCAATGTTTCTACAGTTTTCTCAGGATCCCCCTGATCAATAGCTTCATTAATGTGGCCAATTGCAACAATTCCTAAGAAAGGGAACGTGTTAGTATTTAAAAATGCACTAAATCTCACACCAAGTTCAATCAAAAAAGGACTGGTGCCATAAAGAGGTTTAAACCCCAATATGGTAATTTTAACTTAAGTTCTCTCAAACAGACAACAAGCGACAATTAGTAAGCAAGGATTTTTTCCTGCTCCCACAACTAAGTGTTTAACTAAATCTAACTTGTTTTAAGATATCAGACTTATTTCTCTCAAAAAAAGGATAAAAGAAGACTTCTTTCATTTTGTTCCAGAACAGGGTGACCAAAAACATTATTCAAAAGTAAGAAAAAAGATAAGAACAAAATCCAATTCCAGAATAAATGTGTGCCTTAAAAGGACTCTCAGAATTTTTTATATTAGACTATTCAAAATAGTTTTCAGCACATTCATTTTCTCAAACAAGCATATACATGTAGATATTACATTTCAGGCCACCGAGTTAGAGAAACCTAACCTGAATATACTCAGGGAGAATTAGGTGAAATAGAGATAGTGTTTGAAGATACTGTTTTTATATAAATAAAAAACCCACCAAAACAAAACACCCTGAATCTCAGAACTGCTGAGCAGCTATAACTCCCAGTGAAGACAGTGAGAAAATAGGGTGTCCAGCAGGTCTCAAAGGCACATAGCTTTAAAGAGCTGCAATAAAGTTTTGACCCTGGTTTTTTGTTTTAAAAAAAGAAGTGCTGAAGCATGGTATCGAGTGATTTTCACAGGATTTTGCTATACCAGTCTTGCAAATAAAAACATGGATCCCTGCAGTTTGCCATCACCTGTGACAGAGTGCATTCCAGTTGATGGCTGCCTGGGATCTGTTGATTTTTTTCCTCAAGTGTATATACATTCACTTAACTGGTGAGGTCACAGTCCTATGACCTCACAAGGGCTTAACTCTTAGGGGGCTAGGAGGAGTGTTACAGTTGTATTTAAACTATTATAAAGGCACTTAAAATGGGCGCATTTACCCACTGAAGGGTGTTATATCCCATACTAAGTACCTTCTAAACATTTTAAAGATAAGCCAATTGAAGTGAAGGTTAGCTTTGATCAGTCTTACCCAGGTCATTGTTAGGACAGCTCCAGGGATATTATAATAAAAAAAGCTTAGTTTGCAGTCTTCCAGATTCCCAGAATGTGCAGCTTCCAGCCTCTGTACCCATTTCCACCCTCCAAACCTCTATTCTTCTCTTCCCTCCACACCAAGTGCAGTCACTTTGAGCAGCTAAAGGTCCCTGCCAGACATACAGGTAAAAGCAAAATGGGATCTGATGTGCAATCCACAAAACTGCACTTCCCACCATGCCACATGTTCATGGCAGGGGACATAACTGTGGCATTGAACATCAGATCCCATTGCTCTGGCAGTAAGGAGTGATCTCCCAGCCACAGCCTGACAGGGCTTCCAAGCACAAGGGTGCACCATCCACCCCCAAGGCTGGGAGCCTAGATCAGCTGCAGGATTCCAGCCTTGGGGCACACCTGGCCACCTGTTTAATGGCATCACAGGAACCAGCCACAAAGTTATCACACATTTGTTGTTGAATAACTTTGGCTTCTTCCTTGTTTTACGACACCTATCAACTGTTTTAATGTGTGGCTGGATTATAATTTAGGATGAGATTAACTGTTTAATCATTCTTAAGTATTGTGTGTGGCAGGGGCCTAACTGTAATAAGATCATAGAGCTCAGGGAAGTGTGTTTCCCACAGCTCCATGGCTTCATTATCCAGAGGCTCTACACTGAGCAGAGCTGACAGGGTCTCAACTAGTGCAGGGAAGACCATGGCTCTAGCCACCCAGCAACTCCACTCTCAGTATGCAGCCACTGTATTAACTGTAGCAAGATCAGGGATTCCAGGGAGCTGAGGGGAGAATGGCTCCCTGGCCTCCAGGGTTTGAAATACTGGGGGGGGAGGGGGGGAGTAATGAGCCCCTGTATAAAAGATGCGATCCCCCAGCCTGCCTCACACCTTTCTAAGAAGCTCAGGCGGTGGCAGCTCCTTCCGACTTCTGGCTGCCACCACCACAGACCCCACCATGAGCCAGAGTGCAATTCAAACCTTGCTGGTCTTGTCACACAACGGTTCCATACAGGGCACACAGCTGCCAGGGGTTCACCCCCACCCCCACACTCAGCAAGGAGCCGCTGGATTAAAGTGATCTAGCCCGGTGATTCTCAGCCAGAGTGCCATGACCCCGACAGAGTAGAATCCTTCTTTGAGTTGATTGCAATGGAAGAATTGCTCTATTATTTTTCTATAGTAGGAACAAAAAAAGTGAAAAAACTAAGAGCTGGCATTTACTGAGTGGTGCCTCAGATCTATTGAGGGCTGCCTCACGTAGCACCTTGTCAAAGGTATTTAAATGCATGTAGTTCACAGGATGCTAGGGAGGGAAGAGACAAGCAGCTGCAGGAAAGGCATAGCCAGGTACTGCCCAGACAGAGTAAGGATAGCCCAGACAGAGAGCAAGCACCTACCAAAGCCATACTTAAACTTATGTGGAATTCATCATTTATGTATTTCAAAATACTTTGCAAAGGAAGCTCAAAACCACCTCTCACATTGGGAAACAGGCTGAGGCTTCCCAACACCAGAGTACTTAAGCAGCAGAACCAGGGCCAGAACAAGCTCTCCTGACTGATGGATCAGAGCATGTGCTAGACACTTTCTTGCCTGGTTGGGCCCTGTTACCACATGAACAATATCAACAGGATGATGACCAGGGACCTTTCATTCCCTTCAGGCCACAGCTGAGGCACATGGGTGGAGATCTGCCCCTATTCTGCCCATGTTATACCTACTGCATGGATAAATTCAGGATTTTCTCAGTCTAGGGCACCTTTAACCAGCACCAAATCAATCAGAGAAAAAAAAAGTCTTTTGAGTCTTCCTGTTCCCTTCACCTCCCTCTTCTCCACACCTCTGAGCCACATGTCAACCTTCCCCCACCACGTCAGAGGAGCAGAGTCCCAACTCCTGTCACACCCCTGCTCACAGCTGTGTAGGTCTAAGATGGCATTAAGCCTTAAAGTTAGAACAGCTTCAGAGCAGTTATGACCACATAACATTCCATAGATATTTTTAAAAATGTTTTAAAAAGGTGGTCTGTAACAGACCCTTGACTATTGTCCAAGCTGAGATAACCACAGTTCTGTATGGCAATCCTGGGGCACTACCAGCAAGGAGTGGAAATTTCTGGGTACAGAGGATGAGTTTATTTAAAAACAGTAAATCGAGTTCCAAAAGGCATTTCAGGTCCTGCAGATAGTTTTGATCAGAGCAGTTCTCTTCCAGGCAGTGGCCCTAGAAGTGTGCCTTCCTAATAAACTTTGGTTCTTGCTAACATGGGGTCTAGTTTCCCTGAGTTAATGAACTCCTGCAACTCTTATTTATTTAAAGCAACACTGCAAGTTCTAAAAAGTCTGCAAAAAAATGCTATGACAAGAGACAAAATATTGTAGTCATTGACAGTTGTTCCATTTACTTAATAGCTTCTTTGGCTCAAGTATGTAGCATATCCTGATGTTCTATAAAAATGCAATAAAGAAAAACAAACGTCTAGCAACAAAAACTGCAGTGGTATTGGAGTGTTTTGGTAGCTGTGATGGTCCTGGAAATATACGAAGCAAGACTTCGTGATATGTTTTTGGGAACCAAATGTATTGGGATTCAATTGCTCAAATACAAGAAGCCCCCAAATTTGATTTAAAGAACCCTCATTAAGACAACAGTGCTATTGTTCAACGTGGAAAAGAAAAGCTATTAAGCAACTTCCAACACTAACTTATGGTAAAAGAATAGTGAGCACATAGCTGTACTAACACAGGAAACCACACTGTTTTTATGAGGGAGCAGGGAACAGACAACTAGACTGCAACTGTGCACTGAATGTCTTCCTTCCCCACTAGACAATGATCTAAGGGACATTTACCATAGAATGCCCTGAAAATAGGATACTACTTATAAGGTAGTATCACCCACCCAAAACTGTGCTTGTACTTACTGACTGAGTCAAATCTCTAAATGAGATTAAATGCCAGAATTATTGTCCCAATTCTGGTAAATATTGGTTTTTATGACAGACCATGGCATCTGTGATGTCATAGGAGTAATGCATTTTTGGAAACCTTTTAATGACAAAGGATATACCAAGAGTATTTTCAAAGAAGTAGAGAAAAGGGTTGTTGGAACATGCAATGTAAACGTTCCTTCTCTTTTCTCTAAGCAATGCCCTGCCAAGGCCGTGCAGTACAGAATTTGTTCTGAAAACACATTAACCTCTACCTACAACTAAAAACCAGAACTACTTACTTTCATTTTCTTCCTGAATTTGCATATTAACCATGTCAATGCAGTTCTGTATATCATTCCAACTTAAATAATCTTGTCCTTGAGATGAAGCTTCTGACTTAATAGACAATAACGTGTCAGCATAACTATGGGAAGATATAAAATATATCAATAAGTTCCCATAAAGAGTCAGTTAGATGCACTGTCCTTCACTGATTACATCTAAAAATGTTTCTTATGGAATGAACTGAAGTCACATGAAAGTGAAAAACATGATTGCAAACATCTGCAGCCAGGCACAATGTGAGCAAAAACATGCAAGTTGCCTTAGCTCCACACGTGCATCTTCAGTTGTGCAATATTTCCATCATCTCATCCCAAGACACCTACCATATAGTTATGAACTGCACCTCATTAACATGTATGTCTGCATTCCAAAAGAGATGTAGCCAAGGAAATACTGATTTTAATATCAACTGAAATATCTTAATATTTCAAAGGACTTAATTGTAGCCTATGGTGAAGTGCATTTCATATCAGGTATGACGACTCTTTTCCCTCCCTCCCTGCCCCCATACATCCTTTTTTTTTTTTTAAATGATCTAAAAAAAAAAGAGGTTAAGTTGCAGCTAACCAATGTAAAACACTTCCATAATTCCTCAAACCAAAGCACTTAATCCAATCATGAAATTATGTGATGTTGACTCTGAACCAGTTCACAGCAATACCAGAAGACAGCTCAGAATTAGAAGTGAATGACACTATGACCAGCCACAGACTGAAGGTAAAGAGAAAGCAATTGCCAGAGATGGGTATTCTGCCAAGACTAACGCCTCTAACTTTTTCCAGGGCCATTTCTTGCACATATGATAACCCTCTCATTTGGGGCCCTACCTATAAGTCTCATTCTTCCACTCTGCATCCATTTACAAGTTTCTTCTCTCCTATTCAGAGCCTTAAAAATGGGAGAACAAGACCAAGGCTTGTTTCTATCATGACTTCACATGAATGAGTCTCATTTTTGGCCATACTGAGATGTTTTCTCCTACCCCTGACCCTGAAAGGCAGCAGTTCTATGTGGAGGGCTGGCTCATGGGCTGCCAGTAAGGACTCCACACCATTCCTCCTAAAGGCTAGCAAGGAAATAGAAGTGAGAGACTGGCATACCCTATCTGCTGCATAATAACTACAAGCAGCAGTTTAACAGTTGCGAGGCAACATGTGACGGCAGCCCTGGCCATGAGGCAGAAAGCAGCATTTCATTCTCTCTCAATAGTACGGCTCATAGAAAGGAGGCAGAGGACAACCTGCTTTTAGGGGACTCCTGATCTCTAGTATATTACACAAAAGTACTCATTTCTAAGATTCTCTCAGAACTTCAGGAAAAAGACTACTGATCAATAGTTTCCAAGAAAACTAGTTCAGATGCCTAGTGCCAAACAACACACTTGTCAGGTCAAGTTTAATTTCTGAGAATAACTCCCTCCTTCCCTAGATTCTTTACCTCTCAAACAATTTAAGAGGTTTTTTTATTGTCCATGATTCAACAGATGGAGCAATCTAGTTCAGCTGCTTTAACAGTTTCCTCCCGTCAATAAGTACACTGCACAAGAGTTTACCTAGCTTTCAGCTTCACCATCACTACAGATGTAAAATGTAAACTGAATATATCCCCACTATATTCCCTTTGTAGAAGGTGCTTTCATTTGGACAAAAGAACTATGTATTTTTTTACCGTTGAAGGTTTTCCTCCTCCAGGTTATTGAAGCCAATAGATGGGTATTCAAGATGAGTCTTTACTGCCAGGATGTCCTTGTTCTCCAAGGCCTGGTTTAGCAACACAACAGCTGACAACATATCTACAGCAATTGACAGTTCATCATGTGCCAGGTAATTCTGTAGGACAATACAACACCTCAGCCAAGAAGGTAAACCAGTGTTACTGACACAATCAAGTCAGAGCACCATATAGATTTGCTTTAAAAATGAGGTGCAAGGAGGAATTCCTCAGTTACAGAAATATCAGTTTACTGTACTATAGGTGTTAAATGAGTTGGGACTGTGTAGGACGAAGAGCTGACTCATCAGAAATATAACAAACTAACGATTAAAAATTATGAGACAAAAAGGTGACCTTTCATTTATATCAGTACAATACTTCCCACACAAGGAAAGATGTATGGCAGGACCTCAAAAGATAAGTAAGAGTGAATGTCTTATAACAAGAATTTAAAAAAATAAATAAATAAAATCGGAGCTGAAGTCTGTTAAGAAAGAACAAACAATCTCTGGACAGACAAAACACCAAGGTATGCCTACATGGTGACCAAGATGTGCCCCAGTCTGGACATTCCCAAGCATGTCCTGTGTACCTGGTCCCACTAGCACATTGCAAAGTTGGAAATACAACAGCAAGACATAAGAGAGGCCCCCCCTCTAGCTTCCCTGTCTCAAGAGCTCTGGTCTCCAGTATGCTCAGCAACATCCACCAAAATATACTCCAAAGCATCTTCACCCATGTATTTCCACATTTGGAGCCTGTGAGCAGGATCAGGGCTATGGCTCATGTCTGTCCTGGCTGGAACACACCATGGCTACAATGCAAACATACACCAAGTATTTGCCTATCCACAGACTGGTTTACTTGGTGACCTCTGCCCCTCTTTTTTTTTTTTTTTTAAAGAGACAAAAAAACCTCTTGTCATAAAGCAAGTTGAATTTCACTTATGGAACACTTAATTTGCCCCCATACAATCATGCTGTCAGAAAATATTTATGCAATACCCAGGGCAGCAGTTAAATGGCCTGGTATTTTAATTATCCTAACATTTATTAAGTACCAAAAAGTGTGTTCATACACCAGTATTTGTGATTTTCATGGCTTAATTACATAACATGAAAGAGAACTGCACAAGCTGTTCACGCTTACCACAGCATTCTGTTGTTGAAGGTTGAACAGTTCAGCCTGATAGACAGCAGCAGCAAATGAGTGCACAACAGGTAACTGAGCCTCCGGTTTCATCAGTGCAACCAGTGTCTTACTAGGTTCACAATTACGAATCGCAGTATTGATATTGTCAACTGCTATAAGTTCTGGGAAATAGCAGGAAAAGCCCTATTAATTTCTGCATGTCATAGGTTTTTTAATATTATATAGACAATTAGGATATCCAAAATTCCATCACACACTGAAGACAAACTACAGATGTAGCTTATTTATTTGTTTTAATTTATTCTCTTTCTTAAGGAAAAAATTTTAGCTGCAGTAAACTGAGAATAACTGATCCATATTCTTCCAAAAAGTAATTGCTATCCCAACTGGATATATCAAGTTCTTGACAAACTCTTGAAGTCAGCTTCTAAAGTTAAATTACGCTGACCTCCTTATCTTGAAGTTTGCCCTCACAAGCCCTGGTAAGGACAGAGATCTAATGGCATTTATTGAACAATTAAGTGACACTTGAAGCATCACCTTAAACATCCAACTTTACTTTGTTCCTATATGGCATTTCCTTCTCTCTCATTTCTGTTGCATCCATCATCATCTTCTGAGGATCACACCCATCTCCCCTCCAACTCCACCTACTGTCAATTCTAGTTAAAAACCAAGTCAGCTAGCACAGACAAATTACCCTTTTAGTACCAATAAGACCAAAAGGAAAGCTATTTGCCAGGCTGCTCTCATGCTTCTAGAATTTTAAACAGCTATGCTTAAAGGGTGGGATGACATGCAGGCTGCATTTTTGCCACTTTTTTCCTATTTCCCCTTACCCTCCAACTCCTTTTCCTGAGCAAGTCTGAATTAGGACTAGGCTTCAGCCACTTAAGTGTCACTACCTGAAACTAAACCTTCATTTCTACCCCAAATTCCTTCAATAGGTAAAGCAAGAAAAACCTATTAGAATTACATTAAATTATTATTTGCATCCTCTGCATCACTACAGGGATAGTATCCTTGTGGATAGCTCAGAATTCACCTCCCATGTAACATGCCTCATGGGTACAAATACATATCTAGATAAACAAAGCGGAAGACACTCAGGAACACTAGCTTTTACATTAATTGTACTTACTACAACTTCATCCTATTGGCACCAGAGACAGCGCTACAAGAGAAGCAGTCATCACAAACCTGCTTGATACCATGTTGAAGAAAATTCTCTGATCAGTGATTCTCAATAATTTTAGATTCCAGGCACCTCTCAAACTCAAGGCATCCCTGGAAAATGCCACCCCTTAGCTTTCACTTGTATTTTGACTACAGAAAAATAAAATAATTCTTCTATTGAAAAGAATATAAAAACACCACAACAGGCCAGAATGTTTGTTACACTATGGGGTCCTATTTGAAATCTTTGGGCTTATCTTGTGAATTATAGTTGCACACCTAGAAGTGATAACATTGCATGTCACCCCATGGCACCCCTGAAAGGATTTCAAAGCACATCAAGGTGCTGCAACACTGTGGCTGAGCATCACTGCTCTAGACAGCACCCAAGGAAATTATACACCAATCATTTCAGCCTTATGGGTTTTTTAAATATATGTAAGACAAGGCTAAAATCCCAAGGGGGAAGGCTGTAAAGTCTTGGTGTAGGACAGTGATGCTCAACCAGGGTGTCATAAGATAATTTCAAGGGTGCCACACAATGTTAGCACTGGTAGATATGCAAATGTAATTCAGAAGGCAAACCCAGAGGCTGCATCTGGACTAGTGTGGCTGTGCAGTACATGGTACTGCAGCCCCATCTGCAGTGCTACATACTGCTCATTCTGGTGTTTCCTGCACTGCTACTCTGCAGCGTGGGGGGAGGGGGTTTGAACTCAGGAGATCCCAGGGTCAAAACTATGTGAAAAAAAAGTGGGGCAGTGCACATGGCTGTCCAAAACCAGAGCCTGGCCCAAAGCCATGCTCTGGCTGCTGGCCAGGCTCCAAACTGCAGCAGTGCCGTGACTGCAGCTTCCCCAACCCCCAGGACTCCAGGTAAGTTTGCTGGCCTCAGTCTCCCCTACCTCACCCAGGATAATCTGCTGTGCACTAGAGCATGTGGCACAGACATTCCCTGGGGACAAGCAGCAGCAGCACACCTTGTGCTGCGACTTTTTGTCCCCAGGGAACCAAAACATCCGTGCTTTTCTAGACACGGCCAGAGGTTTCAACTAGGAATCCAGAGTATCATAAACATTGATTGACCTATTGTGATCTTTCCAAGCTCTTTGCAACAGAAAAAAAAAAAGGACTTTTTTCCATAGTTGAAAAAAAACTGAGAGCTGGAATTTTCCAAGGGGTGCCTTGAGTCTAATAAGGTTAAGAAACACTGACTTAGGGGTACAGATAGAAAAAAAGAGTTGGGTAAGCAAGCATCCTAAGGCACTTGAGATATCCTGCCACAGTAAATGGTGTTCAGCTATAGTACATTCCTCTAACTCACCCAATCTGACCTTAGGCGGGAAGGTTAGGGAGACAAACATTAGCAAAAGGGAACATGCTACAAGGCCATTTCATAGACATTAGGGCTGGAAGGGACCTTGGAAGATCATCAAGTCCAGCCCCCCGTCCAAAGGGCAGGAAGTGAGCTGGGGTCATAGGATCCCAGCAAGATAAGCATCCAATTTACTCTTGAAGGTTCAATGTAGGTGCTTGAACCACCTCTGATGGCAAACTATTCCAGACCTTGGGGGCTGGGACAGTAAAGAAATTCTCTTTCTTATGTCCAGCCTGAAACGGTCTTGCAGGAATTTATAACTGTTCAACCTTGTCATCCCTTGGGGCGCTCTCATGAACAAACGTTCCACCAGATCCTGGTGGTCACCCCTGAAACTTATAGGTGGCCATCAGGTCACCCCTGAGCCTGTGCTTTTCCAGGCTAAAGAGCTCCATGGCTCTCATCCTGTCATCATAAGGTCTGCTTTCCTGACCTACCAGGCAAAGCATATGTGGCACAGACAGACATTCCCTGGGGACAAGCAGCAGTGGCACACTTTGTGCTGCTACTTTTTGTCCCCAGGGAACCAAAACATCTGTGCTCATCTGGACATGGCCAGAGGTTTCAACTAAGAATCCTGATCATGTGTGTCACTCTTCTCTGCACTCTCTCAAGCTTCTCCACATCCTTTTTGAATTGTGGAGCCCAAAACTGGACGCAGTACTCCAGCTGCGGCCTCACCAAGGCCGAGT
>NW_017728909.1:48126566-48179830 GCF_001723895.1 Crocodylus porosus
AATATTTCTCCTTGGAGGTGAATCCTGTCCTCCATCCTTTGTAGGCCTTTCTTTTTAGCATCAGGTGGTCTGCTAGGTCCCTGGAGAACCAGGGGGAGCCATGGGATAGCTATGAAAGCATTACATAAAAGCAACCAAGTCAATGGCCAGCAGCTTTTCAAGCTGCAGCCTTGAACAACCTGGATCTAGTCCAATGCAAGCTGGGTGTCTTTGGTGATGCATTTAAAGCTTGGGGGAAATTTTCCCTGCACCTGTACTGTAGCTGCACCCATACCACTGTTGCTGCTTCCAGCCCTCCATACCCCATTCTGAATGCAAAATGCAGCTTCCAGCCAGCGGGGAGCTGTGCCAGGGCTGGAAAACTGGAAGCCATGTCCACACTGTGCTTCTCCCTCTTCCCCCCCACTCTCTGGATCTCCCAGCTGTGGCACAGGTGCAACTGTAATCTGCCTGGCCCTGGCATAATTCCTCACTGGATAGAATCTGTGCCCATGCTGCAGCCTTAGCTGGGGGGGAGGCGGGGAGGGGTGGTAACAGATGGACGACAACGACAGGGAGAAGCAAGAGCAGCACAGGCACAACTACAAGTTGCCTAGCCCCTTGCTGCTCAGGCCAGGAAGGGACAAAGACCAGAGGAAGAAGCACAGCCCTAGCCCTCTGACTTCACAGGCTAAATGTTCCCAACTCCTGGTCTAAAGCAAGGATGCCCAGCGAAAAGATACCAGGGAGCTTCCTTTAGACTTTTTAATAGCAAGAATGGCAGCTTCCACCACAGCAGAAGAACAGTTTGTACTTCAGGTAGGAAGGCTGCAGGGTTTTTACAGAAACCATGACAGAAGTCCAAAGATAGGAAGGCAGCTCCTGAAGACTGCAAAGAGAGAAAGAAAAGGCTAGGTGGGAAGAGGGGGAAACATCACTCTATGCTTCAGAAAGATTCAAGGAGCTGAGAATTCCAGGAACTTCTTCAATATAAATGACACTGAAATACATCTACAAAACACTAGGGGCTCATTTGACCAGGAACTTAAGCATATGCTTGCATGTGAATACCAGAACCCCTAGTTTCAAAATGAAACCTGTGGTTAAAACTAGCTATTTGCTTAAGAATCCCTCCTGAAATCAGAGCTGATAGCCAATGGTGGGGGACAAGGCAGCCAGAGATTAGAAACAATGCTGGATCCCTGATTTTAGTTAAAAACACCCACCATATCTTAATTACATATGTGCTTTCATAGGGCAGGGTTATTAATGGCAACCACTTCTTCAGAGCTGTTAAGGTACTTGCTTTAGAAGCAGAAGACTAAACCCAGCTCAGTGAGGTACAAAATGAGGTTTGAAAGGGATCTCAAGACGTCATCTAGTCCAACCCCCTGCTCAAAGCAGGATCATCCCCACCAACTAGATCATCCCAGCCAAGGCTTTGTTTAGTCGGGTCTTAAAAACTTTCAAGGATAGAGTCCACAACCTCTCTGTATAACCTGTTCCAGTGTTTTACTATGCTCCTAGTGAGAAAATTCTTCCTAATACCTAATCTAAACTTCTCTTGCTGCAACTTGAGACCATTGCTTCTTGTTCTGTCATCTGCCACCACTAAGAACCAGTTTAGCTCCATCCTCTTTCAAACCCCTCTTCAGGCAGTTGAAGGCTGCTATTAAATCCTGTCTTCTCTTCTCCAGACTAAAGCCCAGTTCCATCAACCTCTCCTCAAAAGTTGTGCCCCATCAGCAACAACCCTCCCACCACACGCACTATTTTCATTGCTGCCATGTGCAATAGTCTGGGAGCTACCCTTGCCTGTAAAGACAGAAGTGAAAGAGGCATCAAGTACATCAGCCTTTTCTGCATCCTCTGTCATCCCCATTCAGCAAGGGACCCACACTTTAAAAATCTTCCTCTTGTTACTGACAGTTGTAGAAACTGTTGTCATCACCCTTCATATCCTTTGCTAGCTGCAACTCCAATTGTGCTTTGGCCTTCTAGATTTCATCCCTGCATGCTCAAGCAATGCTTTTATACTCCTCCCTAGTTGTTTTGTCCAAGTTTCCACATCTTATAAAGCTTCCTTTCTGTGATTTAGTTTACTGAAGAGATCCCTGCTAAGCCCAGCCTGTCTTCTGGAATATTTGCTAGTCTTCCCACACATGGGGATGGTTTGTTCTGCACTCTCGGTAAGGCTTCTTTAAAAGTATAGCCAACTGTTCTAGTCTCTTCTCCCCCTCAGTCTGGCGTCCCAGGTTATCCTGTCCATCAGTTTCCTGAGTGAATCCAAGTCTGCTTTTCTGAAGTCCAGAGTCCTTACTCTGCTGCTCTCCTTATTTTTCCTCAGGATCCTGAACTCAGTCATCTCATGGTCGCTGCTTTCCAAGCTGCCATCCACTACTACATTCCCCACCAATTCTTTCTGGTTTCTGAGCAACCGGTCAAGAAGAGCACAGCTCCTAGTTGGCTGCTCCAGCACTCCCCACCACTCTCCAAAAACTTCCATCATTGCCTGTGCACCGCTGTATTGCCCTCCCAACAGATGTTCAGGGTAATTGAAGTCTCCCATGAGAACCAGGACCTGTGATGGGGAAACGTCTGTTAACTGTTGGAAGAAAGCCTCATCTACCACTTAGTCCTTGCCTGGTGATCTATAGCAGAGGTCCACCACAACATCACCCTTGTTGCTGTCCCCTCCAACCCTAACCCAGACATGTCTCAGCAAGCCTATTTCCAGTTTCATACTGGAGCTCTGAGCAATCATATGCCTCTTTTACATAAAGTACAACTCCTCCTCTCCTCCCCTGGCTGTCCTTCCGGAACAGTTTATACCCATCCACAGCAGTTCTCCAGTACTACGATCTATCCCAACCAAGTCTGCTATTCTGATCATGTCATTAGTTCCATGAGTGTCCAAGGAATTCCAATTCTCCCTACCCGTTTCCCAGGCTCTGTGCATTCATGTACAGACACCCAAGGTAACTAGTCAATAGCCCAGATTTCTCAGAAAGAATGAGAACATCTCCCCTGTTGTCCCCTCCTGATTGCTCTTCCTCCACATCACCCACTTTTCCACTTACCTCAGGGCTTTGGTTTCTATCCCGCCCCCAGCGCATCTCTCTCATTTGAATTCTTCCTTTTAAGAGGAAAAATGTATTTCTCTTGCTTCAAACCGACTAACAGAGTGACCAGTGGCTGGAAGGATTTAGCTCTGGCCTTCCTACTGACCTATTATTATTCAGCAACTTTAAGATGACATTACAGTATAATACAAATGGATGCAGTAAATGCCTTTTAAATTTAGCAATGTGGTTTTCATCATCAACATCTTCCTGCTACTAATCAGGTCTCCCCTGTATCCAGGTCTGTGACCAAGTCACTTGTTTAATTAGGACCACACTCCAGTCAATAGCACTTTTTGTACGTGCCATTCAGGCAGCAAACATATGGTGGAGCTCCTCACGGTACAGCAGAAAGTACCTAATCACCTAGAAAGTTTTCAGAGCAGTCCAAGCCCATGGAGTAGTACATTTACCCTTGTGGACCAAGTCTAAGTCTTGTACCTACTCTTGAAATTAAAACAAGAAAGAAAGAAAAAAAAAAAAGTCTCCTAAAACTGCAGCACACTCAAAGTAACCATAAAACAAACACTCACTCAAGCTAGTAACAGTAACTAAAGCCTTCACTAAGGCTACATGCCATTACATGGCTTGGCCAAAATTCCAGGTGAGGAATCAGGCACCCAGTATTCTGTCTGCAGCACACAAAGACATTTACCAACCATCTTAGGCATTAAGATATAACATGATGCAGAGGTATTTACATGCTTGGTTTGTATCTTGGTCAACTTGTTACAACTCTAAAAATACTTGAAGAGGTACTACTCAGTCAGCCAAGTTGAATTCCTAGTTTTGCAAATGTCTGGTTCCCTCTCCCCCACTTCCAACCTCATCCCTCCCTCCTAAAAAAAATTGATAATTACAAAAGGTAGAAATCAATCAACTTAAATAGCCAGACGCACACAAAAGTCACTTCGGTTGCAAGGTACACAGAAAACAACATCCTTCCAACCCTAAGAAACACTGATGATCCCATACAGTTAGTGCAACCTGTCTAAGAGTTTCACGTTACCAAAAAGCAACTCCTTGAAGGAAATAATGTTCATCATATTTTGATCACTCTAAAATCCTATTTTCTATGACTAGAAAGACAACAAACATACATAGATATATATTACAACATGGCCCAGTATGCTTTCCTACCACATTTTTGCATAATATCAGAAGAGCTGTTCAACTGAATTGAAAGACATTAAAGAGTGATGCAATAGAAAAAGCCCCGCCACTAAGCCATGCCACAGACAGCATGCAAGTACATCAGTTTATCCAGAGCTGGAGATCCTAGTGCATATGTTATCAGGCAAGGCGAGCCAGAGAAGCTAACACATGCACTACTGCAAATTTAGAGCCCCCTTTTAATACAATTTTTCAAAAATATGCATCAATGGTTGTTGGTTTATCAGTTGTACCTTTACATTAAGAGTCTCAGAACAGGCTAGATTGAAGAAAAGGCGTCAAAATGCAAAATAACCTGCTTTCCTATAAAAAAACTGTAAAATATTCCTCAATTTGATCATTTTGTTAACTCAGACAAAATATCAACAGTTTCTACTTGGGAGAGTTTAGGTATTAGTCAAGCCTTCCAAGCCATGCACGGTGTTCAGTTTTAGCCAGTGTGTCCACTAGTAGCCAACAGTTATTTGAAGAGAACAGTGTTAACTACCTTAGATAAAAGAATACATCCAACGCAGCACAGATTGGTGACTTGGCAATTGTGACACTGAGAAGAACAGTAACAAAAATAAAATGCAATGCATGTGGTTTCAGTGTATAAAAGAAACCATGTTTGCATGCAAGGAAAGGTGGATCTCACTCTTCAGCTTGATTAAGGTAACAAAATGGTGAAGGTGAAAATGAGATTAAAACATTTACTCACTAAGCTTGTGAGCCTCAGCCTCCACATTGGCCACACTAACGACTTTCTGTATTTCACTTTTGTCGAGCATAATTGGAACCCCTGCTATCTGACAGATCAGAAAAAAAAAAGCATAATGAAGTCTTTTTAAAAACTTGGAGGAGGGAGAGGAAGAAACTCCATTATGACATACACCAGGAATCTACCATGATGTTTTCTATGTACATAGCAGAGCAGTACATTCAAAAACAATGCTAATTTTTTTCTATGGACTTCCACCTTATTTTAAAAATTATTTGCCCTCTTAAGCAGAGGGGTACTTCCTAATGGTCTTCATTCACCATTATTTCATATTAGCATTTATACTAAAATTTTTAAGAAACTTAACTTCCAAGAGAAAAAAACACTTACATTAGGAAGTGAACTCCATCTATACAAAGAATTCCTTGCAACTCATTTAAAACTTTACACTAACGCATCATGCACTTTACAGTGGATGCAAGTAGTTTTGTAGTGCTCAGGAAAATACTAGCCTGCAATCTTTTGTAAAATCCTATTTCACAAAAATCATGGGGTCAGGGTGAAATCAAACTAAGGCATCACGTAAACATGTTCCATTCAGTTACCTGCATTCTCTGTTCTTTAGAATCACACAATTGGGCTAGGTACCATGAGGAATTTTGCAGCAGAACTTCAAGTAAGCTCAGAGCAGGGTGGTTCAAACCTGCCATCAGTGCCATTTCATCTTGCCTGTCAATAGCCTCATTCACTTGGACTAAAGCCATGTGAACTGAAAGGAAAACAACGCTTACAAATAGCACACATTTTTGCTAAAAATTTCCATTGCTGATGGCATCTACCTCTCTAAACCAAGGCACTTAACAGCAGTCTTTATCCAGCAAAGGACAGTACCTTAAAGCACCAGTCCTTCTAAGGGCCTTGGACAGAGTCCCCACAGACTTTTCAAGGACACGGGCTTAAGCCTGAATTTCCCGTCCATCTAGAAGAGGGTTCAAAATTCACAGTATTCTGAAGCCAGCAAGAACTGACAGAGAAACAGAGCAGGTGAAACAATGGCTTCTGCGTCAAGAAGTCCTAACAGCAAAGATATTATCACCTGAAAAGACTGGTGATAAAAGCAGCAAGACATTGCAGTCTAAAGCAGCTGCTGTAATACTAACAAAATGTTTGCTTTTTTAATTTTGCTTTATTTTTAATTCATCGTATTTCTGTAAAATTAAGTCTGGCCAGCTTGAATTTGGAAAAAAAAGTCATCTATATTTTGTAGGTACCATATGCAAAACTTCCACATAAAACCAAATTCAACTTACTGTTGATCTTGTTGATATTGCCTTGGATCTCTGCTTGTGTGAGCAGTTCTTCATACACATCTCTTTCTTCTTCTGAAATTGTGCCATTCTAAAAGAACAAAAACTTTACCAGTTCAAAGATTTACTAGTTCCACATAAGGGCTATTAAAAAATTATCAACCAAAACATGAAGGCTTAAACTGTGGACCCAGCTGTGCTACATTTCAGCATCATCTACTTTCTGAGAAGAACCTTGTAGTTAGGCTGCATAGCTTCAAATATAGAAAACAAGATTTATTCTGTTACTGTGAAATAATGCAAGAGTAATTTGTATTCAGTTAAGTCTGTTGACTTAACTGATTTCACATCCACAGAATTTTTATTTCAACTTTTAGTTAATGCTAAACAGAGAGTCTGGTTTCTACAGAGCAAATTGTAAAATAGAAAAATAAAGGGGATCCTGCAGATTCTTAGTCAGTCTTCTATTTTTCCCTTCAAATGCAATCATGTGTTATGTGCAAAAATACATAGAACTTGTATGCTGTTATGCTTCTATTAATGTCTTCAGCTTGTATTTTTTTACTATAAGAATAATTCACCAAATTAGCTTAGCAGTACTTTATAAACACAATCCTAGAACCATTTAAAATGCTCTGTATAACCAAATGATCAAGCATATGCAAAATTCATGGACGCTAACTAATCTAAATATGTTTGCATACCTTCAATCTTGCATTTTCCTCTTTTCTCTTTTTAGCTTCCAGGAGTTCTGTCTGATATTGCTGTGCAAGTTCCTCATCCACATTTAGTAACATTGCATTTGGATTCCTCAGAGTTATAATGGTTTGATCTGCTACTCCCTTCTCAATAGCTTCATTAATTGCAATTACTGCAGCGTGCACTGAAAAGGAATGATAGGAGTTAAACTCTGAGAAGTAACAAAGAAGTACTTCTGGATCAAGCATGTCTATTTTTAAAAAGCAGGGGACGGAGGTGGAAAGGAGTGTATTACTTGATGAGGAGATTTATGATGTAGCAATAGTTACATGACACTATTTAAAATTTTTAAAGATTTAAGAATTGTGTAGCTTCTTTTGAAACTAAAAAACAAAACTTAAAACCTCCAAACCAGAAAAGTTAATCTTAGACATCGTTTTTCTCCTTCTTGAAAAAAGGTGTGTAATTACTGAAGGAAGAAATTAAGAGTTCCAGTTTTCATCTTTCAATTCTTTGCACCTAGCCTGGTCAAATCATTGGAAACACTTAAGCATAAGACTGGGAGAACTAGGGCAGCAACAGAAAAAAAGAATTAGGAATTTCACTTTTCTACACATGTCTGTAGAGCCAATTACAGCCACATATTAGCATGAACAGCAAAGCTCAGGTTGCCCTATGATCCACCAGAAATTGCTCCTAATCCAAATTCTTCTCTATTCTCTCACATGGCACAGAAAACAAAGGTGCAATCTTGAGTAAAATCCATTACATCCAGCAATTTCCACTGTAAATTTTTTGTTTAAAATAAATAAAAAATTACTTCTGCTATTTTACAAGCATGTAAATGATTACATACATAACAAAAGTTCACGTAGAAGAGAAATAGAGGATGCGTTTTAAATGAACATCTGTTGATTACATATATGCAATCATTTAAAATATTTGCTTTAACACATTCACTCTTGCTGCTTTATCTAAATACTGTCACAGACGGACAAAATATTTGCCAAGATGTAGCTTTGCTAACAACTTTTCCCCCTCAAAAAATCTCACAACCCTCTCCCAGTACATTTCCAGAATGCATTTATGAATAAGACTGTTACTTTACTGTCAAGGAATCAAGAACAGTTTTATTTTGTTATAGAAAACTTCTGCTATGGATAAATACATGGACAATGCAAGTAGGGAGGGATTTTTGGGTGGCGGGGAAGAGAGATGCAGAACTTCTTTGGCAGGGCTTTTTGTCATGTATGGACATAATAGATGCACCAACAAGGACAGTGGCTTTACACTATATTTCTCAGAAAGGCTATACAGAAGAATGAACAAATGGAGCAGTAGCTCCACAGAACAAAGTTCCACTTGAGTGGAAGACACCACCTGAATGCAAGACAACCCCCAGATAGGAAAGCAAGGATAGCAAGCCTAAGTTCTGATGACAAAGGGGAACTGCCTTATTTCTCAATAGCAGTCTCTCTCCAGCAAGTGGAAGAAAAGAGTCGATACAAGCACAAAAAAGACTAGTGTTTTTTTCTCTGTGAGACGGAATGAGAGGACTCCCAAACAGGATGTTCTCTCCTGAGAAGTTTTCTAGTACCAATCTAAGCACATGAACACTTCTCAGGGTCCTAAGGACTCCCAGTATCTCACAGCCCTCTGCTCCCAAACGAACTACTTATCAGTGAGCTGTTAGGGAGCCCTGCAGGGCACCTTCTTGTATAATACCCAAGACCTTTGAAGTGGCAAAGAATTTCTGCTGTTGCCTGAACAGTCTGGGACTGTTATATACAGCTACCCCAACGCCCCCTCCCCAGCACTGAACAGCCCCAGGTCAGCCTGGGTCTGTGAGGGGAGCATTCTTCGCAGCTCACCCTATCCTGGGGATATCTAGGATGATTCCAGCCATACTGCCTCACATCCCTGGTCTGTGCAAGGGATGAGGGGGCATTCCCCTGCAGCTTGGTCTGTCCTGGGTGACATCATGGAGAAGCAGCCAGGGTGATTATGCATAGTTACCTGGAGTGTGCCTGGAACACCTGAGCCTAGAAGGCCCAGAGTAGCCAATAGCCACATGGTAAAGTGGCAGGAATCAGAATATACAGTGTGAGGGTCTGGGGAACCAAAATGCGTGTGCATGTGCAGGGTGAGGGTCTGGGGGATTTGAGATCTGTGGTGCGAGGGGTGCTGCAGCAATTACTGGCTACATATGTTTCTGCTTATGCTCTGGCAACCTCTCTTGGATAAGTACTGATCTGTTGTATTGTTGTTTATACTGGATGGGTATCGGATTGTTGCAGTTGTTTAAATATAATGGTTGTTGCCCTCCATCACATATCTATCAGTCATTTACTAATTAATTATATTGCACTAGGTTACAGCTGGGCTGTAACCTAATGTCCTAATGAGGTGCCCACTGTTCTTTCACTTGGCTGATGTCTAGAAGGATTAATTATTCAAGTGAGGGTGTTAGAGATTGCCATTCAACACTGAAGTCTATAAAGATGTAAAATAATGTTAAATGGTAAAAGGGGAGTCTTTTATTAGTGAGTCAGATATGCACAAGGACAAGTTAATAAAACAAAATACACAAAATGGTTCAGTGGGATATGAAGTTACATCTGAAAGATGAAATTAAAATAAAAAGGTTGAATAAATGAAAAACATGATAGCATGATGTGATCATTTCTGAATTTGTCTACTAATGGAAAGAAGTGTTAGAAACCCCAGTGGGACATTTAGAACAAGTATTAGAAAAAAAAAGAGTCTCCTTTAGAGAATAAGCCCTGTGCTGACAAGAGAAAAAAAAAAGTATTGATAGATGTAACAATCATATGAGCACAAAATGATACTGATATAAGCCATAGCCCTGTAACTTTTGTCTGCACACTTTTATAACTGTACAAATATAGCTAGATCATTGCTACTTTAAATGCCAAATGGAACAGGAGTTAGTTTCATTCCGGATTACAGAGTTGCAGCATTTTAGCTAACCAGTATGACTACAGCACCATGTGATGTAACAGCGCTTAACAGCTAGTGCATACTCCTTTCAAATTTGCTAACAGGCATGTTTTTCTATAGCCTTAAATGTATTTTTCAATTTGCTGAAAGCAACAGGGTTCCTCTGCATTTATATCCAAGACATGAAAAAGCACCCTCTTGAGGTCCTTTCTAGCCCATTTTTCTATTAAATCATTTCATGTGTCCTTTTTGCAGGCTTTATTGTGTGGTGGCACACTGTGTGTACATGTTCTCTTCCTTCAAAAAACTTAGTTTGCCTCCTCCCTGGAATCTGCTAATACCCCAAGTATGCGACAAGATTCCCATGATGCAACAGGCACTTCCTCTTCTGGGGAAGAGCATGCCGCTCTACTGCACACTTCAACCCTAGGGAGGACTACTTTCAGGAAAGATTACTTTCTATAGTTAAAGAAAAATACCTCTGAAGTTCAGAGGAAACAGTATACAGTATACTTTATAAAAAGCTTTTAGGAAAGGAAGTTATGGCCTCTTTTGTGTCTCTAGAGGAAGGAAACAACTGTAAAGTTTGATAGCAACTGGGCTTCAGAAAATGTACAAAATTGATAGCACACCATACCAATTTCCTCCCTATAAACCATGTTTTGAAAGCTCTCTTTTCAGAATCATACAAGTTTAACCTACAATATGCAAACTTCACAGGGATAACCCCACATAAACAAGTGTAGGAAAATGTGTTTTAAATTAGAGCCTGGAAATTTTAGTTTGCTTTAAAGTCAAATAATAAAACAGCTTGCCATGATTATACTACCTGACCCATAAGAACTTCAAAATCCTTTAAGCGATTTACAAATAATTAAGCTTTACCACACCTTAGTTAAAATCACAGCCAGAAGCATGAACCCATTTTGCAAGTATTCCATAAATTTAGATATTAACAGGCAAACAGTTAAACACAAAACCTTACATGCTGCTTCATCCACAGATAATTCACTGGCAAGAATCCCACCAATTTTACTAAAAGATGGCATCTGTATACCATACTTCTCCAGCTCCTTTCGCATGTTGCTGATTTCTTCCTCTATAAAACAGGGGGAAATTAATAAATAAAAGAAGAAATGGAAAAACTTAGAAAAATGAAAGTCCTAAGATTTTCCATTTTGGATAGTTAAGTAAAATAAGTATAATTTCAGTTTAAACTTTAAAGAACCAAGCCTTGGCTAAACTATAGGTTTTTATAAGATTTTCTGTTTTGATGGCAAACAAATATTCTATACAAATTCTCTCTCAACATCTTTCAAAGATTAACATTAATTAAGAACAGTAGTCTCCCACCTACTGGATGCATCTACAGAAACTAAAGTTTGTTGTCCAGTAAAGTGTCATCCTCTACACATGCATGACAATTAGGGAACAGTAGAGCAATTTACTGCACTGCCAGATAGCTCTGTCAGATACAAGTGGTATCCAGTAGTGCAGTAAACTACTGCGCTTAAACACATGTGTAGACAGTGATGTCAGAATTAGTCTCCGGCTCAAATTGAGCCAGAGTATATTCAGTTGCATTAACTGCATATGTAGACATGTTCACTGAGATTAAGATGCATGCAAAATTTGGTTGGAGAAGAAAAAAGAAGAAATCTACTTCTACTGAAGAGTAGAAGTACTTGCTAGAAACAAATATTAGCAGATTTTAAAAACTGATACAACAGAAGAAACCAAGTGTGACTAAAAAAAATAAACCACCACTTTTACCTGTAAAGTCTACTTTTCCTAGTAGATCCTGGATCTGTGGTGCTATTCCTAGTTTGAACAGGTATAAACTACAAAGAAGAAAAATATATTAAAATAGAGATATGTATATTCTATTAAACACCCCTCTCACTAGAACAAACTTGTTCTTTAAATTAATTTCCACAGAAAAATACAGAATAATTTTGACCTACAGCTTTCTTTCTACCTACATTTTTAGATAATATGAATATGAAAGAGGTTGTGACTGTGGGACTTGTTGCCTAAACAAAAAATAAGGAAAGGGAAATCATGAACCCAGATTAATTCTCCTATATCAGGGATTTAAGGAAAACTCAACAGCCTAGGTACCTGAAACATTATGAAAGATGACAACTGTCTTTATAACCAATACATACAAAATCGGGATCCATGTACTGTTCAGCTTAAAGCATTGTATTTTATAAAAATGGTTAATACTGTGCAATATTAAGATTTTCTGATGAAAAAAAAATCTGACTAGTTTTTGAGGCTTGATGGCCTGGGCAGTACTTACAGAGATGCAACAATCCTTTTCAGGCACAGCTCAGGGAATATACTCTTAATTACGAAAACAGTTTCAATTCAAGTTTTCCTAAGGCCAAATACATTTAGTATTTACTTAAAACACCAGACTCATAGCTGGGCAGTTCTGTACTGTCCCCAACTCTGCCTTCAGTCAGTGCCCAGGACTAGCATCCCACTTATACCTCCTTATTTACACTACATTTAAATACAGACAACCGGCCATGTATATTGCAGAAGGTAAGGCAGATTTGCACCTTGTAGACTAACCAGATCACAGATGATTAAGCTCCTGTAAGCAGCAGCTCACTATCAGATGCTGAGAAGGGACCCAATGATGCAAGCTGTTGTTTACAAATCTAAAAATTTAGTTAGGCTAAGGTGAAAATCTACCCCACCTTCTGCCCCAGTTCAGACTAACAGCTAACCACCTCTCTTATATGTATTAAAAGCCCTCCCCAAATTATTATAATAGTAGTCATCTTCAGGTCATTAAACACTTTTGCTCTGGGAAATCTGCAAGAAGTTCAATACAAGCATGCTCTCCAGGATCCTGTATTTTCATTTCATTGCAGCATGAAAACCTATACTAATTACTCCTAAAGCTCTACAGTGCCATCTGGATAACAGCTGAGTAAATTCATATTGTATTTATATCTTCCAACCATATGCCTGTCTTTATTTGTAAAAAGCTAAGAGTTTCTGGAATTTACTAGTGAAACACTGAATTAACCGAGACAGTTTTTGTGAAGTATGGCTCAGCCCAGTTTTTAAACAAGTTTTTAAAATTCAAAATGCATTGTTCTGTTAACATAGGAGAAGGTTATTTTGCCATTTGCAAGGGACAACCCTTCAACCTCTCCACACATTTCAGCACAAGTAAAACCTGTCTTCTTTCAATTACTAGTAAGCTTTATGAAAGACCTCAAAGAGTGTATAAGAAATATATTTTCTATATTAAATTATGTGGGGCAGGGGGCCTCACTTCATCACCACAGACAAGCTGTCTCTTCTTTGAAGCCTCCAACCCCACTGTCGCTTATCTCAAGATTCTCCAGTATAGCAGCATTCCCACCATGCAGTGGGATATTAAATATAAGAAAACCCTCTACCTAAAACAAACCCTAAACTAGTGTGGTTTGTTAGCCTCATTCGCCTTTTAACTTCATGCAGATTACAATATTCAAGGGAAAATGGACACAAATTTTCAAAGACATTACAATGTGCCTCGTCTTGCAAAATGCCAGCCATATTTTGAATACCATGAAATGAATAAAAAGTGATGGTAACCACTGCTAACCCAGCAAATATTGTAAGAGTGGTGATCACCAAAAATCCACAAGTAGGTCCATAGAGGACCTAATGGTTTGAATGTAAAGAAGAAGAAATTAAAAACCTCACAGACTGCCATTTATCATTTAAAACAAAACACACACACGCACGCACTATTCTCTTCAGTTTGGATAAATTTATTAACCACAAGATGGTGCCTAGAATTTACACTTCATTTGGCTCTTACATAAAACTAAAGGTACTCCAAAACAAAAGAAGGTTGTAGCATTTTAATATTTTCACTGGAAGATAGTACACATTGTTCTGCACTTTTTTGTTGCGACTTTGTATTTGCCTTTGAATGTTAAGGTTAAGCTAACAGGCTTCAGAGAACAAAGTTCTACCACCTAAGAGTAGCTCGGTTAGACAGATGGACTTACTGGGGTAAGTATTTCTGAGGAAAATTTATAGAGACTCCCAAACAGCAAGTGTCACAAGCTTTTGAATTCATGTCAAGCTGCTCCTAGCCTGAAGAAGCCACAAGACAAGTCCAAACCAATTTTTAGAAAAAAAGCTGGTGCGAAGAGACAGACAAAGACATTTGTATTTTCATGGCTGCGCTTTTTAAGCCCTTTTATGCTGTTCATGCACACATAAAGGAATATAAAATATATGAAGTGCTACATTCAGAATGGAACTAAAAAATTAGCGATAAAGCTATTCCTCACTAGAAATGAAGATGATGATGCACCTAACAATGAAGGTATACACTGCTACAGTACATTGCTGGTCAAACCAAAGCCAGCAAACGAAGTGAAAGTAGCCATCTTTTTGCTTTATTTTCAGTGCAGTAACACCTCGGTCCAGAGCTCTTGAGCCCTAAGCAGCTCTTTAGCTTAGCACCTGCACTTTTTTCTAGTTGCTGGGTTTAATTTTTTCAGAATGCATGCATTGAATACATTTTTCTTACAAATCATAGCTCATGCAACACATTCACCTACATACTGCAGTATGTAGTCACTCCCCCTCCCACATTTCACTTTGGAGAGTTTTAACTCCTGCACTTCTCAGTACCAGGTACCACTGGCTTAGGGCCACTAGTATCTTCATATCCCTCTTTCCCCCCCCCACAAACACCCCACCCTTCTCCCCCAGTCTCCATGTTGTTCAAAATAAGATTAAAACCCAAGAATTAATATCCCCCCAAAAATTTGTAAATGTGATAAAGTATTCCACTCTACAGGCTAAATCAATAGTGCCCACCACCTCCAGTTAAAATTGAATACTTCCCATTGCAAGACTTTCAGTTGCTTAAGCTTTTGTAGAACTTTAATCATTTGGGTTGATGCTTTCCAAAACTAATTTGGTTCCGAGGTGCACCTAGCATGAGGAGTTTCACTTAAAATTGACTGGCTGTTCTTTCCATGTAAGATTTTTCCCTAGTGGTATTGTTTGTAAGCTCCTCCACTTTTTGGAGTAGGAATCTTCACATCTAGCTGGGGACAGGAGGAAGAGAAAATTTGCCATCATTTTGGTTCTCACAAAAAAAAAAGTGCCCAATTTGGCCAGGCTACAAGATGGTGAAAATCTTAGTCACCACATGCTCAGAGTTGTGCTGGAATCCAAGAGCTAAATTCTCCATGGCTTTCATCTGCACTCAGCATATTCCAACACCACAAATGCAGGATGTCGAGCAGGAATCTTCTAGTAATTGGTGTTCCCAGCTGCTGTAACAGCAGCCACAGATACCAAGAAAAAGAATATAGTCTTCACTGTGCTCTAAATTATCCCTATGCTTGTCCTGGGACATGAAATGAGGAAGCATTTTTATCTGGACTAGGACTGACTGGGAAAAGAATCTGAAAAAAGGAGCTGAAGGGTTAGCAAGTACAATAAATTCCCCTGAGGAAACCAGAACAGAATCCAAGGGTCCTGCATCTCATCATTCCTCTATGAGCAGAAAGATATGGAAAACCCTGGCAAAAAGTGCGTCTCTCACCCTTAACTAACTTGAGTGCTAACTTTGCACCCTCATATTTTTTAAAACATTTGAGTTATTTTTTCTTTTGTACATCTGGGTGCAAGTTGCAAGATCATTTCAGTAAAAATCTGTTACATGGTAGATTTTAGGTAAGAGCAGAGAAAGAACAGACAGATCAGACATTGGGCACATATTCCAAGCAGCACAGGAAGCACCTAAAGGAGGGCTGGACAAGGAACTGCTGTAGAGCACTCTTTCATTTCTGGTTAAGAGTGCAAAATCTCTGGTGTAAGTATAAAGACAAAAAGTGCAATATGCAGCAAGAATGGTTTGAGAGAGAAACTGAAGGAAAACAGACCAAAGTCCAAGAAATGACACAAATGAGCCCTGAGGCCTTGGCATACATCCTCTGGACCAGATGAATAAACCAAAAGATCAAACTGTTGGAAAGTTTCATTCAAGAAGGGAAGATGTTAATCATTACATTGGTATTGCAGACAATAGACAGAGCTGAGGCATCTCTCTAATGATGAAGACAATATATTTTAACAATTGTATCAACAACTTAAGTTTTCAGTTATTTCAGCAAATGTATATCTGTCAATATACACACACCGAGTTTTCTGCAACAGCTGAATAAAAGATTGTGACATCACTGGAATGGAACTCAGCCCAAAATTTTTGTCTGTGCTGTTCAGCATTTAAAGCCCCATGTGTCAGCTTCAGGAAATCACTTTGCGATTACATTAGACAGCAGAGACCAAACAACATGGTTTTAGACTACTGCTACCCTCATATATTACAAATCACCATAATACTGTATAGTTAATAATAGAACAGATAGGGTAACCATGGTATATTCAAAATTCATGACCTGAAACTCAAGTTAATAAATATTGCATAAAACTTAGCAGATAATTGATCTTTAAAACAGTTCTCATAAAAAAAAAATCTTAATAAACTTAAGTTTCACTGACAGACTATGGATCCATAATGGCTTAAATGATTACATCTTTGAAACATCTCCTGCCCCACTTCCATCACCAATTACCTTAGTGCATGAACGCAGTATATCATTCTAGGTATATTTTTCCTATCGTAGACATCCGTAGTTTCTGGATAAAAGATCTTTAAAAAAGACAAACAAACCACAGTTATTCTCTTATCCTCCTCCTTATCCAGATCGCTTAGTTTAACTGATACCACATTAGAAACACCCTTAAACTGTTAATTCTGGATAACCATCTATCAACAAGTGTCACTTGAGGTACTGCACTAGTTTAGTTTTATCAACAGTTTTCATATTTTAAATGTTTTGAGAATTAGTCTATTAACACAAAAACCCTGTTCATAGTTATAAACCCTACCTACTTTATAGAAGAAAGATCAACTTGTAATTACATGCTTCAAATAAACTTCCAAAGATCATGGTAACTAACTTTGAGGGTTAAGGACAGTTTTAAAACTTTAATCATATACTTCTTATGCAGAAAATTGTAAAGCTGCACTGTAAACTCCCATCCAAGGGCAAATAACAGGTGTCTAATACAAATAGGGTTTACATATTGGGGGCACCACACAAACTAATTCACAGTGCGTTTACAAAGGTAGGTATAATCCTCAACATGCTTTCAGGGGAGACATTATCTTAATTTTAAAGAAGAATATTGAAGCACGGGGATGTTAAGCAACTTGGCCAAAATCATATTTTAAAGCTAGTGGTAGAACCAGAATGGGAGATTAGTTGCCCTTGGCATGGACTATGATGTTCAAATCACTTCAGCTTAGTTTCTCAAGACAAAAGAAAGAGACTTCTTGGAGGCAGAGAATATTAGCAAAGCATACTTCCATATGGACCAGGAATTCACTGTGAAAACCTTCCATTCTATCCTCAATAAAATAGGTCAATATAAAATTAAGACTATATCAAAAGCAGCACACAATCCTTCCATCTCAACACTTCTAGCAAATTCAGGAACCTTTTAGCCCTGCTTGTATGTGATCCTCCTAGGCACAGACGAGCCCTGCCACAAGTAAACCTTTTAGACAGAAGAACATGGATAGTGGAAATGGGGCAGTCTAGAGATGCTTTTACATGTGCTCTAGCATAGAGAGGGTAAGGGCAAGGAGCATTTCAAATTACAGTGGCTCTTGGAAGCTGCTTTAAATTAAAATGCCCACAGAGTCTCATGTATTCAGTGTCCTGTGTTTCAAAATGGCAGTGGGGGCGCTGTAACTAAAGCTTGTTCAATGAGCTTTAAAGCAACCCACCACCATTTTGAAACATGGGGATGCTGAATACATGGGATGCTGCAGCATGCTGGAAAGTTCAGATTACAACACTCAACACATTCTAATCAGAATGTGTCAAAGCACATGTATAGGTGTCCTGGTGCCTGATGAACTGACATGGCTAATCACCAAGTAGATAAACAAGGCAAGCAGAGTTAGAAACAGAAGTTAAAGGCGGCATAGCTATACAATGCTAGCACAGGCTCCAAATTTAAACTTCATATTTCAGCACAGCCTATGGCTTAAGTCTCTGCTTACAAATCAGTTTGAAGAGGTGCCAAGTGAATGGTCTTTTAGCTCTTGCTGCCCTTATTTCCCACCATTCCCAATGCAGCCGTCTCTGAAGTAGCTCTTTTTAAAAAACAACTTTCCCTCTGCATCTAGCAGAGATGCTAGCAGCTGCTCCTCCACTCCTGAAGGAGCCAACTAATTAATTAGCTAGGAAGTGCAAAGGGGAATTTAAATGCCATTGGTTTTAAGCTGCTGAAAAAGCCCAAAGCAAAACAAAAACATAAAACAAAAAGACCACTAAAACACTCTTCAGAGAAGACCTGGCTGACGCTTTCATCCAGTCCTACATGAAAGATTTGTGACCCAAAAGACGTTACGTGGCAACAGAAAAGAGAATAATGTCTAGAGAGGTGGCGGGTGGGTGAAGATGACAGACAGGATAGGCAGCTTAAGGGAAAGTAAGGGGAGGGAGGGGTGACAGAATAACTGCTAACAGAACCAGAAGGAGGTGTAGACATCCCTACTGTTCAAGAACACTCAGGACAACTGGAAATAAGATAAATAGAAAAGAAAAAATGGGAGAGAAACTGAAAAAGAGCGAGAGGGAGATTCATAACAAAGCAGCAAAAACTCAGACAGAAACAAAAAAAACCCAACCCTTTTTAATCATTCAGGCCCTTATTTAGAAATTGTCTATAAATCTGATTTTTGAGAACAATGGCTGCTCACAGACATGGGGGGAACCAAAAAACAAAAAACCCCGACACTAAACTTGGCATGCTCCTGCGCCGAGTCCAGCACATGCCCAGATCAGACATGTATCAGCTTTATAAAAAAGTGCCAAAAAGACCCACTGAAATAAATGCCCAATCTATACAGATGCTGCACAGCTGGGTCAAATTAACGCGCTTCTCCTTTTGGTAAACAGTTTGGTTTTTTTTCCCCCCACCCCACCCTCGTCTGTCAGTGCCCAATGTTGTCAGCCTTCGATTTCCATTTTGAAGAGGGAAGCATCTGAACCTACATCCATAATATACAAATACAGAGAATCCATCTTCTTCAGAAACGTATAGCAACATATTAAATTAACATACTGCAACTTGCAGCATACCCTTCTTCTCAATTAGCTTTTCTGGTACCTATTCAGCTTTGACTTATTCATATTGAAGAAAATTAAGAGAAAATTCTTACGGTTTTATTCAACTTTGCCCTTGGGTCAATCATCATTATAACATTTAAATGCTTACCTTTGGTAGACCAATGGATTCCATTGCTCTTAGCCACTGCACAGTATTATCTGTGTGTCGAAAATGAAGTCCTGATTTCTGATAGGGTGCGGAAAAAAATTAAAGAAACAGTTTACTTATTCTGAATTACCCTTTTTTCCTGTCACACATTCTTCTTGCTTCACAATTTAGTATTGCTCTCTGAAAAGGTTCTAAAAATTTTCCTTATGTGGAATAGAAACCGGAGTTAATATTGCATTCTTTTCAAGCGTAACATAAAACACACCTCACTGTTAGCCAAATTTTGTAAATCTACAGTCTGTGCCCCAATCCCATTTCCAGCTATTTTTAGAGATTCTCACTGCCAAGAGAAGGAAGATGCTATAGATGCTTTCTTGCTTTTTAATAGGCTTTTATTTTGTATGCACAAAGCTGAATGTAATTAGGAGAGAGGGGTCTGTTAGCAAAAGTGATATTTTAATCGCAGGTTTCCTGTCAATCCATAATAGCTCAGTTGATCTATAATAAGAAAAAGGCATGCAATGCAGTAACTTAGTAAATAAGTAAGAGGATAACTTTTGTTGAGATCTTTAACATGGACTGATTTTTACTGTAATAGAATCACATTTGCACTCCCCATTCCATCCCCCAAACACAGAACAGGCCCTTTACCTGAAAATCTATTTCCAAGTTAAAAAAGGATCTATTCTGAAGAAACTGACTGGTTTATAAATGCCAGTATAAAAAAAGACTTCAGTAGTCATTTTATAAACAAAAACCTAGGGTTTTATTTTGTTTTTTGTTTTTAAAGGAAAACAAAATTTGAAGAGTGGAAACTTCCCTGAAATATTGAAACAAAGTTATAGAACTTTTCCCTCCTGTTTCAAACAATATTAAATTCATTAGATCATTCATTCCCTACTCTGTCAACTCCTGGAGAGCAAAAATGCAGCCTTGCTTTCTCACCTTCTGGAACATATCATTTTCTAACTAAGATTAAGCCACAGGAAAAAAAACAACAGTACAGGGGACATGCCTATCTAACGTTCTGTATTAACAATTTTTTTTTTTACAGATTTAAACAGAGTGGACCAGGACAGCATCGAGGTTACTAAGTGGGTTTAGTCACAGCATAAGAAGTGGAATAGAATCTGACGCTATGTGTATTTAAACAGAAGTAGTTACACGTTCAATTACTTTAAGCCCTGAGTTCAGGATAAAGATCCCTCCCTCCCTGCCAACAGTTAGAAGGCAATCAATTTAACACTGAGCAATAAATACTGGAGGGGCAGGACAGAGGAGAACAAAAACCTGCTCTAGTTTTAGAAGTTAAGAGGGTTGGAGGGGCAGGGAATGCTGTTTTACCTTCCAAGTCTGGTTATAAAAACAAACAAGATTCAAGTTCTAATCAAGATTCCATTAAAAGAACTCTTGAACTTACTTTTATACCCACAAAAAACAAAAGCTAAAACACACCAAATCCATTTTCCTTTAAAGTATCCATTCTCCCAATTCAGCCTCCTTTTGTTAATTAACAAAAAATAGCAGCCAAAAATAAGCAAAGCTACCTGAATTCCTTATCAATGTACCCAAAGCATCCTGCATTTTGCTTTTTCAGTTGTTTTTGCTGCCCTACGACAGAGTTAGACATCAACCTGAACACACAGCTCTAATAAGGAGGGTATTTGCCAACATAAGATTATAAACAAGTGCCTATTAACAATGTCATCAAAGCTCGTGTGCATTCCTAAAGGGCTACAGATGCCTGGTATACATCATACTTAAAACACGATTACCACCTGAAATTGTACCATAAAGTCTCAGTGCTAACGTGTACAACCAATTTATGGTGCCATGAAGTGGCAAACCAGCCACAAAGATATTCTATAAAATACACAGAACATCTTTGTGACTTGTTTGTATGACACCATAAATTGAGCATGTAGCACCCCCATACTAAAGCTGACAATCAGCTGATTGTCGGCAGCCTGGGGAAAAGGACCAATACTGTGAAGGGGACTAGCATCAGTCCCAATGCTAGAAGCAGGGATCAGTTTGCAAGGTTCTCAGGCAGGGGAAGCCAAGAGACTTCCCCAGCTACAAGCCTGGAAAACCCTACACCTAGCAGCCTTCCATGCCTTGCTCTGTGGGGTTGTAGAGCAAGGCACTTCAAAAAAGAGTGCCAGGAAGCTGGGCTGCACACATTTTTAAAGATCTTGGGGCAGGATAAAGGGAGAGGCTTCCCGACACCAAGGTTTCAGTGCTCCAGAACTTTAATGTGCAGGCAACTGGGCAATCCTGGTGTTTCAAAAAGGTACAAACTGTAGTACTCAAGAGTGAGGAGAGAGCTATATAATAAAAAAAAAATATTTTTCAGAAAACAACATGCTAGATGTCCACAACATTAGCTCCAGGGAAAACCCGTTCCCTTAAGAACAGAAAGGATTAGCATTTGTCGAGTTACAATCCAGTAAGAAAAGGAACCCATGGCTTCTGGCATGTTTATTTAATAGCACCACGGAATACGATCCCCGATTCCCAACAATCGTGCCTCCTGCCATTCCTACTGGGCTGTCATTCGACAAACAGCAACCCCTTTTCTTAAGAGAACAGGTTTTCCTTCGAGTCACTGTGGACAACTATCATGTTTTTTTCTACAAAATATTTATTATATTGCCCTCTCCCTGCTTTTCAGCACTGAAGTTTGTTCCTCATTTGGTGACTACACTTTTATATAAGCTTCCTTTAGCTGTAGTGAACAAGAGAAAGAGGTAAGACTGTTGATACAAAACACAGAACCGGTTACCTAAAAAGTAAATGAAAACAAGAGTTTTCCAAAATCTAGTTTGTGTATTAGGACACAATATATTCAATTAACATAGGAAAAATGTAAAGATACAAGGGAAAAAAAAAGTATGTAATACCTTTCTGTAAAGCCCTGATGATATTATTTAATTGGACTACGCATGATAGCACTAAGAACAGTAGATATTGACCTTTACTATTGGTTTTAAGCCAGTCCCAATTAAACATTAGTTACCTGATAACGAGTCTGTTCCACATCATAGATTTTCTTCTCTGAAACCAGATTTGGGGCAAAGAATTTGGCTAGTTTGGCAAGGTAAACTCCATTCCTTAACCCTTCTTCCAGCTCAGTAGTGGGGGGCAGTTCTTCACGCAAACAGACCTCCATCCACCTACAAATACATTGAAGATTACAAGTTTTTGTTGCTTGCAATGTTTACACTGTATATTGTAATTAGAATACCATTACCCAGTTATAACTTCTGCAACAAGAAGAATCAAAGAAGTTAGTAAAATACCTGCCAACAGTAGGAAACATCTCAGTGCTCATCAACACTGCAGACCAAAATCATTACCAAAGGAGTCATTACTGTGCATCAGTTTTCCATGGATCACTGACAAACACATTCTTAATTGTACCCTATGCATAAAAATGGAATATTTCAAAAGGGGGCATTTACTTCCAGTGTCACACTACACTTCAGTGTTTCCTACTTTCCTCAGTAACATCAGAAACTTACAAAAATAAATCTCTTTTAAATAACAAAATCAGGAAAATGGAAAGATGTACATGTAATTGGAACTCTAATTCAGAAACATATTTAGGATCATAGGAAAGCAGGGCTGGAAGGAACCTCATACAGTCATCTAGTCCAGCTCAAGGCTGGATCATCCCTGACAATCTCCCAGCAAACAAATGGAGATTCTACAACTTCTCTAGTTCCAATGCTTGACCACCCTCTTAATATCTAGCCTAAATTTCTTCTGCTGAGGTTTGAAGCCATTTTTCTTACTCCTGTCCCCTACGGCCATGAAGACAAGCCTATCTACATCCTCTGTGTAAATGGCCAGGAATCCTGGTTTTCTCCATTTAAAATAACTGCAAATTCTCCAATTATAACCACCCCAAATCTGTGTTTTACTGTGATTAAAATGAAATGCCACTATAAGTATCCATTGAATGCAATGTTTTATTGTTATATTTACAGTTTTAAAGCAATTTGAAAGCCTACCAGTGCCTCAAATCACTATAATAATATAAAAATCTAAATACCTATATATTTTGGCATTTGATGTTGGGTTTATCACAGAAAAATCAGAACTCCCCTTGCCCCCTCCACTTGTCAGGACATGGGTCCAGCTGTGGCTGGTCCCCACCCCCTACTTTGTGGGGCTGAGGAGCCCTGATATGCCGATGACCTGCACATGCTATTGCCCCTCACCCCCAGCCCACAGCCCCCTGGGAGCTGCTGGTGCCCCGCACCCCTGACTCACAAGCACTGCTATGATGAGACATCCCCTGCCCACTCAGCAGCAGCAGGGGGCAAAATTCTGCACTGCCACACCCAGTGCTGCTGGGTGTGAGCCCAGAGAGCCTGCAACAAGCAGCCTGCATCTGCCCCTGCCCTGCACACAAATTTGGGGGGCACATGCCCCCCTGCCATCCCCTGGACAAGCTGCCCACAACTCCATCCTGCTCTCTGCCCATGCCCTGCAGCTGTGCATTTAGGCCCTGGGCCCCAAGAACCCATATAACACCCTGGCTGGGCCACAGCCCCAGCTCTAACCCCAGCCCTTCCCAACTCCCTCCCTCACAATGGGGGCCTCAATCCCTCTCTCCCTACCCCAGGTTTACCTATGGGGAGCTGCTCTCATGCCGCCTGGCTGCCACATGCACGTGAGCATGCACATGGCACCCCCTGCCTCACTGCAATCCTCCCACTCCTCCCAGGCCCTTTTAGGCTGGAACTCTGCCAGCCTGCAAGGGAAAACCTGCTATTTCCCACATTTTTCTACTTTGAAGGAGAAAATCTGCAATTTACCATGGCAAACTGAAAACCTGGATCCTTGGCAATCACCCTTCAGGTATCTGAAGATTGCTAACAAATCCCCAAGAAGGGGATGGGGGGAAGTAGGGGGGCAAGTGCTAGAGGTCAAGGCAGGTGCAGGAAGGGGAGGGTGGGCAAAAAACAGACAACAAGGGGCAAGCCACTTGATGCCCTTGCTGCCTGCCTCCTCCCACTGCTGCTTGCCTGGGGGGGGAGGGGGACATTTAAAAATGACACATTTATGAAGTTTCTAGGTATAAAATGCAATTGCTGGGGGGAGTCCTTTTACATTCTGTCATCTTGAATTTGGATAAATACAGTAATCCTCCCTCTAAAATAAATATTTTAAAGTGCATAAAATTCTATGTAGTATCCCTAAGTATAACTCAGTCTGCAGCTGAAAAACTTAAATCTTACCCATTAGACCAGAAGATCTAATAGACATCACTGCGACAATGAATGAGGGGGAAAGCTGAAGAAGACACTGGTTTGCCTCATTAAAAAAGGCAGAGAGAAAACAGTTGACAACCGCAGTACACTTCTGGTATCACTCTCCAGATCAGTATATTTATCTAACTAAATGTGGAACCTGAATCCCAAAGCAAGTCAGTCATTTTTTTTCTCCCTACAAAAAAAACTCAATGAAAAAATCATCTCATGTTAAAGACTCAAGACAAATGACCTATTCCATTACACTCTTGGATTTGTTACAGGACATATGAAAGCTGTTTCACTGAGGCATAGCCTATCCAAATAGCTCTTCAGGAAACCACTAGCAATAAATTTTGATCAGTATCATACAAAGCTGTATGGAACGAGCATTATTAAAGGAGCACTGCAGCCTACAATGCAAAAAGTGTCAGTGGAAAGTATTGTTTCACCAACACATTCTTTGTCTTACTTCACCCCATGTGTTTATTTTAAGGCTCAATGCCAAAGTTTACGGCGCTATCTTTATTAATCACATTTTATAGAGAGTGTGGAAAAATATACATGCAAGTGTGAAGTCTCATACTATTGTCTTATGTTTTGGAGAAAACTGATAAGAAAAATGCTACGTTTACTTTAGTTTAATGTTGAATCCAGACTTGTTGAGCCCAGTCCTTTTCATGGAACATTTTTCCCAGACTCATGACTTCTAAAACAGTTGTCCAAAAAGCAGAAAAAGCTGACCAAGTGGTAAATGAGAACTGTTTATTCTGGGTCAAATGATCTTATAGTCCAGTCAGCCAGTCATAAAGAAATTGTTTGTATGCAAAACACAGCATGCTTTTTCAGAAGTCAGGTTGCAATAAGCATGTCATACTGATTATATCACTTTAAATTCTAGGTCTTTGTCCTCCTCTTAAAAAGAGACTTCTTGGTCTCCTGAATCCAGGATACTAAATGCATCACCCTGGAACTTTAAAAGAAGATCACCACTCTGCCCCTCTGGTACAAATGAAGTGGCTGCTCAAGAGGTGCTTTTTGCTTCTGCATGAAACAAAGCCCAATATTGAAGCCTGCAGGATCCGAAACCTAGCACATACACCTCACCACTCCAAGAAAACACACGTCAGATTTTGCCAGGAGAAAATGTGCATGCAACAGCAGAAGCTCAATGGTCAACTGCTATCAAGACTGTTTAGTGCACAAATGAAAGGAGTTTTTATACAGATGGTGACAAAATAAGAACCAAATCACATACTAGGCCATTTATATGTAAGCAGATTGGTCAGCCACGGGGGATAAGGACTAAGTAAATATTTCTCAGACACTGCTTTTTTGCAAGAATTCACAAGCTATTATCTACAGCTGCTATTAACAGGTGAGAAAAGGAGAAGAGTTTAAGTACTCCAGGCCTGGTTTAATCAGGGGATCTAAGAGTGTTTGACTCCTCCTTCCCTCATGCTTCAGCTATGCTGCAACTGCTCTCATAGTTTTCTAGCTTCCCACTGTTGTTGAACAAGTGCTTTTGGTCCTCATATACCACATCAGCTAGAGACACGAACCCACATTCTGAAGCCATCTCCAGAATGAGATGGTCCTTCAGCCGTGATAAAAAGACTGGGAGATGGAAAGCAAGCATTACGAATGGCAACCCCAAGGTCTGCAACAGCCTGCCACGGAGGTGGTTCAAGCACCTACACTGAACACCTTCAAGAGTAAATTGGATGCTTATCTTCCTGGGATCCTATGACCCCAGCTGACTTCCTGCCCTTCAGGCAGGGGGCTGGATTCAATGATCTTCTAAGCTCCCTTCCAGGCCTAATGTCTATGACATGAAGTCAAAACTTATACAGGAAAGGTGCGCCTCTTAGGGTAACAAGGAACAATGGTCACAAACTGGCAGAGTAGATTTAGGTTAGACATCAGGAAAAACTTGATGATAAGAGTGGCCAAAAGTGTGGAATGGGCTTCCAAGGGAGGTGGTACTCTCCCCTATCTTGGGGGTCTGTAAGAGAAAGCTGGATAGGCATCTGGCTGTGGTCATCTGACCCCAGCACTCTTTCCTGTCCAGGCAGGGGGTCAGACTCAAATGATTGGTTAAGGTCCCTTCTGACCCTAGCATCTATGAATCTATGCATTTCAGACGAACAAAAAGGAGACAGTTGCAGCTCAAAAGAAATTCTGAAGAGATGAGAAGGGGGGACAAAATACACCCTCCCACCCTGGAAATAGTGATAGGATATTCTGGATTGTGGGGCAGGGGGAGAATAGAACCAATCTGTAAAGGAAAACAACTGCATTATGCAGGTACCTGTACCTACTTATCATTAGGGCACTACCAAATGCACAGTGAAGCGGGCTGTGCTGCAGCTCCTTTAATTTTGCACGTTTTCCCACACGCCCCTCCCCATCACTGACTGGTGGAGGGGCCCTGCTCACTACTATAAAAACAAAAAACACCCAAAACAAGAAATGGCAGGGAGGCAAAAACGCAGTTTTAAATATGGTGCCATTTTTGCCTTCTCTGCCAATTGGCCAAGGGGCCCCAGCGCTTGCTGCTAACTGGTGGGGAGGCACAAAACAGCACCATGTTTTTGCCTCCCCATCAATTGTAAATAGACTCCACACCTTTATTTGCAACCAGACTGCAAGAGTTTCCCGTTCTACGTTGTTGCCCACCAAGACATAATGAAGAAGACCATGCCTCAGGTCATGCCACTTTTCACCACCTTCCCCCCTCCTTTTTATTACTTACAGACTTAACTGGAAAGATGGTAACAGAAGTGTTAGAGCTACAGATTATGTATAATCAGGGCACTGCAGAAAAGAACATTTTGTGGTTGGGAAAACATAGTTATGCTTCTCCATAGAAACATATTGGGAATTCTTCAGCACAGCCTACAAAGGCACAGTGAGGCACAACCAAGGTTCAGAGTTCAGCCTGTATTCTCATTATCCACTGCAATTTAACCGATTGCTCACTCTGCCCTTAACTTCACTGAACACAACTGTAGTTAAATATGGACCATTCCATAAGATTTCCTCACTTTATATTGAGTAGAAATGAGAAGTATGTTTGACAGTTACACTTTTTAAAAGGCTGCTTTGAAGCAATTTATTTCTGCAGACAAAAACCATGGTTGTCTTGGTAGACAACCTTCCAGCTGTTTTTCCTCGAGTGCATATTACTGCAGCATCAGCTTTTTATTTTTGGCGGTAGACAATTACATTAACTGTACTCAACAGAAGCCTAATAATTAATACTATTGTTATGTGAGGGCAGAGACCAACTTAACATCGGACAGTACAACATTATTTTTCTTCATACAAACCAGTAAAATATACCTTCTGCTATAAAAGTCCTTGCCAATTTAAAATTTAACCACGGCAGCAGCAAAATCTTGCACACGGGGTACAAAATGCATTTTCCTTGTTTGTACTGTAAAGGACCACAATCCGATCTATGATATCATGGCTTTAACTATTACTAGTATACAGCATACAGATTCCAAGTGCAATTACAGATGTACATTAACATCTCTCCCACTGCAAGAAAAGTCAATCCCTGCAATTCCAAAAATCCCAGGAAGAGTGAATCTTGGCTTGAATCCCATACACTTTCCTTAAAATCAAAAGGCACACCACAGTGAGATCATCCTACCTCTCAAGTATGAGATAAGGAATCACAAATAAGGGTATTCAGCAACGAGCAGAGAAGGAGCTTGGGGACAAGATTCCTAGTTGCATGCGTCACGTAAAGGGGCTAAACCAGAAGAAAAAAAGGTCTCTAAAAGCCTTACAAAAAACTACCAACACAACACTATACCCCACAGAGCCATCGCCATTCCTGGATCTTACAGCTGCACCTCCAGAAATATAATCTCTCTCATCCAATGCACCAAATGCCCAGATGGAAAATACACAGGAGACACCAAACAACAATTGCGCACCAGAATGATGCACACTGGAAATCTATCAAAGACAAGAATACCCAGCTACCTGTGGGGGCACACTTCTCACAAGAAAACCACTCTCTCCAATCTCTCAGTCCTCATCCTCAAAGGAAACTTGCAAAACACTTCCCAGAGACAAGCCTATGAACTCCACTTCAACCTCCTGGATACTAAAAGTCATGGACTAAATATAGACATTGGATTTATGACACATCATAAACCTGCCTGACATTTGACTCCCCAGGTATCTCTCCACTATTCATCCCCCTTCTCTCACTCCCCCCTCCCACCCCAGCCTGTGTCTCACCCATTGATGACTCAGTCTACATTTTCACTGACTGCCTGTCTTTTATGCATACCAGCCCAGCCTCTGGTTTCTTTATTTTTCATTCCATCCAGGAAGAGCACACACCAACTGCTGAAACTTCCTTAGCCTGATGAAGGGTTTTTGAACCCGAAAGCTTGCTTAATAATTGTTTTCCAACTATTTAAGTTGGTCTAATAAAAAGATTCACCCAAAGAACCTTGTCTTACAAAACTAGAACTCTTGGTTCCAAAATGATACCTTTTACTAGACCAACTAGAAAATGGCAAGAACATTGTCCTTTCCTGCAAGTCCCTTTGTTAGGCTCTGGAAAAAGTGTAGATGGTACAAGACGGTAAAAAGTCCCCATAGGTAGGAAATAAACTTCATTTTTGCACAGAGGGAGCTGAAGATGGAAGTCTGTCCCTCTGGGTCCATGAGAGTGTCTTTGTGAGCTGTGCTGAGTAGCTCTTTGATGTGTTGATCAGGCAGAATTCTTTCCTTGGAGGTATCAGATGGCTGGCAGGGAGGAAAAAAAACAAAAACCACAAAACCTTCCTTGTTGTTCTGCAATGAAGTTTAAAATCCAAAAAATTCTAAAAGATTCTAAAAGCCTTAGAACTTGTTGGAGAATTCCCTGTTGCCAGAACTGTGGAGACTACCCCTACAAAATATGATGCATGTGTTAAGCAGAAGTGGAGTTATGCTACAGTGAGGCTGCAGCACTGATGAGATTCTGGGTTGGACTATAAGTCTACCAGACAAAACACAGAATCGTAGACAGTAAGGCTTGCAAGGCACCTCAGGAGGTCATCAAGTCCAACCCCCTGCTCAAAAACATTGGATACAACTGTATCCAAGAAGAAAGTAACCTAAGCATACATGCCCTGTACAACACCCACATTAGTAAGTTAAAAACTATTCTTAAAAAAAGATCAAACTTTTAGCTTATGTTTAGAATACTACAGTAGATGCAAGACCAAAAAAAAAAAAAGATAACTTCTCTTTCATATAGGAGTACTCAACTCTCAAAGAATAAGAACAAAATACACACACTGCCGACACTAGACTCTGGTACCAAATAATCGGGCCAAGCAAGAAGTGCTAAGCTACAGTTTTCAACTACAGCACAATGCTTTTTACTCTTGGCAATAATCAGTAGATAAAATAAACGTTAGGCAGTGACTTCCTGGCATGATAACAATCATTACCTCTATGCTACAACTTATAAGCACCACCAGCCTATTGCTTCATAGGACTCCAGTTTCTATATTTGATTGTATACAATGTAGCAGTAATACGGAGATCAGGCTTATACTTCTGAAGACTGCATTCACACATGAACAAAATTAAATGACACTCGATGCATCAATATATTTTGGTTATAAAAGTTCATTCTTATTTTCGTAAAGTTTGTGACGAAAAGAAAAAAGCACTGCTTACTAAAGCATTGGAACTTTTCTGTCATTCAAAGATCAAGTTTCATTACACTTCTGAGCATGCAGGGGTGTGACTGAAAAATACTGCTACAGAATAATATCTGAACTGCTTTATACTTAGATGCATCTGTTTCTTAGAGCTTACCCTATAACCTGTGCAATCAAATACGTATCTTTTTGTAGGTTATTTTTATGATGCATGAAAACAGAAAGATCAATTTTTAAAATCAGAAACACTACTAAGTGTTGTTTATGGGAATTACTGAAAGCAAAAGCTAAAGAAAAAGATTTGTTTGGTTAACATCACCATTTCCTTTTTGTACTTTTTGGGCACATAACCACTGACTTCTTGGTCTGCTTTGAGGCCAGTGCACATGTGTGGAACTGAGAAGCATCTGACCTAGAGATGGCTTAAAAATGAGACCACTTAATTTAAGGATGGGAAAAAACAAAATTAAAAAAACAGCTCTAGCTGTTTTAAATAGAGCTGAGAGTCCCCCATTAATGGAAAGCCACAGGCAGTATAAGATTAACAACAGAATGAGACAAAAGTCAAAGATCAAAAAACAGTTCTGTGTTTAACAGTAGTTTAAAAGGTTAGGTATAATCCACTAGCCACAAAACATTTTAATGTCAAATCTATTTTAGAGAGATGCGTGAAAACATGTCTCCCCTGCCCTAGTTGGAATTCAAGCATCTTGCGTGCTCACGCTCTCTGGGCATTCTGATTGGGCGTCTCAGCAGCCAATCACAATGCTTACCGCAACAGACAGGACAGACCGACCTGGGGCGGGGGGGCCACAGCAGCAGCACTGGCTGGTGGCAGCTGCATGCAAGCTTCCTTCCCCCCCACACTCATTCTTGACAAGCAATTCGCTAGTATGCAATATAAATCTCCAGTCAGTTGCATACCTTGCAATTAAAGATGAGCAGTAGGGTATTAAAAATAAAAGCAAGGTTTTGACTTGTAATGTGGGTTTTTTTATTCCAATGGAACTCTCTTTTAAAATAATTCTTATGAACCACAAAGTCAAGGAGTTATGTTGTAGCCAGAATGATCCAGAAATTAGGCAAGTGGAAAAAATTTGTTAGGGTGATATCTTTTTTGATCCAACTATGTAACTGGGATAAAGTTAGACAGGCTTTTGAATGCAAAACATTCTTTGCAGGTCCCTGATCACAGAAAGCTAGGCACAGCAGTCAAAGAATTGCACTGTAAACAAAAAAAAAAAAACAAACAAAAAATGCTCCCCGGACCTCGAAGCTGCTCAACTAAACTGACACTGCCCATTTCACTACTGATATATTTGATCAGTCAATTTTACTAAGCAACTGCCAGTGCTCCCAGTACTTCCCTGCTCAGCATCAGAGCCAGAACTATCAGGGTGTAGGCACACAGAAAAAGGGATAGTTAGCACTGTTATTCTTAAATTAGGGAGATGAAGACAGACTTCTGCTTATGCAAGCTTATAATATAGATCTCCGATTGTTAGTTTAAGGTGTAAATCTACCACACCTTCTGCAGCATAGGACAAGTCACTGTAAGGCAGGGAAGAGTGGGGTGTTACAGCACTGACACAGTCAGACACTAAGTGGAAGCATTAAATTTACATCATGAATGTGGACAGTGCTGCTAGCAGTAGCTGCTTTGTTCCATCTCCCCCTTCCTCAGTTCAGTTCCTCAAGTGGTTGTGCTCTCTCCCCTGCCAGTTTCAGCACTGATAGCTGGCGGTAACTGCTCATGCACACACTTACACTACAGAAGTCTATAATGCAAAAGGTTATCCCTCAATGAAAGAGGACCTTACAAGATTTCAAAATTCTTTTTTCAATATTCAAAAACAGATCCGAATGCTTAAACTTGGGTCATAAAAAGTGGTACAAATAGTTATGCAAAAACTGCTTCAACACAAGTGACATGGATTTACCCCATCTGCAGCATATTACTACTTTCCTGGAAGTTTCAACCCTGCACTGCTACTTTTCCAGGAAGAGTAAGTTTACACACACACACACACACACACACACACACACACACCTTTGATGAATTCTCTACACTGTATCAAGGAGGGAAAAAAAAAAAATGTGAATTTCTATAAACCTTACCTTGATACAGTCACTTAAAACTACAGTTAAGAAATCTATTATACATATGTAATTATTAAGTATTACAGGCTTTTTTGCAACCCTGCATCTAGATTCTTCAAGTCCCACCTATGAAAAGCTGGTGTAATGTCGTAGTCCTCTTGTGGTAGCATTTGGAGCACCACAAATTCATTGTGCAGTGGTAGATATGACAACACCTGGTATCAGGCAGTGGAGAATTGGCTCTCGAGTGCAGTATATCAGAGTGATAAATTATTAAGCTACACTTTTTTCATGCTAGGCTTCTGTTGCTGCCATGGAAACTACAACCACATTTACAAGATGAATTGAGGGTGTTATTAAATCCAAGTTCACAAGATGGCAGCACTGAAGCAACTTGTTCTTTTAATCTGTTCTTTTCCATTGCGCTTTATGTGGGTTAATCAGCGATTAGAGTCCAGAAAGTAAAACTTCCCACTCAGAACACTGTTCTGGAGTCTCAAATGGACCAGCTCTGTCCAAGGTTTGCTGTCCTGGTCAGCAAATCATTTGATAAAAGCCAAGCCTCGTTTACTCAGCACTTCCAAGAGCTAAAAAGTACAGAGATTTCCACTGTAAGCAGTCACCATTCCAGTGTACAGCAGTTTATACCTGCATACATCACTGTCTGGGGCACTGTCCAACCTCTATAATGAAACATGCACTTTCATACAACTCTTAAGAGAAAAATAAAAAAAAGACTTATTTTGCTACTTTTTTTTTTTTTAAGCTGTGCAGTGATATCAGGATTTCTCCAGTTACATATCAAGCACATCTAATTCAGCAACTATTCTTGAAGATAAAATGTACTGAGCAAGGTCCAACACTAATAAACCAAATCTACATCATGAAGAAGAGATTCAACTTACTCTTGCTTCTGGCTTGACTCCAAGCTGCTAGGGGCCAGGAAGAAATGCTGAAGAGGCAGCTCATTAAAGTCCACTGGAGGATCAGGGAAGGGAGGGGGTGGGAGGAGTGGGGATGAAAATAATAGGAGGAGTTAGCAGTGCTTTAAATACACTAAACAGCTATAATGAGCAGCAGCTCAATTAAGAAATGCCATCTGATCCTCCTTGGCTGGAAGAACTGTGACCAGTGTTCTGAAGAACAGTGCTACCTCCCCACCCCCCCAAAAAAAAGGAAAAAAAAAGATATTATAGGATGGAACTGAGCTGTGTGTTAAATTAAGGTTAAATTTCACAGTGATTTGTGGAGGAGAAAGACTGTAGCAGAAAGAACTGATAAAACTTCCAGGGAGCTTAAGTTAGAAAACGCACGCAAATTGAAGATGACAGACAGCTCAGTGATTCAAATACACCATTTCATTCAGAATCTAGATCCTCGACAATTTGGTTTTGATGTAGTAAAATAAACCATACTAAACACATGCATCCTATATTAAGGCTTTTGATAATATCTCAATACTAATAGGTTGCTATATTGGTTAGAGGTGTGAGACAAAGTTTCTAGCCCAGATGTAGCCTAAGAGGCAGAGAGAGCCTCCAAGCTCAGACTTTAAACACAACACTGTGGTCTACGCATGCCGTTTGTGTATGCACTGACGTTGTTTCTTCCTAATGCAGCTTCTGTAGCTGCAACCTCTGTTTATGTAAAGAGTGGTGAGCACACCTTCTACAAAATAAATTTAAATATTTAAGACTTCTAATTAAGCCTTTAGCTTTTAAGTAAGAGTCCTTAAAACTCAAGCTCCTTCCAAAACCTTTCACTGCTGTTTAAGTAACATGTTGGTACAAAGCCAAAAAAAGAAAGTGTACTGCTTTGTTAAAGTAACTTAAGTGTGATGTTTACTATAAATATGCAGTAACTAGCCTTTTGGTTGCCATCGCTCAATTCCCCTATCAATTAGACTCAAGCTACATGTAAAGTTGCACAGCAGGCTCCTGGCTTTGTTCTATAAAATACCTAACACATGTTTTAGTGACCAGAACCATTTAACAGAACCCAAAGACGACAGGGTTTGAGAGGTCTAAAAATCTGTATGTTAGTTAGGACAAATTACCAAGCTGACCAATCAAAATACCCAATACAAAAATGCTAGCTGCTCTGAACTTTGCAATTGCAGGTAGGCAGGCTTCAGAGTGCTAGTTCCTGCTTCCAGATTATCTCCATTTATCTGCATTTGCTCCTCCTGATCACAGAATAAAGTACCAGTCTCATCTCAGGTACAGTACTTAGTTTAAACTAAGTCAACCCCAAATAAAGTGACACCCCAATAATTAGATTCTATAATAGGAAAATTTACAAGTCATTATAATTTTACAGGTATAGAAATTAATTATCAGATAGCAGCCTTAAATTCAATCCGGAGGAAGCTGATGCTCATAGCAGGGGTACCCACATGGTAAAGGGCACTGGATCCCCAGCTTGGCTGTGCAAGGACCAGGATTGGGGGCTGTGCCCAAGTCCAGGGCTTCTCCTGGACTTGGTATTTGGGTCTGCATGTAGGTTGTGAGGTGCTCTGTAGCAAAGCTTGGGGGTGCAGAGCACAGCCACCTCATTTCCCTTTCTCCACCCCACCACAACATCTTCAACCTAGAGCTGGCTGGAGGGGGCACTGGGAGGACACACGGAAAACACTTGAGATCTTCCTAAATACTATTTCCTGTACCATTTTTGCAGCCTCTACTTAAGAAGAAAAAACGAACATGGAAACCACAAAGCACTCAAAGTCACTCTTTCTTGATCAGCCAGCCACTCACAGACCAAAAACAGTTGGGGTTTGTTTTTGTTTCATCTGGGGGAAGGGGGGGAGGAGGGGTTTAAAAAAAGACAAAAAAAAGACTGCACAAAAGTAGTAACAAAGTTATTTGAGCTGAAAAGTATATCCCAGTATTCATTTCCCAAATTGGGGAAGAAGAGGCATAACCAAGGAAAATTATTAAAAATCAGCAGCAAAACTGACAGAAGGGGCTGAATATATGGATGAGTGGCAAACTACAGTAGGGTGTATACCCAAAAATAGGTTGGGAAAAATGCTACCTTATTCTACAGTCTGACAGCAAAAAGAGAAGGTTAAGGTTAACTGAAGGCTTTTTTTATTTTAAAATAAAAAAACTTTTGAAATTGAAGACACATACAAGACACAACATCAATATATTTCATTTAACCTGTTACTATAATAGATTTTGTATCATCTTCAATTGCAGATTATCCTCCGGCTTTAACCATCTGTCTTAATGTCTTAGCCACAATAAAAGTTGCGCCACTGAACAGGGATCACATTAATTTATTTATTAGTTTAATTTTCCTTGATATCATCACTTTCCTCAGAAGCTCTAAGAGGGGGAATTAGAATTTATTTTTTTTCTTTTAAATAGAAATAGAAAACGGTCTTCCATATTCACAATAGGATGGACAAGGCATATTCCCAAAACTGATCCATAAGAAAACTCTGGTTACCACTTCATCCTCTAAAGGTCCCATATAAAAACTTGATGGGTTCTTTTTTTGATCATGCAGAAGTAGCTTGTCTGTCCAATTACCATGTCCAAATTAAATATTTGCTTTTTATAAGGCTTTGAAATAGACAGAGATAGTCTGAGATGCATTAGTAATACATCTCATGTCCTATATAAATCTTGGTGATAGACCAAAAATAACTTTACTGGTGCAAATTTAGTCTATGCTTCAGTATTGTCAGAAGTTTAAAATAAGAATTCAGAAAGATTTGCTATGTTTCAGAAGCCACCCAGTTCATTTGTGGCTTTTTAAAAAAAAACCACCCACCAAATTGAGGAGGAAAAAAAAAACAAAACAAAAAACAGGAAACTAAAGGTGACATTATAAGAATTAAAATGGCTTTGATGCCAAATATGAAAATCTCATTAAAAATCACTTATGCCAGATATCTGGCAGGAAATGATATACTGCACCTTAGAATCCAGGGACTTACAGAATAAGAGCCTGTCACTTAGGTTTTAAAAATCTGCATTTCATTTTTCTGAGTGTGACTATTACACTGAGCCTATCAAGAACATTATTCTAGGGAAAAGCTTTTAAAATTTTGTTTAGATTTTGATGAGGAGCTTTGACCAAGTCCCTCCACCACAACTGAGAGATCTGAAACCTCTGCCCTGGCTTAAAAAACATTAACATGCAAGATCAACTATTGAGATTTCAAATGGGAATCTACAGTGTAAAAAAAATATTCTGATCCGTTATACTCTTACAGATCTCTTTCAAATTCCTTCCAACAGAAGAAGTGCTTCATCTTCTGTAGTCAGAAAATGAAAGAAAAAGCCAAGACCTGCCATTTTCTGAGGGGTGCCTTGCATTGAATTAGTTTGAGAACCACTCTTTAATATGTCAAATGACAACTGGCTAGAGCAGTTTGGCACCTTAAGGTCTGCAGGCTAAATCCAGTCCATGGAGCCATTTTCTCCTACCTGTGGAGCTAGGCTGCTTTATCTGGGTGACATGAAGAAGTACTGGTGGTGGTGGTAGCAACAGAGGCAGCTGTGATGCACACTGGGTTGGAAGCAGTTCATATTTGCAAGAAAGCTCTTAAAAGCATGCCCTGCTGCAAAGTGTTGTTAACCCCCGGGCTGACATAACACCAGAATTTCTGTGTTGACAATTACAACATGGATTACTCTTTTCATTGTGACCTAACCAGTTAGAATGCTGGAGCATTCAAATGTCTGTGAAGACTGAAGTGAAAGACAAGGTCAGTCCCCAGGCTACCGCACCTGACAGCACAGTTTGGGGAGGAGGTGACCAGGCAACAGTGATGAAAGGACAGGTTAGAGGCTATTTAAAAGAGCTGGGCACTCACAAGTCCGTGGGGCTGGACGTGATGCACCCAAGGGTGCAGAGGGAGCTGGCTGATGTGACTACAGAGCTACTGGCCTTCCTCTCTGAAAACTTGTGGCAATCAGGTGAGGTCCTGGATAACTGGAAAAAAGGGTAGATATAGAGCCCATCCTTAAGAAAAAGGAAGAAGGAGGATCTGGGGATTATAAGCCACTGAGCCTCACCTCAGTCCCTGGAAAAATCACGGAGCAGGTCCTCAATGAATCCATTCTGAAGCACTTGGAAAAGGCGATTAAGAAACGTCAGCGTGGGTTCATGAAGGATAAATCATGCCTGGCCAACCTGATTGCCTTCTATGATGCAATGACTGGCTTTGTAGATATGAAGAGAGTAGTGGATGTGATGTACCTTTACTTAAGCAAGACTTTTGATACCATCTGCCACAACATTCTTTCAGTCAAGCTAAGGAAGTATGGCTTGGATGAATGGACTGTAAGGTGGATAGAAAACTGGCTGGATCATCAGGCTCAAAAAAAGGTAGTAAAATCAAATGGCACAATGTTTAGTTGGCAACTGGTATCAAGTGGAGTGCCCCAGGGGTTGGTTCTGGGGCCAGCCTTGTTCAGCATCTTCATCAACAACTTGGAAGATGGGCTGGAATACACCCTCAAGTTTGCAGATTACACACGATGGAGGTTAGTAGATTCACAGGAAGGTAGGCCTAAGATTCAAAGATACCTGGACAGATTGGAGGAGTGGACCAAAAAGAAATCTCACAAGGCTCAATAAAGGACAAGTGCAAAGTCCTGCACTTAGGACAGAACAATCCCATGCACCACTACAGGCTGGGGACTGACTGGCTAAGCAGCAGCTCTGCAGAAGAGAACCTGGGGTTTACAGTGGAAAATAAGCTGGATAGGAGTCAGTGTGACCTTGTTGTCAAGAAGGCAAACAGCATGCTGGGCTGCATTAGTAGGAGTGATGTCAGCAGATCCAGGTAAGTGATTCTTCCCCGCTACTCAGCACTGAGGAAGCCACATCTGGGAGTACCATATCCAGTTTTGCACCCCCCTCCTCCCCCCATAGAAAGGATGTGGACAAATTAGACAATCTAGCAGGTGGCAACAAAAATGGTTGGAGGCTGGGGCACATAACTTCTGAGTAGAGGCTGAGGGAACTGGGCTGATTCAGTCTGAAGAAGAGACTGAGGGGGTATTTAATATCAGCCTTCAGGTACCTGAAAGGTGGTTCCAAAGAGGATGGAGCTAGACTGGTTCTCAGTGGTGGTAGACAGAACAAGGAGCAATAATCTCAAGCTGCAGCAAGGGGAGGTTTAGGTTGGATATTAGGAAAAACTCTTGCTAGGAGGGTGGTGAAGCACTGGAAGGGGTTATCTAGAGAGGTGGCAGAAGTTCTATCCATGGAGGCTTTTAAGGCCCAGTTCAACAAAGCCCTGGCTCGAATGATCTAGTTGGGGGATGGTCTTGCTTTTAGCAGGGGTTTGGACTCAATGACCTCCTGAGGTCCCTTCCCACCCTAATGTTCTATGATTCTACTTTGATAGCTGAACGTTAAAATGTAACTAATTTTTCATTAAATGGAAATACTTGAACAACCGGCTAATGGCAGTGCCCAAAACAGTTTGGGGTTCTATAGAAAAACAAAATTAAAAATATATGCCACTACTTAATGTAACCATATAAATACCTAGGTGTGGGTATATAATGTAATAGTCCTCATTTGAGACAAGACACAGCAGAAGAGAGTCCAGAATGTAACAACAGAAGTCATAGGCAGTCACAAACATTGTGAACCTTTCTATTTGAAGATACATTAGTGATTTAAAATACTGAAATGTTACAGCAAAGGTATTGTTACTTAAGCAGGTATTTATTCTCTTATTATAAAAGAGACTAAAGAAACATCCAGGAAAATTGAAAAGAAAATCTAAAGGAAACTTATAGAATCAGTGACAGACACCAAGTAATGAGTGTGCTAAAATTCTGAGGGGTGTACTTGGTAGCTGCGTTGGTCTGAGAAAAAGAGACATACAAAAAAACCACAACTCTTGGTTCCAAAATGATACCTTTTATTAGACCAACTGGAAAATGGCAAGAAAGTTGTCCTTTTCTGCAAGCTTTTAGGACCATAGTCCCTTCGTCAGGCTCTGGGAAAAATGTAGATGGTAAAAAAGTCCCCATAGGTAGGAAATAAACTTCATTTTTGCACAGAGGGAGCTGAAGATGGAAGTCTGTCCCTCTAGGTCCATGAGAGGTGTCTTCTGAAATGTTTTGAACTGTTGGTAGAGCATCAGTAACTATTCAAGCATTTTTGCAGGGGGCAAGGGTGGGACAAGATCTTGCATAATAACTTACATTTCAACAGATTCTCTAAGAGGGTTAGATACCATAAAAAGGAGGGAAGTTAAACTGAAACAGCTCTGATTCTGATGTACTTCAACCAGTGCAATCTATTCCGGTATATAGCTTCATCTTAGAGAATTTTCTAGAGAAAAAAGTTAGTTTTGCAAAAATCCATTAAAGATTAGGCAATCATTTGTACTGCCATTTTTCTCAATTTAAAAAAGGGGAAAATAAGCTGCCCACACCATGATGATAAAAGCACAGACCAAGGACTGGTAGTGTGGATTTCTGGAAGCTAGTACCATATCTGAAAAGCAAAAAAGTCAGCGTTCCTCTTAAGCAAAATTTATTATGCAGTCCAGTAAACCTCACCGTATAATTTAAGAGTTATTCTCACTGAGTAATGTTCAAGTGTTTGCAGTGCATTTTCATATTACAAAAACAATGCATTTCAGATGTCTCCAGTGTAACAAGTGCAGAGACCATAAAGAAACTACGTCTAATTTGTGACGTTTGCAATGGCCCTCCCAATGAGTGCCAGTTAAAGGGTGTCAGACAGACAATTAAATCAATCCATGCACACGACATCAGTTTTACTTAGTAAACACCCATAAAGGGCTGTGTCTGCTAACTTGACGCAAGAATATTCCAGTCAGTCAATTTACTTCAGAGCCAAGCTACTTTGATCATGTTAAAATCACCAAAACATCAGAGCTTGTTAGGTCTGTACAGTGATAGAAGCCAAGTCACTTAAATTGCTATTTTGACTAGGCAGGTCCTCACATGCTTCTCCTGTCCCTATACACCTTTTCCCAAAAATAATTAAATTTAACACTTTAAATGGTGAGGTCTTTGAAGTAGGGTTGTTTCTTTACTATGTGTGCTACAACAGTATGTGTTGACCCCTATCCCTTGGTTATTGAAATAGAAAGCCACCCAAAAGTTGGATTTCACTGTCCTGTATCATTCTTGGGCCACAGAACATGGGGTGCAGCTTTAAACTGACCCCACAACCTGGGATGCCTGTAGCTTTATCGTATGAAAATGGAATACACCTTGCTCATAGTATGAAAGCTTTTCAGGAGGAGGTATCAGCCCAGTTTCAATCACAGCAAGTTAGCAGCAAAAGGGGAGAGAGATTTTTCTAGAACAAAAGCGTCTAGCTTTTAGGGGAAGAGAAGTTCGAGGGCTATAAATCTCATCAGTCAATAGACTTTGATGAATGCGATACAAAGTGGTGCTAAAGGCTGTGAAAGATTCCCACATATCAACTGGTGAGGAGGGAAAGTGATAGCTGCAAGCAGCAGCTGTTGCTGCCGAAGGAAGGAAGGAAGGAGAAACCAACTGCCACCGCTCAAGCCTTGTTATTGCCAGAAAGGAAAGTCAGGAAGAGAGCCAACCACACAGCTGGCAGATAAGGGAACCCAGTAGGATGGCTGTCAGGTCAGCAAGATTTACTCCAGGGCAAATGAAACCAAAAAAGCTGTAGTCTGTAAGAGCATGGAGATGCCCCCAGTAGTGATGGGAAGTGGCCAGAGGTGGGAAGGGTGGGCTGTGGGCAAGAGGGACAAGATGAGTCTGTGCTATTCTCACAGCCCAAAAAATTACTGTGTAAACCCCTTCACTGGCCCAGCCTCATTCAACTGCAGTAGTTTTGGGCTAGCTGGCACCAGAGTAAGGAAAAAGCAGCAATTCCTTCCCACCCTCCCCAACAACCACACACAAAATGGGGTTATCTGCCTGGAATCATAGCATATTCCCTCCCACCCTTAAGAAAAAAGTATCAATAGAGATAAGAAACCATTTAAGGCATGGATAGGTGTACCAAGACAACTCAGAATTCAAGAATGACTAGTTGAATTCTGATGGATCATTTATATTGTTAAGCAGCACCTTGGACTGAAAAGTTAAAGGATATCACACAAGATTTCAAATAGAACAAAGTATGCAATCAAATTATCTAGCCAAACTAGACAATGATCTCTTATTAAAAGCATCTTATTTTAGCTTGTCACATGAACAGGATGCAAGATAAAAAATGTACTTGCTTCTTTCTCTGATAATAGTTTAGATATGTATTTTAGTTACAAAAATAAATTTAGTTCCAATTTTCAATACAATAGACACATTTTGCCAGCATTACTCAATGTTTTAAATACTGTAGAGGAACTATAATATGAAAGAAACTATCTATGTAAGAAGGAAAAAATTATGCCAATTGGAAGTCCACATTTTTCAAAGGTCCGTCTGTTCGCTATTGAGATTGTAAACCACACAGAAGCAGGGGTGGAAGGAACCTCTGCCTCAGGCAGGATCATCCCCAACGCACACCAGCCTAAGCAAATCCATTATCTAATCTATTGGGAAAGCTACTACACAGTCAATCATGACAAAAGCCACAAAACAAACACCCTAACCTACCAAAAAGTTAAAACAAGAGAACCACAGCATGAAATCAATAGATCCCAGGGACAGAGAAACCCACACTACAGAGAAAAGCAAAAAACTCACAGCTTGTATCAATTTGACCAGAGGAGAAATTCCTTCCTGGACCAAATATGGTGATCCATCTGACCTCAAGCAGAGGGGTAAGATCCTCTAGCCAGGAAACTAGGTTTAAGTCCCAAGCAGGAATACTGGCACACCCCAGTGGGTCACAATCCTTAACCTTGGGTGTGCCCAACACCCAATGCTTCTGAGGAATGCTAAAAGTCTGACATAGCAGGAAGGAGAAAAACATTCCCTCCCAGCTCCATGTGGCAACCAACAAAGCCCAGAAGCATGGGACGTGCCCATAGCATGGCACTGGCATAGCTACTCTGCCTGGACTAATGACTCTCCAACCTCTTCTTGGACACCTTCAGTGACAGATTTCACAACAGTTCCTCAGCGGTCTATTCTACTGCCTTACTGTTCTAAGGATGAAGATGGTTTTTGGTTATTTTTTAAATCTAATCTAAACCTACTTTGCTACAACTTAAAGTCATTGGTCCATGTCTTACTCTGCAGCAAGACAGGAAAGATGCATTTTCCCTTTTCTTTCTGGGAGCTACTATGGAGAGCAGTTGATTCATTACTATAGTTAATTTCTACTCTTTTACCAGTAGTTCCATTGGAAAGCTTTCCCCAGTCCAGAGGAACAAAAACTGTTCTTCATTCCCTTCTGGAAGCCATCTCTACGTACTGGATCCTGGCTGTAGCTACTAAAAGTGGAACAATGTTTAAGCATACAGCCACTCAACAGCCATCTGCTTTCTCTAGCAGGAAGCACAAGCCTTCTCTCTTTTGCAACAGACTTGCTAAAAATATTTTCTGGATGGAGGGGAAAGCTTTCTGTTTGTAGGCCCAGCCTACACCCAAGGCCACACAGACCACCAAACCACTCAACCACCAGAGTGCAAGAGACTGCCTTCTCAAGCAGACTGAAGCTTCATAGAAACAAGTGAAATACAAAATACTTCCTTACACAGAATTCAGTACTAGTGCACTAAAGATAGTCAGATGTCAATTTGGCTCATGTATGCTACCTACATGGGACTCCATATATAGCCATATATCAAGGAGTGTTCTTTTAAAGTCATCATAACATGATTTCACCTGTGCCTGGATCAGTAATTTGGCTCAAAATACCAAGTTTTTCCATTAAGAACCACAGAAAAATTAAGAAACTGAATACCGTTTTACCCAAATCCAAGACAACTTGGAAATCAAAAGGCAACCCCCTAACAATAAGTTACTGTGCATGGAAAGTTATAAGCGTTAGATTTTATACATGAAAAATTATAATTACTCAAGGGTCTTTTAAATTTGTCCCTCCCACTGGGGCAGCAGGCAAAGCAGATCCTCTCCCTTGTCCTCCCTGCATTACTGCACCCCCTGCCACTTGTCCCCTGCTGCCTGTCCCAACCCAGCCACTTGCTCCCCCTCCCTCCAGCACCATTTATCCTCTTCAGCAGCTCTGTCTCCTGCCCTAGACAAGGGTACAGAGCACATGGTGGCTCCAGCTCGGACCTAGCCACACTGCAGCGGCAGCACCACCAGCTCTAGCTTAGAACAGGCAGCTGAGGCCTTGGGCCTAGATCAGGCACCTCTGCTGCTGTGTGGATCTTCCCTGTGCTCTTCTCCCCACCTCCACTGTGATCTCCCCTGCACTTCCCTCACTACATGCCCCCTCCCCTACATGGTCTCCCCTATACTACCCCCACCCCTACCATGCCCCCTCTGCACAAGGCAACCCAGCTGTAGCCCAGGAAAGGTGCCCATAGCGGCTCTGGATCTAAGGGCCAGAGCTGCAACAGCCAACTGTCCCATACCAGTTCTTGAATCTAAGATAAGGGTTCCCCTCTGAACACCCCTCCCAGTTGAATGGGTTAAAAAACAGAAGTAAACTTGCCTTGGATTTGAGTAAATATGGTACCTTTGAGGCAAATCAAAATCCGATAGCGCTACTGGACGCAGCAAAAACTTCCCGGTTTGCTCACACCTCTTTAATAACCACTGTAATTCATTATTAAACACGTATTGTTCATGAGGGAGACTTAAATCATAGAATCCTAGAAAATTGGGGTTAGAAGGGACTTAAATCATATGACTTGTGTCCTTTTAATAATTTTTTAAAATTAATAAGCTTAACATTTATGCTGTAGTAGTGCCCAAATGCCATTAATAAGGTTTGCTGCTGCATAAAATAAGGTGAGACTCCTTGACTTAAGCAGCTGAAACTCTAAAAGACAAGATATAACAAGTAAATGAGCTCAGCTGGCATGCTAGAAGTAGACACACATACAAAGTTCTTAGCTGGTCAGGCCTAGGAATCAGTAAGTTGTTCAGTGATTAAAGTTACAGTACTGGATAGCTACTAGAAACTGAAAATCAAAGCTCTTGCTATTTTTCTTTTCAGGAATGCTTCTAAGCATCTGTCAGTATTCAATAAGCTTAATAAAGTTAAGGTGTCTCTAGCAAGTGGCAGTTCTTTGCCAAGAGAAATCTCACACCATAAAGTCTTTTGTGCAGCACGCAGTTGACAGACATCTCATCACCCTTCTTTCACCCCTCTACTAAAAGTTGATTAGAATATGTTCAGCCTATGCATATACCCATACACAGATAACCCTCCCCCAAAAAGCCTGGAAAATTATTCCTTTTTGCATTTCTAACATGAATGTTAGAGAGCTGGAAAGGAAGGAGAATATGAATACTTATCCTTCAGAAATATTAACTATTTTTCTTCTAGTTTATCCCTTTACAACACAGGTTTGAAAGGCTAGCAGCTGTTCTTTCTCCTCAACAGCACATGATCATGGAACCAGATGGAATACATGCAAATATTCACAGGGCCAAACGCAATGCATCTAAGGGTGCTGAGGGAATTGGCTGATGTGATTTCAGAGCCGCTAGCCATTAACTTTGAAAAATCATGGCAATCGAGTGAGGTGCCAGATGATTGAAATAAGGCAAATATATTGCCCATTTTTAAGAAAGGGAAGGATGATCCAGGGAACTACAGACCAGTCAGTCTCACTGCAGTCACCCAAAACATCATGGAGCAGGTCCCTCAAGGAAATCGATTTCTAAGCACTTAGAGGAGAACATGATCAGGAACAGTCAGCATAGAGACTCACCAAGTGCAAGTCATACCTGACCAACCCGATTGCCTTCTATGAGACAACTGGCTCTGAATTCAGGGAAAGCAGAGGATGTGGTATACCTGGACTTTAGCAAGGCTTTTGATAGTCTCCCACAGCATTCTTGCAAGCTAAGGAAGTATGGGTTAAATGAATGGACTGCAAGATGGATAGAAAGCTGGGTGGATTGTCAGGTTCAACGGGTAGTGATCCATGGCTTGAGGTCCATTTGGCATCAAGTGGAGTGTCCCAGGAATTAGTACTGGAGTTGTTTTTGTTCAATATCTTCACTAACAACCTGGAAAATTGGATGGATTGCACCCTAAGCAAGTTCGCAGATGATACCAAACTGGTAATATAGTAGATACTCTGAAAGGTAAGGCCAGGATTCGGAATGACCTAGACAAATTAGAGGATCGGGCCAAAAGAAATATCATGAGGTTCAACAAAGAAGAATGCAAAGTCCTGAACTTAGGATGGAACAATCCCACACACCATTACAGGCTTAGGATCAGATGGCTAAGCTGCAGCTTTGCAGAAATGGATTGGGGGGGGGTTACAGTGGAAAATAAGCTGGATACAAGTCAACACTGAGTCCTTGTTGCCAAGAAGGCTAACAGCATAATGGGCTGCATTAGTAAAAGCTCTGCCAGCAGATTGAAGGAAGGAATTATTCTCCTCTACTCTGCACTGGCGAAGCCACATCTGGAGCACTATGTTCAGTTTTGGGCACTGGAGTGGGTTGCTTAGAGAGGTGGTGGAATTTCCATCCATGGAAGCTTTTAAGGCCCAGTTCAACAAAGCCCTGGCTCGGATGATGTAGTTGGGGATGGTCCTGGTTCGAGCAGGGGGTTGGACTAGATGACCTCCTGAGGTCCCTTCTAACCCCAATTTTCTAGGATTCTATGATTAGTTCTTTAAAAGATTTAAGACTGTAATTTGGTTAGGGCAAACCCTGACCTCACCACCTATTGTGTATGGAAAATATTCACATCGTACACATGTAACAGTCTCTTCACTAAGTGTCCTGAAAAGTAAATAAGCCATCTGAAGGGGTGGATCCAGGATTTGGCAGAGGGTGGGTGCAGGAACAGCCACCCCCACAGCAGGGGGATGGCAAGGGGATATGCCTGAGCATTAAGCGGAGATTCCCTGTGCTTTAAAAAGAAGAGTCTCCAAGGGTTCCTGGGCTGGATCCAATTCAGCTGCACCATTGTGCTCTCTCCGATTCTGCCCCAACCACCTGTACCTTTACATATATAAAGCAGCCCATATGTACAACTAGAATATTAAACATATAAACAAACAAGCAACCAACCAACCAAGATTGGAAGAAGGCTGATGTGGTGTCCATATTCAAGGTAGAAAAGACTACACAGGAAGCTACAGGCCAAATCAGTTTGACCTAAACCCCTGGGAAGATTTTGGGAAAAAAAAAAAAAATTAAATCAAAGAAACCTTTCTTGACAGGATAAACAGATGGCAACATTCTGAGGGATAGCCAGCACGGGTTTGTTGTGGGTAGGTCTTGCTTTACCAATCTCATTTCCTTCTATGACCAGGTGATGTATATGAAGAGGTTGATGTCATATATTTGGACTTTAAAAAAGCCTTTGACCTGGTGTCCCATGATGTCCTCATGGAAAAATTGGCAAACTGCAGCCTTGACTACTCCACAGTCCAATGGCTGGACCCAGAGAGTGGTAGTGGATGGAACTGAATCAACGTGGCACTCAGGTGACCAGTGGTGTCCCCCAAGGCTCCGTTCTCAGACCTGTACTCTTCAATGTTTTTGAAAACTATCTGGACACTAGTGTCAAAAGCAGACTGGCCAAGTTCACCGACAACACCAAACTTTGAGGAAGAGCCTTCACATTTGAGGATAGGCTAGTGATCCAGGCTGGCCTCAACAGGCTTGCAAGGTAGGTAGATGAAAGCCTGATGGCATTCAATACAGAGAAAAGCAAGGTGCTCCACCTTGGGAATAAAAACCCATACCACACTTACAGGCTCTGCAAAACTACACTCTCTAGCATTGTAACCAAAAGAGACTTGGGGGTCATAATTGACCACAAGATGAATATGAGCCACCAATGCGATACCACAGTTGGCAAAGCAAACAAAACTCTTGCTTGCATCTACCAATGCATCTCAAACAAGACCTAGGATATCATCTTCTTGCTGTACTCAGCCTTGGTGAGGCCGCAGCTGAAGTACTGTGTCCAGTTTTGGGCTCCACAATTCAAAAAGGATGTGGAGAAGCTTGAGAGAGTCCAGAGGAGATCCACGTGCATGATCAGAAGGCAAGCAAATAAGCCTTATGAAGAACAGCTGAGCACCATAGGACTGACTCTTCAGCCTGGAGAAGTGCAGGCTTAGGGGTGACTTGGTGGCAGCCTATAAGTACATAAGGGATGTGCATCAGGATCTGGGGGAATGCCTGTTCACTAGAGCACCTCAGTGACGAGGTCCAACAGTCACAAACTCCTGGAAGAATGCTTTAGGCTGGACATAAGGAAAAACTACTTTACTGTCCGAGTCCCCAAGGCCTGGAACAAACTCCCCCCAGAGGTGGTGTAAGTTCAGAGTAGGAGCTTTCAAGAAACATTTGGGCATTTATCTTGCTGAGATCCCTTGACCCTAACCGACTTCCTTCCCTTTGGGGAGGGGGCTGGACCCAATACTCTTCCGAGGTCCCTTCCAGCCCTAATGTCTAGGAAGTCTGTGAAACCAACCTCTTCCTATGCTGCTATGGCTCCAACATTCTTGTCCATTTGGGGAAGGAAAGCAAAAGTGAAAAGCAGGATTTAGCTTGAGAAATAACTCCAAGTACTAAATAGTACACAAAACTGTAGGTGGCAATAAATGTTTATAGTGACATTCAATGCATCTCTAAGTTCCCCAATTTGAATGCCATATCACAGGGGCAGGCAAAATAGAGCCCACATGGTGGAACCAGCCCACAAGGCCATTCTATCTGGCCTGTGGGGCCCCTAAACATTTTTTTTTTTTTTAAATTAAAATTTCTGTCTTTGGTTCTTGTCAAAAATATGACAGGAACCAGGGGCAGTAGGACCCAGGGGAATCCTCAGTGGGCACCTATAACAGCAGGGTCCACCCAGCCCCGCCCCCCCCCAGCCGGAAGCCTCAGCAGGGGCATCTGGCCTGGGACCACATGGCTGCCCCGTATGGGAAGCTCAGGTAGGGGGTGGGGAAAGGGCACGGAAGGAGCTTGCGCTGAGCAGACACAGGCAGCTGTGAGCAGCTGCAGCTTGGGGCACTGGCCACGGGGCAGGCAAAGGGCTGCTTCCCCCCACCACTACACTCAGCACCAGCTTTTAACCTGGCCTCGCACCAGCTCCGGGCTCACCTGTCAAGGCTGTGCCACGGCCCCCCGCTTGACACGCTGGGCAGCATTTGCTGCTGCTGTCTGCCTGGAGCTTGCGCCACAGTAGGCTGTAGTGAGGCTGCTACTGCTGGGGCCCTGTGCTGCCCAGCGCACAAGCTCTGGGCAGGCAGCAGCAAACACTGCCTAGCATGGCAAGCGGGGGGAGGGGGAGGTGTCACAGCTGCTGCGCGCAGCCCTGACAGGCGAGCCTGGAGCCTGCATGGGGCCTAGGCTGGCAGCAGGAGCAGGTTACAAGCTGGTGCTAAGCACGGGGTGGAGGAAAGCGGCCCCTCACCCATCCTGTAGCCAGCGCCCTGCGCTGCAGCCACTTACAGCTTATGTGGGGCTGCCTGTGCCTGCTCAGGACAGCCGTGCATGGGCTGCGAGCAGCTGCAGCAAGGAGAGCCTGCCACAGACTGCACGAGGGGCTGCTTTTCCCCCGCACTCTGCACCAGCTCCTTCTCTGCTGGCGAGCAGCGCATTAGGGCTGTGTGCTGCCCCCTGCCCGTACTGGGGGGTTAGGGGAACTGGGAGTGAGTAGAAAAGGGAGCACAGGGCCCACACTGATGTCCCAGGGCCAGTGCCAGAAGGGCCCAGAGCAAGGTGGTAGAAGCTCTATGGAGCCAGGCCAGCTCCCCCTTCTCCCTGCTGGTGCAGCCCAGCCCAGCTCCACAGACCCTTGCCATCCTGTGCCCTGCTCTGGGCCCCACCGGTGCTGGTCCTAGGACACTGGTCCCAAGACCATGACCCTGTCAAGGGGACCCAAAACTGGGTAAGCAGCCCTCCGCCCAAAATAAATTGCCCACCTCTGCCATATCATGTTTAAATCCATTACAATATGGCCCATTCTTTTAAAAGACATTATCCTTTGCATGAAACAAAACAGCTCGTATTGCACAGTTTGCCATTATCTAGGCTTTATGGTAGCTCTACTTAATTAGCCAAAATTTAAATCATTCAACTAGGAGTCATTTTTATAAAAATCAGCCATCTTGTGAGTGTGTTTCTAAGTGAACATATTCAACTTGCAAAATACTATTATTTCTGAATTAAAATGAGGAAGAAAGATGCCCACTGATGCCATTGGGCAATATCATAAAATATAAACTTGTTGTAATATGAAAGTATAATGGCACGCTAATGGATTTATTACTGGAAATTAATCCAAAAGGTCAAAATGCAATATAAAAAAAAAAGAGAGCAGTTACACACTATAGTTTCAACCACTGTTGCACAATAGGGATTTCACATTAAAACTAGAATTTAAGAAAAAACAAAAAAAACCAAACAGATGCATAACTTGAAGTGCTATACAGATGTTAAACAGAGTGAGTTTTCTACCGCTTCCCCAAGGAAAACCATTTTAAATGGTCAAGTTATCACAGACACTAAAACTTAGAAGCTTAAATTTTACAAGAGATGTTTAATAAATGACATCTTTCTAATCCACTTTTAAGTTGGTTCTTTATGCCCCTATCAACTTAATGCCTTTAACCAAGTTATTTTAGTTTGTCCCAACAAATGTGACCTTTTGTTTACATTTACCTGTAAATGGACATGTAGTAAAGCTACACAGTAATTGGTTCTGAAGTCCACCCTTGATGTAGTCACATTTCTGCTCTAGTCTACAGGCTTTGCTCACTTTATGCTGCACATGCGTTCCTGGAAAACGGTGCATAACTCAAATTCACATAAAGGGAACCCATTTTATAATGCAACCAATAGGGATATATTTCAAGACCTCAACTGTACTGACCCCCAGACTCGTTTCTAACCCTTTTGCAAGACAATTTTGGTACTCCTGCACAGCAGACAGTAAACACAAGCACAGGGCACTGCCATAATGGGGATGGCAACTACAGAAACACTTGTCGCAGACGAGCAAGAAGCACAGATCCATACAGGAGACTATATTTTGGTGCATGTCACTCCCACAATGCACCCCACAAAAGCAGCTGACTGCAGGCTTCCACCACACCAACTGCATAAAAATGAATTTACCTCACATATAAAATGAATTTTTGGTATAAAAAGGGTCATCGTGTAAGAGCAAAATTTGCACATACAGAACCCACATAAAGCAAGGGAAACCTGTATTTGTAGTTGGAGTAGGTCAAATGGCTAGACCTCAGTTCCCTCTACCTAGTGGTTTAGGAACTGTTCAAGAACAAATTCTACTATGTATACATTTTCACCAAAAGTTGAGATATGGTTAGATCCAGTTCTATGTATATGTTATATTCCTGACGATAACAAAGGACTCCATGCAAAAACCATTGCAAAAAAAGCTTCCTGATTTTCCAGGGTCTCAGGTAATTTATGATGGTGGTTTCACTTGTTCTAAGAATCAGACTACAAAAATACTACATCTCTAAGACAGTCAAAGAGATACAATTCAACAGCATCCTTAAACTTTGGCCGAGTTGTAAAAAGGACAATCAGTGACAAAGATCAAGAGACCTACAGTTTGCTTTATGTATTTTTTAAACTAAGAGATGCCCAAGTAGCAGACTGGTCTGCAAGTTTATTTAAAAGACCTGGATATCTGTCTTTATGCACATTCTTTGGAATTTAAAATGTCTATTATACTTTATATAGGTTCACCATATCAAGTTTTGGCCAATTAAAATAAGAGGCATATGCACACACAGACCCACCTCCACCCACAAAGTATTTTACCCAGAGTGGCTGTAACAGCACATGAAAAATATTTGTATTGCAAATTTCAAAGACAATTTCACCCAATGCCCGATTGAGAGCAGAGATAGGAGGCTTAAGATGCACTTAATATTTCACATAGGTTTGTTAACTCTTAAGGGCTGGTTATTTGCATCTTGGACACCACAGTTGGCAGTGACATAACAGAAGCTGAAAGACGTATTACTGACAAGCCCCATCTCCACGCAGTAATGTTTAATATACTAACACTGAAGACTTGCATCTATCTTATTGCTATGTTTTTGCCACTTGAGCTAGAGCACACCGATTTTTATCCAAAGCCAAATTCTTTTTTAATCCAGCCTAAGGTTGTGTGCAGTTTTGTTTTTGTTTTGGTTTTTTTTTTTTTGGGGGGGGGGGGCATTAATGAATAAATACAGTGATAATGCTGAAAGAACAAAAGTTGCATAACAATTTTAATTTGTATAATATATTCTCAAAGTAACATCTCCAAGTAAGAGACAAACACATGAATGCCTGTCAAGCAGTAACTCATATTCTTTGCAGAGTTTGAGTTTATACATTTGCTAGAAGGGCAAAGAAGAGAACCAAAAATGCCTACTTTTTTCCCTTTCAAGTCTGCAGATTTTCTGCTTGCTGTCTCATCAACTTGTCTGCCAGCCTCCCTACCCGTCATTCTATATGGGCATCAGCTGCCAGTGCTTTTAAATCTACAATATTTAAGTACTACATTACATTAGAACTGAAAGCCTAAAATACAGGAGGTGAAATATCAAATCATGTTTCAGCAGTGGGAATAGAAATAAGAACAATTCTAATCAAGTGTTTTACAAACTAGCTTTGGTAGTCACTTGAATAGGTACAGTATTACACCAGCATGCAAGTTACAGGATTGGAGCTAGACTGATGTTCAATGAGCTAAAATTAGCATTACTCCCAAGGTGAAGGAAGGCTTTTGAGAAAGTCACGAGGTAGTCAAGCCCTACAAAGCAAGATTAGGTCCACACAAGCATCCAGTCAGCTGGTCCCAGGAGCAATCAACTGTTTCCAAGGGATAAATAAAGCTTCTTATTTCAATGCCTTATTTTAAGCATCCACTTCATAAAAGTGCAAGTTTGTACTGTGCAATGATAAATACTTGACAAAGCAATGTAGCATATGACAATTTACCCCTCACCTATATACAGAGAAAAAAAGGGTATATTAAACACTAAAAGTGGAGGTGGGGGGGAGAAAGAAATAAAGAAGCAGATCTGATATGTAATAATTTCCTTTTGCTACATAACCCTAGTTTAGGGACCACACTATCCAAGTTAGATCATTTCCTGGCAACTAGCTATGGCAGGAATAGCCTGCAACTCGCTTTCCAAAAAGAAGAGAGAAAAAGCTACACCAAGAAAGAATGAGATTCTCAAAGATTTCTTTTGTTCAAGTGGACAACAGGGTCTACTTAACTATGGTTGGACTCTGTACAGAAGAGTTACTAGAGTGTCAGCAGCAACTTAAATTCCTGACAGAAGAAAGCCAAAACAAAATGTGATGAGATGAAAGTGCATAAAGTCAGAAAAAAACTGAGGCTGTGAAGAAAAGCTTTTGTTTAAATCTGTTGTGCAAACTGCTACATCTGCTTAATTCATAACTGAAGCATTAATACTGCTCATTTCAACTGCATTAGTCAGCTGAGACAATTGAGAGTTTATAGAACTATAAGTAGCTGCATTAATCCGATGCACAAGTCAAAACCTTAGATCATTTATTATCACAAGCAGTCTTTGTGCTGCCCCATTCACTAATTAACCAAGTAAAAGGGCCTAAAATATCAGAGCACCAGCTTCTTATTACATTTATTTGGGTAAAAAAAAAAAAAAAATCAGTAATTTTCATCTTCTCATAAGCGTTTCCTATCTGAGACTGAATCAAGGCTGTTCCGATTCCCAGTCAGTGCTTACATGTTCAGTGAAAATCTGCTTGTATAAACCAATTTGACTGATGCAAATACATCCCATTGCTTAGAAATGAGCGCTGGTACATGTAATAGGCAGTGTAAAAGATGAACAGATTTTTTTTTTTTTTTTTTTT
>NW_017728909.1:48180865-48182720 GCF_001723895.1 Crocodylus porosus
CACAGGTGCAGTGTGGCTTGGCAGGGCACTGTGCGCTGTCTGGGAGCTGGGGCCACTGTGGCTGAGAGGTATTGGGCTCTGGCTGACACGTGGAGCCACCACAGCTTGCAAGCAAATGAAACAAGGAGCTGGGGTGGGGGGAGGGGGACACCGAAGCAATTTGCTTCCCCCACTCCCAGTTTGATTCTCTGAGAGCTAGGGAGCCCGGCAGCACTCAGCCCCAGCTCCCAGGCCGCACGCAGCACCCTGCCAAGCTGCGTTGCACCTGCCCCATGGGGCAGCTGCCACATGGGTGCCAGGTGGGGGGGGGAGGGAGGGTGATCCCTGCTACCCCACACTGCATGGGGGGGGCTGTGTCATGAGTGCCCAGAGGCCCCAATTGCCACTGCAGGGAGGCTGAGCTGGGTGGGGGATGCAGCTGGGCAGGGCAGCCAGGGGGGCTTCTCCTGCAGCTCCTCCAGCTGTGCCTGCCTCTGCCCCAGCAGGGAGAGCCACAGGGGCTCTTCTCTGCTGCTGCTTGTCTAGCCAGTGCAGGGGAGGGGAGGGGGAGCGTGATACAGGCAGGACTCACTCCAGCCAGCAGCAGGACATAACCCCTGCTCCCAGCACCACCGTGCCTGCATCAGTGCTGGCAGTGAGGGCTCTGCCCTGTTGTCACTTGCCCCCTTCTGCCTGGAGCAAGCCATGCCTGGCATCCAGCTACCCCGCTCTGCTCTGGAAACAAAACCAGAACAAAGCCCCCCCCACAAAACAAAAGACACAGCCAAATCTTTTTCCGAAGCAATTCAGAGCTTTTACTTGGTTTCCCGATTCAATTCAGATTCAGAGATTTGGTCCCCAGTTTGGGCTGAATTTCCTCTGAATCGAATCAGCTACCAAAGCTTCACACAGCCTTAGCGGGCAATTCTTTTGGCTGGCAGGCCACTTAAGTTTTGGTGAGCTGTCAAGAGCTGCCCACAAAATCTTTCAGAAGATATAATTTTAAAAACAGATTACAGATAAAAACAAGTTATACTAAAAATGAAATGTCTGCTAGAATATAATAATTTTATTTCAAAAAATTATTTGTTTCGATTTACATGTCTGAGTAGCATATATAGAGGCAATTATTGCATAATAGCTCAAAATAAAGTCTTACTCTTGTATATCGTGTGTGGGGTGGGGGGAGGGCGAAGGGTTGTGTGCACATGTGTGGGGAGCTGTTTATGCTAGGTCCCAGGAGCTGGCCAGGGGTGGGAGGGCAGGGGGTATATGCAGCAGAGTCTGCCTGGGTGGTGTGGTCTTCATCTGTACCCCTTTCCAGCCTGAGGCTGCCCTCATAGCACTCTACATGAGGCTGAGCCCCGCTTGCTTCCACCTGGAGCAGCCTGCACCACACTCCCAACCATGCCCACCAACAGCCCCACCCACAGCCAACACAGCTTCCTGGCAAAACTGCTCCCAGTGTGACTGCAGCCATCAAGGAACTGCTCTGCTCTTCCTCCTGCCCCCCGACGTGCTGCTCCAGGCAGCAGGTAATGCAGGGAAGGGCAGTAGTTGCCACAGGGATGTGTGCCAGACACCACACCCCCAGCCAGGCAGGGGCAAAGTGCAACCAGGCAGCTCCTGTCCCAGAGCATGGGGCTCCAGCTCCCAGCCACCCGCCACCCATTTGACTACCCAGTTCAATAAACAGACACCTGAATGTTAGAAATGGAGTATTGTTAGAAATGCACAGCTTACATCTTGCACCTGAAAGAAAGAAACACTGCCAAGGACTTTTTTCCTTGCCCAGCCTTGCCACAGCTCTTCTTATACTAAATCGCAGACTCTCCCCCAGCTTCTCCCTAGCCTCTCTCATGCAGATTACAGAAGC
>NW_017728909.1:48182820-48194267 GCF_001723895.1 Crocodylus porosus
ACACGTGCCCAGGAGGAAAAAGATAAATACAGCCTGCAAAATTCCTTGGTGGGTTCAGAGTAATCTGAGTTTTTGACTCTGCTCTGACCCTATTTGCAAATACACCTTTTGTGCCATCTAATGTATGTGTGTCTGTGATACTTTGCGAGCCTCCAAGAAACGGACCGCAATTTTTTGCATCATGAAGGTGGGCAAACAGGTGGAAGGTGGCTGGGAGCTAGAGACAGCCCTGTGCACTGGGGCAGAAGCCATCCCACATCCACTGCTGCACTTCCCCATGCTACCTGCTGCCAGGAGCAGCACAGCAGGGGTAGGAGGAGGAGTTGCCCCTAGAGACAGAGGAAGCCAAGCAGCATCAGGGAGGCTGCATCTGCACTGGAAGCAGCCCCACTGGGAACCTGTGTGCTGGCCAGGGCTGTGGCTGTTGGCAGGCACAGGTGAGACCGCAGCATGGGCTGCTCCAGGAGGGAGTGGATGAGGCTCAGCCCCAATCAAAGCACCATGAGAGTATCCACAGGCCAAATACAAATCAATTGATGGACACCTGCCTGAGGGCTACATCCAAACAGTTGGTGGGCCAAATGCAGCCTGCCAGCTGTATTTTGCCCACGACCGATAGAAGATAGTACAGAATGCTGAAACGTTTTGGACTCTAACCTTACAGCATCTGGAGTTCCCCCAAGCAGAGACAACAATATCAAATTAGAATTAAGCAGTTTTTAGATCTGCAGGCCAGATTCCCCTCACTGGGCCAAAATCTTCTCAGCTCAGATCTAGAAACTGCTTTTAGCTCTTTCTACCTTTTAGCCTTCTCAGGCCCCACCTCAGAATAGCCAATCCAGGTTGTAGTTAACATCCATTAAAAAGGTTGAGGAACCATTGCCCTAACATCAAAGTATGCTTTTGAAAATGCCACCTCTTGGGTTTTTCCACTCACCTTTCCCCCCTGCCTATAGTCAAAAAGAAAAACACAGAGCAATTCTCCTGTTGCAAAGAACTCAGAAAAACTGCAAAAGGTAAAAGTATTTTCCTTTCCTTTTGCCATGTTCTTGTGACAAGGTATTTAGCAGAATTTGCACTCATGGCACAGCCAATGAAATCTGCTTCTGCTGTGGCCTCAAACTTGAGACCTCTAGGCTGCAGCCATACACCTCGGCACCCAGCACAACCCCAGCCCTCCAGAGATTTCAAATATTAATTCAGAATGTCAAAAATATGGTTTCACACTAGGAATTAGTGTTTGAAACCTCTGGATTTAGCTTTTGAATCATGTTTGCACACCAAAACAGTCCTAGCATCGAGTGAAATGCTTGAAAGGATCTCAAGGCACCTTAGTTGAGAATCACTGCATTAGCCAGGGAGTCTCCGAGACTTTGAAGACAAATCATGTCTTTAGTTCCTAGAGCACTGTTCTCTTTAGCAGGGCTATAGAGATGCTATACCACATGTATTATCCTTTGCCCCACACCCCAAATTATTACCGTTTTTGGGAAAACATCTCAGCACGCAATGTCTCATCAGGTAGATTCCTGTGATATAGGTTGGTCCCCCCACCCATGTGCCACAAGTGGCCCAGGCAGCCTCTATGGCATGACATGCAAGTTACTGGGGAGGGGACAGACAGCACAGAGGCAAATTGGGCAAGAAGCAGTATGCACCATGCCAGATTGGGCATGGGCAAAAAGTGGGGGTGGATAGTAGAAAGAGCAGCAGATCAGGCAGGGAAAAAGCAGCAAAAGCTTCAGTTTGGGCAGAGAAAAGGGGATTGGAGGGGCCCTTGGGGACTAAATGCAGGGCTAAATTTGTGGTGCACTGCCAGAAGACTGGCCCTCACTGTACTAGGCTGTGCAAAAAGAATCCAGCCTCATGTTTTCAATTTGCATTTTTAAACAGCACTTGCAGTTCTTGAAAGTAAAGAATTATTTTAATCACAGAAGGGTTTGGTTTTTTTTTTGCTATGTTTAACAATGAAGCAAGGCAGTTTTACTTTTTTTTTTTTTTTTTGTCCCTATACGTTAATGGAATGCTACATTGGACCACAATGTTCTCTGTTGAAAGACTGCTATTATTGGGAAGATTCCATGAACTGGATTTTTTCAGAAAAGTTTAAAGTAAAAGACTTTAATAACGGAAATGTTAGAAAAACACCTTGATCCTGTGATCCTGATAGTCTTGTTGCAGCAGGGAACAAGGCATTTACCAGTGGATTTTAGTGTTTAAAAACTCTTTGTAGTTATTAATCTTAAAATTTTCAACCTGCAAAATAAGTCTCCTGCCAAGACACTGTGCACATGAAGTAAACGGCACTGCCATGTTCCTTTTTTTCTCATAAGAACCTCCAATACAAGTCTAAAACTTTTACAAGAGCAGGAATTTCAGAACTTATGAACCACTACCTTCCATAACTGGGCTCTATACCCCTCCTGCTTTTTTTTTTTTTAAATGATACAACTGGTATTCATTTACTAGTATACATTTAAACACACACTCATGTTGTATGGTGGACAGTGAATTCTGAAGTCAACACAATCTGGTGATCAGTGACAGAAGAACCCCATTTGATCTCCAGGAGACAAATAGCCAGGGCCACACTTTGTTCCTTTACAAGGGAATGGAGGAAGGGCTGTCTTCAGTGAAGCATACGGTGCTTCATTTGGCCTAGACTTTTAGTACCATAAGCTAAATATTAAACAGCAGTCTGCACCTGTTGCCAAAAAAGCCAACAGCATATTGAGTTGTATTAATGCAAGTGTAACTTTCAAATCAAGAGAAGGGATTCTTTTGCTCTACTCAGTGGTGAGGCCTTACCTGGAGTACTCTGTTCAGTTTTGGGTCCCACATATCACAAAGGATGTGGAGAGATTGGAAAGAGTCCAGTGGAGAGTGATCAAAATAATTAGGACCTGGGAAGTAAGACTTCTGAGAAAAGGCTGAAAGAACTGTAGCAGCTATTCTTAACCAGAGTGCCCTGAGATCCTTCCAAGGATGCCAGAATGCTACACAATGTTAGTGCTGCTAGAATGTGCCAACACGATTCACAAGATAAACCCAGCAATTTCAAATAGGAATTCAGAGTGTTAATGAAAAACAAAACGAAAACACCCCACATACATTCTGACTGGTTGTGCTCTTTGAGTTCAAATGCTACAGAAAAAAATTGCTTTTTTTTTTTTTTTTTTGGACAACAGACAAACATGAAAGTCAAGAAGAGCCTTATTTCCCTAAGGGGTGTCTTGAGTCTAATGAGGGATGCCTCAAATCTAAAAAAGTTGGGGGCAGGGGGAGGGGAAAAAAAAAAAGACAAAAAACCCCACTGAACTGGGGTAATTTAGTCTGGAGAAGAGAAAACTGAGGGGAGATTTAGCAACAGTCTCCAAATACCAGAAGGGCAATCAGAGAGGATGGAGATGGGCTTTTCTCTGCAGCCATAGGTGACAGGACTAGGAGCAATGGCTTCAAGCTGAGGCAAAAGAAAATTTAGGCTGGAGATCAGGGGAACTTTCTGACAAAAAACACTGGAACAGGCTTCCTATAGAAGTAATGGTATCTCTATGGAATGGAAGTGTTCAGGAGCAGATTGAACAGACACTTGGCTGGGAGGGTTTGAGTCAGGGATGGTCCTGCCTTGAGCAGGAGCCTGGACTAGATGAACTTGTGAGGTTCCTTCCAGTTACTTTCCTACGATTCTATCAGGTCACAGGTATGATATTTCTAGGTCCATAGGAACTTCATAAGTGTCAAACTGCTTTAAAAAAATGAAAAGGAAACCTGTAGCAATAGACACCCATATGTGAACAATAACGATCTCAATTGTTTGCGACCCAGAATAAAGTGGTGTACAATTTAGCAGGGATAACTATTTTCCTCTGAAAAATTCAAGGACACTGTCAAAGGCAAAAGAGACCCAGGCTAGTTGGATGAATAGTCTACTTTGGGAGGGAACAGGGGTGTGGGGCAGGGGGGAGTAAATATGTCTGAATTCATGCAGAACTTATATTTCATCACTGCCTTAGGTGTCATAAGTCCGCCCACTGAGCAAAAAAGTCAGCAGAGTTATCTGGAGTAAGAAGCTACTTAACCTAAACACTAACAGTAGCCTGGCCCTCAGAATAGGGGGTGTGGAGGGAAGGAAAGTTTTGATTAAGGTTTTTCTTCTCCCTTAGATCATATAACACAATCCAGTTTCTCCTTGCTGCTGGGAAAAAAGGACAGGCATGATACCATTGCAGCTTGGATCCAATAACACCGAATCCAAGATGTGGCTGCTGTCCAAGAAAAGCTTGTATTTCCCATATCAGATCTCCTCAAAAGGAATTATTTTAAAGCCTTAACATCGAAGGTAGCACACTATAGAGAACAGGAATTCTCAAGGTATGATCACACCCTAGGTAGAACTTAGAACCGTTTCCTCATTTTGAATAAGCATGTGTTCACATACTTTTTCCTGTTTATCCTCAAACTCCTTTTAACCTCAGCTTTCACAATTAAATCCCAAGGGGCATGAATTCCCTAAGCCGATGGGTCAACTGTATTGTATTTCCTTGCCACTGCAAGACCAAGTCAGTCACTTACACTAAGAAGTGGGCTTCTAACTAAATTCAGATTGAAGTATCTAGACAAATCAGTAGTACGCAACTAAGTTCTCTTCTGTGGGATTATACTTTAAGTGAACTGCAAGTACAAGGCAGTTTGGGAAAAAGACAAGCCTATTCATCCTGAGGACAAGAGGAATGCTTATGAATTTCATGCAATCCTTGCACTTACCGCCAAAATATATTTGTCCCCAGCTACTTACTCCTAGGAAAGGAGGGAGCTTAAGCTAATTATCTAATTCAGAAACAGCAAAGTCCAGACTCTCTCTCAATGCCAATCAAAAGGAGTACAAAAAGATTCCAGGAGCAAATATAGATTTAAAAGGCAATGATTTTAAACCAGGGTACTAGTTGGCATTACCCTGTGGGTTGCCTCAAGTCTAAAATGGTTGAGAACCACTGCTTTAAAAGAGGAGTGCATATTCCGTTAAGAAGTGCTGGGGAAGGTGAGAGGGAAGAAGAGGGTTGTTGATTTAGGCAGGAGGTGCTGAACCTCTGGTCTGTGGGACTTGCCACAGGTCCGGAAAAGATCAGGCAGTAGGGGAGCAGTGGTGGCATTAGCTGCTGCTCCTTGCGGCCCTATTTCTGCACCCATAGAGAGCTCCATGAGCCAGTCATGAAATAGTGTTACTGACATGTGCACTTCTGCATGTTCTCACTCCTTTTCTTAGGACTCCAACAAGATACTTGCAACTAAGAACAGCCCAAGTGGATGATTAGACCTGGACACCAGTCACTCAAGATAATTAAGAATGCACAAAGCTTTAAGTCATTCCACTATCAACATGATCTCAAAGAATTTTATTTACTGGCAAGAAATGACTGTAGGGTTTGCTACAGTATCTTTCAGAAAAACTGGCAATTAGAGATGGCTTTTTTACAAATTATGAAATATTTCTGGACCCAGGATACTTAAGAAAAGGGTCTCTACATGAATCAAAATGAAGGATATTAAAAAGTACAGGGAAGGGGAAGCATCTTTACATACTAAGGACATTTAAATATATTCTGTAGCATATGCGCTTCCTCAGCGAGAGGAATTAGTACTCTCCTGAAAGGAGTTTGCCAGCCATCCATCACAACAAGATGAGTCAATTACTCTGCTTCTTCCATGGGTCTAACCCTTATTTTGGATTACCTTTAAGCTCCAGAAACACCTCTGGACTATAGGCTAAAGCAGTGACAGTAAAGCCGAAGGGTACAGTTAACATCGAGTGGATATTGAAAGCATGCACGAGAAAAAAGAAAAAAAATTAAATTCGTTTCATGCTCAGTTTTTCACATATTGCACCACTTTATCTACCTTAGTCATTCCAGATGACTAGATCTTAACTGCCTTGCATTAGAGGAAAAGACAACCCTAAGTCTTAAATATAGAGGATGACTGCCAAACACCACTGGTTAAGAACTGGCTGGCAGCAAACAAAGGCTATTCAGACTATTTTCTAGTCAAACTACTGAACGGACAATGTATTACTGGCAAAACTGTGGGAGAGAAGTATGCATGCTTGCATATATGTACACGTTGGTGGGAATAGGAATAATACTACCAAGGAAGAACGAACGAACGAACCTTCTCAAAAGATCAGGTTGCTATTACTTTATGAAGGTCACAAACATTCCTGTCCAGCAGCATGGGACATGCTAGATTGGTCTTCATTCTTTCTTAAAACATTAAGCAGAAATACTAACTGAATTGCAATTGGTTTCAAATTCAAGAATACAAAATGATGCTCATTGTTTTAAGGCCCAAGGTGTGTAGGATGAAAACTAATAATGACTAACATCTGGCTGCCATCAAGTCGCCTTTTAGACATTACACCAGAGCATTAGTAATTTTCTTTTGGTTCAACAAAAATTCTGCCTTGACACTCAGACAGCAGAAGAGAAATAGCTTAACAACTCCCTTCCCCCACCCCTGCCACTAGTGCAAAGGATTACTGTGATTACTTGTGAAAATCCACACGAGTATTTGTAGATCTTTCATTTCAAGGGATTATTATTTACAGGGTTTACAAAACTTCCTAAAGTCACAGAACCCATTCGTATCACTTCTGCCACAGAACCTCTACCCCTAGCTCTACAGGCTCATGTAAGCGGATACAAAGGCAGGTGACCCAGCTGACAGTGGCAGCATACCACCATTATCCCCAATCTCTCTGAGGGTTCCACAGCCCAGTTTAGAAGTGACTGGGTTACTATATAAGATACATTAACTTTGGAAATAAAGAACAACACAAAAAAGCCCCAAAACAAAACAAAAAACTGCCTGAAAAGTCCAAAAAAAAAAGAGAGATGAGAATTCTTCTTTTCTCCCTTTGTATTGGATAATATTTCTAGATCTTTTCACGGACTGTATTTTGTATAACAATTTCTAGATCTAGATCCTCACACATGCATGCACACAAACACAGATTTTTATTTCAGTTACAAGTCATTTAGCCCACCTCACTGCATGAGAGAAGTGCAAGATTAGAGGGTGAAACTGCAGACCTTGTCTATATGGCACAAACCTTTATTTCTTGATTAACGAATAATTTATTTGCTTAAATTTATCACTGCTACAGGAGCAAAAGCATCAGCTTTGCACAAAATAATGAACAGCTGTACTGATGCCAAATTGATTTTCTTCCTTTTCAGGGATAAATAACATCAGTCAGGTCCGAGTACACCACTCTAGATGCAGCAATGCCATAGCAACCATTTAATTCCACAAGACCTAGCGGTGCAAAGTTTCAATCCAGGGCTGGGAGGAGAAAGTTTCTCCCAGGTTACATCATAATTGCAGAAGTACTTTGAAAGAGAAAGGAAAGCTATTCATGACAGAGTGGCTTAGTCTGTACCATGAGCCATTTGCATGAAAAAAAGAAAATCACGTGCAAAGACCTACAAGAAGATGTAAGAGCTAGTAAACTGAAATACCCAGATTGTCTGTGGGCAAATTCTGCATCCTGTTTAAATCCAGCCTCAGAAAAATAAAACTATCAATTCTCACTGTTTATATAAAAACAAAATGAACGTAACTATTCATTCATCTGCATCTTCCAGCTGAACATTAAAATTGTTGTGGTATGGCTCAAGGAGACAAAATGTTGTGCAGCCATTTCTCCTCCCCCCACCCCTCTGCCACAGACCTCCTTATTGACAGTCTCTCACCCCTGCCAAGAAAAAAGTTTTATTCAACAAAAAAGGAGCAAACCTACTTAAAGAAAAAAACCTATACAAATTTATGAAAGACCTTTAAAAACTACTTACTTTAAAAAAAAATTATATATATATGTCTTTGGTATCTACCTTCAAATTTGGAAGGTAGCGCTATTTTGTTCAGTGCTAATCTTCCTGATCTCAAAATCAGATTTGCAGCATCCTCATACCATTTTCAGCTTTGTTAAAATGAGCAGACAATAAGATTTTGCTTTGTAGTGCTGCTGTCACAGTTCAGAATATAACAGGCAAGCAGCAGAACTCAAAGATTGCTTTTATGCTGCTACTACTACTGGGCAAAAGAAGTGAATGCCAATGGAGGCCATTTGCCTTCAGCTATTCACAGGAGTGGCCCCTCCAAAAACAAGTGGGAAAGGTAGCAGGGAGCACCAGGCAGGAATCTCTGGAGTGAAGGAAAAGGATAAGAGCAGAAGGAGGAAGGGATTCAGGAGGGGCGGGGGGGAATAAAAAGCTAAAAAAGGGAAAAACAAATGATTAGCCAGGCACCCTTATTTATGATAGCGCCCAGCAGCAGGCTTTTAAAGACAGTACGCTGTACCTCATTCTGTACCCTGCTTCCCAGGTGGGCTTTTCATGAGCAGGGATCTGGGTTTTCCGTTTCCCATGGAAAAACAGAGAAAACCACAGATTCCCTGTTAAAAACCACCAGAGAAAATGTGGATTTCCCTTCTTAGCAGAGATATTTGTGGATTCTCTGCTTTTGCAGAGAGGTCGTGCAGACTGGCACAGCTCCAGCCTGCAAGAGCCAATTGCAGAAAAGGCAAGAAACCCCCAGCCCTGCCCGGAGTGGAAGGAAGATGGGGAAGGGCAGGGCCTGAGCCTCTGAGGCAACCAAGGCTGGGCTCAGGCTCAGACTCACCCTTTGCCCCTGGATCCTAGGAGGTAAGTGGGGCTGTGGGGCAGGGCTGGGGCAGATGGTTGGAGGCTGAGGGAGTGAGGGTGCTGCTGGCCCCAGGCAACACACTACAGCTAGAAGCAGGGCCAGGGGGTGAGGGCAAGAGTGCACCACGTGGGGAGCTTTGTGGGCAAGCTATACGGGGCACATGGTGGTGGTGCCTGCCATGTACGGGCAACACACATGCCACCCACCCACCCACCCGGGGGGGAAAATCAGGCTTCTATGCGGCCAGAGTATGGCTCTGTGGCTGGCTCTGCAGTTGCAGAGAGGGATTGGGGGAGGGGGGTGTTGCGGCTTGCATGTGGCAGCCACTGCCGCTTACCTAGAGGGTCATGCCAGCAGTGACTGCTGCTGCCTACAAAACCACCCGCTGCTGCCACAGAGCCATGCCCAGAGCTGTGCGGCCAGCAGCAACAGCTCAGTGTGGTGTGGGATGGCTGTGCTGGCTGGCTACCACCACACTGCTGCCCAGCGGCCGGCCGCACAGCTCCGGGCATGGCTCTGTGGCAGCAGTGGGAGGTTTTGTAGGCAGCAGCTGTCACCACTGGTACAGCCCTCCAGATAAGCAGCAGTGGCCACCCCTGATACTTAGGCAGGGAAGACTGCTGGGGTTGGATGACTCCAGGAAAGGCGAGTGTCCAGAAGTTCTCTTTTTTGGTTGTTGGTTTTTGTTTTGTTTTTTAAAAAGGATTTCCAGAGTTGGTGCTTGTACCACCTTTTTCCTCATGTCCAATCTAAAGTGATCCTCTAGCAATTCGTGACGGTTTTTCCTTGCATTCCCCTGGGGTGCCTTGGTGAACAGATGCTCCCCCAGGACCTGATATACTTATAGGCTGCCACCAAATCCTCTCAAAGTCTTCTCTTCTCCAGGAAGAAGAGACCCATGTCTCTCAGCCTCTCATCATATGGCCTGCTCTCCACACCTCTAACCATATGTGTGGCCCTCTTTTGGACTCTCTCAAGCTTCTCCACATCCTTCCTGAAGTGTGGCGCACAGAACTGGGCACAGTACTCTACACGCAGCCTCACCAAAGCCAAGTGCAGCAGGAAGATGACCATCCTTAGTCTTGCTTGAGATGCACTGGTAATGCATGCCAGTATATTTGCTTTGTCAACTATGGCATCACATTGGTGGCTCATGTTCATTCTATGGTCCATCACAGCCTCCAGATCTTCTGGTTGTGGTGCTAGCAAGTGCAGCACTGCTGAGCCTGTGTGTTGTGGGTTATTTTTCCCCAGATGGAGCACTTTACATTTCTGTGTTAAACACCATCAGATTTTGATCCACCCACCTCACGAGCTTGTCCAGGTCATCCTGTATCCCCTAACTATCCTCCAGTGCCCATAATTTGGTGTCATCTGCAAATTTTGCCAGTACACTTTCAAACACCTGAATCCAAACAATTAATGAATGTTAAAAAGCACTGGTCCAAGTACTGAACCCTCAGGGACACCACTGGTTGCTACGTTGGCTCAGTTCCATCTATTAATACTCTGGGTCCTGCCTCAGAGCCAGGTACTAAGGGTGTACTGATAGAGATTTTTTTGGACCGACACCAATGGCTGATTTTTAACAAGCATAAAAACAGCCAATACCAGTCTGATAGCCGACATGCAGCCCTGCAACGTGGAGAGAAGTGACCGGCTGGTAAGTCTGTAATGGGGGAAGGGAAGGGGCATGAGAGAGCATATTGAAGCCCCCATGGTGAGGGAAGTGGGGCTGACACTGAGACAGGCATTGTCCAGCTGGGCAGGGCACAGGATGGAGCCACAGCTCATCTGCGGAGTGTGGGAGGAGAGGGGGCCAGCTCCTGCTGCTGCGCACACCCTCAGAGGAGGCATGGGAGGGGGGAGCACGTGCCTCACGTCTGCATGTGGGACAGGGCGGGCTGGGGGCAGTGCTGGGCTGCACTTGGTGCAGGCAGCAATGGCACTGGGAGCAGGGCTATGGCAAATTTTGGGGTGGCTCTAGCCCTCCCAAAGACCCCACTCCCAGGGCTGCTGATGCTGCCCACCCTGAGCACAGCCTAGGGCAGCTCCCCCACTGGGAAGAGCCCAGCACTGCCCCAGCCCAAAGCGGCAGCCTACCCCACCCTGCATGCAGAACTGGGGCACACAGTCCCCATCTCCTCTCGGGGCAAGCGCAGCAGCAGGAGCTGCCCCCGCACCCTGCAGACAAGCAGCTCGTGGCTCAAATCTCATGCTCCAGTCAGCTAGGCAGTCTGCCCTGCCTGTCCCAGCCCCACTCCCTGCCTCACTGCACAGCCCTCAATCTGCCCCCCATACCTCTTCCCTTCCCACACAGACTTACTAGCAAGACCCAGCTGCTCTCCATGCTGCTGGGCTGCGCTCCTGGCCACCTGCCTGTACTTGGCATTTAAGTCAGCCACATTAAAATCAGGTACATCATAGCAAAGAAAGAAAAAAAACAATTGCCAATACTCTCAATTTCTCATATTGGTGCCAAGCTGATATGGGACTGATGTATCTGTGCACCTCTACCAGTTACCTAGCCACCTGACTGTTAAACTGTTGAGGCCTCAGTTCCAATTCTTCCATGAGGATGTCATGGGAGATCAAGTCAAAAGGCCTTTTTGAAGACCAAGTATATGACATCAACCTCATCTCCCTTATCCAGGTGGTGTGTTTCATAGTTTCTAGGGTCGGAAGGGACACGAGCAGATCATCTAGTCCGACCCCCTGCCATGGCAGGAAAGAATACTGGGGTCAAA
>NW_017728909.1:48194617-48250727 GCF_001723895.1 Crocodylus porosus
AGATGCATCTGTGGATGCATGCCAAGGTGTGGTTGGCCTTCCTAACTGCCTCCCCACACTGCCGGCCCACGTTCATCTTGGAGTCAATGATGACCCCCAGATCCTTTTCCGCCTCCGTGCTGACAAGAGGGGAGTTCCCTAACCTGTAGGTATGGTGCCAGTCGTTCCTCCCGAGGTGAATCACCTTGCACTTGTCTGTGTTGAAACCCATCCTATTCTTGTCCGCCCACCCTTGTAACCTGTCTAGGTGTTATCTGATCATAGAAGGAAATGGGGTTGGCCAGGAATGACCTGCCCACAACAAAGCCATGTTGGCCATCTTTTAGAATGCTGCCTTCAGTTAGACAAGCAGTAACAGATCCTTTGATAAATTTTTTCCAGGATTTTTCCAGGGACTGAGGGCAAACAACTGGCGTGCAATTCCCTGGGTCTTCCTTCCTTCCTTGAAGGCAGGCACTACACTGGCCCTCTTCCAGTCTTCTGGAACCTCTCCCAACTGCCGCAAGTTCTCAAATAGCTTTGCCATTGGTTGCGCAATGACATCAGCCAATTGTTTTGCCTAGTATAGTTCACCTGGTGCTGCTGATTTGCAGATATTCAGCCTCTCCAGACATTCCCTCATGAGATCTTCACCAACTCTGGCTGAGTGATCACCTGCACCTTGATCATCTTGCATCCTGTCAGGCCTAACCTGACCCCCTAACCCAGGGTAACCCCATCTTGTATCCTATCAGGCAGCTGCCTACCCCTGATCTGGCATTTCTCAGTACTGGAAAGATTCAAATTGCCATCTAAAAATGTCAAGAATGCCAGATAAAGGAGGCAGAAAGGAAAGCATAAACCCTCTTAAAGTGGTGATACAGGATTGTTATTTGCCAGCCTGCATTTTAAAGTAGGGGAAAATCCAGGTTTAGTTAGTAATCATGCAAATCTGAGAAAGAATATGAAACAAACAAAACCAACCAACCAACATGCTTGGTAAAAGTAGAAATTTGTGTAGGAGAGAGAGTGTTAAAATATTTAACAAACGCTCATACAGACAATAACAACTGTAGCTGTCTAAACATTCTGTCTGCCTTACAATAGTTGTATGCTTCTCGTACACATCCTGAAGCCCAGATTTCCTATAATTGTTTACTCAAGAAGCACTGCTTAAAGTTTGTATCCAGCATCTGCAATACATGTACTTTCACAAAAGAATGAGTGAAACAAGTACTCAAAATAAAAGGCTGCCCCCCCCCCACCAAAATACAGGGCAAAACTAGCACTGATGTTTCACATTTACAGTGAATGACAAGTGGCAAATACAAGCAGGATGTATTGTGCAATTCTGAACTGTTATACTCCATCATGGTTCAGAGACTGAGGAGCAGGAACCTACCAAAATCAAGCATCTTCTGCTAAAAAGGGCAGGCTCCGCAATTTCAGCAGCATTGCCTGAAAAAAAACCCAACAACTTACCAGCAACCAAAGAAAGGGTTGGGAAGCCCTGCAGCCTTGGATCATGTGGGGTGAGAGGGAGCTAATGATATGCTAAGCCTGTGACTTAAGCTCAGTACAGCCACCAGTTCGGGGCCAGTCAGAGAAGTAAAAAGGGCTGTGGCACCATCTCTGAGGCAGGCAGAGGCACGCTGGTGCAGCCTGAGGATGAACAGTGAGAAGAAACATTCTAAAGGTGGCAAAAATGTGTTTCAGTGCTCGACCATATAAGACAGCATCTTGCAGGGGCCTTGAATGCAGATGGAGACAAACTGCCTGCAATGACTCTGGACGTGTTGAGGAAAAACAGCATAGATCAACAATTAGAGTCCGAGGTACACGTGAAGTAAAATGGCTGCTGCAGACGCTGAAGGTCAGAGCAAAAAACAAGTTACTATGTCCTCACTCTTTAAAAAAAGGACCATGGAAAACAAGTGGGCAAGGCAAGCAGCAACAATTTTCCCTCATGGAAGCTTTTGCAGTAGCAAACATCACACTGGAGAAAGTTGATTACCCTAAGTTAAGGGACTGCCTGAACAAAAATGTGCCAAATGCTGGATGTCTCCCCATCCCCATGCGTGAACAAGCTTCGCCAAAACTAGCTCTCTGCAGCGCCTGCTTCGCATGTACAGTCCACAAAGTATGCACTAGCAGCGGATGAATCCATCTCAGTTGTGGTGGAAGAAGCCACCGACCCGTAAGATAAGTTATGGTCTTCCACACTGTATTTATACCTGGGAGCTGGACAGACTGGGAACTGCCTGTTTTTCAAAAGGAGCTGGTCCACCTCACATCTGCCAATGTTTCTACTACGGCTCAAGCTAATAAAGGCTCTTCTCAGTCTACAGCCTACAATTTAAAACAAGATTTCAACATTGCTGTCTGACAATGCCCTGTATATGTGCAAGGCTTTCCATGGACTGAGGCCCGATGCAGTTCATGTCACCTGCAATGTACAGATTCTGTCTTTAGTAAGCCACATCTCGTGCACGCAGTTCCCAGATGTAGATAGACTGGTTTTCTCCTTCAAGGAAGCCTTCATACACTGTCCAGGCTGTAAGCTCTGATGCAGGGAGTCCCTTTCTAGTCAAAGTGGAGACCCACATGCCACTATGTTGCTGCCACTGGAGCCTGTGCTCACAAAATGAAATTTATGGCTCAACACAATGTTATTGTTCCAGAAATATACAGTACTACCAGCAATGTGCATCTGAGGAGCTGGAAATCACACCCAGCACACAGTGCATACTTAAGGTATGTGATCTCCTGGAACAGCTAAACATTCGAGATCAAGTGAAGTTTGTGGCAGAAAATTGATAAGTAGGGTCAAAGACAGCATCACAAAAACCATCAAGCTGTCACTGTGAAAAGCAGTGGAAAAAAGGGACCTGTGCCAGGCAATAGCTATGAAGTTGAACTAGTACAACAAGTAAAACTTGTCACTAGCACAGCAGTTTAAACTGGCTGTCTCCTTTAGTGCTGTTCACATTTTTTACCCCAGTCAGGTGCCCCTGCTGACTTTTGACCCTCAGCTACTGAAATCAATCTCCGGGTGACAAAAAGAAGCATGACAAGGAACATGCTGCTTACACAAAATTTGTCAAGAACAGTGCGAGATACCAGTGACTGTCTGTTTTGGGAGTCTGTTTCTGATCAGTTCCCCCATTTGTACGTGCCGGCAAAACACACCTCACTATTCCAACCAACTTGCCATCTCAGTGCATCACCCTGGAGAAAGGCAGCAACTGCTGGTGGATGCTGCGTGCTAGCATTTAACAGCTAACAGAAACTACCAGTCTCAAGGTTAGCAACGAGTATTGCTAAATTACTTCTTACAAAATTAATAATAAAGTTATGGTGATGGTATTAGTTGCAATTCATGGCATGTACGGCTTTAAATTTCATAAAACATTCCAGTTCAGAGTTTAACTGAACGCTTAGATTATTTAACAACATGTCAATTAATAACTTCCGCAGGCATATCAGGGTAATTAAAGCACAATTTCAGCTCCTTCAGCCCATCAGTAACAAGGGTCAGGAATGCCAGGGCCCCCACAGTCAAATCAGCAGGAGGAGGACCTACTGGGAAGACTACAAAAATGGCAGCCACCTGCCAATCTGTATGCAAAATTTTGGACTCTTCAGCACAAATGTATGTAAACCCTTACCGATGAGATGCATCCAAGTTTTGTTTAGGTCTTACTGAGCACAGTGTATCTGGAGGGCAAGAGTCCTGGTAAACTTTGCAGTTCTTGACAATTTGTTTTAAAAACTATTTGTTTCTAGAGTATGCAGTATCCTAAGCCTTCATTTTCTCTCCCCTCCCCCCAGCTTTACCAGACTTAGAGGGCATTTATACACATACATTTATCTGCTCCAGCATGCCGGAGCTGATTTGTAAAAACAACAAAATGCACATTGGCACTGAGAAACCTTTAATGTGTTTTAGTTCAAAAGTGCGCCGCCATCATTTTCTTAGCAACGATGCACATTTTGCCTTTTAAAAAAAAAATGCATGTGTCACAATGCCAGGCGCTTCCAAAAGTGCCCAGCGCTGTGGCACAAACATGTATACAAATGCCCAGAAACTGCAGTTTCCTCAGCTTTGGAAGTTACGCTTGGAAGCTTAGTCTGGTAAATTTCCAGCTGCCCAGTTCTCAGTCAAGTAACAGGAGCAAACTTAAGTATAAAAGATAATACAGCCTCCCCTCCCCCCATATTCATTTAAAGAAAAGTCACTCAAAAATGACATCTTGAAAACATGCCATTTTGCTTGTATCACTTAAAGTTACTGGGACAGTTTAGAGATTTCTCTCTCTACCTCAGACTATAAAATGCATTTCTACCCTGCCTTCTGCTCGACTTCGGCCTAACACACCCATCTCTTCTTCCAGGTTGCATAGGATCAGTTCTGTTCCTGACAAGATAGCTTCACTGTTTCTGAAGTACTTCGAAAGTTTGCATCCTTGAGTCAACTGACAGAAAAACAAGTAAACTGGAGACCCAGTGTGAAGAACCTGCGAGTCTTGCTATCCTGAAAAGCAGGCTTTAGAATCAACTAAATCCCTTTAACACAGTGGGATAATTGCTATCATCATAAACACGTTGATAGTTAAAATACATCTAGTAGTCGACTGTCAATCCTCCGGACCATGGTGTACAAATAAGAGTCAGGTGCCTGATTCACCTGTTTGTATGGAGTCCTGTGACTAAATCACACCAAGACCCTTGATGTGTACACCTAGGCAAGAGTATGGAGGAGTAGAGGCTGCCCAAGACCTCCCACCCCCCTTTGGACCATTGAGACTGAATCCAAAGACCAAACTAAGCCCAGAAGTTCAGTGCTTCAATGGCTTGTTGTCTGGCAGAAGTTACAACAGATAAGCACTGTTCCCGACTACCCAGCGCCTCAGTGAGGGTGCATTTCTGTCAGGGTGATGTCCCTTAGCCTCTCCACAATGAAGGAGTACTCACAAGGCCTTGCTTGATGGAGGCTGCAACATCATGGTATTTTATATGCGTTACCCTGCCACAAGTAGCCCCACCATGTTGCCTCTCCAGTCGGATGCAGTTTACAGTCATACCTAGGACCATATCCAGGATGAAAAGTACATCTAAGCTACTTTTAAAAGCACAAGGAACACAGTGTACTTTAGCATTCATGATATGTTAAAACGCAAATCATTGCTTACAATATGAGTAAACAAACTTTAAAAGCTCAGCATTTTGGCAGAACAGAACAAAGAGCTGCTTATCTCTGCTGAAATGAACACCCATTAACACTTAATATTTTAGCGAGGAGTTATGTTCCCAGTTGCAATAATCCAGCATTTTGGGAGGTAGAAAGCAAAACTTTTAATATATTTTGCCAGAAGAAAAGCTGACTTGTTATCCTTCATATTATGAAAAACATTGACACACAAAAGAGATGTTAAATTAATAATCTGACAGTCACTCAGGCGTATTTAAAAAAAAAAAAAAAAATCTGGTTCTCCTGGACTCTGGCAACTATCTTCCTTGTACTCAGCCACGGTTGTTTGACAAATCTCCTTTTGTCTTTCATCACAGGTGTAAGTCACTCCAGCCTTTCTGCCCTCTTCCATCTCTCAGGAGAAGATACAGCTATCATCCTTCAGAAAGGATTCATGTTTCCCTCATTAGCAGGGACCCTGGTTCTCTCTGATAAGAAAAATTCCCCCAATTCCAGATTAAAAAAGTAGAAACCCAAAATCCACATTTTTCCATGATTAAAATGAAACATCACTAATAAAACAGACCTCTGGCCCTGGTGCACCGGCACGGGCCCCATGCTCCAGCCCGGCTGTTATGCTCTGCACACCTGCTCTCTGCCTTCCCCCACTGCCTGCTGCACCATTTCCCAGCCTGCCAGCTAGCACAACATGGTTCCAAGCTGCAGTGCTGGGACCACAGGAGCCAGCTCAGCTGGCCCTGAGGCGATCACCCACAGTTCTCCCCTGCCTCCCCCCATATTTTGCCCGCCCCTGGGCTAACATGGCTATCTTTCTAGTGCAGGGGTCGGCAATGATTTTGGGCAGTGCCAAAAACCCTGCAACCTCAATCTGTAAGATGTTGGTATGCCAGGAGCAGATGGCAGGGAAGCCACACGGAGCCCAATCTTTGCTGTGGCAATGCAGCCCCAGCTCCTTCCCGAGGCACATGTGCACCCACCAACAGCAATAAGCCTAGGCAGAGTTTCATGGACCTTCATGCAGCTACTTGCAGCCTACCCACCACCTGCTGTGAGCAGCCTGGGGTCCATGGCCAGTGGCAGGGGCCTTCCTAGAGCCCAGGCCATCTGTGGCATGCTGAGCAAAATAGCTTCATGTGCCACACATGCCAGGGACTTCTAAACCCCACTAGTCACACAAGTATAAAAGCTGGCATCTAGTTCCTTCAAACTTCTTTGGTCATCTTTGATCACCTGTGCATCTTCTTTAAATTCTTCACATCTTTCTTAAAAACTCGATGCCCCAAACTAGACACAGTACCCCAGCTGAGGCCTAACCAATACTGAATAGTCATACCATCACCTACCATGTTTTGCATACAAAAAACTTCTTTCCAAATAAAGCAGTGTTAAAATACAAAAATCATGTTCAACATGTTATAAGGTGTGTGTGCATCTGTGTATGTGTCTGTATGTCAACTAAGGCTTCAGAGAAACGCTGCAAATAGTTCATTGGGGAATAAATGCTGAGGTCATTCAAAAAAAAAAAAAAAAAAAATCACTGGCTCCATCAGAGACTCCTTAGAGGACTATGGTCATCTCAAAAACATTTTGCAACACTGACTCAAATGGTACTTTAACATTAAAAATGCCAGATTAGAATGAAAGCAATATATTGTACAGAAGTCTCCAATTTATGTTAAAAACTTACTACCAAGTCTGTCTTACTAAACAATGAAGCAGGCCTTCATTTTAAACAAAACCATCCCTGCCCCCCCAATCACTTTTTAAATGCACTCCAAGCCAAAAGCTTAGCAGTAGGAAACTATGATAACAAGATTCATCACAGCAAGCTGAAGGTCATTAAAAGTTTACCATTTACTTGTCTGAAAGACTATTTTGACAATAAAGAACTGAAAGTTGAATGTTTCTTATTCTGCATGCTTGCATGTAGCTGGACACCAAGACTTGTCAAACATATGGCTCTTAGTGCCTTAAATGTATTGAAATCACTGCTCAAAATCACCACGTTGAGACTTGTCACCTGGAGATGAAAAGCCCAGCAGCAACTCTACCCTAACAGAGATGCCCAAGCAGATAAGAGCAAGAATGCATAGCATTTGAAAGTTTAAGTCTATCCTAACCATTCAGTTGGTCCAAAAAATAGATGTGACCCACAAAAAAAATCCTTGCCTCTTGTATTAGAATACATACTCCTGCAATTAATCCATTTAAGACGCACTCAATTGCACTACCATGCATTTGACCACTTACTATCTTCTGGCCAGAATGGAATTCTGTGATCAAGAGTAAGAGGAAGTAGTAAGGACCAGGACTTTAAAAACCACAGTTAAAAATCTTTGAGATGGTAGTACAACATTTAGCCTTTTACCACAGATGCACTCTGAAGTGGCACACCTGCCAGTGCCCAGAATATGGTATTACAGTTCTTCAGGAAAACTAAAAAAAAACTGCTCATCTTGCAGTTGCTCCTACCTGCATTCACACCCAAGTTCTTTACATGTTTCCCTTAACTGGCAGCAACCAGCTTCCTCAACTTTGGTATAATACATCGGGCACCTGAGTATTTACCCCCAAATTCTAAGCCAGTTCACTCACTCAAATACCATAATTCTTTCTGCTCCCCCAACTGCAAGTTTGTCCAATAACCAGATACTACCTGAAAAAAGAAAAGACTGCACCTGCTCCATGAAAAAGAGGGACATTCAAAGACTGAGAAGTGGCAAGCCAATAAAAAAAGGTCCTATCCTGCCCCAGGGTATAGCTGTTCTGTGGAAGTCCAATCAAGAGCTTGTAAGGTTTAGGATGGGAGGAGAAAAAGAGGCAAGACATCTGTGCATCTTACTACAATACTTGAAAGCCCGCAATAGCAATTATTTAAAAAAAGTTTGTCAGGACAAAATCCTCATGCTCTGGGCATCAACCAGCCTCCAACTACTAGACGTGGGGGGAGGGGGGGTATATTTCTCTAGGGACAGGTCATCTCAACTGCTTACAGCAAAATATTTTTGCACCTTTCTACAACACATTTTCTACTGACTACTGTCTGCAACAGGATACCAAACTAAACAAGCCATTGGCCTGATCCAGTTTGGCTTTCCTACTGTAACATCCCATTTTAGAACAGGAACTGAAAGATCAAGATGGCTGCCCTTTTTACACCCCAGGGATTGTGTATGGAAAATTCAAAATTATGCACAGAAAAACTCAATTATGTGAAATTAAACTACTTATATTTAGTTTAATTTGTGAAAAAACAGAACACTTATTTGAATCTTTAGAAATATATGCAGGTGTTTTGTATGGACGGGGGATGGGGTTTGTGAAAGTGTGGTTGTGTGTGGGGTTTGTGGGTGTGCGCGCCCCCCCCGGTGCACTGCCCCTCCCACCAGTAGCTCAGCAGCAGCAGGCCCTCAGAGCACTCTTAGAAGCGGCAGGCAGAGCCACCAGCAGCACGCAGCTCTGGCTGAGTCCTGGGGGCTGCATGTGGTGGCATGGAGCCAGCCCTGCCCACTGGTGCACACCTTTGGACCAGACTGGCTGGCTCCATGACAGCATATGGGGCTTGAGGCACAGAAAGTGCAAGCTGTGCGCCATCGGGCTGGGCTGGCTCCACACCTTCATGTGGGGCTTCCCACTGGAGTGCTAGAAGCCCCACATGGAGGAACGAACCTGGCCGGCCTAGCCCGATGTCACGTGACCTACACCTGCCCACAAATCCCACATGCACTGACACTCCCCACACGTACCCATAAACCCCATGCCCTGTTCCAGGCAGCAGCTCTCCTCCCCACTTACCAGCTGTCTAGGTACAAGCCACCATGCTTGGAGTCTACCCATGCAGCTCCCAGCTGGAGTGCTGGGAGCCCTGCAGAGGTAGAGGCACAGAGCCTGCCAGGGTTAAATTATGCAATTATGTATGGGTTGTGCCTTTTATGAGCAAAATTCCACAGGTGCATAATAGTGTAATTCCCCCCAGGGTGTACTTTTCCCATCCTTGGTCCTCCTAGGAGAAAAGGTGATGTTTCTGCCTAGAAAAAGGCTAAATTTTTCAAAACTAGCTCAAGCTTCCAGATGAGCTGTTAAATACTCAGTTTAGAGTAGAATTGTCATTTTGTACCAGAAATTCCACAAATAAGGATCAGCCATTTTCTGTTAAAATGGCAAAATACTTGGGGGCGAGTGTTGTTCATTCACCACATCTCAATACAAGATTCAGTTGTTATAGGGCAACAAGGAGAACAGCATAAAGCAGTGTGTAAGGGCACCTGTTAATCAATCAGTTATGAACTTCTACACATCCTGCTTGAATGGAACCACAGCATGCACATAAACATTAATAATTAAAACATTCCAGAAATCAAGTTACAAAGTATCCACACTACTGAATGCTTTCATTAAAGCTTCAAAGTTCTTCTGGTGATAGAGCGACTGTTTACATACAGTATAAATGCTGGCTTATCAGTGTATCTTACGCATGCTCCACCTTCAGAAAATTCTGTTCTTTGAAACATGGGTATCTTGACATGCATGAAGGTCAAACATATTGAAAGCAGTCTCTCCAGCAGTTAAATATTAATGTATTTTGGACATTTAAAAAGGGCAGTACTCTAAAAGAATGTACAAAACTTCTCTCAATCTCTCAGAAACATAGTCCTTCCTTTAATGGAATTTCTGCACTGCAATTTAGAATATTAAAATCAAAACTTTCAGAAGACACTTTAAAACCCACAGAGCTATGGTAGCTCTACATCCTCCTTTTGATCATATGATCACCAGAGTCAGACTTCAAAACATAAGTCATTCATTTCTGAAGTTTAAAAATTAATCCTGAACAACAGGTTGCATGCAGTAAAAGAACATTTAGCATTAGTGAATATCATAATACATTCTCTCCGTACTTAGGTACGGTATGGACAAAACTTACATTTTAGCTACTTTAAAGAGAGGGAAGCAGGGAGAGGAGTTGTTGCATAGTATGTATAATGTAACAAAACTAACTTAAAAATCAGCATGATAATGTAGCAATATAAGCCACCTAAAATTGCTCTCTTTGATTCTCAATTATGATTTAGATTTTTATCCCATTTCAGGATTAGTCTCACACATCCTGTATGATTCTGTAGTGATGCAAGCGTGGTAGAACTGATGCAACTAACCCCAAGTGAGATAAAAATCTAAGTAATAATTGAGAATCAAAGTAAGAGCAATTTGAGGTGGCATACATCATACACGCTGAACATCAAGGACATGGGGGCGGGGGGACGGACAGGAGGCCATGTCTCCCTCCTGACCAGGGCCGCAGCTTCTCCCCATCTGCCCCCTACCACTTTCAGCCAGGGCCCGCAGTGGCAGTTGAGGCAGGACACAATCACTGGTCACCCCCCAGCTCCCTTGCCCTCCCCCACTCCCTGCCAGCCACTGCTGGGGAGGAGGGGGCAGGGAGGAGACCCACTCCAGCCCCTAGCTCCAAGGAGCAGGGCAGGAGAGAGATTCCAGCCCCAGTCCCCACTGTTATGGCTGTGCTTTTCCATGTGGGGTGAGGCAAAGCTAGCACCCTGCACCCCAACCACCTCCAAGGAGCAAAGGGAGGCAGGCCAGCACTGCTAGCTTCACCCCCCTGCTCTGCCCCCTGTCATGCCAGTACTCTGGTTCCCGTCATCCCTCTCTGCCTCCAAGGAGCAGGACAGGCGGACCTTGCCCCCACCCGCTCCAGCCCCTCAGTCCCCACTGTCACAGTGGCACCCTGCCATGTGTCCGTTTGTCCAGAGCATTCTGATTGGCTGCCAAGGCAAGCAAATCAGCAAAGGTACACCAACATTAGAATAGTCTCACTGCAGTCAATAGGATGATTAAAAGCAGTATTTTCCCAAAGTCTGCAAAGTAAATCTTCATTCAGGAATGAAGAGAGACCAGTAGCCTCATTGGACAAGACCCCGACATAATAAAAGTCCTATATCTTCAGTGAGGCACAAGAATGTAATCTCCACGGATTCCCATAGATACATCCCAAACTCTGTTCAAGCCTGGTAGAGATCTTCAAAAAAACATGCACAATTTCTTGTATACTTAAAAACCCATTTAAAAAAAAAGTTAAAACACAAAAACCCCAAAACTACCCAAACAGGGTAGTTCATCTCAGCTTGCAATGTGCAAAAGTAGTCAAGACAACATCATTGCAGTTAAACTTCACCATAAGAGCCATTTTAAAATGCAAGTCAATATTCCAGAGAATGATAGGCATGTCCACAGCACTTCTAATCTGTCACTAAGGAATGCACCTCACATCCTGGGAAACACTTGACTATTTGGTACATGCCACTACAAAAACAGAACTAGGGCTTTTAAAATCATGGAGATGGCCAAGAGAACTTTGTCAAGCAAAAAAACACAACACCAAAATTCCGTAGGATTCAAAGACAGTCCATAAATTAAGGAGGATATAAAGCTTCAAAATGTAGAAAAAGATTTGCCTTCAAGCCCAATCATTTTAACTTTGTTAATTACCCTCTTGCATGATTCTCAGTTACACAGCCTAGATGAACCTATGAACTGGTTGTACGTCTACTACAGATAAGTAAAACCTGATGCCCATAAAGAATATTGGAAATATTTCTGGATTGAGACAATATCCAAGTATTTCCTTACAGCCTAAATGAGGTTAGTCTAGAGCAGGGATCAGCAATGACCCAGCCTGGGTCTGAAGTGAGCATGCACTAGGACCCAGCTGCTTCTCTTTGCCACCGGACTATGGCAGGGTCCCCAAGCAATGAAACTGTAACCTATAACCCACATGCTGTAGGTTGCTGACCTCTGGTCTACAGCCCTAAAAATATGTATGTGTTAGCAAGTGGGAGATTTACTCTTGTTTCTTACCTCATAGGAAAACTAACACTTTATTAACAATCATGTGATACCACTTTGACCTTGACAAGGAGTAAATGTTGAAACTGGAATTCTACCATACACAAGCATATTTATTTAGGTGACTGCAGATCAAAGTCTGTGCTTTGAGGCAACAAAGCAACAAAAAACAAAACAAAAAAAGTCAATGCATTAGAAGCACTGATCACAAATGCATGCACTACACAAAGATTTTACTCCACACTGCTAAACCTACAGCAAAAACTGTACACCTCCCATAAAAGGTTAGCAGACTTCATTTCACAATTCATATTAAGCTAACAAGAAATTTAGATGCAATACTAGTAGACAGTTCCTTTTTGGGAGGGGCCAGGGTTGAGCTGGGCAAACAGATTGTGAAGGGAAACTGAAGAAGTGAAAGTTTCATAAAGAAAAGTCTTGGCAATCAAGTGTTACTTCATTTGTATGCATTTTTCTTTTTAGAAAGAAAAAAAAAAAGAGGGACACCCTTTAAAAACAAAAATGACACCCCTTATATTAAACTGAAGAATATCATAGTTCACAAGTTCAGTGGACAAATCCTTTTTATAAAAGAAAAAAATATATATATGTCTTCTCTGCTTTAGAAAAGAAAGAAAACTAGAAGAGGTAAGGCCCTTCAGTTTAACAGCGTATGAAGCCAAAATTTCCTCATTTCATGAGCTTCCTATTTACAGGTGTACTGCTAACCCCCCCCCCATAGTATTCATACATTATTAGCCTTTGCACTTAATGTAAATTCACCCTAGAAAGAACTTGGTGCCAGCTGAAAATGGAATTTCTCTATTAAATAACCCCTCCCCTCCACAAACTATAACAGTATTTGGAGCATAGTTAAGTTAAATGGACTTCTATTTACAAGTTAAAAGGTTGAGAAAGCTTGTGTAAAAGTGAAAGTGAATTAAGCGGGGGGGGGGGAAAAAAAAGTGTGAGCGCACACATGTGTGTATGTAGTGTAGACTGACTAGGTTATCATCAGCAACAGGTACTATTAAAAACAGCTAGTCCAAAAACTTAGGTGGCGGGAGGGGAAAGTAGTGGTAGTAAATTGCCACTCCCCTGCTGCCTAGTTTCTAGGCCTATGGGGAGCCCTGCACTTTGGATAGCATGGACCTGCACACTGGATTGGGCGCATATCTTGCCAGGCATTTGCCACAAGCAGGATCCAGGTGGCAGTCCCGCAAATGCAACCCATGGAGCCAAGATGTTGAGCACTACTGATGTAGTACAATGCAGTCCCAATCTGTTGCCTATTAACCAACATTGGTAATCATGTTATCAATTCAGGGCTGCTCAGCTTGGAGCCACACATCTTTCCTGCCATAATACCATGCAAGCTACACACATCCCTCAACTGTATACTTTGCAACCCCCACAAGTATACTTTGGAGCAGGTCCCACCATGTGGCACTATGCTAAGGCTTCTGTGCCATGTGGCAAGAAGTCCCTGCTATGCCTTGCTGCATGGGGTCCCCAGGTCGCTCCAAGCTTCAAGGATAAGCAGCTAGTGGAGATATGGGGAGACCAGAGATTCCTGAGGTGGTGGCAGCAGCAGCAATTGGGGGGGAAGAAGAGTAACATAGGGCTAAGACCAGGAGGGCATGGGCTACAAATTATCCTTCAGGGACTGCGCTTGGCACAAAGGCAAATCAGTCAGCAGGCCAGCTGTCAGTTAATTGCATAAGGGTACAGGAATGCTATAGTCAAATACAGAAAAGCTAACTGAGCAGAAAATGGCAGGACATGGTCCACTTCAGAGCCTCTCCATGGAGTTTCACAGGGATTAGTGAAAGTCTTACCTTGTATGTTGAGGTCCACCCTCCATGACAACTCATGGAATTGCTTCCAAATTGCCAATGATAGTAAAGTATGCAAAGCCAGTTATGAGGTACGAGACACCAAACACCACCCTACAATACATCTGTTTCAGTCTGTAGAAGACAATATACACTCATAGGGACTACACGTATTGTCACCATGAGTCTGCTCAGATGTTCTCCAAGTCAGAGGAGCAGGTACTGCACTCCTTTCCCCCCTTAAACTGAAAATCTTCACCTGGATTTAATTATGTACCATGCTTGGGTTGTTGCACTGTAATCTCATTCAGTTCCACTGTATTCACCAAAACATTCTTATAAAGTCACTGTTACAGGCCCCGTAGCACTTGACAGGTTTATTTGTTGCTTGCAACTACACCCCCATTCAGAATGATCAGAAACCCAGTCCAAAGTATTCTTCCTTAACATCAGAAGCACCAATGACAGCATTCCCCACGTATCACACTTAAAAATTTAAGAGCCGCTAAGAAACAATCTTGCTGTTAATTGGGAAAAAAAAAAAAAAACACATTCCACCACTATCCCTTGCTAGCTCAGCATATGGCTGTATTGCCTCAGGTTCTGTTGGCGCACAAAATATTAAGGCTTCAGCTGCCATGACAGTGCAGATCTCCTGAAAAAGAGAGGCATTTGGCCCATCCACTCCAACACCGAGTTTGGTAGCAACAACAGTAAGAGCTCTCTGTTAGTTTCCCTACATCAGTGATTCTCAACCTCATTACACTCTAGGCATACCTCAGAAAGTGCAAATTCTGAATTTGAACTCATTTTTTGAAAGCAGAAAAATAGAGCAATTCTTCTGTTGCAAAGAACCGAACACACCGAGTCATAATGTTTGCGATGCTATGGATTCCTATTTGAAATCTCTGGGTTTACCTTGTGAATCATGTATGCACACCTAAGCTAACTTTTCATGGTATGCTTGAAAGGTTCAAGGCACCCTGGTTGAGAATCACTGCCCTAAACAAGAGCTGGCAAAAGAAGTTCTTAATCCACGTCTGTGCTCCTCTGCTCGCACTCAACCTCAAAATTCTTCTCGTGCACTGTTGCTGACAGTCATTGTGAAACTTTGATCCACAGCTGGAAGAGGAAATAAGTTGCTATCCCTGTACAACTCCACCTCCTTCATTCTCCATATAGAACCAGGATGACTCAGATGCTATTCATGCTTCGAAATGAATCACCACTAGGCCACCTCACTTCTACTGTAAAAGCAAAATCCATTCACAAAAGTGAAATGTCAGGTTGCCTAATCCTGAGGATAGGGTGTGAGAGCACATTTATTTTCATGTTCCCTCCAAAAACACCACTCCACAGACTGTGCTTAATACAAGGGCAAAAAAAAAAAAACTCCACCCACCCACCCACCCTCACCTGCGTTTTTAGACTGACTTTTCAGTTACAAGACACAAAGCTACAAATAGCATTAACGCACATCTCATGATTGATCAAATTTCAGCTGAATTGGTTACAGGGTGCCGATGCAAAAAGTAACCTTCCTGCAATTACTAGAAATTCTAGTTTGATTCACTTGTCCCCCATTCTAGAATGAAACTTGCCTTACCAGTTGCTAGTCTACATCTAAGCCTTAGTAACCAACATTAACTTCAGCCATTTTAAAAAGGTTATTGATGGCCTATATGCTCATAGGATTTCAGAGTCACTGTTGCAGGATCACAAAAATTACAACAGGTATTTCAGGTTGTAGGAAGAGGTCTATTAAAGGATGGGAAAGGCAAAAAGATTAAGGAATTAAAAACAAAAAAGGAAGGTTAATACCTGCACCCATATCTGCAATTTGTGCATTCTTACAGAGTAACAATATAAATAGAAAGAACATATGCAGCAAGACATGACTTCACTCTACTTACATGCCAACAATATATAACATGAGCCAGAATAGTCTCCTCACTCGTAGCATGTCTTACTCTGAAGAATGCACTAACGCATGTATAAGCTGAATTTAAAGTCCTATTTCTACTCTACTGCAATCAAATTGTTACTACATATAAAAATATATTTGAATAAATAGTACGTAATAAGTACCAGGATTAGGACACACAAAATGATCCAACAGTACGGTGCATTATTTTTCTTGTCTACCCTGATGTTCAGTAACTCACCACCTACCCCCTATTGGATCTGGACCACTGGGCTCCAGCCCAGGGCAGAGAGCAGGTCCAGTGGCAGCAGCCCCATCTCTAGCCTGGTGCACAATGGTGGTGGTGGCGGCAGCAGCAGCTCCAGTTCTCACCACATGCCCCATGCTACAGCTGCTGCTGCTGCCACTACCATGTTTTATACTGCAGCAGCAGCTCCAGCCCTGGTACAGGGCACATGGTGGGGACAGTTCTGGCACAAGGCCAACCAACCCTTCCTTCCCAAACAAGCAATGATGCCATGTTATTGGACTGCTCCCCAAGTATTACATATCAAATGGGAGGCAGAACAACCACTATAGTGCAGTCTAGTGGGCAGGCTAACTAGTTCTGCCGAGCAGTCAATAATGCATGAATGCACATCTTCACATGCTGTACTGCCCAAATAGAAAGAAAAAGGAACCCAGTCATCTCAACATGCCTGGCAAAGAAGCTCACAGGAGAGGTAGGCTAGGGAGGCAGACAATATTAAAAAAAATGTTTTTAAAAAAATCGTTATCTAATTGATAAAACCTCTCCTTATGGATAGAGCCATTTTTCTCATTAGTAAGGAACCGTTTCACTGGGTTACAAGACCCATCCAGTAAGAAGTTTGCTTCCTACACAAAAAGCAAGCTGCACAGCAGTCCTTCCATTCTTTTAAATGCCACTGCAAAAACCACATCTGATGCTCAGCAGCAGATGCAACTATTGCTATGAGTTGTCCTCAGGCTTTCTGCACTGCTATATGCATCACACAAAGGTGACACCCCTTTTCCTCTTAACTAACTGCTCCCCAATAGAAAGTGGTTTCCAAAATGTTGTTGGCTATTTAGAAGTTACAGGAAAGTAGTAGAATCCTCCAGCTACGTATCTAGACATTTATACTAGTTGCTTCACTGTAATACAATTATGCCACTAAAAACTGCCAATACACTTCACTGGCCCCCTACACCAGTAGTTCTCAACCTTGGTAGACTAAAGGGATCCCTCAAAAAATGGCACCTCTTAGCTTTCACTAGTTTCATGACTACAGAAAAAAATAAAGCAATTCTTCTATTGCAAAAAACTCAGAAAGACCCTATGAATTTCTATTTGAGGTCACTGGGCTTAATCTTGTAGATACATAGGTGCAGGCACACTTAACTGCTTATATTGCACATCACTGTTAAAAAAGGATCTCAAGGCACCTCAGGGGCTGCATCCACATGAGCACAGACATTTGTTTCCCCAGGGACAAGAAGCAGTGGCACATCATGTGCCACTGATACTTGTCCCCAGGGAATTCTGGCACACACCAGGTTACCCATGGCACAGATGGGTGCCACAGTGGGGTAGGGGAGACTGGGGCCAGCCCATTGCTAGTCCCACCAGCCTTACCTGGGAGTCTTGGGGCTGTAGCAGCAATGATCCTGCTGCTCAGAGCCTGGCAAACAGCTGGAGTGTGGCTCTGGCTGGCCATGCTCCAGTTTTGGGCAGTGCTACCCTGCTTTTGTGCATGGGTTTTTCGTTTTGTTTTGGTTGGGGGGGGGGGAGGATCTCCTGGGGCTAAACCCCCTCCCTGCCCCCCCGTGCTGCTACCTTGCAGCACAGAGAACGCCCAAATGTGCAGTATGGAGGTACCACAGATGCATCTGCAGCACTACAAAACTGCACGGCCATGCTTGTCTGGACACAGCCAAAGTGTTACAAAACCCTGGCTGTAAGTCACTGCTCTGGAAGACTATTCCCTTTAAAAATGAAGAAAGATTTGAAGAAATGGTCTTAAGGACAAGATCTGGAAAAGTTATTACTGCATTTAAAAGAGCCAAATCTTTTCACAGTTTAAGGCCGTCATAAAAGAAGTGCTTCCTACACAGTCAGCTAATTTGACACTGTTTAAATAACATTTTTTTTGGGAAGCCAAAAACAAAATTAGACTTAATAGTTAACACTTAGGCCCCTGGCAAATGTTCTACTTAAGATGAGACTACCTGGTTAATCACAACTTAACTAGTAACCTGGCCACATGTTCTACTATGCCATTAATTGCACTAACAAGGAATATGCCATAAAGTTGATGCACAAAAGGCAAGTCTCAAGATTCAACCCAAAGATTCTTACAAAATATGTAATAACCTTTGTGGCTGGTTCCCATCACACCTTAAGTTACATGTGAGGCTATGTTTATTAGGGCTCCCAGCCTTGGTTGTGCTTGGTTCCCATGCACTCTCAAGGCCGCAAGCACCCATCAGCTGACTGCCATTCCCAGCTTCAGGGAGACAGAGTCAAGGGCTCCAATATGCCCTGGAGGCTGGGAGCCAAGATCAGCTGCCACTCCCAGCTGCAGGGCACAGTGCCCTTCACTCCACCAAGCCAGCAGCTGGGAATAGCAATTGATCAGGACTCCCAGCCTCCCAGGTACAGAGTCCTCAACTGATATAGCCTGGAGATCTGCACTCCTACCCTCCAGGGTGCACCAGATTCTGTGCCATAGAGACTGTGGGTGTGGAGCCCTTGACTCCAGCTGCACTCCACAGCTGGGAACCCAGATCAGCAGATCAGGCTCCCAGGCTCTGGGGCACAGCCCAGCCCTTCACTCCACTGAATCTCAGAAGCTAGCAGGGTCAGCTGATTAGGACTCCCAGCTTTGAGGGGGCAGTCAGGGGTTGTCCCCGAGGCTGACAGTAACAGTTGGCCAATTGGCGCTCCCAGCCTCACAGGTACATCAAAGCCCTTGACTCCGATATGCTGCCAAGGCTGGGAATAGGGATCATCCAACTGCCTTCTTACTTGCTGGTGTAATGGGAGCCCATGTTCATGATCCCAGGCTCCTCCTGCAATGACAATATGGAGCAGTAGGGCTCTGATCCCCAATGGGATGATTGTACCCCCTGCTATATACAAGTAACATGGCAGGAAGTGCAATTGTTGGGCTCATGGCACCTTTAGTTGAGCAAATACCTGCCAGGGGCCTTAGCATCACTTTGCCTACTTTAAAATGCCAGGCTTCCAAGATAAGCACTTTTCAAAACACAAAACACACAATGCTTAAGCAAGGGTTTTAAACAGCCAACAGAGGGGAAGACTGCTAAACCAACAAATAAAAAGAGTCCAAAACAGCACCTCTGATGCCTGCCTGTAGCAAACTAGGACTCATGACCCAAATCCTCTCAAGCACTCTAGAGCTCAGTCAACCCTGAGACAAACTGGATCACTTCATTGAAATCAGGCCAAAGGAAGGAATTTGTAGTAGTGCCTATCTTTTCTGTAAGCCTCATTAGAGCACTTGCCCAGAGAGATCTGCATTCCAAGTCCTCTTTGGCTCTTGATCACTGGTTTTCAGCCTTTTTTCATTTGTGGACCCCTTAAAAATTTCAAAGGGGTCTGCACCTCCTTTCAAAATGTAAGAGTGAGTATTTACATACTTTAGACAGATTATAGTAATCTTCTGCGGACCCTCAGATATAGCCTGCAGACCCCCAGGGGTCTGTGGGCCACAGGTTAAAAGCCATTGCCCTAGAAGCTTTTATACCCCTGTCTTCCAACTCCAAAGAAATTCTTTAGGCTCATCTGGCTGGATCTTTCTTCATTATTCCTGTGAAGGGCAGATCACTGTGGCCAGTTCATATCATTAGAGAATGAGAAAGCAAGGAGAATGTCTGTAGCGAAGTAAAAGGGAAAAAAAACCCTAAAATAGTATTTTTTTCAAAACAAAACCCAAGTTTTCTACCTACTCACAGTAAGTCGCAAATAACATGCTCTTAAAATTAAAGGAAGAGGATGGAGGAAGCAAAACAAAAAAACAAACAAAAACAACAAAAACAACAAAAAAAACCAAAAAAAAAACAAAACAGAAACCAACCAAGGAGTTACAACTTGAAATACAGTTGGATTTCTCTTAAGGAAAAAAAGCTCAATTTGAGTACAAGATGACACACCAAGATAAAAAGATACTAATCAGGCAAATTCAGCCCTGTCAAACTTTCAACTCAGCAAGAGCTGTTCCAGTTCATCAATTAAGTTGGTACCAACACTATACTTCCATTAGGCTTGTAATACACCACAGTATCTGTGACAATTAACAGAGTTTCACAACCTGCGTGCTACTAAGCAAACCATTTTGTTTTGAACATTGCACAGCTCTGGAAAAGCTAAAGCAAAAGCCAGGTTTGAGGCAGTGTCTGAAATTCTAGGTATTACAAGGATAAACTCTAGCAAGGGAGATTTTGTGATAACATTTCAATTAACTGTTTTTGTAATTGGCTAGAATTAAGATGAATCCCTTCAAAAAGATTATTTAAAAGGAAGTACTACATGTTTTCTGAGTTTTGATTAAGGGAGCTGCTGTATGTAGAACAAAATCTAACATCTTTCAACTTGCAGAGTTTTGCCAGATTTCATGAATCTAACTAAAAAGAAAATTTGGACAAAAACTGGAAGCAAGTTATTCTACTTGAAGGAAGAAAGATTAAAATGAATAGCTTTGCCTTTGATTTTATTGCTTCCATAAGCTTAAAGCAAATATCTGAAAATATCAGCTCTTATGTTAGCTCACAAAATTCTCTGGTTTGAAATAAAACTCTTTAGATCAGTTCCATACTGCCAATTTATTTTGGGAAGACAGAGAAGTTGGGGGGGTGGGAAGTAAGTCAGCCACTAATTGCTCTGTTTACTATAGGCAGGTGTTAGCTTTAGTAGTATAATGCAATGGAACACGTGCTTGTTAATATCAAACTTAACACCCTATTCAAATAGTGCTGATCTCCATAGATATTTCAAGGCTGTGCACTGTGTTTAAGCAATTTCCTATCTTGCAGGACATGTAATATCGAGACAGTGTACCTAGCACAGAAGGTACTATTGACAGAAGCACAACTAATAAGATCATCCATTTTCAGGTCTGACTTGGGAGTATTTTTATTAAGCCATCCTACAGGAAGTAAAATGTGCAAACAATGAATTTAAAAACAGCTGAAAGTACACATTCTTCACTTTTTAATTAACTCTGGCATTTTGAAACGTACAGCTGTTAAAAACATTTTGATTACAAACACTGCAGAGAGGTCAGCCCGCACTGCTATAGCATGGTTTAGTTAACAAAATTAAAATACAACACAATGGCATTGTGCCAAAAATCTTTGGTCATCTAATGCTTCACTATCAATTTCTGAAGCGGCAAAAGGTTGAAAGGTTAAAAACCACACGCACCCCACCACCACCACCTGCCCAGGTGAATGAGATAGTCATACTTTTAGCCATTTATCTCAGTTCTACAATAGCAGTGAATGATTGTGCAGCTGTTTGAGATGACAATACAATTAAGAGTAATTTCAGTTTCTTCTTTCCTACCTCAAAATGTTTTCTTCCCAGAAAGAAAACATATCAATATAAAAAAACAAAAATCAAAAATCAACAACAAAAAAATCCCATTAAAAAATCTCTTGTCATATGGTTGTTTTGGGGCCATAATTTTCCAAAACTTTAGGAGGACTGGTTCCAAGATCAATAAACTTTTTAAAAATAAATGGTGCATGCAAGCTTGTACTAGCAGCATCTTCAATCCCAATTAGAATCATCCTTTCTTGGATTAGGGTTCTAACTATTGCTCTCTCTCTTCTACTGGTCAGAAGAGTTTGACATAGGCCTTTTAACTCCCAGGGAGCACACCATCAGACTTCTCACAAAATGTAGTACTACAATGCTTGCTCACCTGGGAGGCAATTTGGAGTGGAGTGGTTGGTTAAAGTTTCTTTAGAAGCTGTTATTTTGGTCTCAAGCAATGAAAGGTTTTGTTTAAGCTAGAGCTGCTCCAGTCAAGCTCCTTGGGGACTGGGGCAGTGGCAGCAGCAGCAGGCAGAAAGGTTTCCCCTCCAGGTGACGAAGACCATTGTACTTCTCTGCTCAAGTCTCTCTAACCTGCCCTTGAAAGTTTCTAAGGACAGATTCTACAAATCTCTCCAGGTAGGATGCTTCATTGCTTAGTCACCCTTGCTAGAGAAAGTTCTTCCCAACATCCAACCTGCAAAAAAAAAAAAAAAAAAAAAAAATCCACCCTTGCTGCAGTTTAAGAGCATTACTCCTTACATATGACCAAACCTAAAGGGTAGTTATCAAACTGTCTTTTCTCCAGACTAAACAATCCCAGTTCTAATTTTTCCTTGTATCTCATGTTTCCTGGCCTACCAGTGCTAAACAGAGAGTCACTTCCATCTTAACTTCCAAGCAATGTTCCTATTAAATACAGTCTAGTATGCTGTTGGCTCTCCCATCCTTCATCAGAAGCACACTAGTAAACTAAGCTGAATATGAGCCAATACAAACCCCAGGTCCTCTGCAGAACTTCTCACTTCACCTTATCTAATTTTGTTTGATATATTTTAGACCATTTTTCCAGTTTATCACTGTCATTCTGAATTCTAATCCTTTCCTCCAGAGCATGTGCAAATCCACCAAACTTGATGTCATCTGTAAGTATAAAAACTTTATCTTCATTAGTAACTTGGAGGATGGGATTGAGTGTAAACAGTAGCAGACCCAAGACATACCCCCAGGAAGCCACATTAGATATCTCCTCCCAATTACACACCTAGCCACTAAAGTACTCTTCTAGCATTATGGTATAATGCAAAGAGAATGAGTACTTTACATCTCTGGAAATCATTAGATTGGCTAGGTGTTTGGTAAGAGACCCCTTTGCTACACCCAGACCCAACACATTTGTCATCACCTCTAAAATACCACTGAAGAATCATTAAAAATATTATATTTATCTATCACTAGTACAAAGAAAAGCAGCACAAGAGGTAAGAAATAGTATTCTTTTTTACTGCTATATCTATCCTTGCAAAATATTACAGCAAACTCTCAGTAAAACATAACGAAGAGTGCTTGAGTTCAGACTCATCTCTGCAAAGAAAATGAAAAGAAACTGAAGACAAAAGAAAAGCTGGAACCGAGAAGTTACAATAAATTGTAACTTCATAAAAGTTACCAAATAAAAAGTATATGGTTTAGATGCAAGAAATGAAAACTGAAGACTAAAGATTTCCTATTGGCTTGTAAGCTATAATCAGAGGTCTGAACTCAGAAACAAGCAGAGCTCACTACAATGAGAGGACAGTATATTGAAGGGGAGGGAAGTTAGAACAAAGCCAAGGCACCATCACAATGTCTCTGGGACAACCTGATAATTTTTAGTTGGGGATTTAGCTGCTGTGGACAGTGAGTGTTAGCAGAGATGAGTGACATTTCCATACAACAGAAAGATAAAGAATGGATTGTCGCATTTTTCTTAAAAACAGACAAACAAGATATTTTGAAAGCTAAAAAGAGTTCCTGTTGAGAAACACTCATTTTTACTACATTTATTCCATGTATAGTACTGCAATCTTCTCATTTTTCTCAAGCTCAAGAAGCTTTGAGGCCTAGTAGGTTCTACTGTTGAAAATATTTTCCCCAAAAGTCTCTATGCAAAGAATAGAAACATGAAAAAAAAACCTTTCCTCATAAAACTAAATGATAGTATAGTACAACTTTACAGTTAACAGCAGTAAAAGAGCCTGACATCTTTACTTTACAGCAAAAAATTGTAACAGCTTTATACAGGACATTATGGGCCAGATCCTATTTCGCTTATTAGGCATTTAAGTGGACATAGGTGCCCAGCTCCCCCAAAATGTCTAGTAGGTGGAACAGAATCCAACCCAATGTATTGCATCTTATTCTATAAGCATGATACCTTCACCTTGTTTTCTTCCCCAACTATGGATGGGTATCTGTCCAAATACTAACAGAGAACTGAGTGTACACACATGGCTCAACACCCTTGCATGTGGTCAATGAAACCCTGAATTCCAGTACATTAGAGGTCAGTGCCTGCCTCTTACATTTCTTTAAAATTGCCGCAGTAAGCAAGAACATTCTCATAAATTTCTTTCTACTCTATAAAAACACTAGTATGCCTGAATTAGAGAAGCCACAATAAATAAATAAATAAATAAATAAATAAATAAATAAAAGGACACAAAGATTCTTGATCCAGTGTCTCAGTTTGACTCATCTCAGGAAATCTTCTCGGAGCTGTATTCTAGACTCTGAAGCTAAAAACTAGGATTAGGATTTTAAGTGTAATTTGAGTTTATTTACCTTTTTGCTTCCTCTAGGTGGCATAAATACTCATAAGCAATGTTCTGACGCCTCCTCTCATCCATTTCCTCTGCTGAAAGCCTTTCATCATCCACAATAGCTGTAAATAGAAAGCCATATCAAATTAGGGTACTCAAAGTAATTTTACTGAAAACTCGAATATGCTACCAAGTATCAGAACAATGGTTTCAATGTGATGTTTATCACTCAGTAAAGTGCTTTTACCAACAGCAAAAACAAAAGCTACATTTGCATTTTGTGCCTTTAATACTACATAGAAATCTTGAAGAACATTCCTTGGATACTGTCAACAGCATATTTCATTCAGCCTCATACTATTCACAATTTTTTCCTCAATTTGTTAATGTCTTCATATTTGTCTGATGAGACATTCACAGATTTCAACAAAAAGGGCCCTTTTTAATAAGTAGGGGGAAAAAAAAACTGTTCAGCAGGCACTTATTCAGGCAAATGCTGCAAGTTTGGTAGGAATTACAAGTTTAAATGAAATCCATTTTGGGACTTCAACAGAACAGGAGACTTTTAAAGGTTTCAGATGATGGTTAAGTATGTATTAGTCTGTAAAAAAACTCAGATTCACCATCAAGTGTCACTGATTAAAAGATTAAAGCTGCACCAGAATGAATATATGCATGCATGTACACATACCTAATAAAATCTTCACACCCTTTTAAATGTAGTGTTTGTAAGCAGCACCTTCTTGCACCTCAAAAGTTGAAAACAGAAGAGCCAAGTAAAGGTCTCCTTTCTCTATTAACCCAGAGGTTCCATGAACAACATGGAAAGTTGAGGTCTTTGTCCAAGTTCAAAGCTTCACTTACCTTTTTGGAAATGAGTTAAGATATTGCAAGTTCCCAAGGGATACTTCTGAAAATCTGCCCCTTAAAGAATCCAAAACCTGGATGTCTTGGCCCAATTTTAAACAAGAAAATTAAGTTGCATCTACTTAAGCTGCAAATATCTCCATCACTATCCCTTGTAACTAACAAGACTATGCCAAGCATCATGTTCACCTGCTCACATTAGTCACATCAGCCTTTCATCCGTTTCTCTCAGATGAAAAGGCAGTGGTGGCAAGGGTGCTGCACAGATCAGCCTAGTTTAAGGAAGCTGTTGCAATGCAAGCCTGTCAGTGACCAATTTCTCCTTTGCAGTTTTACTTGGTAACATGAATACTTCATTTTCAGTTTTAAAATACGGGGTTTAGTATTGTTATGGACTGCAAGTAAACTGTCAGTTTGCATCACAGAGGCAACGGTTTCTGTAGCCAGTAAAGCAATCCCTGTAGTCTGGAACAGTGTGTTTCTCAACCTATGGTATGCATACCCCTGGGGGTACATAAGACATGGGCAGGGGGTACGTGGCTGCTGCATTTTGGTCTTTGCCTGCTCTGGCTGGAAATTCTGGCCACCACCCCTCCCACGGTCTCCAGCGCGCCAGGGCTTTCACTCCCCAAAGTCAGTGTACTAGGGGATAAGGGAGGCCCTGCACGGGCTGCTTTGCCCTGGGCCACAGTGGAAGAAGTGGGACTCTGCTTGCAGCGGCAAAACCAGAAGTGCCACGGTGGGACTTTCTGGTTTTGCTTTTGCCACATTGATTGGCATGGGGTATGTAAGGTACCAAAGGTTGAGAACCACTGGTCTGGAAGACCACTTCAGATGAAAGGCACTACAGAAAACAGGGGAATACGAGTTGTGTTTTATACAGAACTGAACCATTAGTGAATAGTCACAGGCACAGTTGGTGCAATGCCCAGGCCAGAATGAGAAAAAACAAACCACCACAGAGCCATAGTAAAAAGGGACAAATCTCATCTCATTCTAATGCTATACAAATTAAACAGGCTAGCTCCTCCAGATGAAGGATAAAGGCACACCAAATAAATGCTCCTGTGCATTTATTCACAGTAATGTGCACGGAATAGTGTGAATCCTATCAATGCAGCAGCACTTCAAAGAGTACTAAAAAGCCTCATGCATTTGAACTTAAAATACAGTGTAGTGCCTTACTTAGTCACAACATGCATACAATATTCATCTGTTGCATTTATAGATGTCAGGCATCACAGTTTCAGTCTTCATCCAATCCAACAATTGTTTGAAGTGCTCCTCTTCCCTCACCTTAAAAATTGTTCTTTTAACTGCTAGCATAAAGAGAGCTTCCAACTGATGAAGCTAGTTCATGCCTTGCTCTATGACCCTTTTAAATCTTTACTCCAGTAAGCATGACTCACTAATTTGTAATCATCTGCAATAAAAGCTCATTTAAGTTTCCTTTGACTGAAATCTATTTATAAGTCTAAAAAAGCAGCTCATCTCCCAATAAGTTTAATGGCATGGGCTATTATAAGCAGTACACATTTATTCTAGTTTACAATTGCTCATATTTGTGTTACTAACATTTTCAGCGAAATTGTTTGTTTTTCATTTTTGCTGTCTGACATTTATTAAACAGCTCAAAGAAATGTAATGGTAGCTTGAGCACATCCAAGAACTCATCATTGTGAAAAAACTCTGACGACATCTATTTAACATAAATGAAGTTTTGTTTTAAATCAGTTGCTGTAAATTGGTCCTTTTGGGATGCTGCTTATTGAAACAAGGCATGCAGACCAGATACGAGTGGTTGAAAGTGGCTTAAAAATGTATAAAACTTCTTTTCCTCCTCTTACCAAACTAAGTCTTTTCCACAAGGCTTCTCAGGACAAAAAGAACTGTTTTGCTCCAAAGTTTTACGGAGGGAAATAGCAGCTCAAGTCCAGTCAGTAAAAATTTAGGTAATTAAGTTTTTTTTTTTAAATTCAAGTTCTGCTGCCATTCTTTGATATCTTTTCCTCTAATTATTAAGGAATATAAAGGAGAAAGCTTTCCTCGAAATGATAGTTCCTAAAGGTGTATATGAAATCAGTGTTTTACCATACTGCAGCAAAATATAGGCAGAATTTTCCTCCAACATTTCAGTGAGTTTCATCTCAAGCATCACTTACTTCTCAAGCAGTGTGGGGAGGCAGTCAAGAAGGCCAACCGTACCCTGTCATGCATCCACAGATGCATCTCGAGCAGGTCCAGGGAGGTGATCCTCCCCCTCTATGCGGCACTGGTCAGGCCGCAGCTGGAGTATTGCGTCCAGTTCTGGGCGCCACACTTCAAGAGGGACGTGGACGATATGGAAAGAGTCCAGAGGAGGGCCGCTCGTATGATCAGGGGTCAGCAGGGCAAGCCTTATGAGGAGAGGCTACGGGACCTGAACCTGTTTAGCCTCCACAAGAGGAGGTTAAGGGGGGACCTTGTGGCCTGCTACAAACTGGTCAGGGGGGATCAGCAGGTATTGGGGGAGTCCCTGTTCCCCCGTGCGCTGCCAGGAGTGACCAGGAATAACGGTCACAAGCTGGCGGAGGGTAAGTTTAGATTAGATATTAGGAGGCGCTACTTCACAGTCAGGGTGGCTAGGGCCTGGAACCGGCTTCCAGGGGAAGTGGTGCAGGCTCCTAGCCTGGGGATTTTTAAAAGGAAGTTAGATGAGCACCTTGCCGGGGTCATCTGACCCCGGTGCTCTTTCCTGCCAAGGCAGGGGGTCGGACTAGATGATCTTCCTAGGTCCCTTCCCACTCTAGCTACTATGAAACTACTACTTTGGGTGGCAAGCATCTAAATAGAAGTGCAAATCTTAATCTGACGATGTCATTTTATATTAATTGTACCAGCATTTTTGGAGAAGAGATTATGGTGAATTGGCACAAAGGGGTAAGGGGGATAAGGACAGACTTCAGATAAAGAGTTTGGCTCCAAGATGCTGCAAAGAAGTTTCTTAAAACCAACACTGGGGATTAGTCAGGACCTCAAGAGGAATTTCTCCAACCCCAGACTCTACATTGAAAACAACACAGCTTTGCTGCTGCTCCCACAACTAATTCTATCCAATTCAAAAAACAAGGGAATTACCTCTCCCCCTTCCACTTCAACCACAGGCAAATAAGCAAGATTAACAGTCATCTGCAAGTGAGAGAAATAGCAACCCACGCAGTACTTACAGGCTACAGGAATTTGCCTAGGAATTTATCTATAAAAGAAGACAATCACCCTCATTTATGACAGCCATTACCATAGTAACTGAGCAACTCACAGCTAAGCACTGATCCTCAGATACTCCTGAGACAGAGGTGTTATTTCCAATTTGTGGCACTTTGTTTCTCATTTTCACAAGCAAGAAACTGAGGCAGAGCATCCCAGCCTATGCCCATACCACCAGCCTCTCAATCATAAGGCTGCTGCTGAGAAACAGGTCTCACCCACTTACTCCTATTCTACCCATGTCCAAGCCTGGAAACTGAACAGAAAGTGACTTGCACCTCAATACTGTGTTTAGACCCTCATGAGACCGTAAAATAAATTAGGCTTTTATTGGGCAAAACCGCAATACAGACACGTAAGCGGATCTTAGTCATACTACAGAACGGTTTGGCATCTTTTGATCTGCAGTCTCAACTGAAGCTATACTTAAGTCCATCCTGTCCTTTTACCATCACATCCCCATTCAAGATCACATAGTGCAGGCCTGCCTACCTCAGTCCTCTCGTTAACTCAACATATTGGTAGACTCTAGAGGCATAATGGAGGACAGCAGTCAAGATCTATTCTGATAACAAATCATGAAAACCCAGATATTGCAAATATATAAACCAACACTCTTTAGTCCAACAGAGTTATAAATATCCAGACCATTAGACAGGGAAGACACAGGCAGCAGGGGTGAGCCAGAGCAGCTGCCTGTTCCCCCCTACCTTATACTCATATCTAAGACAAGAGGCTCCCCCAATTTAAAATGGGGGAGGGGAGAACCTCATCTTGGATTCAAGTAAATATGGGACTTACTGTGGGATGCCTGCATGGGATGGCCTTTTACTTTACTTGTTGGTGGGAGGCAAGTCAAGTACCTTCCTTTCCCATCCCACAGCACATGAAAAAGACACCTCATCTCTACCGACTAGCAGAGGCTGTGGCTGCAGCTTGCCTCTCCTACCCCACCCCACCCGAGAAGCAATGAAAAGTGCTGCTCCTCCATAACAGGGGGACTAGAACAGATTAGTGAAAGCTAGTGGATTTTGAATTATAAAAAAAATACTGTTAAAGATATTCCAAAAAAGGAATTCCTTCCAATTCCAACAGCTGACCATTGCTCTGCTGACATAAGCACTACCACCCTCAAGGAGGAGTGAATTTTTAGAATTTTGGTGGCATTTGCCACCAAATCTTCAGATCCAAACTTTCAGCAAGCTTACTAAACAGCACAGAAACACTTGCTTTGTCATAACTACAGCTGGATATGGGACTGTAGTAGTATTTACCATATTTTCTTACACAGCCCACACTTTTTTCCCCACAGGTGGTTGGGAGTGGGTTGTGCAATATATGCATGGAAAAGGGCTCCATGGGTCTAGAAATCTGGCAAGGAGAAGCGATGGGGCAAGGCAGTAGCAGCATTAGTTACTGAGCCACAACAATAAAATGCTGTCGCTCTCCCTTCTCCACCCCTCCTCCCCATCCCATTGCCCAAAATTTCCAGCCATGGTGAGCTCCCCTCCCTACCTATCTTCTGAAACTGATCCCCAAGGTAAGCGGTGCAAAGGGTGCAGCGCAGCTGAGGCAGATCCAAAGGGGAAGCCCTTCGGACCCCTCTTAGTTTGCCCAACAGGGAGCTGTGCATGTGCAAACAGGTGCACTGGCGTTCACACAGTAGCAGCCCAGAAGGGCACCTCCAGCAAGTGGGAGCAGTAGACTTAGCTCCACAGACATTGTGCAGATGTGGAGCATGACTACTAAGGGGCTTGCCCTGGAGTCACCACAGCCTGCCCTGGGCTCCGAGGCCTCCATCCAGACGGAGCTCATGGCAGGGTCAGCAGCCCCTTGCCCCCGCCTGTAGGGGAGGTTCGGTGGGGTCCTGGCAGATACCAGCAGGAAGCTGGGTCCTCGTCATCGGGGGCTATATCCTATGGGGACTGGGGGGTCCTATTTGCTATCCCAACCCCATAGCACATGAGGTCTGCTTCATGCCTGGGGCTTGGGTTCAGGACATCATGGAGAGGATTCTGGCCTACATCCAACCTGCAGACCAGTACCCCATGGTTCCTCATCCATGTGGGAACAAATGACACAGCCAGGTGCAACCCAGACCACATCATGAAGGACTTTGAGGCTCTGGGGGCCAAGCTTAAGGAGATGGGGGCACAGGTGGTATCCTGGTGAGTAGGCATGGATGGTGACACAAGGCCCGTATTGGCAAGGTCAACCAGCAGTTATGGAGCTGGTGCCGCCAGGCAGGCCTTGGGTTTCTGGATATTGACCTCGGGCTGCAGGAAGACTTAAGGACACCTCCCCACCAAGACAAGTGACATATGCAAGTAGTACCCAGGTATGTAACAGGGGTCCAGATAGTCTTGAAAATTGGGGTGGCACATGCAGCAATCCAAGGCCTTAAATGCCTCTATACAAATGCTCGTAGTATGGGGAATAAGCAAGAGGAACTTGCCCTCTGAATAGTCTGTTCAAACCCAGACATAGTAGGGCTCACAGAAACCTGGTGGGATTCATCCCATGACTGGGCAGTTAGCATTAGGGGCTATAGGGTTTACAGGTGAGACAACAGGAAGGAAGGGTGGGGTATGGCACTCTACATCAGAGAGCAATACACATCCTCTACCAGCAAGATGGGGTCAGAGGAGGGACAGGCTGAAATGCTCTGGGTCACGATACAGCAGGGTCATGGGGAAAGGGACTTAACAGCAGTGGTCTACTACAGACCTCTGAACCAAGGGGAGGAGCTGGACTGTGAATTCTCAAGTCAGCTTGCAGAGGAACTTAAGGCAAGGGATGTAGTCACAGGCGATGACCTGGTAAGAGGGCTCCAGATCCTCAACCACCTGGGCGATAGCGATCATTGCGTGCTGGAATTCACCATCCAGCACAGAGTGTCAAGGGCCTGCAGCAAGGCAGTAGCCCTAGACTTCAAGAGGGCCAACTTCAATGAGTTGAGATTAATGGGAGAGGCGCTGGGGTCCAGCAGTAGGGGAACTCAGTGCCCAAGATGAGCAGTCATTCCTTAAAGAGATGATACTCAGAGCCCAAGGGGTGACAATCCCAACAAGAAGCAAGGGGAGGCAAAACGTGTCCAAAAGCCCCCCTGGCTCACCAAGGGCATTTGTGAATACCCGATTGCCAAAAAGGAGGTGTACACCCAGTGGAAGGGAGGGGCTATCACCAAAGAGGAGTGCTCGGGTCTGTAGGGGGGCTATTAGAAGACCTAAGGCAGATACAGAACTTGGGCTAGCGTCAAGGATCAAAGATAATAAAAATGCCTTTTTTAAATATATAGGGAGAATGAAGAAGGCACCAGGTAAATGTGGGGCCCCTGCCGGATATGCTTGGCAATCTGGTGGTTGCACGAGAGGAGAAAGCAGACCTTTTTAACAAATTCTCTGCCTCCATTTTCTTGTGCGGGGACTGGGACTCCCTGACCAAGATTCCAGACGGCCTCAGGAGAAAACACTAGCCGGCCTAAGCTTGGGGAGGACCGGGTTCGGGAGCTTCTGGAGGGACTGGATGTGTTCAAATCAGCAGGTCCAGATGCTCTCCACCCCAAGGTGTTGAGGGTATTGGCGGGGGTTATTGCGGGGCCCCTGGCATGGCTTTAACGAGCACTCCTGGTGCTCTCGCCAGGTACCAGATGACTGGAAGAAAGTCAACGGGGTCCCCATCTTCAAAAAAAGGGAAGATGGAGGACCCGGGCAACTACAGGCCCATTAGTCTTACTTCAATCCTGGGGAAACTCTTTGAGAAGATTACCAAGGAGCACATCAGTGATGAGCCAGCAGCAGGGATGATGCTCAAGGGCAACCAGCACGGTTTCATTAGGAGCAGGTCCTGTCAGACCAACCTGATTGCCTTCTATGATCAGGTCACAAAAGCATTGGACGCAGGCATCACAGTGGATGTAGTCTTTCTGGACTTCAGCAAAGTCTCTGACACCATCTCCCACCCCATTCTTATTAAAAAACTAGGTGACTGTGGCACTGATGCCTACACAGTCAGATGGATTGCAAGTTGGCTGAAGGGTCGTACTCAGAAGGTAGTGGTGGACAGGTCTTTTTTGACCTGGAGGGAAGTGGGGGACTCCAATGCCCAGGGCTCAGTTCTTGGGCCTGCACTGTTCAATTTCTTTATTAGTGACTTGGATGATGGGGTGAAAAGCAGTCTGTTTAAAATTTGCTGATCATACCAAGATTCAGGGTGAGGTGGGCACGCCAGAAGGAAGGACAGATTACACCAGGACCTGGACAGGTTATGGGGGTAAGCTAACAAAAACAGGATGGGTTTCAATACTGTTGGGCAATAGGAACCAGCAGCACACTTATAAGCTGGGAAACTCCCTTCTTGAGAGCACAGTGGCAGAAAGATCTTGGAGTCAATAATGACTCCAGGATGAACATGGGCTGACAATGCGAGGTCACGGTCAGTAGGGCTAATCATACCTTGTCATCCACAGATGCAAGCAGGGCCAAGGAGGTGATCCTCCCCCTCTATGCAACACTAGTCAGGCCACAGCTGGAGTACTGTGTTCAGTTCTGGGCACCGCACTTCAGGAGGGATGTAGACAGCATTGAGAGGGTCCAGAGGAAGGCCACCCGCATGATCCACATACGGCAGGGCAGACCCTATGAAGAGAGGCTATGGGACCTTAACCTGTTCAGCCTTCGCAAGAGAAGGCTGAGGGGGGACCAGCAGGGTTTGGGAGAGACCTTGTTCCCCCTAGTGCCCTCCAGGGTAACAAGGAGCAACAGCCAAAAGTTGTTAGAGACTAGACATCTGAAGGCACTACTTCACAGTCAGGGCAGCCAGGATCTGGAACCAACTTCCAAGGGAAGTGGTGATGGCTCCTACCTTGGGGGTCTTTCAGAGGAGGCTGGACATCTACCTGGCTGAGGTCGTTTGAGCCCGGTTTTCTCTCCTGCCCAGGGCAGGGGGTCAGACCTGATGACCTACAAGGTCCCTTCCAACCCTACTTCTATGAATCTATGAAACAGGCTGGGATGAGGCTAGACCTATGGCTAGGCACCTGGCATCAGACTTCAGGTACTTACCCACAATCTAAGTTAAAGATCTTTTTTCTTCCTTAAGGCCTTCCTAATAATCAGGGAAGGGCATGTTTATGAACTACAGTTTTCCATTGCAAGATGCAAGTCTAAAATGTCACTGGGTTGCATGTCAAATTCTCTCAGTTTATTAAAAACACAAGCCCCCACACACATAAAAGTTCTGAGCCTAGAAAGATTTTTATCATTATCAGTACACAAAGACTCTAAAAATCAAAAAGTGATCTAGTACTGTAAAAAGGTAACTGACAACTCTACTACTACAGAGGGAACTTATAAATCCACTGCAATTCTTTAAAACCCAAATGTCTGTACCAATTTGACTATGCAGAAATGGCATAAAAGTAGGATGCATTTTGCTTTGGAGTAAATTTGCTCTTTTCTTAATCAAGTTTCAATCTAAACTCATAGACCCATTTTGCTACAGTTTAAAGTTAGCTCCACTGAGAACTTTTAGTGATGTAGTTAACTTGAGACAGCGTGAGGAAAAAAAAAAGGCAAAATAAAAACAAGCTTGACAAGGGATGACATGGTAGGGGACCTACAGATCAGTGGGCACCTGGGGGACAGTGACTATCAAATAATACAATTCATCATAAGGCACAAAGTGGGTTCTAGTAGTAGGGTGGAAGCGCTAGGCCTTTGATACAGTATCCCACCCCACAAATGAACAGGTTAGGAGGCTGTGACACAGTCCGGTGGGTGGCAAAATTGGCTAGAGAGTCGCACCCAGAGAGCGGTAGTGGATGGGTCAGTATTGACCTGGAAGGGAGTAGGTAGTGGGGTCCCGCAGGGCTCAGTCCTTGGACCAATACTCTTCCATGTCTTCATCAGTGACTTGGCCAAGGGAGTGAAGTGTACTCTGTCCAAGTCTGTGGACGATACAAAACTGTGGGGAGAAGTGGACACACTGGCAGGCAGGGAACAACTAAAGGCAGACCTGGACAGGTTGGACCACTAGACAGAAAACAGAATGCGATTTAACAAAGGGAGAAATGCAAAGTGCTGCACCTAGGGAGGAAAAATGTCCAACACACCTAGTGCATAGGAAATGACTTGCTCAGTAGCACAGAAGCAGAGAAGGATCTTGGAGTCCTAGTGGACTCCAAGATGGAGATGAGTCAGTGTGACAAAGTCAGCAGAAAAGCTAACTGCACTTTATCATGCATCAGCAGATGCATGACAAACAGAACCAAGAAAGTGATACTTCCCCTCCATTCGGGCACTGGTCAGACCACAGTTGGAATACTGCATCCAGTTTTGGGCGCCACACTTCAAGGAGGGATGTGGATAGCCTGGAGATGGTCCAGAGAAGGGCCACTCATATGGTTAAGGGCTCGCAGGCCAAGCCCTTAACCAAGGAGAGACTAGGGTACCTGGACTTTCTTCAGCCTCCGCAAGAGAAGGTTGAGAGGTGACCTTGTGGCTGCCTATAAATTCATCATGGGGTTGCAAAAGGGAATGGGTGAGGCTCTACTCACCAAGGCACCCCTGTGGGTTACAAGAAATAAATGGCCATAAGCTAGCAGAGAGCAGCTTTAGACTGGACATTAGGAGGAATTTCTTCACAGTTAGTGGCCAAGGTCTGGAACAGGCTCCCAAGGGAGGTGGTGCTCTCCCCTACCCTGGGGGTCTTCAAGAGGAGGTTAGATGGGCATCTGGGTGAGGTCATCTGAACCCAGCACTCTTTCCTGTCTATGCAGGGGGTCAGACTCGATGATCTATGGAGGTCCCTTCTGACCCTAACCTCTATGAATTGCAAGGTTACAGAACTTAGAGAAGACTTCAACCTGAAATGCACATTACAGCCTATGTGCCATTTCCCCCACCTTCCAACCATACACAACAGTAACAGCAAACAAGAACCAAGCTTAAACTACTTCAGATACTCCACTTCAGCTCTCTGGAAGTAATTTGACAGCTGCCTAGTTGTGTTGAATTCAGTAAGAGTGAATGCATCTGCAAGACCACCTTCCCTTAAAGCTGTTTTAGCTGCTCAAGATTATTTATCTGGAGAACAACAAGTCTGTGTGGAAAGGAAGGAGAGGAGCAGTTTACTAGGAGACCTAGTGAGTAGACCTGGTAGGCATGGAACCAGGCCCAAGGCATGCTTGGGAGCCAGAGGGAACTTGAATGTGAGAAAGGAGGGAAAGGAAAGGAAGAGGCAGGGAAGCTAGTTGTGTGGGCAGTTAGAGATGAAGGCCCAGAGGAAAAGAATACAGAAAGGTTTGGGAAACAATTTTTTTTCCTCACTTCTCTCCGAGGACTCTTCCCAAAAAATTGGAAAAGTTGAAAAAAAAGCAAAAAAAATTCTGAAAAAATTAACAAACCTCTTATGAAGTATTTTCTTAGAATGATAGATAAAATGTTTAGGACAAAATGTTCATATCTTTTCATAACCTGTGTCATTCATAATCAAATTCCTACTAATATGATGTTTTATGACAAATCACCCAACCTTAGCAGTGAGGTGAGACTTGCAGGGCAGGGAAGTTGTTCAGTTAACTCTGAGGAGACCTCTCCTCCATCCATTACTAAATTGTGTATGCTGTACCTTAGTGTTTATATATGCAAGCTAGCCACTAAATTATATTTTTCTTTTTTCTCCCTCAGCAAAATAGTGTGATCAACCTCTAGCACATGGAAGCATTTCCACCCTGCAAGTTATTCAGAGAAAAAGAGACTTGCAAATACTGACAAAAGTGCATTTCCAAGTGCTACCAGGATGACCAAACACATCCTTGTATGTAATAAAAGTGTCCTGCAGACATTAAAAAAATCCTTCATTAGGTATAAGTGAGGAGGAGGTAGATCATGATGATGGAAGTGCAAGTAGCTCTTTCCAATATTCTTGATCCAGAAGACCTCCTACTGATGCTGCTTCTTCTATAAAAAGTTCATCACCACAAAGGTTTGCCCAATCAACATCTTCAAGTAACCAAACATTACAACCAACAGTATACAAAAGACTCTCAATAGCTTTATTTGTAGACATGACGACACCTGAAGACCAGGAAAAGTTGACCAAGCTCTTGCAAGAGCAATATATTCTTCTAGGATGCAACTGTCAATAACTGAAAATGCATACTGGCAGGAAGCTTTTAAAATACTAAGACCATTTGCCCAGCAGACTAAGAGAGGCTTGCTCAAAGAATAAGCCAGAATATGAATGTGTAATGCAATCTGCACAAGGAAAAAAAAAAATCAAATCAAAACAATGAAGCACTGTGTCTTTGAGTACTTACAGAGGGATGGACAAGATGTGCAGGGTGAAGGAATCATAAACTTTGTGACAACACCGCAACCAGTGTGGTTTTTTTTGTTTCGTTTTTTTTTTTATTTTACGCAGAAGCATTGAAACAGGGGAGAACAGGCATATTGCAAAGTACATCAGTAGTAAAACTTATCAAGTCCTATAGAAGATTGGGAGTGGTAAAGTACTTGCTTTGCTGACTGACAATGCAAGTAACACGAAAGCACCATGGGAGAGCATAATGGATAAATATCCACATATTACTGCAACAGGATGTGCATCCCATGGGCTAAAACTTTCTTCTTAATGACATCATGAAGCTGGACACTGCAAGAGATCTACAGAAGAGCAAAAGAAGTTATAAAAAATGTAAAAGCTACCTCGTATTGTAGCTGCAGCCTTTAAGAAGCGGCAGGAAGAAAAGAATGCAAAGAATAAAATAGTGACACTCAAACGCTGTAGTAAAAAAATTAGACGGGGTGGAGTAGTGATCTCATTTGAAAGTTTATTAAAAACAAGGCTCTTCAAGAAACAGTAATAAATGAGGATTTTAAAGTACCCAGAAGTGTAAGGAACGCTGTACTTGATGAGGAGGTCTTCTGGGTTCAGCTGCAGAACTCCCTGAAGATTCCAAAGCCAATTTCTTCAGCAATCGCTGCATCTGAATCAGACAGTGCACTTTTATCAGACATTCTTTACCAAACGGCCCAAACAGATTCTCAAAAACAGCTGATTTTAAGTGTGTCTCTGCCTCCAAGTACAGAAGAAAGAAAAGTGAAAGACTTTATTAACAGCCAGGAAGAATTTTGTTGCCAATCAATGCATGCTGCTCCAAGTCTCTTGGTTTGAAGATTCAAAGGCAGAAATGTTAGTGATGATAGCACTGCTACTGCACTTGACTGGATTACAAAACAAGCAACACACTTTAGGACCCGATGCTGGAAAAGTACTTTCAAATGTTGCAGAATACAGAACATCTTTAGGTATTTGGTGCAGGAATGCAGGCTGGGACTCTGCCAAGCATATCCTTCCTGCAACATGATGATAATGCCTTTGCACAACACAGCCTCTGACTCCTCTTGCTTGCTTCAGATTCCTCCATGTTCTGCAGCATGTGAAAAGAAACTGGTCTATGTTTGGAAATACTTGCACCAAAATCAAGAAATAAAATTAACATGTGAAAGAGTACAGAAGCTTGTCTCAATCTGGGAAAACCTTCAGTTTTCCGAAGTCTGTGAAGAGGATAATAATGAAGGATAAGCAGCAGCAGAAACTGCTAATAGTGACAGCTCAGAAAGTGACACCGATAAGACAAAGTTGCATGTAGCAAAACTTGTATTCATTTAGTCTTGGGGTTTTGTTCTCTCCCCCCCCCCCCAAGCTCTTTGTCTAAAAGTGAGTGCTTTCTGTATCTGCTTGACACTGTGGAGGAGACCAAGTCCAGAATACATAATAACTTTCTTTGTTTTACTATACTTTTTTCTCAGCTCTTTTTCTAAAAATGAGTGCTTTCTGTATCTGCTTGACACTGTGGAGGAGACCAAGTCCAGAATACATAATAACTTTCTTTGTTTTACTATAATGTTGATGTTTTCTTCTATTTTCAACTTTAATTTTTGCCTGCTTCTCAAAAACTGGCAAAAACTAAGAGATGCTAGGTTCCTTAGAGTTCAGCAGCTTGTAACAAGAATTAAAAACATTTTAAAGTAAAATTTAATTAGTACATTTGTAATAGTCTGAATAAACTATACCTTTAAATTTAAATAAATATACCAAACATGATAATTTTTTGAGCAAACCAAGTTATACCGTATTTTTCGGACCATAAGACGCACCTGACCATAAGACGCACCCAGTTTTTATGGCAGGACAGACTATGTGTGCCGGTGGCCGGCCATTTTTATTGCCGGCTCCCGGCCACCGGCACTGGTGCCGGCTTCCGGTGTAAACAAGCGGCGGATGTCCCGCTCAGGCTCCGCCACCTCCGCGGGCAAGCTCCGCCCCGTCTCCCCGGGACACACACCTTCGGACCATAAGACTCACCCTCGTTTTCCCCCCCCCACTTTTGGGGGGAAAAAAGTGCGTCTTATGGTCCGAAAAAATACGGTACATAATACATTTTATGTTCTTAAAGTAGCAAAGTAAATTTAGATCTGTAAAGGGTGCCAAGAAAATAAAGCAGATTTCAATTTTTCCCCAAATTGTCACTTTCTAGAAAAAACAGGAAGAGAAAGCCTTCTCCATGGCTTCAACATTTCCAGAAGTTTTGCATCTCTAGCAGTTACTATGAGCAAATATATATTTTTAATTTAAAAAGTTGAAAAGGGAAATACATCTGACTACCAGAGCCACATAAGAAACATCAGCTCTAATTTTTTGAAAAACCTCAGATCAGCGCTAAAGTTAACAGCTACATACAAATCTCAGTGAGAGGAGACACCACATACTAGCAGAACCCAGGCATATGCCCACACTCGCTACAAATTCCCAGTAAAACGTGAGCTCTCTACTTGACCCCAGGAGTCCACACATCTGACTACTGTGGACCAAGGAATGTTTTCTAGAATGTGGCCCTTGAACAGGGATAGATCAAGAGGCGGTACAGTGGCCCAGCTGCACTCCCTTTTCAAGCTGTGCAGCTACATTGCAGCAGCAGCAGACAGGGACTTTAATCCCCCACCTTCTGCTTCTTCTCTTATGTCCTCAGCAGCACATTTTCTCCATTCCCATTCCACCACTTTCCCACCTGCTGTTACTGCCACTGCCACCAGCAGCTGCTAGAGCTACTTCTGCCCTGTTCACTTGGACCTTGCTGCAGGGCAGCAGCAGCAGGCTGGTTCCTCCTGCCTGCCCAGTTCCCTCCATGTGTTCCCTGCCAGCCCAGGAGCAGTAAGAAATTGTGAGAGCAATGGTTAATTTATATACAGCAAGTTATTTAACTTTGGTTCTGTTAACAGAATTCAGAAGATTAAAAGATGTAGTATTATCTGTAGTCATCTTAATTAGGGGTGCACTGATAAAGATTTTTTTGGTTGATATAAATGGCCGATTATCAGCCAGCTACGTTGGCCAATACCGATCCAATAGCCAATATGCAGCCCAGCAGCCTGGAGACCAGCATCAAGCCAGTGAGTCTGTCAGGGGAAGGGAAAGGGTATGGGAGAGACAGATCGAGGCCCCCCCATAGTGAGGGAGGGAATGGGGCTGGGGCAGAGGCCAGAGATGCAGGCAACCCTGAGGGGCACAGCTCCCAGTGTGTACCCATGAGTGAGGCATGGGGGTCATGTGCCCCCTATATCTGAGCACAGGGTGAGAGCAGGTTGTGCTCGTGTGGGGTAGGAGTAGCACTGAGGGGGGACTATGGCAAATTTTGGGGTGGCTGCTCCCCTGCAGTCACCTGTTCCAGCACCACTGCTGCCCACCCTGAGCACAGCCCTGGGCCAGCCCCCCCTGCCAGGAAGAGGCAAATATAGCCCCTGACCCCAAGTCCACAGCAAGCAGCCTATCTCCAGCCCACAAAAATCTGGGGGCCACGTGCCTCCCCACACCAACTGCGTGCACTCTGCAGCTGTGCACATACATGCAGCATTTACTGGTGACATTAATCATCTATACCAGCCAAAAAAAAAAAAAAAAAAAAAAGCAAGCTACTTGCCGATAAATGTCAAACTTTCCTTTTATTGGTGCCGATCTGATATGGACCAAAATACTGGTGCACCTCTAGCCTCAATGTAACATTGAAGAGGTCCACCCATTTCCATGAGTGTTATTCTAGGAATTAGTGACAGAAGATTCTTCCCTTGTACCCAAAAGCCTTAAATTCTTACCTAACAGTACCTGCTCCCCTAAATTCTGCTCTCATCTGTTTGAAGATATTAAGCACTGCTTATAAAACACACAAGTATTAGAACCATCACACCACGTGATTTGTGATGCAACACTTGCCACAGCCCCTCAGTTTACAGCCAAGTGTCAAAATAACTGCATTTTATAGAGTCTGTCAAAATGTCAACATTGGAAAGCGATTGCTGCGATTCTGGAACAAGTTTCAACACACTTGGCCTAGTTCTTGAATTCCCACAAAGTTTAAAAAAAAAAAAAAAGTCAGATTTAACCACACAAACTGAAGATGGCTTAAGCATTTGATGGTTACAGCCAGAACCTTTACTGTTCAATTTTTCAGAAATAACATTATTTATTTGATTGACATCCTACCCCTCCCAACAAAAGCTCAGGGCAGTTTACAATAAGAGAATAGAATACCTTATAAAACAAGAGAACAAGACAATTTACAAGGGAACTAAAATAAAAACAGAGATTTCCCTCCTCCCCACAAAACTAGTACATCTCAGGTTACAGTGTTTGCTAAACCCCTGCCCAAATAGAGAGATAGCTCTTCTGGATGATGCCCAGCCTAAGGTTTTGGCAAGCCACAGCCAGGAAAGGGTTCCAGAGCTGAAGAATGACATTACAGTTTTGTTTTGGTTTTTTTTTTTTTTTGGGGGGGGGGGGGGGGGGGGGCAGGGAATTGCTGTATCTTGGAAAATGCTTAACTAAAGATGCTTGCAGTGTAATAAATTCTGTGCATGTTAGCTGTCAGCTGGTCTCATGCCCCACCCGGCCCCCCTTCCAGCAGTGGTAGAACTTGAGAGTTTTCTATATATATCATTTGGTACAGAATTTTTTCTAGAGGGAAAAAAAAAAACCAAATAAACAACACCTTTTGGAAGTTAACTGGAGCCACAACATTAAAAAGCTAGTTTCATCTTTTTTCTCCCCCGATGCATGATACCTGCTGTTATGCTGAGAATAACCTCCTGCACATTTCACAAAGCAGACTTTGCATATTGATGGTACCTGCAAAAGGTTGCTCTCAGCTCCCTTTAAAGAGATTTATGCTTCCATTTATACCGCATCTGCTTTTCTGAGAGGCAAGTAGTTTAGCTTAGGCAAGTATGTTTTAAAAGATACTAGAGTTCTAAGAAACTGAGTTAGTTATTCTGTTTTAACCTTAGAACACAACAATTCTCAAAGGGTAAAGAGTTGGCAAGAATAATATAATAAGGAAGATGGAACATTTAGAGTCAACCCCCAGGAAGATGGAATTTAAAAGTCAGCTTTCAGAGATAAGGTAAAAGGACACACTTTTGTCCCCAGACCCTAGCATATTTAATCTGTGCATACATACACAGTTCCAGACCCCACTCTCTGTACTTACTGTAGCAACGCATCTTCACCAAGTCCACAGTAAGACTGCTGTTCGCCTTTCCATTTTAAAAGGTTGCTCAAGTCAACATTGGGAAAACACACACACAAAAGTACTTCTACCTTGAAAACTGCACTTTTGCAATATGCTGTTCTTCAATACTAGTGCTGCATTTGGTACTTACGTGAAGCCTATACCAATAAAAATGGTCCTCAATCACCTGGCACAGAAAATAATTAATTAAATGCTAGGTGTGGAACCAAGCTACAACTGTTTAACCGGCATGCACAGAACTTCTGGTACCCTGACTTCTGCATTTAAGCTTTTTTGAAGTTGCCACTAGCTCTACTCTAGTCAAACCTATTGCCAAATGCTACACCAGTAGTTAAGTCTAGTTGGATGCCTTGCTTTTATTTCGTACACTTGAAGCCAGGGTGAACTTTATTCAGGCCATTGTTACTGAAGACAGCAATTTTGTGGAAAAAACTGTTCCCTCAGATGAGTACTCCACTGAAGACTTTCTAGACTTCAAAATAGCATGGGATATTCCAACAGGAATTCAGCACTAAGCTTTACTCTTGAAATTAAACCTCCCAGGAAAGAGAAAATGTAATGGCTCCACTGCCAAGATACTTTAATCCACATAGTTTTCCTGAAGAAGCTTGCAATTTAAAATAAACTCTGTTTTTACTTGCCCATTGTTTGCTCTTTACTTGTTACTTGGGAATTAAGTGCTTGCTTTTTACTATTATGAAAGATAAATATATTTAAAACAAAGTTCATGACTTTGCCACACAGATTACATTTCCCTCATGTGTAACATGAATTCAACTTAACAGCATAACCAGTAATCCTGTATATCCAAGTTACACACAATGAAAATAGTTTCACCTTACCAAGAAATAAAAATAGTCAAGTGAACTCCAAGACACAGCAGAACGTAGTTTTAATTCAACAAGCTTTAAGTACCAAATCTGTTATAGTCTGATCAACAGGGATCCAGGTTTTCCATTTCCCCACAGAAAAAGAACACAGAAAGCCATGGATTCCCCCCCCTTTTTTTAAAAAAAAAAAAACAAAAACAAAAACAAAAAAAACACACAAAAAAGAGAAAGTGTGGATTCCCCTTTTTAGCAGAGAAATCTACTGATTCTCTGTTTTTGCAAAGAGCTCTTGCAGGCTGGCACAGCTCCAGCCTGCAAGAGCCAATTGCAGAAAGGGCGGGAAATCCCCAGCCCTGACCAGAGGGGGAGGGTGGGGCCTGAGCCTCCGAAGCAACCAAGGCTGGGCTCAGGCTCAAACTTGCCCTTTGCCCCTGGATCCTGGGGCTTGAGGGCTGTGGGACAGGAGTGCCCCTCTGTGGGGGGCTTTGTGGGCAAGCAATATGGGGCACAGTGTGGTAGTGTCCGACATGTGCAGGCTGCATACATGCCACCCAGCTGCCTGCCCAGGGGAAGGGGAGAGGGAGGCTTCCATGTGGCCAGAGCACAGCTCCATGGCTGGCTCTGCAGCCACGGCAAGGGATGGGGGTAGGGGCTCGCATGTGGTGGCCACTGCCATTTATCTAGAGGGCCATGCCAGTGGTGACAGCCACTTCATACAAAACCTCCTGCTGCCATGACGGAGCTATGCCTGGAGCTGTGCGGCCAGCAGCAGCAGCAGCACAGCATGGCATAGTGGTGGGGATGGATGCATGCCACCCAGCCATGACTATACTGCTGCTACCGCCCAGCTGCACAGCTTTGGGCACCACGCCACAGCGGCAGCGGCAGGTTTAGCAGGCAACTACCCTTAACCTTCAGGTAAGTGGCAGTAGCCACTGTATGCAAGCCACCGCCCCTTCCCCTCATCCCTCCCCACAGCTGCTGAGCTGGCCAGAGCTGTGCTCCGACCACATGAAAGCCTCCCTCTCCCCCTCCCCTGGGCAGGCAGCCGGGCAGCATGTGTACAGCCTGCACTTGGCAGGCACCACCACACTGTACCCCGTATTGCTTGCCCCCCCCCCCACAGAGGGGCACCCCAGCCCCCTCTGTGTGCAAGCCTCCTGTCAGGCAAGCAGGTAATGTGTGGCCCTCAGAGTGGCACCCCTTCCCTCGCCCCCTGGCCCTGCTCCTGAGTGGACACAAGGTCACACTATCCCCCCTTTTTGACCTACCTCCCCATCACCTTGCCTTGCCCCTCCACAACAGCCCCACTGACACTGACACCCACCCTAGCAGGTTAGTGTGTGTGGGGGGGAGAAATTGGGCAGGGTGGGGGAAATCAGGAGGCCTGTTGAGACTGTGGGTGGGAATATGGGGCACTAACAGCACTGGGTGGGGGCTGTGGGGGGCCTTTAATTTTTATCACAGATTTTGGGTTAAAAAAAATAAAAGAGAATTTGCAAATTTTTAAAAATCAGAGAAAACCAGGATCCCTGCTGATCAAGAATAGTTTTCAAGTTTCTTTCTGACAAGTGCCATATAATGTATTCCTCTGAGCAAGATGGACCTGGAATTTAAGATGCACTCAAATTCAAGGACTCAGGTTAAAAAAAGCATGCACTCCCCCTCCCCTAATTATTTAAAAACATCTTAAGACAGACATGTACAACAATACAATCTCCATCATGCAGAAAACCTTTTCATCTTTCTTCCCCCTCACCTCACCCCCAACTCAAAATTTAAGACAGCCATTTTAGAAGCCATGGAAAAAATGGAAGTTTAAAAGGAATGTGGTAGTTTCCACATAACAGATGGAAATCAACTGAACCAAAATTTTCTGGCAACTGAATGAAAAATTATACAAACATTATACATAAACTAAATAATTTTATACCTTAATGATTTCTTCTCCCCATTTCATTCTTCTAGGTGCCACTGCTCTCCCTTTGGCCACATACCATGCAGGTTGGTGGCACATATTGCAGTCAGATAGTTGAATGGTTCAGGTATTTGATTATTGATTATAGTTCTCATACATACACAAAAAGATCCCTTATACCTGGTTAGGTTAAGAGGCAATGATAAAGTTTTTCTTACATGAAAAGCATGTGCAGGGCACAAAAACACTTGAATTAAGAGTTTCCTTACAGTGCAGGTATAGTGGTCCTCCTTACTGCCTTATCCCACATCCACTTAGATAAATATTTATGTAAGGGTACTGGGTAGTATTTAGCCCTCTATATACACTATCTGTATTGTACAGTGGCCAGTCCAGCAGTTTTGTCAATGTGACTGAAGCTCCCTCTAGGGTCTTTTACTAAAAAAAGTCTATAGCGAAGACCCTAGAGGAAGCTTCAGTCACACTTGACAAAACTGACCTGCCAGTCTGGCCACTGCTCAGTATAAATATTATTTAGTCCTTTGCACACTAGAGACAGTACACTGCAAAGAAACTAGGAGTTCATTTCCTTCCCAAGTTTGGCTCAAAGTACCTAGTTTGAAAATAGAAACGTTGCTATCTTTGAAGTTCCTACATTCAAGTATCCGAGTTGATATTTACAATTTTCTTGTACCCATAATTGGAAAGGGTTCGCTAGCCTGCCTCCAAAAAACTAACCACAACTGGAAAAAAAAAAAAAAAAATTATTCTTCAAGGCTATAAGGCCAAGTGGCCAGCAGAATGGGTGGGCAGTGAAGAAGTTTTCATCCAGAACGAAAAAAAAGTGACAGCTAATCCAAGTTTTTAATTTTGATTCAACTCTTTCCACCACACAGTCAATTTTGGTTAATTACAGAGTAGAACTTTTGTTGTACACTGCATAATAAAATCTCCTGCATTTTACACTACATAAAGCAGTGCATACATCAAGTCTAATTCAGATGTTGCATACTTTGCATAGAAGTTGTATACAGATAGAAGAGCCACAATGGAGATGACCAACTTGGCCATCTTACAGAAGTAGCCCAAGGTACCATGACAACAGAAACATCATACCTGTACCGATTTCAGTTTACCATTCTCTTCCTAAGAAAAACATAAGCTAAAGAGGAGGGTGCTCACTTTGATATATGTACTTCTTGTCTCTGTTAAAGCTATCCTCTGTTTTAGAAGGCAAGTGTTCAGAGCTACTGGAAGGATTACCATCTTTAGGTCTGAAAGGGCAGTTCCTAGTGGCACTTCCAACAGATGTGCTCCCCTTTCTTATTCCTCATTTAAGGCAATGTGAAATTCTGATATAGTCAGAATCCCTGCCCTGATATTGAGCAGGGATTGGACTATATGACCTCCTGAGGTCCCCTGCAACCTAAGCTCTCTGATTCTATGAAGTCATGCCTAACAAGAAGTAGCAGCTGACATGTACGAGGAAGCCATACTACGAATCATTTAGCAACCATTGAAACTTTTAACAATTAGATTTGACCTTATCTTAAAAGTAAGGCTCTAAAGACAGCAATTGTGTAAAAACTGCTCTCTTACCTCAAAAGAGATTCAATTTCTAAAACTCAGGTCATACCCGTTTAAAATTTACTGTGGAGCCTAAATTGCTCTATTCCACATTGCACAACCACCCACAAACAGAAGGGCAAGTCATATTAATTTTTTTCTACATTAGACTTGTTAATACTTCACACTGTAGTGTGTACAAGTATAAATAACATCCTACCAAAGCATCCTGTTTTTCCCTCAGTTCATCCACCAACAGATTTTTTAAATAGGACTCCCGTCTACCTTCACAATCCATTTTTAAACAACTGAAAAATCAAAATTAGTTTACTAAGTACCCTTAATGATCAATACCTTTCCTTCTCCTCCAAATTCATTTCCATTAGTTAAGACATTGCAATCTCTTGGTTTCCTCATCTTTTGCTAAAATTTGCATGTTTGGTAGAGATATTTGAACATTTTGATGCCATTTTAAAGTTTAATTAAAGAGCTCTAGCTGCTTGAAATAGCATTAAGACCACTAAAATACAGGAAGCATGACCAGCTTTCAAACAAACATTGCTATGGCAACTACAGCACATGCTATGCATGTACATTTGATATCAGATTAAAGTTACTTCTCTGATATTTGCAAAGCCAGTCCCAGTAGGAAATTCAGATCCTTAAGATCTGATGGGTGTAATTTAGCAGAAGTTTAAATGCTTCCATTTTCTTCACTGAAAAATTGCTTCATGTCAGTGGTCAACAACTTTTCTGTACTGTGGGCTGCAACAAATCAAGCTTGGTTTCAAGATGAGGAGGTGTTGTGACCTAGCAACCACCACTCCCACTGCCACAGCTTCTCCCTGCTACTGCCTACCCCCATTTCCTCCACCAAGTTGCAGTGCAGATACCACCCAGCCACTTCAGTTACAAACAAACCAACCACACAAACTAAAACCAAAACCACTGACAATACAGCTGTACAGACTAAATCAGCTCATGTGTATGCTGTGTTTGGGGGCGGGGGGGAAGACATCTCTATTGCTCACTTTTTAATCCAATTATAAGTTTTATGCAGATTTGGAAGTTATCAGAACAAGGGAGGATTCACATGGAGAGGAAGCAGTCTAATAGATATTTACCTCCTATATCTTTGAAAGGGGAGGGATTTGCCAAAAACAGGAATCACTGAAGCAGGCCTGGAAGGGATCTCCAGAGGTCACTCTAGTCCAACCCCCTGCCTGAGGCAGGATCATCCCCATCCAAACCATTCCAGAGTCCATAATCTAAACTCTACATAAGCAGGACATTGGTTGTCATTGTTCCACTGCTTTACTTGTGGCAAACCTAACACAGACATGACACCCTAACCTGCCACAAGTAAAGCAGAGGAACAATGACAACCAATGTCTTGCTTCTATATAAATGTTCTCAATGTACACTCAAGAGATCCCAGAAGAGGGCCATGCCTCCTGCTTCAGAGAAAGGCAAAAAAGGAACTGTATTTGTACTGGTGTTGAAAAGTCTCTATTCACACCCTCCTCGTGGTTCTTCCTTCTCTGCCAAGTTCTGTAGTAGTCAACTCCAGTTCTCACTCCCACCCATAGTCAAGCCTGATACAAGGTAGAAAAAAATCAGATCCGGACATATTGCTCACCTGAATAAGATCTGCAACACCCATAGTGCTATCTGGTCTTACCCAGCTTGAATGTTAATGGGCACACATCAAGCTAGAATGCAGAGGGTAACTGAGCAATCCTAACTCCAAACAAATTACCAGATAACTTTGCAGGATATTCTAATCAGTTTGCTACTGATAATATATTTAACATATAAATCTGTTGGAATTGCCCCTTTAAAACATGTCACATTCCAAGCAGCATTCAATTCTGATCGGGTCAGATATACAGGTCTATTATCCCCACAATACAAAGCACAGGAAAAATTGAAAGTCATGAATCACTAGAGCATCACAAAAATACAAACAAGTTAAAAATAATAAAATAAATCATATGGGGGGGGGGGTGTTCTTGTCCCATTTCCCCTTATACAAGCTTCTCTCTTTAGTAGGTGAACATAACTATTCAAGAACTGAGCAGATTTTCCTTCATTCAAAAATAAAATGCTATTTCCACTAGTAAGGAAGAGAAATTTACTACTAAAGATTCAGTTCTTGGGAGTCACCTGTGTCCCCCACAACACACACCCTGCCAGTAACATTTTCTAACTGGTCCCAAGATTCAGTGCAGCACTTAATGTCATTAGCTTTGTTTATGACCTTGTTTTTCAAAGTACAAGCCTGCTTGTACTGTCAGACATAGCTAAAACACCATTTACAGAATGCTTTTCAGTTTGCAATTCTAAAAATACCCTTTTCTTTGCAGAAGTTCCAACCTAGACTCCTTTACAGTCCTCCTAGTCTTAACCCCCCCACAAAAATCCACCATACAAAGCAACACTATAGCGAACAAATCTACACACTCACTGGCAACGCAAGAGTGGAAAGGCCAATGGATTATCTTCAGCCACTTTGTATTAAGGCCATATGCCGCTCATGCTAATTTGCTACTGGACAGAGTCCAGCAAGCTATTAAAATCATAATTTGGTAACGTTTTTTGGCCTCCGATGAAAAGGCCACAGCTAAGCTAGTATGCACATCAAACTTCATCTTGCCTTCACAAAGCCTTATGAGGCCTCCAAGTCAAGAATGAGGTCATTGGCAGAGAAGCATGGGAAAGCCCATATTAAACCATGCCTGTATGTTACTATAGAACAGTTCTGTTGCTGAAGCAGTGCAATACTCAGTTATGCCTTATTGTTTTAGATAATGAAGCTGTGCTGTACGACTCCATTATTTCATACAAGTATCTTTCTGCTTTTGAAACAGAAAAGGATATTTAAAAGGAAAAGTTTAAATGTTTAAAACAGTTGTCAGAACCAACATTACCTAGCAATTCTTAATCACATCTACCCCAACTTTGTTGTGATATGCACCAGACTCATGCTGTATTCCAATAGCTAAAACTATAATCTAGACGCATTAGTTTAATAGCAATTCTTACACTTGCTTTCCCCAGAATTTGGTAAGCTTCACCATCCCTAATTTAGCAGTACAGATTATTCAGGTTAACCATAGTGCAAAAGACCTACTTATCCTAAATGAGTACTAGACCTACCCTAGTGAACTGTTACTGTCTACAAATATTAAGCCTTCACTACAAACCCTCACTTCCTTAAATCCCCCTCTCTCCCAAGGTTTGGAAGACTTCCTAGATGTTCAACAAATGCAATGAAGTCTAAGTATGCTATAGTTCAGGGGGAGGCAACCCCCAGCACGGGGGCCAGAATGTGGCACGTAAAAGCATTTTGCCTGGCACATCTGCCTTGAGGCAGGCAGTAGGGAATGGACCAGGGCTGTGTGGTCACAACAAAGATCAGACCCCTCACAGCTCCTCCATCATCTGCCCCAGCACGTCAACATCTTACAAATCAAGGTTGTGGGCATTTTTAGCAGTCTGTCCAAAAACATTGCCTACCCCTGTTATAGCGCCCCCACTGACAAACAGCAGCTTTGACAAGCAGCAGAGTAAGGAGACCAAATACATAGCAACATCTGTCACTTTAGTTCATGCTCTCCTAAGTGAACTAGAACTGTAGGACTGGGCCAGCTTTGGCTACTTGGGACTGCTCTGAAGGAGTTGAGGCAGATCCCAAAGTCACTCACTGAAATAATGCTAGCCCCTCATATCTCCCAAAGACCATCTGGCTATAGCGGTAAAACAAGGAACAAGGACTTGCCAAGAGGAATTTATTAGCTGCAGACATCTTTGGCAACTACTCTTTATGCACTAGTCTGATTCTCACCCCCATCCTCACTCCTAACTAGTCTTGAATTTTGCCTTCTCTAATATAGTCTGATCCTCTCTGATGGGGCAACAGTCCGATTCTGTTGCCGAGTTCAGCAACAAGGATCGCAGCAGCCTGGGAGATTCCCCAACAACCAACTCCAGCTGATGGGGGAAATCAAAGCCTGGAACAGGCTGACAAGTCACTTACCTCACCTACAGCAACCTGAGCCCAAGTGGTACAGGCGCACAAGGCGCCTCCACCACACTTTACAAGCACACTCTGTTAGTGACTTCATGAAAAAGGTGTCTGTAGCCTTGGCAAGCAGCGTAGGAGCAAGGGAAGCACAGGCTGCCAGGAGCACTCCTGCAGACTCAGCGAGAACGCCAAAGGAGCACCCGCAAGCCAGGATGGGAGAGACCCAGATGGACCTTGACCCCACACTGACTGGCAGCACTGAGCCACACTGGGACTGGTGGGACCCACCTCAAGCGTGAGACCAGAAAACTAGCAGCAGACATACGAGTCCAATTCCCCATGCGGTGCTATGTTTGGTGCCCAGGGTACTTTGAGTTTCAGTTTGCCTTTTGTTTGAAGTTCATGAAACCAAGGCCAACCCAGGAGCATCCCAGAGCGACCCAGCAGAAGGAGCTGGTAGTCCCCACCTTGCCTTAAGGCTGGCAGCCAGAGAAGGGTACTTTCACCAGTTACCCCAGACTTTTGAGACAGGTGGGGGAGAAAGTTGACTCAAGTTCAGGAAGGGAAAGACAGAATAGTTAAGTTAATGTGAAGGCCGAGTAAAGTAACATTACCACAACTTTATTCGGTTGGCAAGTGGACAGGGTATAGGGGAGGTGGAGCTCCAAGTCACTCGCTGTAGCGCCTAGCTAGCCTGAGGGTGGAGGAACACACCATCTCCAAAACAAGCTCCCATTCTATTCTTAAACCATTAAGGTATTACAGACAAACAGGATGAAGATCCACCCCAGGCACAGAGGCTTCAAGCACCCAGTTGATCTTTCCCCAGGTACAGGCCCCTTGTTCAGAAGGGACTACCTCTAAAGCAGAGTGCCTGTCCCTCTTCTGCCCATGTAACTCAACTAATGGAATTTCAGAGTTAGGCACACACACAAGTACATGTTCATGCAGCCCTCCATCAGTGTTGTAGAGAGCAGGTCAGAAGCTAGTGATCCTGCCCATACAATCTAAAATACGGTTCCCATAAAGGAGACTTACCACCTCAAAAAATTTTGGAACTAGGCAGGAGTTACCATCTTGTATTCACAGTCTGCCAACAGAAAGACATTTCTTTGCATATTTAATTAGATTCTGACATGGGAAATTCATTCCTATGTTCATTAAGAGTTTAAGAATTTTAAAAAGTTAACCTCTTCATTTTATAAATGAAGTTTAGTCTTTATGAAATATTTGCACACCGTAAGCACACCCAGTGTCACCCTTGCACTATCCCAGGTAAGGTAGGCGGCATAGTTTTTGTAACAAACTGAGCTGTATATTCAGTTACTTCATGTGAGCCAAGAGTACAGTAGCAGATGATGCTGAACAATTATATATACAAACTCATTTTAGCTGCAAAACCAATATTTTGGGTCTACAGTAGCTGTTTCTAGTGCAATATTAACATTTCCTGTTTAAATCTCATCCCAAGAAGCATTTACATAGAAGGCTGAACTGTAACAGCAGAAGCTTCAAGAGGTTTCAGGGGGATGCACCTATTTTGTACAGAAAAAAGCAGGGAGCACTTTCTGCACTAAACAGACTGCACACTCTTGATTAAAACGGAGCACTTAACTTTTAATGTCCTTGTTCAACTGTTAATCATTAACAATGTACAAAAGAGTGGCAAGATAAACACTATATTTGGTTGCCAAATTACACCCATCCATAAAAAGTGGCCTAGGAGAAAAGTATTTGCACAAAGCCACAAGTACTATGCACAGTATCCACCCACAAAGTATACACACGCAAGATAAAACTGACTTTAGTTATAAGAGTGCATTTACGCATATGTTTTCACTTTGTAAAATTTCTAGGTGGTTTACTAAGTATTACTCTTTGCACTTCAGAAGCAGCTGTCTGTTGCCCTACAACTACATACGGTTCAGCATTTTTTTAAAATGCACTAAGAGACATAGCAGGCAATTTTGCCAAAACCCATTTGCTTGTAAGCTTTTGCACCTTGCAGTATTCAGAACCCCATGAATCCACTATAGTAACACAGAAGAAGCCTATACTTTATTTCATTAAAAATTCTATAACCCACAATTGGTTAGCAGCAATCATTCATTAAATGGTGCCTGGTAACTTGATCTTCATGGCTCTTAGGTGTCAAACAAAACACCACCACCTTCTCTGAAAAAGGCAAACAGTTTCACAAGTTACCATTTCTTCTGACTTCAGACCTTCTGGTTTCATCTGAAAGAAACTTCCGACCATCAAAACTTTATAGCCTTCCATTTGCAAATCTCTTGCCAATATTAAAGTGCACCTCAAAGCATGGTATAGGATAAAAATGCTTAAAGCATTGATCCTGTGCAATTCTGACAACTACAATCTACAGTACAGAAAGGCTGTAAGCAGCTCCCAGCTGAAATTCAGAAATTAAGTGGCAGATATTCACACATCATAAAAAAAACAACTAAAGCATACAGCTGCAATAAGGCCATTAAATACCATGGGTTTTAATATTTCTGCCATCTAAACTACTATTATATGCTTACAAAAAACACACACACAACAATCAATCATATCTACTGAACTCCTGTCAAGCTTCTCTAGTTGGACTGAACTCCCCTATCTCTAAGTTTCTGGCAGGATGTAGTTAAAGTTGCTTTCATAAGAACACACCATACACTGTAGAGGAGGAAAACACCTGTGGAAGTGAGGGCTCAAAGCATGGTATAGGTCCTCTGATCAGTTATACAGTGCCTCCCAAACTGGCATTGGAGAAGTCCCTTAATCAAAATATAACTAAAAATGCATTGGAATTCAATTCCACAGTGAAATACATCTAGTCAAACAGAAAAGTTTGAGAGCAGAAGTGGCATATAAAAAGCTAGTTGATTAACAAGGCAAGGACTGAATTTTTCCTTTTCTCTCCTTTTGTACTGTGTAGAGAAATCTCTTTATGTCCACAAGAATGAAAGGTAGCATTAAGTGTTCAGATACAGGATTTGTCCTTCAATAGTAAGTACATCAGTCTACAAAAGACTACTTGAATTGTTATGTGCCTACTCTCGTCGCAACAGAATTGCCTTGTTAGCAATATGAATGCAAAAAAGCATCTAATGTAGAACTACAGATGGGACGAGAGAACTCTCATCTCCATTAATAGTTATAAACCTGCTCAGAACAGCATCTGCTTGCCTGGCAAGCACACATTTGCAAAAAACCCATAGAGCTACCTTGAAATTGAAGTTCAACGTAAACCAAGTGTTTAGTAGGAGAGAAAAAAAAAAAAAAGAAGGCCTGATAAGTTAGCTAGCTTGCTAACCTAGTAAATTAACTCCATACTTCATTGGGAACCTAAACACAGAGGTACTAGCCAGATTTGTTCTCTCTGAAGTTATATCTGCTTGCCAGTAACCTATCAGCAAGGACTGTGCATTTTTGTTTGTACCTAGACCAATGGTTTTCAACCCGTTTTCATTTGCAGACCCCTTTCAAATGGCAGTACAAACTCCTTTGGAAATTTTGAACAGAGGTGTGGATTCCTTTGAATTATAAATGTGAGTATTCGCATACTTTTGATTGACCATAGTAATCTTTCATGGACCCTTTAGAGTCTGCAGATCTCCTGGGGTCCGTGGATCACAGGTTGAGAACTGCTGACCCAGACAGTTCCCAATTACCACGGAGGTCCTATAGGAGTATTGCAGTGCTGAACGAAAAGCTTCTTAGCTGCAAGGAAGCAGGAAAAAAAGTACCATCCCTGCCATGAATACTAAAACTATCACAAGCCTTGCTGCCTGCAGGGTGGGTAACAGCTAAACAATCATTTGCTATCCAGAACCACTCCCTAGTGTAGAGAAATAGCAAGAGGGAAAGCAGCTAGCTTTCATGTCCACCCCACCCACCACCATAAAAAACAAGGGCCTCTCAATCTGTATCTCTCAGTGAGGTATTTAATTCCACCTGACAGATGTGAGAGCAAAACAAAAAAATGGCAGTTTGCTCAGTCACAAAACATCTTTCACAGCATAAGTGGCTCCTAAACCAGGCCCAATCACTAGATCAATGCTTCTCATAGGCACCTGCATACCTTTAGCTTTTCACAGGCACTTGCATACCTTTAGCTGCCACTAGCAGAAAACAGCCACAAGTATCAACTATGAAGAGCGAGGCTCAAAAATATCTGATCATCAGACACCAACCCCAGATGAAATATCTGAAGGCTGATATAAAGAGTAGATGAAACCCTCAAGAATAATCCACAGACTGGTTAGAAGCCAGAGCTGGCTGGCTCACACCAGGGTCTGGCCAAAGAGATTCATCCTCAGGCCCCAACTCCAAGAGGCGTCTCTGCCTGTCCAGTTTCACGAAGGCACAACAAACTGAAGATGTTGCTGACAGCAGAACATGTTAAAATGCAGCTACGCTGAAACCTGGAGTTACAGATAAGGCCAGAGGCAGAGCTGCTTTGAGTTCTGCAGGTGGTTTGCACATTGGATTCATATGACTAGAAATGTTGTTTAGAAAAAAAGGTGCAAAAAGCCATTACTTTCAGTTTGACAGCAAGACAGGAAAAGGGTAAAACAAATAACAAAAAGCACAATACAAAAAAGTAGAATGACAGATTTTTTAATGGACATCTTATGGCTAAACATGGTCTGGGGAGCTTGTCTGCAAGACACCCCATTCCCAGAATTAAAAAGAGGGTGGGGGGAATGAAATCTAGGCTGCTGTTCCTTGGACGAACATTACCCACCCAGCAGAAGATTAGGAAGAGAACACACACAACCAACTACCATGTTAAAGCTAGGAAATGCATTTCATAAGCAATGATTAAATAAAATCCATATGGTAATGCAATTGGCCCAGTCTGCAATTGCAAAATGCAGCCGTGCATTTTCTCTCTAAAGCCCACACTTGTAATATTAAAAATCAAGATATACAGGAAAGTGATCAAGTCTGTTCTACAGAACGAACTCTCCTGGTGTTAGCAAGGACACCACACAGTTCCACTCTTCAACAGCAGGAAAATAATTTTAACTGGACCAACTCAGATCTGCCCCTGCAACAGGAGCACCACACAAAATCATTCAGTGGTGCTCAGCACTGCGCAGCATGGTTACATCCTGCTGGAAGAAAAACTGGGTGGCGTTACCAGGCTGAACCTCACTAGTCTGAACTGTAGTATGAAACCAGCTGGGTTAAGAGGCCCAGCAGACCGGTGTACACTCAGGTGAGATGCACACGCTCCAAGGGAGAGACGTATCAGACTACTCGTCACAATGGCACATGAGTAGGGCACTCAGTTACTTTGCAGAAGACAAACCAAGGCTGAAAAGCAAACAGAAATCACTTCCAACCAAGGAGCAATGCCAACCACCTCTTCCTTAAAATGTCTGGGTTTGGTTTTTTGTTTTGTTTTGGGTTTTTTTGGGGGGGGGGGGGGACACAAAAATCTTGTTGGTCTAATAAAAGATATCACCTCTACTACAGTCCTGATTGCTCTACTTTAGCATAAGAGTGGTGCTGGGTGGTGAGTCCACACGTGATGCCAGAGGCAAGGGTTTCTTGGGGCAACCTCTTTCAGTGGCCCAAGTAGGCAGCTGGGCTGCGGCTACACGAGCTGTGGCGGGGCAGGCTGCTCCCTCAGGCCGGCGGAGACGAGGCAGCGTGGAGGCAGCCCCCGGCCTTGCAGAGCTCGTCTCCCCCAGTCCGGAGGCGACCTCCCGCTGCCCCGAGCGTCCAGGACAACGGGACCCGCCCGCTGCAGACCTGCCCGCGAGCGCCGCCGCCTGCAGGGTCCCCGACCCGCCGCCTCGACCTCCACCCCGGGGGCGCCGGCAGCACTTGTGTCCGCTCAGGCTCCCCGGGGCGCAGCGGACACGCCTGCGCCGCCGCCGCC
>NW_017728909.1:48250987-48339897 GCF_001723895.1 Crocodylus porosus
GGCCGCACAGCGCCCCCTGTCGCCCGCGGCGGTGCGACGGCGCCCGGCCCCCGCGCTTGTCTCCCGGCTCCGGCTGAGCCCCGGGGTGGCGGCTCGCCTCGGGCCGCCGCCTGGCCCTGCGCAGCCCCGGGGTGACCCCTCAGCCTCGTGCTGACAAACACGTGGCAGAGGAACAGGAAACCCTGGAGGAAACAGAAAGCCCCGGAGAAGGCAGCCCGCCTCTGCCCCAGGTTGTTGCTCAGCTAGGAGGCCACAAACAGGCTTCACCTTCTAGGCCCCTTTCCTCCAGAACCGTTTTTCCTGTCGACACTGTCCTCACCACCCACAGAAAGAAGAGTTGGCTCTGGAGTGGTGAAGGAGCCTCCCAGAGCAGTGCCATAAAGCACCAGCCCTCAGGGGTTCACTACCCGCAGGATGGTCTAGGGGGATGCTCTGCAAACGTAACAGAAATCTTTGGTTACTTCACTGAGTTTTCTAAAGACCTGTCCACACCACACACAGATTCAAATGGCATGGTGTTCAACTGTTCTAATGTGATTTATCCCTTCCTGTATTTGTATAAGCAAGTGCTAGGTAAATGTGTGTCACTGAAAAGCCTAATAATACTGCAAAGTAGTATATTAGCACTGTCTGTGCTGTGCTGTGCTCCTGTGCAGTGTTATTCAGTTCCTGTGTGGTCAGCATCTTGTGTAGACGTGCCCAGAGCTGTACAGAATAAGGGCGGGAAGGGACGTCCAGGTGTCATCTAGCTCAACCCCTTGCCTGAGGCAGGATCATCCCTATCCAAACCATCCCATACAACCATAATCTAAACTCTACATAAGACTGCCATCAACCCTGACACAACGTAGACCTAACACCCTCACCTGCTGCAGGTAAAGCAGGGCAATCCCGACAGTCAATGTTCTACGAAAAGTTGTCAGTACCCACTCAAGAGGAAGGCAACCCCCACCAGTCCATACCAATCTGACCGTGGGGGAAAATCCCTTCCTGGTTCCAAATATGGCGATCGATTTGACCCTGAGCAGAAAGGCAAGACCAGGAACCTGTAGCTTTGGTCCTAGAAGGAGCACTGGCACATCCCAGTCAAAGTTTAATCATGATAAAGCAGGGGTAGGCAAAATACAGCCTGCAGGCCAGATCCAGTCTGTGGAGAGGCTTCATCCAGCCCCATGGCAAGTTCCTAAGTCCCACCTGGCCGAGGCGCTGCTGCCGCCCCCTGGGCACACAGTAGGGCTGGGGCAATTTCATGGCAGGATTGCTTTTCTAGGTAGCCCAGGTGGTGGCAGCTCCTTCATGGTGCCGCTGCTGCTGGCTCCAGCCCCACAGAACAGGCTCTGCAGCAGCAACCCCAAACCCACGTGCCCTGCACTGGCTCCGGGCTCACCCATCTGGGCTGAGCAGCAGCAGTGTGGGATAAACTGCTGCTCAGTGCAGGGCAAAAGCAGCCCCTCCCCTGCACTAGCACTTCCAGCTGGGGCTTTCTGTCTCCGCCAGCCCCACTGGCCCCTCTGTGTCACCAGCTGCCAGTGCTTCCTTGTGCAGCCGCCTAGAACCCATGCAGGGCTCCCCTGCATCTCCACCATGTCACCACCACCTCTGGGCTGCCCCACGGGGCAGCAGTGGCAGCACAGAGCAGATAAAGGGCAGCTTGGTGTGGTGTGTGCACCAGGAAGCGCTGTGAAGGTGGAGGGACAGGGAGAGGGTCCACTTTTGCCCCGTGCTGAACAGCAGTTTCTCCCATGCTGCCACTGCTGAGCCTGGGCCCCAGAGCTGGCACGGAGCTTGCCTGTCCAGGCTGAGTAGCAGCAGCAGTGGCGGTGTCAGCGGCACTGGGCAAGAAGTGTTGCTTGGCATGGGAGAAAGTGGCCCCTCCCCCTAGCCGCCACCGGGCAGTTTTTGGTGCAGCCACCCAGAGCCTGCCCCACACTGGGCTGCCATGCGGCTCCATCACTGCCACCTCTGGAGCTACCTTGTGGCTGCTCCACACTGTCACCACTACCATGCTGGACAGCCCAGGGGCAGCGATGATGGCGCCGCATGGCAGCCTAGCGCAGCACAGGCTCTGGGTGGCTGCACCAAAAACTGCCCCATGGCAGCAAGCAGGAAGGGCCTCTTTCTCCCTATGCTGAGGAACATTTTCTGCCCGGTGCTGCCACCGCTGCCGCTTCTGCTCAGCCTGGACAGGCTAGCTCGGAACTGACATGGGGCACACAAGTTAGGAGCTATGCGTGCTGGTCCCTGCTGCTACTGTGGGGCTGGGGACAGTAGTGGCAGCCAGAAGGAGCACCCCAGCCCTGCTGCATGCCCAGGAGTGGTAGGATGTGCCATGGCTGGACAGTGTGGAGCAGGCTGGGGCTGTGCACTGTTGGTGGTGGTGGGGAAGTGCTGCACAGTGTGCAGTTGTGGGGCTGACCAGCTCAGGGGTCATGTGCAAGGGTCTCCCATGCACATCCCACATACCCTCAAACCCTCCCCCACAAACCCCATAACCACACCCCCCCACAGACAATCACACACCCCACAGGTACCATATCCACACATGCACCCATGTGTCTCTTGAGGGAGCCCTGCACACTGCTACACACACACAGCTCACCATACATATGGACCCATACACACATACCCGGCCACCCTCCCCTCCACAAACCCAACAACCCTCTACAAACCCCATACCCATCCACACACGCACACATACACACACACACACACACACACCTCCCTACAAACCCTATACCTACTCACCTCTACCCACCCAGACCCCTCCACACCCAACACAATATATAAGAATAAGCATTCATTTTGAGCTATTATGTAATCTCTTCTATATATACATCGCCAACACACAAATTAGGACAAAAATATATTTTTAATTAAATAAAATATTATGGATGCTTGATATTTAGTATATAATTTGGGGTTTTTTCCATTTCTAAGATGGCAAACCCTTTTCCAAAAAGGAGTACTTCCAGGGGCGACGGATGAGACTGCCGGTGGCAAGGGTCAGAGGTTAGGAGGTGGGACTTCAGGTTCCAAGGTAGTGATTAGTGGGCAGGGTGCTTGTCAAGGGGCGAGGCTACCATTGCAGCCCTTGACAGCTCACCAAAACTCATTCAGCTGCCCTCCAGCCAAAATAATTGCCCACCCCTGTGGTAAAGCATGGTTCTCTGACAAGGTCATAATGTTCTTTTTGTCCTTATAGGATATACATTATGAAACATAGTACAATGTGTTTAGCCCCTTGGGATATGCCTGGTTCTCTTAACAACACCCAGATAGTGCAAGACAAATGGAAATTGCATTAACATGCAGAACAATGCCCCATTCTATTGATAGAGTGGTAGCCTTAAGTGTGATGGAAAATCAGGCCTGGATAGCTTTGTATTATACAAGGTCCTGTCGCTCTATGTCCTGTTGAAGTAACCTATGTGATTTGGAGTGACTTTTATCAGCACCCAAAGGTTCCCTCTGATTGGGCTCCGTCAGCAGTGAGATTTGTGAATTCTCTTTCCAAAGAATGTCTCCAGTAAGAGCACCCCTGTGCTTCTAGAAATCATCCCAAATCCTTCCTGTTTAGACCAGTGCCATTATCATTATTACCTACTTTTCCAGCGTTCCCAGTCAGCACATTGTGGCATGTACGTGTATTTTCACATACTGGATTTCCTTTTGCTGGTGAATGTTTAGTTATATAAACAAATGTCCAGGCCTGATCATTAAAAAAATATCCAAAACTGAAACTGTTTAATAAACAAACAAAAGGAGTATACTTGTTCCAAAAAGCATCCATACTGTTAAACTGGTAAAACAACTTCAGTTGTTTGTCTCGTTAAGAAGTTTTACATTCTGTTTTCCATTCATTTGGCTGACTAGTTTCTCTCTGCCCTGCTTGAGAGTATGCAGAGGACATGAGGAATGTATGACCTCTTCTACCTGTCTGAATTGTGACAGTGGGCCTGGACTTGCTTCTGGGAACTACTTATCTATCTTATTGTATAACCGATTTGTCTCATCTGCTTAGGTTTTTTTCCCCTGTAGAGGGATTAAAATTATGAGCATGAAGATGATAACATGTGCTTCCCTAAGCACGTATACCTATGTGCCGCCTTCGTTAAAGACTGCCAACTGAGAGCACAAATTAGCAAAGCTGGATTGCATCTACAGAAAAGAGAGTGGATATGGGGAGAGCCAGCAGCTAAGACTGAAACTTTACAAAATACCAAGCCTGGGAAGTATCACACTCCTTGGTATATAACCAGATGAATTTAGCAGAAATCTTAAGAGGAATTAAGCCTGCTGCAAGCAACATTAATTGCAATATCATGCATGCAAATTTATTTGCACAGGTACAAATGTCAGGAGAAAAATAAATGGCAACACTGCTCCAAAAGGAAGGAGGACAACCATGCCTAGTGAAACAGTGACTCTCCAGGGGCCCTCAGGTTCCTGTCCTCATACAATTTAGAATCCACAAGATTTAAAAGCATTTTGGCTTCCCTGCAGTCCACCCAAATCCTTCCCCTCTGAGAAAAATGAGGAAACAGATGAACTTTTCACAGAATTGCTGTGGGTCATTGATCACTGTGGCATGCTGGGGTGCCTCGAAAACTTTTCAAGGGTGTTGTGGGATACCACACAATGCTATCACTGTTAAGTGTAAAAGCATGATTCACAAGATAGACCCAGACTTTTCAAGTAGGAACCCATGGGATTAAAAACATTTTGACCTATTGTGATCTTTCTGAGTTCTTTGCAACAGAAGAATTTCTTTACGATTTTTCTGTAGTAAAAAAACTAGTGAAAACTAAAAACTGGAATTTCTGAGAGGTGCCTTGAGTCTAAAGGGCTAAATATAGACATTCAAAAAGCCCAAGCCTGAATCGATTCAATCTTTGCAGGTTAATCTAACCTGTGTAGATTGCAGGGCTGTGTGAAGCTTCAAGTGCTGATTCCATGACCTGACCCAGAGAGGAACCCCCTGTGCTGCTCCTTCAAGAATGGAGCCTTTTGGGCCCCCATTCTACTGCAGAAAGAAGAGGAGGAAAGCCTCAGGGCCTTTTTCTCTGCTGGGACAGTCACCTTTATGCTGTGACACGCTTGAGGGGCTGTATTAAACCAAGGCACTCTCTCTCTCTCCCACACACAGAAAGCGAAGCAGGTCCTAGTGCTGCACAGCCACTGCTCTTTGCCTTCCCTTCCCATGGGCTTCCCACAGCCATGAGCAGGGAGGGGCTGGGTCCTTTTCGCTTAGCCCCCTCCCCACAGGGAGTGAGAAGTGCCCAACCTGCACCCTGGACATACCGGGACAAGGTGGGGAGTCCTTGATGCCAGGGAGTCCTTGATACCAGGCCACTGTCTCTTTGAGCATGCTTGGCATGGGAGTGGTGACTCCCTTATCTTTGTGACAGAACAATGGGGAGAACATGGACATTTGGAAGTGGGTGCCAAGTCCAGGTGCACCTCCTAAGCAGCTTCTTCTCCCACTGGGGCCATGCCTGGGCCCAGGCCCGGCTCAGGGGGGGGTGTCCTCAGGGGAAGGGAAGGCAGTAACACCAATCAGGAGACAAGCGGGGATCTCCCTTCCCCAACCCCTGTTGTGTACTCCACCTGAGTCACTCTCACCCACCTCTGGGGAGCCGTGGCTGTCACTGGGGAAGTTGCTGGCAATCACCCACCCTGTTACCAGGCACTGCAGCTGCCTGATCACAGCCTTCTCTTCCAGACCACCTGGCCAGGGTGGCTTGGCAGCTGGGCCAGGCTCTTTGAGCAGCGGTGGAGCTCGGTGTAGCCAGGAGCAGCACCAGCGGCAGGTCCCCCAGCAGGAGCCAGCCAGCCCCTGTGACACCTAGGCCAGCCTGCACCTGGCCACCCAGCAGCTCTACCACCGCTGTAGGGCTGCTCCAGCCAAGCAGTGTGCCTGAGTGTATCATCCAGAGCAGCTGCACAGGACCCAGGGGCAGCAGCCAGTGCACTGCAAGCAGGAAAGTGGCTTGGGGTCTTCCTGGGGCTGGCCTGGCTGGGGCCACTTTCTTCTATGCTTGCAGTGTCCTGGCTGCTTCCCCTGGACCCTGTGCAGCTGCTCTGGGCACTACGCCTAGGTGTGCTGCTCAACTGGGGCAGCCCTGCGGCAGCGGCAGAGCTACCACAGGGCCAGATGCAGGCTGGCTTGAGTGCCGCAGGGGCCAGCTGGCTCCTCCCAAGGGGCCTGCCACTGCTGCTGTTCTCAGCCACGCCAAGCCCTGTCACTGCTCACAATGGCTGACCCAGCTGCCAGGCTGCCTTGGTTGGGTGGTCTGAAAGAGGAGGCTGTGATCAGGCAGCTGCAGCACCCGGTAAATCTGTGGGCAAGTACTGGCAAGTTCCCCAGCAGTGGCCAGAGCTCCACAGAGGTGGGTAAGAGTGGCTCAGGTGGAGTGGGCAGTGGGGATTGGGAGAGTGCCACTGCCTCCCCCTTCCCCAAGGACACTCACCCTACACCAGGCCTGGGCCTGGCCCTAGTGAGGGAAGCCACTCAGCAGGTGCCCCTGGATCTGGCACCTGTTTCCAAATGCCTCACATTGCTGCATTACAGAGGTGGGCAGCAACGGGATCCCTCCAGGGGCATCTCTCCTGCCCACCTCCCCTCTGCTTCTGCCCATGACAACACTGGCCCTGCCTCTCCCCATCATCTCAGGCCCAGGGCTGGCATCTGGCCACACACCCCCATCACTTGTCCCACCCACACCCCTTCTCAGCCAGCCATAACAGTGAGAGTACTCTGGCTAGGGAGGAGAGGAGTGGCGCCAACCCTACTCCCCCAGCCCAGCCCAGAGCTGAAAAGCATCTTGGGATGGTGGGGGACTTTGAGTTAACTTGAACTAGGAAGGGGTCTGGGACAAAAGTTTCATAAACCGGTTTGACCTAAATCAGTTAAGTCTGATACTAGAGTCAACCAAGTTTATCTTAAACCAGTTTTGGCCATTTTGAAAGTGATTTGTTACAGGTTGAAACCATTTCTGATCACTGAAACCAGTTTATATGTAACTTCTATCCCTAGCCAAAAGGTTGAGAACCACTGCTCTAGATACATGCATGATAGTAAAGATAAGGGCTGAGAATCAAACATTATGCATCACCAGAAACTTTTGACATAAAAGGGACAGAGATGGTACCCAGTAAGTAAAAAATTCCATTGACTTCAATATCAAGATGTCACCTACACTGTTTTTTCCCCCTTATTATTTGAAACACAACTTTAGAACATGATTTTATATGGTTATTGTTACTTTTAGATGTAATCAGGAAAGTGCACAAAACTTTAAAATATTTGACACTGAAGTTTCATTTTCTCACTAAAAGATTTTTAACCATGTATTTTTCAACTTAAATGCAATGTTTTGGCCAGAACCCCACACCCAAATCATCTTACTTAAATGTAAATATTTAATGTAAATGGACAAGTGATCCCTTTGTTCTATGTACTAGTTGTTCATAAGCAGTATATAAAAAAGGCAAAAGACTGTTGAGAAATATGCCATATTGCATGGTAGGCCAGGGAATTCATCTTTTACACCTGCAGGAATTTGCTTCCCCTAGCAGTACAGTACCGCTTGTATGGTTCATACTACAGTTAAAAGTTCAGGTGTCACAAAATAGGGATTTGGAAAGACAGACACATGCTACTTTTCTGTTAGCACTTGACACTGGAAAACAACTACCTAGACATACCAGGCAATGTGCCATTTTAACTTTCATCATTTGAAACTGTGCCAGAAGAAAATGAAAAAAAAAAGTGAGACCAAGTGTGAGAAATGTTTTTAATAAAGCATGGAAAAAGTGTTCTTTGTTAAGTAAAAGATGACACTGGAAAAGTTCTTGATTTGTTAAATGCAGTTGTTAAAAAAGCTGCTGAACCCCTGTCCATCCAGCTCTTGGACCTACGCTCCCCCCGAGTTCTCAGAAGCGGTGCCCCCTGCCCTGCACCCCTGCTCCACTCTCCAAACCCATGTGCCTGTTCTTGGAACTGGTGCCCCTGCGTGCACTCCCCCTCCACCCAACCTCAAAACCCACACCCCACTCTCTGCCTGGTCTCAGAACCCTTGCCCCGCTCCACCACTGGCCCTGCTCTCAGACCCATGTGCTCTCTCCCTGTTCTCCCACAGGGTTTTCTTTGGGTGCCAACTTGGCTTGTTACTGCTCCTGGACTTGTGGGCCACATAATGCCATGCTGCCCGCTCCCCCCCATCCCTCCCCATCAAGGAGCAGGGACAGGAAGCAAAAACTGGAGGAGGGAAAGGGAGCTCACAGCCCTTGGTGGCAGCAGCAGGGGAGTGAAAGTGGTGCCTGTACTGAACATCTAGGAACACTGAATTAATCCCTTAAGACCTGTATGTGGCCCATGGGCCACCAGCTGGACAGCCTTTCACCAAACTCATATTTTTTCAAGCTGTACCACAATTCACTGCACACATGCAATACACTATGTTCATATAAAACTCCATTTGTTGCAATGGGGATCCAGTGTTATGCAACTTACTGTAGGACTGGAATCGAAGATATGACACTCTTTGCAAAAACATTGTTTATCATTTTGCTTCCAGAACAATGATAGTGGTCAAAGCCTCCAGTCCTGTGAGATCAGACTCTCCCCCCCCCATTTCTCAGCATTTTCCTTCATTTCTTATTCTTCAGGTACTTAGGGTCATCATATCCTGAGGGAAAAAGCTCCACAATGTAAGTATTTGCATTGCCTTCTATATTAGACAAATGCATCACTGTGACCAACAACAACCAAAGTCCAAGGTGTAATAGGGGAAGGGCTGAATTTAACACTAGAGGAAATTACGGGCTCATTATCTCTGAAAAAAACTACAGATACCTTAGTATCTTAAGACATGGTTTCTCAGTGGCATTGATGTATGCATCAATTCCTGAAATTCAGGCTCACTGGAGACAATAGATACCTATACTATCCCAGTCAATATTACATTGTATGTAGAGTATTTTTGACTCCAGAAGAACAAAGACCAAAAAACCGAGTCTTTTTCTTCTACTCATGTCTCTACACCACACTTAACCATTTTGTTACACTTGTACAATGAAGCATCTCACAAAGTACAATAAACAAGCACATGTGCCTCCAAGCAGCAGGCATTTCAGCAGGTGTTGCATATTCTGAGGTTTTGTGCTGCAATCACAGGTGGTTGAACCAATGGTATAGCTCCACTTCTTCATTTGTTCCTTTGCCATGGTTTGTCAGCCCCTGGTAATAAAGACTCAGCTGCTGGAATGTCCATTGTTTTGCTCTGACATATTTTCTTTAGCCTCCCATTCCACATCTGTAATCGTGTCTCCTTGGGTGTGGCATCGAGAGTTTGGGTGCTGGTGAGGAAGCTCTTGCATGACTTCAAACATTTGTGTGCTGCAGGATGGTCATACAGCAGGGGTCTCACATCTTCAATTTGTCTCAATAGTTCTATCCTGCTGGCCAAAAGACTGAGTGAAAAAATAATGACTTGTCATGCATGAAGCTTCACATCCAAAAAACAGGTGTTAACAGAATGCATGTACCTTATTGGAAAGGAGACAGAGGGTCAAAAAATATTTAAGATCTTCTGTTTAAGGAAAATTGTGCCTTTTCAAAATACCATAAAGGCTAAGTACAGACATTTGGGGAGGTTAAACAGGGTTCAAAATAGCCGCTTGATTTAAGTTTAGCTCATCCCAGTGGCAACCTTAGACCCAGGCTCAGCGACTGGCAATGAGTCTAAACCTGAAACTGTACAGAAGTTCCATGCATAAAAAAGCAATCTAAAAATTGCATAACCCAGCTTAAGATAAACCTGGGTCTATGTTGTATCAAACTTATTCAGTTTAGGTAAAGCCAGTGCATGGAACTTCTGTCCACTTCTCCTGCACAGCCCCAGGGCTGGGAAAACCCAGCCACTGGCCCCAGCCCTAGGACTGCTCTTTTAACTTTCCCCTCCCCACACACTAATCTATTTTTTGCCCCCTGGCCCCTTGCTTTCCTTCCCTCCCTCCTCCCTCCCACCCACCGCTGCCCCACCAGCCAGCCCTCTCAACCCTCATTCCACAAGCCACTCCGGGTGCAGTAGCTTTTACCAGCATTTGCCACTACTGGAGCTGAGCAAGTAAGTCCTGGTGGGGGAGAGGTGGGAAGGATGAGGTTGTAGGTTTGCTGAGGGGGCCCACCCCACCCGTGGATCATACCTGCCCCCCAACTCCACCTGCAGACCATACCTGCTCCCCCTACCCCTTTTGGGTTACAATTGCCCCTTTGTACTCCACCCATGAGTCACACCTGCCCTCCCACCCACCTATGGGTCACAGGTGAGGCCTCCCCCCCTCCCACCCCTGGCAGTGAGGATGGCCACCCAACTTGACCCATGGGTTGCATCTGCCCCCTCACCCCACCCACAGGTCATGCCTGCCCCCTCACCCCACCTGCAGGTCACACCTGCTCCCCACCCCTCGTGGGTTGTGCCTGCTCCCCCTATCCCACCTGTGGGTCATGCCTTGTCCCCCTACCCCTCATGGGTTGTGCCTGCCCCCCTACACAGGACACACTTGCCCCCCTCACCCCACCCGTAGGTCACACCTCCTCCCATGTCCTGGCAGGCCTCTGTTCTCTTCCAGCCTGCTGAGCCCCCAAACCCCTGGCTAGCCCCTCATCCTGACTTACCTGATATTGGGCAGCCATTTTGAATCTATTTAACCTCCCCCTAATGTACTTAGCCAAAGAAATTACTCATTTTGATCCTAAACTAATGGGTTAAGAGAGAATTGTGAAAAAAGCAGAGATGGAAAACAGAGTCCCTGGATAGGAAACAGACAACAATTTTGAAGAATGCTGCTGATGGTTCTCCTACTTAGCAAGGGACAACCCACTTAAAATGGTCAAGAGAAACTCTTATTAGATCTGCCCAAGACCAGGATCATCATTGCACAAACTGATTAGGACACCAATTTTTGAACATTGGTGAAACCAAACACAGAAAATGCAATAAATATGTCAAGACTGTGATCTATACTGGTAGTAGCTATTCAATGGTAGCACAAACTCAGTACCAAAGAAAGCATAGCAAACTGATCAGTCCCTTTTCATTAAGACCTATGTCCAATATCAGCCCTTGGAGGTCCGAAGTAGTAAGAACACAAACACTAACAGAAAATGATAAATGGTAGATCCTTTGGGATTTTGACTTGCGATTAGGCTGACCAATGGAAGCCAGGAAAAAATCATTCTACTTACTCAGAAGGCCTTGGAATCATACCCAGAAAGAGATCACCATCACAAGCATTGGCTGTCTATGAGAAAAACACCAGGCAGAGAAGGAAGAAAAGTTTTCCAAGAATCAGCTCCTAAGAATGGAATTAGAAAGAATGTAGAGAGGAACAGCTAACATGGTACCGATGGTCCTGGGGGCCCTCGGCACTCTGTCTGGAACCTGAAGAGTCACTTCTATTTTCATCTGTACCCAGAATCTCCACAAACCTGTCATTCTGCAGACATTTTTCAGCTTGTGACAACAACCTGTGAGGCTCTGGCTGATCCCAAGCTTAAGCTGAAAGACTGTTAACTCATAGACAATTAGACTGGTACATGAGATTGTGATATAAATTAAAAGATGAGAACTACATAGACTACAGCTATGGTGGAAGGTGCAAGCTACCCTCTTTGTAAATGTCACCTATAATGATCTTAGAAGTTAAAAGATTAGTGAGAATTTGTATGGATTAGCATGGGTCAGCCCCTCAGGAGGACCTCATAGCCATAATTCCCATTGATTTTAACAGAGCTGGTTTAAACAGGAAACCTTTTTGCCTCACTATTGCCCAATTTTCTAGTTTTTAATTTTTTTAAGTATTTATTAGGTAATAAACAGATTTACAAATCCTAAAGCAGCTTTGTAACAATAAAGTTCAAACAAGATTTTAATTTTTGCATGTCAGAATTGGTTTTCAATAACACCAATATAAATTTGGAGTAGCTCCACTGAGGCTAGTGGAGTTTCTCTGATTGTCTGCCAGAGTAACTGAAAGCAGAATTGATCCTCATTCTTCCTTTGAATTTTGGATTCATGTGATTGATTTAGACATTCATGCTTTAAAACCTTGTCATTGTGATTTGGCTTGTGAATCCTTTCATATTTTTATGGCTCTTCTGTATTCTGTGTTTGAATATTAAGAATTCTACTTGTGATGAAGCTCAAGATTTTATTTTATTATTCTTAATTTAAATAAAACAATAAGCAGCACTCCATTTCCCTTTTCCAAGATTCTGCTGGTGTGCCATGTCCTGGACTGGAAGCAATCCAAGGGCACCACCACACGACAAGCTACAGTGAAGTATACCTTTCAATAAGCAAGCTCTGGTACTAGAAGCAGTTTCCGTGCAGCTGTAGGGAGCTCCACATAAGCTAATTTACTAGTTTCTTAGGGTCTTAAATTATTGTCACAATTTCCAGATCTGGTTTAGGGTTTGTAAACCTGTTTATGAGATTATAAATCACTGCTCTTGCTTTCTGGCAAGAAAAAGTAATTCACACAGAGCTCTGTGCTTCATACCATCATCATACTTGCTCCTACTGTGCCACTCTGCCCCCTTTAACCGCCCTGCCCCCGCGAAAAAAAGAGAAGAAAAAGAAAGGGATTGACCATGAGAAAATGGATCCTCTTCAAATGTATTTAATATTTAACTTAAGGATGACTTTTGTTTCAATCATTTCAATTGTATCAGTCTAAATCTAAATTTGGTTTAAAACAAAAGGGTTTTTTATTATGCTAGGACAACTTGGAGTTACCAGAAGCAAACCTGGCTGAATGGAACATTTCTCATGCCAAAATAAATAAATACCTAAGTCCCATTGAAATTAATTAAATAGTCACCTAACTTATTTCAATGGGCCATGGTGAAACACTTAAAGAACAATCAACCACATAAAAACAAAAAACCCCAAACTCTGCATCATGTTATATCTTTTGAACAACTTGTATAGGTACCTTGATTTTACTATAAAGAACTTCTGCTCATTTAGTAACAGTCCCTCTTGTTACAAGATTTTCAGGAAAAGAGAGACGTCTTCATATTTGTAAACAGTTTGATATTAGATAAGGCACTAACAGATGGTGCTTAGGAATATGTAACACTTTCTGGGTTTTGTAGGACCAATAACAGTTTGTGAACTGCAAATGGCTTCCTGTATGTAGCTCTCTACTGGAAGCAGGCAGGGATTAGCTTTCTAATCCCACAAAAATATGAAAGATATCAAAAGGGCTTTCCATCCCAAATTCTAAGAAAAAGTCAAAGTATGAAAAAGCCTGCAAAACAAACTTCTGAAAAGAAAGGTGCTTTACAGCATTTGAATAATTCCTAAATGTTTTATTTCACTGTTGACCGTTAGTTTCTGTAGTATATATTAACTTAAAATTCTATTTAAAAAAAAAATCAAATGATTTTCTGTCTCAAAAAGCAATATCTTCAAGACTTCCATTTTAAATCTTCAAGACTTCCATTTTTCCTTCCCCTCACCCACACACACACACTTTTTTTTTTTTTAACCAGAAATTCGTCAGATTTGGCACTTTTTCTCCAGGCAGTTTTGTTTTAACAAACTGGCATTTTGGGATTGAATGATTTTTTCTCAACGTCCCACCCAATCTTAATCCTGCCACTTAAGTAAATAAGAAGTGCCCCAAACCAAATGTGCAACTAGAAATTTTGGCATCCTGGGCAAGTGTGTAAGTGGGTTAGTGGAGGTGCTGAGTCCCAGACAGCGGTGCAGGGGTGGAGAACACAGAGGAACAGCTCTGCAGACAGAAGTGCAGCTTCCAGCTGTAACTCAGAAGGATTTCTGCAACGTGTTCTGAGTTACAGCATTACCCCAGACCAAACAGAAGTTCAGTGCTGGGTCCAGGGGGGATGGGAATCTAGCTGCCTGCTGGGTTCCCGCAGCAACAGCCAGGCTGCCTGCCAGTGCCAGCTGCTTTCAGAATAGGAGAAGGAAAGGCAGCAAAGAGAGCTCCTTCCTGGGGCTCCCCAGCAAATGCTGAAGGGTGGGGTGGGTGAATTGGAGTTCACCCATACCTCAGGGGCTCCAATACATCCACCCCTCCTTCCAGGCGGGGCTGAAATAAAACCCAGATGGGACTCCCTATGCTCCCTTTCCCCACTCCCATACTGAAAACAGCAACAGGCTGGGAGCTCACTAGACACAAGTTACAGAAGATGTTGTTACATTTTGAAACATACCTCATGTAATGAGGGGTCAGATTTTCATCTGATTAGCCATTGAATCTGCCTGCAACCCACACTTGTGTTTGGTCACTGCTATAAACTGCTTCCTGTGGCCAGACTGGATGTAAATTGTCACTTCTGTCTACACCCTCATTAAGTTACCGAAAGTAAATGTTGAATTAGAATATTTCTCATTCACAACTCAGGTCCATGAGAACCAGATTAATGCTTACCTCCTTGCACAAGCTCGCATAACAAGAGCTGCTGCTGACATGGTGATGGTGGCAGCACAAGCTCCCCAGGTACTGGCACCTATTTTAAATCACCCACCCCTAGTATGTTACTGCCCAGAACTGAGGATATTCTCCTCCCTATGGATGTTTGGAGGGAGGGAGCCAGCACTGGAATAAGTTGTTTGCTCCCTGGCTCCTTTGTGATTAGAAGTGCCCTTCTAATCACAAAGGAGACAAATGCACCAGATAGCTAGGTTCAGCAGTGGACCAAACAAGTGACTGGATATTAGCTCTGCTCATGAAACTTCGTATTTGATTTGGGCTTTCCTGGTGTCTCTGATTTTCCTTGCATCTCATTTGAGAAAAACGAAAGACTCATTAACTGCACCTGGCATTAAGAGTTATGCATCTTCTATAAACCAGACCCCAGAAGAGGGATATATTACCATCCTTTTCACATAAAATAGTCTAATTTCACTATAGGTCAGTGGGGTTTGATCAACGTACTGTAAAAAACATGTGTAAAATAAAATTAATAAACAACAATTTTATTCAGTTTGGTACAGACCTGTGACTAAGGCCCAGAATTGTAAAGGACCTTTAAGTGCCTAGCTCCTGTAGTTAATCTGCACACACCCGGTTATCTAGAGTAAACACTGAATTAGAACATTTCCCATTCACCACTCAGGTCCATGAGAACCAGATGAACGTATGCATAACATATTTCTCACTACTTTGTATTTAATACTCTAGCTCATGTAACACCTCTGAGTATGCAGCAATACTGTACATGAGGAACCAAACTATGAGTAGCTGCACCAATCATGTAATGGTCGACTGTAGAGCTAATACTGAAAACAAATTAAATGAGAGAACATTAAAAAGCAAAAATACAAACAGTGTCAGGCATCCCATTGTCTACACAAAGGTGAAAAAACACAAGCATCTATGATATCTCATCTTTTTTGACAGTTCTGTTGTATACAAAGGGATTTCACATAGAGCAAGATATTAATATTTGAAATTCTTGAGTGGCTTAAGTAGCAGTGAGGCAAATACATATAGACAATTAGAGGAGCTAAAAAGGCTGCTTTAAAATAACTTTTGCAATGACAATACATTTATTTGATTTTATTTTAATTATATGATGCAAGGGGTTGAATTTTTCCTACATAAAGAAAAACTCTAGTTGCTACTTGACATAAGATACTTTCAAAATGTTACAGAGCAACTGCTTAGACATTAATCTAGAAAGAAGAAAGGCACTAGAACTAGGCTAGAAAGTTCCTCACTAGTAAATAAAGCTATAGATTTGCTCCCTGGGTGTGGCCAGCTTGATTCTGTACACAATAAGGAAGGAGATTAACTTGATTCAAGCTTTCAAACCAGGGAGAACTTTCAGATTGTTTCCTTCATGGAGTTAATTAAAGCCTAACAAACTAAAGTTATTCTTGCTGCACTGGCACTTGGACAAGCTAAATTACAATGTATTGTAACAAAAAAAACTTCTGGCACCAGTTCTACTCCTACAGCTAGGAAAGCAAGTCACAACTCAGTAACATTCATAAGAACTAAAACAGCTTCAAATTCTGAGAAGTGCTGAGGCTGTTGGGTATGATGCAGTGACCATGGTAGTGATTGTGAGCGACTCAGCTGAGTTGCAGGTTATGTCTCTGGAAAGCTACCAAAGCTTCTGGTGATCTCAGGGGGAATTGAAGTGTTCACTTTTCAGCATCAGTTAGGATGGAGACAATTGGTTCTCAACCTTTTTATACTCAAGGCACCTCTTGAAAAATGTCAGCTCTTAGTTTTCACTCAGTTTCAGGCTACAGAAGAATACTAGAGCAATTCTTCTGTTGCAAGGAACTCGGAAAGACCGCATCGGGGTAGAATGTTTGCAATGCTATGGATTCCTATTTGAAATCTTTGAGTTTATCTTGTGAATTACATTTACACACCTAATAGTGCTAACATTGCATGGCACTCTATGGCACCCCTGACAGGTTCTCAAGGCATCCCTGAGTACTGTGGCACCCTGGTTGAGAATCAGTGACCTAGACCCAGATTTACAATTTTGCATATTTGTTATTTTAAACATTATTCTCTGCTATTTAAATTCATTCCATAGGTAAAGTGTCAGTTAAGGCAGTTATCAAAAGTCTGGTGAAACCTAGCCAAGCTAGTGTGATTAAGGCAAACCATTTTCTGCAGCCACGGTGGCTAACACTATCTAGCTGCCTTTGACTCCCCAGCATGAACAACACATTCAGTGCAGATTCAACCCATACCCTCCATTGGGTCCTTCATGGGGATTCAAAACAACACTTACCTCTTGCTTTGCATGTTTTTCTATGGATGGGGTGTGGGCCACCAGCAATATTTGAATTATAGCCTTAGATAATAATACAGTGAATTCAAGACAATCTAGGTTGCTGAACAAGATGTTCCAGGTTCAGTAGCACTGATCCTACACCACTTAAACCAAAAGACGTTTCAGAATTCATTCGACTGGGGACAAAATCTGATAAATACATAACTTCCCTTTTCAGTAAAGTGACACTAATAGATTTTTGTTGCAGATTTTTATGCCATACTCAGCCTTCCTTTACCCCAGGTTTCCTAACAAATAACTGCGGTTTGGATGATTTTGCTCATCATGTTGGTGCCCTCACCCCCTAGCAAGAGCAACATGAGGGCCATTGACTGCTCCCTTGTGAATCTGCAAAGTGGAGGCCACAATGCAGCTCTAAGTATGTGCATGAAAATCAAGACACAGCATGATCTCTCCCCTGACTCATTAGCTCTTCCTGCCACAGTAACTGCAAGTACCCAATACTAATATCAGTGGTAACTCCAGAACCAGTGTAGTTTAAAAACCAGTTAGCCTAGGGAAAATGATGAATCAAGAGGTGGTTGTAGGCAGAAATCATTCAGAATATTTTGGTGAAATTCACTATGTGGGTACACTGCAGACTCAGGGCAAAAATAAAATGTGCTGAGAACACTTTTGACTGTCAACTGCATTTGTCTATTTAATAAAGAAAGTATTTTTAGCTTAATAACTTATGTTACTTAAAGCATCTCTGAGTACCAATCACATTTTATAGACACATACATGCTTACTTTTACAATGGTTTCTGGGGAAATTGAATATAACCACAGGCAGGTGTAAAGAATCTCTACCAGGTTTCAATAATACATTAAAAAAATTGATGCTTTGTTTCTGCCTTACCCATCTTATTCACAAAATGTAGGTTACTTCTGTTCATGAAGAGAACTGAAGTTAGACAGCAAGAGAAAAAAAAGAAAGAGGTAAGATGACATGGCATAGAAGAAAACTGTACATAAAGGAAAGGTTGTGCAGGCTAAATCTTTACAAGAACAGGCCATATAAGTATATAATGGTCCATACAGTTGTTAGCCATATTTTCAAATACCATTACTGACAAAGAAAATGATGTATAATAATAAGCTTTACATATGTTTATATACAAACCTCATGGATCCTTCAGTGACCCTTTCTTTTAAAGGACCTTATCAAAGCTCATGCTCTTTGTTTTCTTTAAAGCTCCAATTCTCAGAGACATGTAATTATTTAAGAATTCCAATGTTAGTTTTTGCAAGAAAAAAAGTGATTTCCCCTGCCTGCTGTGCTTGTAGAACAATCTTGAAAATGTGGCATCTGAGATTCAAGGACCAGAAAACAAGAAAAAGATCCTAATATGTTTTTTTTCTAAAACCATGTAATTTCCAAGTCAATTTAACAAGTGTAGGAGTCCTGACTTACAGATATTGACTGCGTGGGGTTGGCAGTTAGGTGACTATAATGTTGGCTACATGACTGGTTCCAGATCCTACTCCAGATATCATATTGCCCATCAAAATGAAAGGAAAAAAAATTGCATGGGAACCCTAGCTTAAGTATCTTCTAGGTATTGCTAATTAGAAAGCTGAACACGGGAATGAGGTGTTACCATGTTATTTTTGTAAAGCAGAGTTATGGGAAAATGGCCTATTTAATTTACTTTGCCCTGATTTTTAAATCTGTAACACTTCTGACACCCTAGGTAGTAGTATTGTTTAGCCAGGACTGTGTAGCAGTTGCTATTGAGTCAAGACACATGCCGCAATTTCTTAAACAGTGTACTTCATTGTTGCTGGGTACTGTTTCCTCCTTTTTTTCTGACTGAAATTCAGAATCCAAGCAGGGCTTGACAAATCCTGTCTGCCAGGGCACCTAACAACCCGTTTCTCTGCTCGAACAAGTATATAAAAAAGTATTTGTTCAAACCGTTTTGGACAAATGCCCTGAATCCTGCAATAGTGGCAGTGTTTTGTAAGGTGGTAGTGTTTCTTGCAGGGGGGGTTCTGTAAGAAAAGAGCGTTTCCGTGTGTCTGCTGGGTCAAATATTTATTAATTTAAAACAATGCTTTTGGATTAAAAGACCCTCCATCTTTGGATGTAATGAACAAGGGCAGAGCTGGATCCAAAGCTATTTGCAAAGAGAGGACATCTGTGCCTTGCAAGCACAGTGAGTGAGAACTATTTACCACTTCACAAAGTAGGGTTAGGCAGGATTTAGATGGTTCTCTCACACATCTATCTGTGGATTAGGCATTGTCTGATTACAGTTTCTCTTTTTTTTAATGGTACCTGATTGTCTAGAATCTGAATGTTTCCTCCTAATGGCAAGTATCCAATGAAGTCCAGATGTGTTTCCTCCAGTCTCAAAATGTATGTATTATTTATTCATATGGACTCATATTAGTGTTGGGGCTGAGTGCTAGGAACTTTGCAGCATTAAAAACATACCATTTAAAAGCCAAACTGATCCCAGGACTAGTTCCCTGCATGCCAAGTTAATCAAGTGAATTACCCTGTGTATGAAGTCTTGTCAAGTGAATTGATTCAGATTGATTTCAAGCCCCCTCATATATACCAATTTCTCATTGCTATCAGAAAGAAAATCATGGCCCAAAGGTTAACAAGCCCAGGCTCTGTGAAGTCAAGAGAGAATCAAACTCTAAAGCCCAGAAGCCCTTAAGGAAAAACACTCTAGCCATCTCCTCTTATTAAATGGAGGCAGCTCCCTCCAGTTTGCCTGCCTGGAGGCACCTTCTCTAGGCACCTTGTGTGGGGAAAAGCAATGAGTCGATAACCAAAGTATTTAGATTAAAAAACAATGCATTCAGTTCTACTTGGAAACTAATCAGTGCTTGGTGCAGATCACAGGGCACCAAGGTATATGTCTTGGGCCATTCATTTTAAATAGAATCTCAATGCGAAGGGACCCGGCCTCGATGCAACAGGAACATTTTTGTCTAAAAACTGGAGTAAAAAATGCATATTACTTCTAAACACAAGACTGTTTTTCAGTGATCTAAAAACTAAGGCAGCTGCAACTTCTGAGGCTGTACCTGCGCTTTTTGGACTGTACAAAACACACACATGCACTCACATACACACACACACATACATACATACATACCTACCTCAGCCATTCAGAGCCCCCCACCCCCAACCTCCATTTTTCTCTCAGGAAATGAAACTCCCCAGCTCTCCTCTATCTCTAGGAAAGTTTCCCTTTAGCTCCATCTTCTGGCTTCCCAGTTTATATAATACAAAGGCATCAAAGACCAAGCAATAGTATGTAAGTAGGTGGGAACTGCAACTACATAAATGTGAGGGTACTTCCTTAAAAGTGAAGAAGAAACTGGTTAGTAGATCTCAATACTACTACTTCTTGAAACACTATCAGGACTTGATTAAAGAAGAGCAAAAGAGGATCTGAAACCACTTTGTTTTGCTCTAATATAACTTTAAAATGCCAGTTTTTAGTCATGCTGCTTTATTGCAGATTTACATACTGGCTGGAAGGTATGTTTGCAAAGTTTTCCTTGAGACCCAATCTTCTTGGCTTGAAAAAAATGTGCTGCAGTAGCTCATTTGACTCCATGTATAGTATACTTCTGCATTTACTAGTGGCTGATTGCATGGGAGAAACAGTGGCTGTGGATGCATTAGTACAGGAGTTTTGCTATCATTATACTTTGTAAGGAGTCCAAGAGTTCTGGTTTCACAAACTGCTTACCTGAGCTGAAAAACATTAACATGCCAACTGCTCTAGGAGACAACTCAATGACTACTAGTACTGGCATTGCCTGCTGGAAGCTGTACACCAGCATTTTTTTCTCTGACACTTTCTTCTGTATTATTTTGCCTGCTCCACCTGGTGATCAGACAGAAGACTGCATGATGATAAAGTGAATTTATTTACTGCAAACATCCCCTTCTGCCAGAGACCCAGGGCTTGTGTAATAAAATAAGCTCTCCTTACATGGCCTGTCACAGGATTTTGTTAGTGCTCCGGCAGGAGGTCACTGTGAAAGGAGGGGAACACTTTGTGACCTAATATTTTCTTGGGTTTCAACTACAAGAAGCAGGTAACAGTAACAATAACAACACAAAGGAATATGTTTATCTGGGGAGGACTTTTAACAACATGTCAATGCTTCTATAATCCAATAACTGCTTTGCTTTTTTGTCATTGATTTGCTCTGAATGTGGTTTTGGGCATCTCATTCTGAAAATAGACTACAATGCTGTATTGAAGATTTTCCATTTGTTTTATGTACACCTAATTATACAAATTGCATAATACATAAAGTTCCAAGAATTTGATCCAACATACTCTCCTGCCTTTGGATTTAAAGTATATCAGATCTGGCCTTAAACTACCAAATTGCTACAATAGACTTTGATCTTGTAAACACCTGAACAGGAGAGTGCCCTTACACATGTAACTTATACCATGATCTTCTACAGGTCTGCTCACATAAGTGAAGTGAAACATATACTTAGGTGTTTACAGGAGACAGAAGGGTGTTTTTACAGTACAGGCATACCTCATTTTATTGCGCTTCACTTTATTGCGCTTCGCAGATATTGCGTTTTTTACAAATTGGAGGTTTGTGGCAACCCCGCGTCGAGCAAGTCTATCGGTGCCATTTTTCCAACAGCATTTGCTCACTTCATGTCTCCGTGTCACATTTTGGTAATTCTCGCAATATTTCAAACTTTTTCATTATTATTATATTTGTTATGGTGATCTGTGATCAGTGATCTTTGATGTTACTATTCTAATTGTTTTGGGGCGCCATGAACTGCGCCCATATAAGACGGCAAACTTAATCGATAAATGTTGTATGTATTCTGACTGCTCCACCGACCGGCCATTCCCCCGTCTCTCTCCATCTCATCGGGCCTCCCTATTCCTGAGACACAACAATATTGGAATTAGGCCAATTAATAACCCTACAATGGCCTCTAAGTGTTCAAGTGAAAGGAAGAGTCGCATGTCTCTCACTTTAAATCAAAAGCTAGAAAATGATTAAGCTTAGTGAGGAAGGCATGTCGAAAGCCGAGACAGGCCAAAGCTAGGCCTCTTGCACCAAACAGTTAGCCAAGTTGTGAGTGCAAAAAGATTATGACTCGTTGAAGGCTCAGATGATGGTTAGCATTTTTTAGCAATAAAGTATTTTTTAATTAAGGTATGTACATTGTTTTTTTAGACATAATGCTATTGCACACTTAATAGACTACAGTATAGTGTAAACATAACTTTTATATGCACTGGGAAACCAAAAAATTCATGTGACTCACTTTATTGTGATATTCGCTTTATTGCGGGGGTCTGGAACCGAACCCGCAATATCTCTGAGGTATGCCTGTATATGAAATAATATCAGGCAGGTAGGCAGGGAGGGAGGGACCCCAACCCCAGCCAGCTGTGGGGCAGCTGAGTCTGAGCCAGGGAAGGAAACGCCTTCCTGCCCCCGCCCCCGCTCCTACTTCGCTCAGCCGCCAGGGACCCGCGCAACTTAGTGTGGGAGTTTGGGCAGGAGGGTGAGTGGAAGGTCCTGCAGCCCTGCCAGTGCACCCCAGGGTGGGTAGCCAGTTAGTTAGTCTACCACCAGTAAAATGCGGATGGGCACGCGCCACACCCCTTGGGTCCCCTCGGGGTCTGTGACCACCCCCCCGGCTCCTCAGAGGCCTCTACCCAGATGGAACCCCTGGCCCTTGGCTGTGGGGCCTGCCTGCCACTTCTTCAGGTTCTGGGGAGCAGGAGCATGGCCACCTCCCCGTGTGGGGTCTGCTCCATTTTGGGGTCTCTGGGGTGCCAGCTGGAGGAGCTCCAGGCCACAGTCCAGAGACTGTGCGCCATCAGGGATGGCGAGTAGGAGATTGACTCCTACTACCAGGCCCTTCACCCCCTGGAGGTGGAGGGTAGACCACAGTCGCTTTCCAGGACAAGGGAGATCTTGGGGACCTCCCACTCTGTCCAGTCAAGGGGTTGGACCAAGGTGGTCAAGGACCCCAAGGCCCGCTGCACCAAGGTCTCTGCCCCAGGGGAGCTTTGCAACACGTACGAACCTCTTGCAGCCCCAGTAGACCCTGCTAAGCTGCCAGCTCCGGTAGACAGCACCAGCTCAACTATAGCTACTGCCCTCTCTCTCCTTAAGACAAAATGCAAAGTGTTTGTTGTGGGAGACTCCATCCTGAGGGGGACTGAGGGGGCAATCTGCCGCCCTGACCCCTGAGCCCAGGAAGTCTGCTGCTTCCCAGGAGCCCGTATCCGGAACATTGTGGAGAATATCCCCAAGTTCCTCCGGTCCAGCGACCATGACCCTATGCTCCTTATCCATGTGGGTACTAATTACACGGCTCAGAGCACTCCCAGCTGGGTCATGAAGTGCTTCAGGGACTTGGGAGTGGGGCTAAAGGGTTTGTGGGTGCAGGTGGTGTTTTCTTCAATCCTCCCAGTCTTAGGCTTTGGGCTAAGGAGGGAGAAAAGGATTGAGGTAGTAGCCAAAGACTGTGGCACTGGTGTCATCACGAAGGTTTTGGCTTCCATCACCACAGTCTGCTCTTTGGTGAGAGGCAGTGAGTTGCTAGGAAGGGATGGCCTTCACCTCTCTCTGCTGGGGAGGAGGCTCTTCTCAATCAGACTGGCTGACCTGCTCCACTGGACTTTACACTAAGCCCACCAGGGAATGGGGAGGGACAACCGCCACTGCTGGCCCACTGAACAACCCTTACAAAGCCAGCAGGTCAAGGCACATAGAGGAGCTCACCCCTGCCCCAGCCCTGGAATGAACTGTGGGCAAGGCAAGGGCCCCTAAAGGGACACTTGCCTGCCTGTACACAAATGCCAGGAGTTTGGGGAAATAAACAGGAGGAACTTGTCCTCCTGCTTAAACACAAATAATTGCAGTGTCATAGGGATAACGGAGACCTGGTGGGACTCCACCCATGACTGGACCACAGGTATAGATGGCTATACCCTATACAGGAAGGATTGAATGGACAAAAGGGGTTTGGGTGTAGCTTTCCATGTCAAGGAAAGCTAAGTGTCCCTGCAAGCTGACATTGGCACCCAGGGTGGGTGATTGGAGACCCTCTGGGTTAAAATCCATAGGGAACAAAGCACAAGGGACACAATGGTGGAAGTCTATTACAGACCTCCTACCCAGGATCAAGAGCTTGACTAGGAGTTCACCAGGGAATTGACTGAAGCTGTGTGCTCCCTGGTGCATGGTTGTCATGGGAGAATTCAACTACCCTGACATCTCATGGGAAAAGTGCTCAGCCAAATCAGAATGGTTGCAAAGCTCTCTCACGCGTGGATAAGCTCTACCTGACACAAGAAGTCATCGGGACAATGAGAGGTAAAGCGCTGCTTGACCTGGTATTGGCTATGGGGGAAAACCTAATCAGCAACCTAACAATCGAAGGGAAGCTGGGTGACAGCGACCATGAGCTGATCACCTTCACCATCCACTGTAAAGCTGGCAAGTCAGTCAGCAGCACAGAAGTCCTTGACTTCAGGAAAGCCGACTTTTGACAAGCTCAGGAGGTTTGTAGGTGTGGCCCTAAGGGACCACAACCCAAAGGGGAGGGAAGTTCAGGATGAGGGGTTGTTTCTCAAGGGAGCGATCCTGGATGCACAAGCTAAGTCTATTCCATCTCAGAGGAAAGGCAGCAAGAGGGCACAGCAGCCCCTCTGGCTCTGCAGGGAACTAGTGGACCTCCTGTGTCTAAAAAGAAAGACCTACAAAGGCTGGAGGACTGGATCCACCTCCAAGGAGGAATATTCTGCTCTGGTCTGGACCTGCAGGGAACAAACCAGGAAAGCCAAGGCTGCGATGGAACTCCAACTAGCTACAAGTATCAAGGACAATAAAAAGTCCTTTTTCAGATATGTGGGGAGCCGGAGAAAAAGCAAGGGCAACATCGGACCCCTGCTAAACCAGATGGGGCAACTGAAAACAGTTGCCCAGGAAAAAGCCAACTTGCTAAATGGGTACTTTGCATTGGTTTTTCACCAGACTCAAGGGGCACCCCTGCCCATTACAGCACAGGAATGCCTGGGTGAGGATGATTCCTTACCCTCCATCAATACTGACCTTGTGAGGGAACACCTTGAGAGGCTGGACACCTTCAAGTCAGCCAGCCCTGACAGCTTACACCCCAAGGTACTCAAAGACCTGGCAACCATCATAGCCCAGCCTTTGGCACGGATCTTTGAGAACTCCTGGCGCTCTGGTAAAGTGCCTGAAGACTGGAAGAAGGCCAATGTGGTGCCTATCTTCAAGAAGGGGAGGAAAGTGGATCTGGCAAACCACAGGCCCATCAGCCTGACCTCTATTCTGGGGAAGGTCTTAGAAAAGATTATCAAAGAAGCCATTCTTAATGGACCAGCCAATGGCAGCATCCTGAGGGATAGCCAGCACGGGTTTGTTGTGGGTAGGTCTTGCTTGATCAATCTTATTTCCTTTTATGATCAAGTGACACATCACCTAGACAAGGGAGAAGAGATTGATGTTGTATATCTTGACTTCAAAAAAGCCTTCAGTCTGGTATCCCATGATTACCTCTTGGCAAAACTGGCCAACTGTGGGCCTCAGCTTCACCACAATCCGCTGGCTCGGGAACTGGCTCCACGGTAGGATGAGAGGGTGGTGGTGGATGGAAGTCAATCGTCATGGTGCCCTATGACCAGTGGGGCCCCTCAAGGCTCTGTCCTTGGGCCAACACTATTCAACATCTTCATTAATGATGTGGACATTGGTATCAGGAGCAGACTAGTCAAGTTCACCGACGACACCAAACTCTGGGGTAAAATGTCCACACCTGAGGATAGGAGGGTGATTCAGGCAGACCTTGACAGGCTCAGGAAATGGACAGACGAGAACCTGATGGTGTTTAACACCAAAAAATGCAAGGTTCTCCACCTTGGGAGGAAAAACCCACAGCATGCTTATAGGCTCAGCAGTGCTACGCTGGCTAGCACTACTGACGAAAAGGACTTGGGGGTCCTGATTGACCACAAGATGAACATGAGCCTTCAATGTGATGCTGCAGCTAGTAAAGCAAGCAAAATGCTGGCTTGCATCTATAGATGCTTCTCAAGCAAATCCCGGGACGTCATTCTCCCCTTGTACTTGGCCTTGGTGAGGCCGCAGCTGGAGTACTGCGTCCAGTTTTGGGCTCTGCAATTCAAAAAGGATGTGGAGAAGCTTGAGAGAGTGCAGAGGAGAGCCACGCACATGAACAGAGGTCAGGAAAACAGACCTTACGATGACAGGCTGAGAGCCATGGGGCTCTTCAGTCTGGAAAAGCGCAGGCTCAGGGGTGATCTGGTGGCTGTCTATAAGTTTATCATGGGTGCTCATCAGGATCTGGGGGAATGTCCGTTCACCAGAGTAACCCAGGGGATGACAAGGTCAAACAGTCACAAACTCCTTCAGGACTATTTCAGGCTAGACATAAGGAAGAACTTCTTTACAGTTTGAGCCCCCAAGGTTTGGAATAGACTGCTGCTGGAGGAGGTTCAAGCACCTACTTTGAACACCTTCAAGAGAAATTTGGATGTTTATCTTGCTGGGATCCTATGACCCCTGCTGGCTTCCTCCCCTGGGGCAGGGGGCTGGACTCGATGATCTCCCAAGGTCCCTTCCAGCCCTAATGTCTATGAAATCTATGAAATCTAACTGAATTAAGTCTGATAGGGTGCAGGTTACTCCTATTAAGTTACATTAGATAGACAACATACTTTTTCATAGATTTCATAAATTTCTAGAATTGGAAGGGACCTGACAGATCATTGGGTTCGACTCGCTGCTCCAGGCAGGAAAGAGCGCTGGGGTCAGGTAACCCCAGCCAGATGCCTGTCTAATCTTTTCTTGAACACCTCCAGAGTAGGGGAAGGCACCACCTCCCTTGGAAGCCCATTCTATATTTTGGCAACCCTCACCATAAATGATTTCTTCCTTATATCCAATCTAAATATGTTCTCCTCTAGTTTGTGGCCATTATTCCTGGTAACCCCAGGGGCACCCTGGTAAACAGAGTGTCCCCTATTCCCTGCTGCCCCCGCGATGAGTTTGTAGGTAGCTACAAGGTCACCTCTCAGCCTTCTCTTGCGGAGGCTGAAGAGATTCAGATCCCTCAGTCTGTCTTCATAGGGTCTTACCTGCAGGCCCTCAGGTATACTCCTCGTGAACAGCATTCTTTGAAAGTGGTTCCTCTTTTCAATTTTATCAATCCTATTTGACACTTTTTCTAGTTCATAGCTAATCATTGTTCCTGGCTTGCCTTTGATATTTGAACCCAAGAGATTTCAGCTGGTACTGAAGTACTATTTGTCTAAAACTTCTGGGGCAGGACTATTACATTAAGTCATGGCTTATTTATGACCATAAAACAAAACCTGTCTCACACAGAAAATGAAGGCATGGCAGATTAGGAATTACATTCCTCATGGAAGTGTACACCTTTCCAACTCCTCCAACTCAAGAATGATACCAAAAATTTATTGTTACTTAGATGGCATGTTGCTGTTTAGCTGCCTGTTTATAGACATTGGAGTATTTTTGCATATCTTTTCTTCAACTTAGTAATGTTTTAACCCTTGTATAGGTCTGAAATGTTCCAGGTACCCCAGCTCTGGATGCATTTTAGGTGTCACTATATGCACTACATGCAAACTATGCATGCATGTTATTCTTTACAATGTTACTATTTTGCCATATGAAGTTAACAGAATCTAATAAGATAATCAAATGTGTAATGTATGAAAGAAATACTTTGGAAAGGCTATCCAAATAAAAAAGCCGATCAATTTAATGAACTGGAAATAAGACCATAAGCAATCCTAATCAATTCCATATAACACCAATAGTAGTATTGCTTTAAACAGTTTACCATACACTATGGACCCAATTCTGTAAACTGTAAACTGAGGCAAGCTTCTGTGTCTACAAAGAGCTCCCTACAGGCCTGGAGCCTACATGAATATAGTCACTCAGCAGTGAGAGAGAAACAGCAAATTTAAGATACCACAAATTGTTCCCTCTTCAGCTTAGCTGAGAGTGAAGCACACACTGTTCCATCTGATTTCTCCTTTTTATTCTATATAAAGACAACCAGCTGGTCTGATAAAATAAGTATTTTCTTGAATTCTGAATCACCTGACTTTGGCAGGCTAATGCAGTTCAAAATCTGCATGAATATGTTTAAAAACAGGAACTGAGTGAACATATTTTTCTTTTTTGTAAAAAATATTTAGTATTTATAGCACAAGGATAACACAATAACTAAATCAATACATAAATCTGACTGGGATTTTCAAAGGGGAAGTTAAGTGCCCAACTCCTGCTATCATGTTGCAGTGGTCCCTCTTGAACACCTGTGTAAAGACCAGCCTGTGTGTTCCCATTTGCTTTATGGAATCATAGGGTTGGAAAGAGCCTCTGAAGGATCATCTTGTCCAGGCCCCAAGCCTAGGCTCAGGATTCACTTGTCAAAAAGACTGTCCTGAGCTAGATTCAAACTAACAGTACTACAGCACAACACAGAGTACCAAGTGGCTCACTGCTGTTGCCCATGTCATGGACTCAAGTCAGTCTAAGAGCCAGTGGTGGATCCAGAGAGAGTCCAGTGGAATTGCTGGACTGCTTTTGGACTGGACCATGCTGTGGGAGCCTCTGGGGACTTTTTAAAGCCCCAATGCAAGTGAGACTCTCCCCTCCCTTCCCTTGTCTGCTCAGAGGCCTGACACTTTTTCTACTGTCCTGGGGGAAGCCTCAGAGTGGCTCCTGCCTATTCCAGCTGGGCTGCACAGTGGCTGGGCTCAGTTGGGATAGTGACAGCTGCAGAAGCAGCAATGATTGGGGAGGGAGGGTCCCCCCTCCCTGAATATTTTCCCAGGGCAGGGTAGAGGATCCCAAACCTATACCTATTATTATTATTATTATTATTATTATTATTATTATTATTATTATTATTATTGCTGCTGCTGCTGCACTGTCTCATTTCCAAATGAGCTTAAATCCCATTCAGCCCAGCTGGCATGGGCAGAAGCAGCTGTGAAGCTTTTCCCAATCATGGGACAGTGAGGAAAGCAGTAGCAGGTGGGGAAAGGGATATGACTTGACCATGGGGAAAAGGAAGGGGGATGGGCAGCTTCTTACCTTCTTGGAGGACTTAAAAATGTTCCTGGAGGTTCCTGCTACTTGGTTTGCCTGTAACAATGAGTGGGGGAAGACGAGGTGGAGAGAAGCTGAGAGTGGGGCATGCAGCTAGCCCTGAAGCACAGGTTGCTGCTCCTACAACCCCCCCTTCCCAACCTGGATCCATCCCTGCTCAGATCTAAGGGAGCCAGAACAGTAGTTCCAAGTAGAGGGATTTCTTCCCCTCCCTCCCCCGACTCATACAGCTATTTCTTGTTGGGTGCTGCGTGGTGATCAAGGTCCTTGGGACTGGCTAGGAGCATGAGACGGTGGTGGTTGCAATTTTCTATTGACTGCCCTCTCCTTAACTCCCTGGAATATCCTCCGCTACTTAGTGAAGTTACTTGCTGCTCCATGAGATCCTTCGACAGGAAGTGGGAAGCTCTTGAAGCAGTCACAGTGCTGTGGATGCAGCACCTGGAGCCATCAGGTGAAAACTCCATGATCCCAACCTCACTGTTTCCTGCCCCAATGAAGGATGAAGAGAAGAAGGGGGAAAAGAACAGGGGGAACAAATCAACACAAAGAATGATTTTACTTTTTTTGCCGTTTTTCTTACCTGTGTACACTTGAGGAGTCTTAGTTATTCTGGAAGCTTTTTTCTTGTTTAACAAATGTTGGGAGTTAAATGGATAATGGAAAAAGGCAAGCAAATATCCTGCCTGCTCCAGACTCCTGACTGTCTGGGCATTTTTACGCATGCTCCAGAAGGCATGGGGAGGGGTGCTTTAATTAGCAAGCTGCTGTAATTATAAGCACCCAAGCATCACATGTGTGTCCCTGTGCTGAAAAACAGCGGCGGGGTGCTTTGAACTAAAGCTTATCGAACAAGCTTTAGTTCAAAGCCCCTTGCCACCATTTTTCAGTGTGGCATAAAACCTGCCAAGCTTCAAGAAGATTGGTCCAGGGTTTTGGGGGGAACTGTACCTCAAATTCTTGAAAGCCATGTCACAGCTGTGTGTTACATCACAGGGGGTTGAAAACTGCAGGGATGGTGGCCCCTGGTAAGGCCACAAAGCCTGCCAAGTTTCAAAGAGATTGGTGCAGGGGTTTTGGGGGAAATGTACCCCAAATTCTTGAAAGCAAAACTCCTGTCACTTCTATGTGTTACAGCACGGGAGGGTCAAAACTGTAGGGCTGGTAGCTCTTATTGAGGCCACAAAGCATGCCAAGTTTCAAGAAGGTCGGTGCAGGGGTTTCGGGGGAACTGCCCCTCAAGCTGCAGACAAGCAAAACTCGTGTCATGGGTGACCCTGTGTGTGTTAAGGCACAGCGGGGTGACAGCTGCAGTGATGGTGGCCCCTGCTGTGATGCCTGCCAGCTGTCGAGGAGATCGGTGCACGGGGGCCTGGGGCCCTGCACCCCAAGCTGCTGACAGGCAAAACTCATGCCCTGGGTGCTTGTGGGACTGACTGTGTCTGTCTTGGGGCAGTTGATTCTCTGTATTGATTCTTTCCTGTCCTTAAGCCTGGTTGTAGGTCCTGTGTATTGAGCTGGTTCCTGAGTGAATCATGACTGATTGGTAACTGGTAACACAGTAGCTCAGCAGCCAGGCCTGCAGCAGTGTCTCCCCTCCCCGCCCCAAGACAGACACAGTCAGTCTCATAAGCATCTATGGCACGAGTTTTGCTTGTTCTCAGCTTGAGGCACAGTTCCCCCAAACCCCTCCACCAATCTTCTTGAATCTTGGCAGCCTTCATTCTCTCTGTAGAGTCTATCATCCCTGAAATTTTCATCCAAATCGAACAAAAAACAACAAAGTTATAGGTATTTTATTGTTTTCCCATTATACATTATGGTCGGATCTCTGGGGAGGTTCCGAAGCGCTTCGGGAAGCTGAAGAAGGCGGCGCTTGGACCTGGACGTGCTGCTTTGCACCCCAAAGCATCCGAAGCTTTTCCGGATCCAAAGTTCTGTCTGAAGCCTCGCACAGCCCTACTAATTAGGTATTACCGAACCTTTGACGTGGTTATAATTGCAGTAGCAATTTCAATCCACACTCAAAAGTTTAGGGATTTATAATGTCTTTTTTTTCAAATTTTCTCGGTATTTAATGATGCAATAACACATGAAATATAAATTACCTCCGTTTTCCATCTTGCATATAGGAGAGCCATTGGCTAATGGCCAAATCCTTTCATTTTGATGGTGAAAACAGTGTAAACGTGAATGTTGGTGCATCTGGTCATTTTTAGGGCTTGTACCCTGGTCTAGTCATTTCAGCATGTTTCATCTACTGTAAATATGTTTGTCAATGGGTTCTTTCTCTGTACTCTGTCTCCTATCTCAGTCTTATATGGTTAGAGAGCTCCTTGTTATATGGGCTTGGGTAGCTCCCAAAGCCACCTCACACACTGGATACTTTGCTACTGGTCTGCTGTAGTAATACAAAATCACTCAGAGCAACCACTTCACCAGTTTGGTTCATTTGAGAAATAAGAGTAGTGTGATCTTGAGGCAAAGTAGGTTTCTGCATGCTGCCAGGATTCCATTGGATTATTTGAAAAATCATGCCACCACCATGCATAAAAATACTACAATCTGCAATAAGGCTCATGAACAGCATGGAGCTCCTATGTGGAACTCTAAAGGAAGTTTCTTTTTCTTTGTAGTCAGCAGGAAGTTAGAGCCCAAAGGAAGCTGCCTAGATTGCAGCATGTGCATAATTTCAGGGGGAAGAAGCAGGATCTGGTTCTGATTTCATTAGTATTAGTTTAAATGTGAAGTAACCCAAACAGGCTACTTCACATCTCAGTGAGTGCGAGCTTAGACTCCGGTCCTATGTCTCTGCAACATTTCTAACAAGCCCTCAGTTTTGTAGCTAGCATGTCAGTAGAATCAATTTCAAGGTGAAGATGCATAGGACATGCACAAGATTTGGCATGAAAGACTGCAGACCATATGCTAGAAAGCACTGCAAACTCCTCTTGCATCATGTAGAGGGAGTTTCCATGCAGCTGTTTCCTACACACTATACTGAAAATTAGGCATGGTCTACACTTACAAGTTTTGCTGGCATAGGTATGTTAGGTATGTTAGTGAGGAACATGATTTCCCTCTTACTCCCTGAGCAACACATATCCTCTTGCAAACACTTGGGGGTAAATCTAGTTAATCAGACAATTAAAAAGTCTATTGTCAGGATATCTTACTCCATTTGTGCAACTCTAGAATTTACTAGAAAAAGAAATGACTCTCACTGGTATAATTTGTGTAGAGAACATGGGGAATTTTGGTCTTATTTAATGAATAACTTATGTGACTTTCTCCTCAGTTCTGTGAAATGCTAGCACTCAAATGGTTAATTTCTTCTCCCATGCAGAAGAATAGGAGGTTGGTGCTTGTCACACAGATATGTCTTGGCTGTTATGAAAGCTGCCTTTCCACTAAGAGTGCTTGCTGGTGCACCTTGACCAGTCCATCTATACCAACAAATCCTTTCACATGTAGACAATGCCTTAATGACATTTAAGAACACTACAAAACTCGTTTGAATATATTTTTCTTACGTCATGGATGAAGAATGTTATTCATCCTGTGACTGTTCCAAACAGAATAAACTGTGGTTGCCAAGGGACGGTCATGAAAGCATATGTCCTCAACTGCTGCATTTTTCAGAAGGTTCTCTGATTTAGCAGAAAGGTGTATACCAGGGGTCAGCAACATTTTAGGGCAGAATGCCAAAAGTATCCATAACCTCAACTTGTAAGACGTTGGTATGCCAGGGGCAGGCAGCAGGGGAGCTGCAAAGCTCCCAGTCCTTGTTGTGGAGCCCCCTTCTCCACTGTCCACCCTGAGGAACACATGCCAAGCAAAATGGGCAAAAGGGCTGGTTGACAAGGGGGTGGGGGTGGGGGTGGAAACCTGGCAAGGGATGCAGTCCCATCTGCCTTGCGGGGGCATATCAAACCCTACCAGACTTTTCCCTGCTGGAGTGGGGGTGGGACAGCAAGCTTAGGCTGAGGGGGATTAAATCCCCCTGCTTCTCCTCTCCCACCAGCAGAGAACCCCAGCTGGGTCTGCCTGGCTTTTCCCCCCTGCTTGAGGCTCAGCACAGCCTGGATCCCCCACAGGCCCCCTCCCAGCCAGGGGGCAATCTTGTTGCACCTTCCCAGTTGCCAAGGTTGGGCTTTCACTTGGGGCAGCAAAGCCCAGATTGGAGGGAGGGAGGGGAGTAAAACCGGTGCCATACCCAGGTAGGGAGACTCACAGAGCAGAGCAGATGGATCACAGTGGTAGTGTTTTCATCCTGGACATGAGCTCTGCAGAGCAGAGGGATCCAGGCTGGAGTGGGGACAGAGAAGAGGCTTGGGCGTGTCTCTGCTAGTCTGGGGCAGAGTGGAGCCGAGCATGTAGCTGGGGGAGCAGCTCATACTTTCATAGTTTCTAGGGTCGGAAGGGACCTGAACAGATCGTCAAGTCCCACCCCCTGCCCTGGGGAGGAACAAGTGCTGGGATCATAATACCCCAGCCAGATATCTGTCCAACCTCCTCTTGAAGACCCCCAGGTAGGGAAGAGCACCACCTCCCTTGGGAGCCCATTCCATAGCCTGGCAGCCCTAACCATAAAGTGATGCCTCCTGATATCAAGCCTGAACCTACTCTCAATCAATTTGTGGCTGTTATTCCTTGTTAGCCCAGGTGGTGCCCAGGGGAACAGAACCTCACCTATTTTCCACTGGTTCCACCAAGCTCCTGCCTGGCAACCCCTTCTACCTGCTGAAGGGAGGTGCCTGTGCTGCCCGCAGCCCCTGCAGTGGTGTGCGTGGTGCAGGCTTGCCCCAGCTGTATCAGGAGGTGGACAAGGGTGCCAAGAAGCCAGGCAGCACAATGCTGGAGGCTGAGCCAGGCCACGTGCCCGGCTCCAAGGCAGACGGGCACAAGGGCTCCATGGGCAGTGAGGAGCTGGCTGCACCCACCGCATGGTACTCACTGTGCTACCTGCCATCCTCTGGGTTGCCAGGTGCCAAGCTGGGCGCACCCTGCTTGCTCTTCCCCTACCTGGTGGTGGTGGCAGCACAGCATGGCCTTGTGTGTCAGGTGTGGAGCACTACCCTTACAGCTTCCCACTACTGCTGCTGTCAGGGGAGCTCACCCTTGCCATACTAGTTGGCACTGCCAGTGCTGCCAGAGCCACCGAACTGCAGTCAGCCATTGGGCAGACAGACAGTGGCAGCAGGGAATCTGTAGGGGTAGTGCTCTGCACCTGGTACACAGGGCTGTGCTGTACCGCTGCTGCCGCTGGGCTGGGGAAGAGTGAGCAGGGCTTGGCTCCTGGCTTCTTGAGGGATGGCAGGTAGTAGTGCGGTGAGTACCACATGGTGGCAGTGGATGTGGCTAGCTCCTCCTTGCTGCCCAGAAAGCCCTTGCGCCCATCTGCTGTGGAGCCTGGCACGTGGCCCAGCTCCACCTACAACACTGTGCTGGCCAGAATTTTGGTGCCTTTACCTACCTCCAGGTGCTGCTGGGGTATGCCCGTGCCATGTGTGCCACCGTGGGACCTGGTGCCGGGGCTAGCCTGGGCACTATTCTCCAGTGGGTAGAAGGGGCTGCTGAGCAGGAGCTGCTCCTCCAGCTGTGTGCATGGCTCCACTCTGCCCTGGGCTGGTGCAGACACACACTCAAGTCATTCCCCCCTTCCCCTCCAGCTTGGGTTCCTCTACTCAGCAGGGCTCATATCCAGGATGGAACCACCAGCCCCACGATCCCCCTGTGCTCTGCTCTGTGTGTTCCCTCCTGGGCTTGGGGCCAGTTTTGCTCCTCTCCTTCCCCACAATCTGGTCTTTGCTCCTGGGCTGCCACAAGTGAAATTGCTCACCCTAGGATCTAGGAAGGCACAGCAAGTGAGCCCCCTAGTTGGGAAGGGGGTTGTGAGGGTCCTGGGCTATGCTGAGCCCCGAACAGGGGGGAAAAGCCAGGCAGACCCCAGTTCGGGTCCCATGCTGGTGAGAGAGAGGGGATACGGGGGTTTAATCCCTCTCCCACCTTCACCTGAGGTGCTGCCTGTGCTGTGGGCTGGCCACATGCCGTACCGCTCAGGGAGAAGAAGCCTGCAAAGGGCTGCTTCCCCCCTTCCCCCTCCAGGCACACCCCAACTGAGGTCCCTGCAGGCTGGGGTGGGGGTTTTAACCCCTCCCCAGTCATACTCAACCTTCTGGGGCCTGGCCACGACATCCCCCTCCTCAGCTTAGCTTCCCCCCAGCCTTCTGGACACTGCAGAAGGGAAGGGGGGGCTTGCTTTAGTGCTCCTTGGCTTCTAGCCTAAGCCACTGCAGACATGTGCCTACATTTCCAGAATCAAAAGTGAACATCTATTCACTGGCTCATTGGGTCAATCTACACAGGCTAGACTAACCTGCAAAGATTGAATAAATTCAGGCTTGGGCTTTTTGAATGTCTGTACTTAGCCATTAAGAGAGAAAAATGTAAATAACTCCACAGTAAGGAAAAAAAATCACTTTTGATCAATCAGTGCTTCTTTTATGGCCCTTTGATCGCAGAGGAAAAAGAAAGGATCATAGAAAGCTGGTGTTGAAATTCAGATTTTGTTTGGATGCCAGAATCCTAAGGAACTGGAGTATATATTACTGCTATAGCCTTCCAAATGCTGAGATCATTGCAGCTTTTGATGATATTCTGCAAAACAGAGGACTGGAAGGGACCCTGTGTGTCAAAGAGTTTTTGAATGACAAGACCAGATCTCCATTTGTGTCATTATATAGTGTAACTATATGAGTCCCATATGGTTGAATACACAGTACCTCTGCCCCTCTAGAAACATAATGTTTCCTATGTATGTTTGTTGTATTGATTTACATTTCTTTCACATTGTTAACTTGTTCCAGATTTTGTTTTAATGCTGTCTTGGATCTCTCTCATAGAAACACAAAATTAAATACATGGACAACTATAACAAAATATGTTAAAATGCCCCACTGAGTGAGCTGAAGCAACTCTTTTCAACATTTTGTACTTAGAATGAACAAATTTTGAACTGTCATTGCACCTGATATGTATTCATTGCAGAAAACAATTCTTTATTTGAATATAGTAGAGCAGAAAATGCCCCTTTATTCATTTGATGTACATTAAATATCTTTGTTTATTACATGGATGATAGGTACTTGGCAGATAAATTTATAAACAGTTCCACGTTTTATAGATTGATACTGTACATAGTCATCCTACACAGAGCATGCCCTTTCACAATTATACAAATAGGTTTCCTTAAGGGACTTTATCAAAACACTTGGTCAAACAGTTTGGCAATTGGTAATCTGACACAAAGGAGCATACCAGAAAGATGAGTTCACAATTGTACCAGCTGTACTTGGAATGAAAACTCCAGAAACCTGCAAGTGAGACTTTATCAATGTACACACATGCAAACACATACACATAGTAATGATGACTGTAATCTGCCTTACAGGAGATCATACAGAGCAGGAGGGAAAACAAAGAAAACGTCAGGACCATTGCCAAGATCTCATTGTAAAATAGTGGATCTGAAAGCGAGTGTGTGTAAATGGAAATTTAACTTAATAATATCTTAGTACCCTATATACAGTATATACACAACATCATGTTATGAAATACAGTAGCAGAACTGCCTTGGATTTTTCTTGACAGTATATAGGTTAGTACACATCTGTGTTTTTTTTATATGTTGAAAACAGCATGCCAAATTCTGTTCCCAGTTGCCTCACTGCAATGCCATTGATTTCTAAGAGCAGAATTTGGCTTGGTAAAAATTGAGAGCAAGGACATATTTTTCTTTTGTTGTTTGGATCTAAAAGATACTGATTAATTACCAAGAATCAGTACTTCGACTATATCCGTAAATTATAGTGAAGACATAGTTATATTTTCAGTACCAAGTGCTGGATGACTACTTTGGCATGCACAAAGCTGGAAATTAGTTTAGGAAAGTTTGCATTGTAAAACATTGATTGTTTTGACAGTTTGTGGGTCTTAAATGTCAAATATATATTGTGTCCACATACAAGTTACATTTTGGTTGTTAGAATTTTACCCCAAGACAGATGGCAGTAAAAAATACTCTTTTATTTACAAAATGGCTGGACAGAGAAAGTGATCAACTAATTCATGAGGTTTGCAATCTCAGAAGCTTTTGCAGCTTCATATCAAGTTGGGAGCCTCACCACCTTCATGGGGACCTCACAGGCTAACATTTAAAAATTCAACCACTAGCAAATCAAATTCTTCCACTCCCCAGGAAGCAGAAAAGTGGCTTTCAATGCTGCTCTACAAGTGATCCTGCATTTAACTTTTTAATTAATTAGAACAGTGATTTTGAACCTGGGTGCCAGGACACCCTTGGGTGCTATGAGATCTTTTGAAGGGTGCTGCAAGGTGTGAGGAAATAGATGTGAGGAGGCAAGTGCAGATTCAGGCCAGTCCCTGCCTAGCTGCTGTCCTGCCCCAACTCCCCACCCTTCTGCAAGGAGGCATGCTTTATAATAAATGAGTTTTTGAAATGGGGTGCTGTTCAATTCACAGAAGTTACAGATGGGTGCCCCAAGTCTAAAAAGGCTGAGAGCCACTGAATTAGAAAGAAGGTAAAGCTCCAAACCTGCAAGCTGTTCCAAGCATGGCTGGCCCACAATTTTTTGGGCCCCCTGGGAGATATAGTTTTGGGGCCCCCTGATCCATCGAAAAATCAGAATTGCAGTTAATTGCAGTATAAACTCACTGAAATAAAATAGTTGGGGCCGGGATGCACGTGGGCTGCACTGCGGGGGGTCCGTGGGGTGGGGGAAGCACGTGCTGGAGACGCTTGGGTTCCCTCCTTGGGGCCGTGGTGGGAATGGAGCTGGGAACTCCTCCCCAGCTTGGCCAAGAAGGGGCTCCCTGCCTGCATCGAGCCCTTTAAACATGGCGCAGGTGGTGGGGGGAGAGCAGGACATGGCCCCTTGGCTGCAGGGTCCCCCCATGGCTGCAGGTTCTGCAGGATAGGACTAAGCAGGCCTGGTTCCAAGTGATTTCAGTAGGAATCTGCAGAGAATCACACTAAAAACAATTTGCAGGTCTGGGAGCTAATCTCTGGTAGCTTCCTTGCCATAGGCAATGTGCTGCTGCAACTGACAATGGCTGGTGCTCCCACTGCAGCACTGAGATTTTTCTCCCTCTCCCCTCCTGAGGCCCACCCCCAAACCTACCTTACTGTCAAAAAAATAATTAAATTAAAATTGAAAATTCACCATACATTGGATGTTGTTTACACATGTCTGATATTGATTTTAACAACATTGATTGTCAATCTAAATGGTGATTTTCTTTTAATTTTCTTTTATTTTTTTATAACTGCCTTTTCAACAGACCGTATTAAAAGCTGCAGGCTATGGTGACCAACCAACGGTGTTTTTTTCCCTTGGCATTAGAAGATCCAGTGTGGACAAAGGGTGCTGCTCTAACAGCACTATTGTACCCTGTTATTTATGTTAATTGTTAAGAATAGATTGAAATTGAATGCACCAACTCAAGGGTGACAATGAACCAAACCAGGGGTAGATTAGTTCTGTTGTTTTTAATCTCATTAAAAATGTGTTAGTTTTCCAGTTAGCAAGCATGCAAGAGGTCATTTCTGTGAAAGGAGAACGTCCTTTCTCCTGCTGACTTCAAGTGAATGCCCAAACACACAGACACTCTCTCCTTCTTCCCCTAGAAACATGCCAGTGGGGGGGGGGAAATTACTGGCAACTAGAGAAGGAAAAGTGCAATAAATACCAGAGCTATAGCAAGATTTCTTCCCACCCTTATTGCTTGAGTGCACACTGCAGTTTTTCAGGGTGGATTCACTTGAATTCTAGGAGGAATTGTGCTAGCCTACATTCATCACTGAACTACAGTTTTGAGCATGTTAATAATTTATTGAAAGATACCCTGGCAATGGCTCTGTCTCTGCTGGTTAAAGATTGCTGATAAACAATGTAGCCATAGAACTTTACATGAACAACAACAGGTATGTATGCAGAAACAATGAAAAACATACAACACAGAAACAAGACATAGACATTTTCCCATATATTACACACAGGTTAATATGCCAAGGTCTATACAGAACATTTTTCAAAACATATTTTGCTCTGAATAAGAAAAAATAGGATTTTATACTCAATTTTAAACATCTCAGTGTGCTGAGCCAAAGCCTTCCCCATATTCACTGGCACAGGACTGATGCTTCTATATGGTTTGTTGCTTCATATTTTGGCACAGTGTGGTTAAGGGAGGGATGCAGTGAAGCCAAAGCTTATTTTTCAGACAATCATAGGAGTTCTCTTCCAATGATATCTGAATTAATGGCGAACTAAGAAAATTCTTGGCACCACAGCAGTTTAAGGCATGAAGAGACAAACAAAGCATTTTGCTAGAAGAAATGTAGTGTATTTTGTGTTCATAATGTGGAAAACAGCAATCACTGGCATTGCAAATTAAACTCAATGTTAAAAATATTTTTTCAAATATACTCTGTGGAATATACCCAAATATATATTCTGTGGAATATATCCCATATATCCATATGTAATGGGTGTGCTCACAGCACTTTGTAAGAAATGATGTACAGAACCTATCAGTGACATGCAGGCTAGGGTTGTACTGCTGAGCACAGATCTAGGGGGTTCAAGTTCTGGCAGGTGCCTACAGTTAGAAAGCAAGAGGGAAAGAATATCATTAGATCCCTTGGATACAAGGAGAAATGAGCAGATGTGACTGGTCAGGTTGAGACCAGTAGAAACTACAGTGTACTACTGTTGTTCCTCTCTCACTTCTAAACTGATGGATGAGAACCTGTAGATTAGATAAAATAGGGATTTGTAAGCTAGAGTAAGGGGCAAGAATTAATAGCATTTCAATCACATGCCTTCTAAAAGATCTTTGATATTAAATTTATATCTAGAGGGAAGGTGTAAGACAGGGACAGTACTATTTTGTGGTGAGTCTCTCTGGTCCAGAACCTGTGGCTGCTAAGTAACCTAAATCTTTGTCTTTGGTATCCAAGTATGAAGTAGCAATTTCATTTGTGATTCTTCTCACTGACCTTCTTATAGGTATAACATTGACCCTAAAAATTAGAGTGCTCCTATTTATTGACTCTCTACTGCACCAGGAATCTGCCCTTGGTGCAGTAGACCCTTATACAAATTTAGGGTAGAATGACTACACACAGTCACTGCTTCCTGCATCTTTATTTTCCATTGCATAGGAAGCACTCTTGGGCTATCCTAGGCTAGCCTGTAAATGTAGAGGAACACCAGTGGAAAACCAATATAATTAAGAGAAAAATTGTTTGGGCTGTTCTGTCTTTTTCTGTTTCCTGTATACTAAACCTCTGGATCAGTGATTCTTGACCAGGTTGCAGGGTTCCTCCTTGCCCGGCTGATCCCCCACCTGCACTGCCTGGCCCCTCTGCAAGGAGGTAACCCCTGTAACATATAAATTAGTTTTTCAAATTGAGTGCTACTCAATTCACAAAAGTTATGGGAGGGTGTCTTGAGATCAGTGTGGGGTGCTTTGAATCTAAAAGTGTTCAGAAGTACTGCTTTGGATAAAAGGAAAATCCTTAAAGTAAAATAGAGTGCTCTTTAACAATCTTAAGATTCCAGAGCAGGATTACTGCTCAAGGATTCTCCTACTTCCAAGAAATTAAGTTATGAACAGGTCAGCAGAGGAAAAGTAAAGGATGCAAACAAAAGTAACATGTCTACCGCTTGAATGTGCTAAAAATAACAAACAGGCCACGTGGCAGAACTTAGGAGGATGATTTCAACACATGGACCATTACAGATACATAGACGTTGTTCTAAAGTGCAGACTGGAGCAGGATAGATATAGTTTTAGCAGATTTATAGGTAGCAATGTCAAGTAACACTTTGATTTAGTTTACAGTTCTGCTTTTGTGTTGCAGACTCACAGACTTACATGTCTGCTGCCAATGCCTTATCACTGCAAGAATATTGTTTTATGTCCATCTGCGAAGGTATCATTCTTGATGCTGTACTTTCTGAACTTACTGATAGTATTGCATCTGCTACTAATACAGGACAGAGCTAGACACTCACAGGTTACTTTGACTGGAAGCAGAAAGCTCAGACTGTCAGACTTGTTTTCTTCTGGAATTTGGCAGCTGAGCCTGCTCCCAGATTCTGGAGGAAATGGATAGCATCTGTGATCCAGCATGAGTACAGTGTCAAGGATTCTTTTTTAAGCCTTGTGATTGAACCTTAATTTTCATTTCCAGCTAAAGATCAAACATGTCAGACAGGCTGTCGTAACCTGGCACCACCTGGGTTCAGTAAGGGAGGTGTGAGGGGATGATGCTCTCATACCTAGCATGTACTGATGAGCATGTGACCTTGTTAAGTTGCTGGAAGGTGAACCCACACAACTGTGCTTCAAGAGCAGGTAGGGAAACTATACAAAGCTAAGGTACCTGGCAGGGAGAGGAAAGAAAAGACAGGACTTCCAGAAAAGGAGGAGGAAACACTCCTCCTAAGTACAGCTGAACCTAATACAACACCGGGGGACTTCCCTTTCTCTCCTTTTTCCCCATCCTAACAACAGACAGGAGCTGCATGGGTCCTCTTAGGACATCTGTGTTGTCTGACTGCCTCTATTAATTAGGTTATCCAGATATAAAATGAGACTAACAGGGTGTTTATAAATGTGTTCAGGGAGGTTGTAGGGCAGAGGGGGAAAGACCCTTTAATTACAGAGGCTCCAAGAACCACGCTAATTAAAGCATCCAGAGCATCATATGCATCAGTGCCCCCATGCTGAAAAATGTCAGTGGGGCACTTTGAACTAAAACTTGTTGAATGAGCTTCAGTTTAAGTGCCCTGCTGCCATTTTTCAGTGTGGGGACACTGATACACATGATGCTGGAGCACAGTAATTACCACATTCCAGCAGATGCAATTAATCGAGTCTGTTCTGACATGCTGTAATTACAGCGCATCAGCGCAGCCTCCCTGCTCATGTATAGGTGCCCACAGAGACCATCTGCCTTCCATAGCTGAACTTGCCTGAATGTTTTTTTTTGTTTTAACTTGTTTTCTATCTTAGTTTCAAAAGAGATGATAACAAACACAGAAACTGGTGTACTACTGGAGTATATAATGAAAGCAAAGGCAATTGAAAAAAGTAAGTGAGGAATGAAGTTTAATAGAACCTATGAGAGGTTCTCCAGTAAGCAAATTAATTTGGGATGAATAGAACAATAAGGAATGAAAAAGTGAGATCAGAGCTGATTAAGAGTTTAAGGGCTTCTTTGGCTACCTTGGGAATGGGCAAAAAGAGGGCCATGGGCATGACATATTTGGAAAGAGCTCTTCTGTATTTCAACTTTGTATAATTGGCCTCAGGGAGGCCAGGTTCCCCATTTTGCTTCAGCCCTGTCCTAAAGCAACTATGAAACTCTAGTTCTGTCCCTCTGGTTAGGAGTTACTGCTCAAGAGTCATTAGAGAGGACATCAATTAAGTAAGCATCCTGTTTAAAGTGAGGAAGGCCTAAAATTAATGTAGCTACCTTAGTTAATATAAATTCAGTAATCTTCCTTTTTCAAAGGGACATTTTGTGATAGAAATTGAATGACAATATCATTCCAATCAAAGATACAATCAGTCAGTTCAAGCCCTATATCAAGAAATCTGGTATTAATACTAGAACTGGCACTAAACAAACACATTTTGTCTCTTTTTAAAATTGAGAATTTCTGTTGAAAATTTTTGACAATTTGAAAGCAGTGACCACTACTGTTAATACCATTACAGTGGTGCCCCACACTTCAAGAGAGATGTGGACAGTTGGGAAAGAGTCCAGTGGGGAGCCACAAAAAGATTAGAAGCTGGAAAGCATAACTAATGAGGAAAAGCTGAAAGAGCAAGGGTTATTAAGTCTAGAGAAGAGAAGAGTAAGGGGAGATATGATTACCACTCTTCAAGTACCTGAAGAATGATTACAAAGAGGGTGGAGATGGACTTTTCTCTATGGCCACAGGGGACAGAATTAGGAGTAATAGCCTCAGGTTTTAGCACAGGATATTTAGATTAGAGATTAAGGGCACAGATAGACATTAGGGCCCTACTCTAACTCATGGTGCTTTACATAAAGCACTGAGTTAAAGTCCCATGGCCCCCTGACGCAACAGGACATCTGTTGGGTTGAGGGGTGGGGTGGGCCTGGAGTTAGCCTTCACCGGCCCTGAACAACAGGCAGGGGTACTCCAGCACCCTCTGAGGAGGCTGATGAGCAGCCCCTGCCCCCCCCGCCCCGGGCTGTTAGCAAGGGAGGGAGAAGGGGAGGGAGTTCCCAGCTGCTGAATGGCCAGAGCTGAGGGAGAGTGGAGGGGAATGAAGACCCCTCGTGTCATGGGCCCTCCCCATCTACCCCAGCTGGGGTACTGGGGATAGCTGGGGGGGGTGGTGAGGCAAGGGGGCTCTGTTTCCCGCCCCCTCCCCCTCAGCTCTAGCCATTCAGCAACCAGGAGCTCCATGGTGGCTGCTCCTGGCTTCTGAATGGCCAGAGCTAAGGGGGAGTGGGTGGGGAAAGGGGTCCTCTCACCTTGTGGGCCCCTTCCCAGCTACCCCAGCTGGGGTATTGGGGGTAGCTGGGGGGGGCCATGAGGTGAGGGGGCTCTATTCCCCATCTCCCCCTCCTCCCCCCAACTCTGGCCATTCAGCAGCTTGGAGTTCCCTCCCTGCTCCCTCCCTTCCCACCCTGCCATGCAAAAAATTAACCCTGGAGGGAACACAAGTTCCCTAATGTGCTCTGCTTTTGAGCACCTTAATGTAATACCTAATTTCACCAGATTCAATTTTTCATGTGATCAGCCATTTTAAAAGCGCTCTGCAACCATGCACATGTGTTATGACATGGCTGCAGAGTGCTTTCAGGGGCCAGATTGCTTGAAAAATGTCACTTTTGTTTGTACCTACAAAAGAACTTTCTGTCTATGAGGTTGGTCAAGCATTGGGACAGGCTACCTAGAAAAATAGTGGAATCTCCATTCCGGGAAATTTTCAAGAGCAGGTTGGACAGGCACTTTGCTGGGATGGCTTAGTCAGGGATGATCCTGGCTTCAGCAGGGGGCTAGACTAGATAACAATGTGAGGTCCCTTTTAGCTCTGCTTTCTTATGATCCTATAATATGTAGCTTTGGTCTTTTCTTTCTACAATGGTCAGTGATGGTGACCTTGAACAACAACTTGAACAAGTCACCGCACTGAACCCTTTAAACTTCACAGCAGCAGAAGGGCAAGAACTCATGTTTTCCTACAGGTTGAACTGAAAGAGAATATGCATTGTTTCATAGCAGTGCAGGGACAATGACAGGCATATGTGATTTACCAATGGCTGTTGATGATCACTCTAAACCTGTACAAAGGCTTCAGATTTCAGAACAAGCTGTGCAGTAAGTACATGGGTGCCATACAACTAATGAATGACACAAGTAGATTTCCCCAAAGTGAAAAAGTATTTCCTTTGTTAGAGGGCTCTGGTGTACAAACACAATCTACTTTGGCTCTTTCTACTACAAGTATGTGTTGTAATTATATAGATATTTACAGTCCATAGCATTTTCTCATGAAGTTGCATGTGATTGACCTTCTTCAACAAAGGTATATTTCAGAGCCTAATTCTCTCCCTCTTTCTAATTTTGAGAGACATAAATGAGGAGAAAGAAGGCAAGGAACATTTTTATTGTCCAATACTCATTATTTGACCCCTATTTGCAAGTGATACCATGTGAAGTCATATCTACCCATGGAGTCAGATACTTCCTTTTTCATGACTACTTATCCATTCTGCTGCCATGCCCCAGCTCATTTGAAAGCTGCTGGCTACATTGCGAATAGGCTGAGTCATGCACTGAAGCTGCTTCAAAGCAAGAAATCCGGGATGCAGCCTAGATTTAGCACAATCACATGCCTTATTTGGGTACTGGGGAAAGTGTGCGGACAGTCTTTTAATAGAAACTCATTATGTTTTTCAATGCAATTAGATTTCAGCATACTAATCCCAAACAGGAGCCATCAATAACTGGCCCTTCCTTTTCTGTGCCCCCTCCCCACTACTCAAAGCACTGCACTAAACACTAGATAATGTAATTCTTGAATGTAGCATACAGAACTGAACACAATATATCACTCTGAACAAGTGTAAGGTGCAACAAAAATGTGATTCAACACTGACTATTGATGATCACTCCAAATCTGTACAGAGGCTTCAGATTTCAAAACAAGCTGTACAATAAGTACAAGGGTGTCGTATGACTAATAAATTACATGGGTGGATTTTCCCCAGGTGAAAAATGGCTACACAGAAGCCAGAATGAGATGCTTTCTTAATTGAACTTTAAAATAATATAAATGCTGTGACAAAGAGGAAAGCTATGAGACTGAAGGGTAAGACTGGCATTCTATCTTGAACCTAGGTCCTTGTGAAAAATAATTATCAATCTCCATTTCAACCCTTAAAGTTAACGTGGAAGTTTATGATTCCCATTTGAGTGTGGGGATGAAAGAGTCACTTAACAGGGTTAAATGTAATTATGTTTTATCACAAACACTGTAATTATTTAAATATTCAGTCACATTTGCTTTTTGGTGTTCACATCTGTTTCCTAAATTTTGTTTCTTTTTAAATCACAATTAAGTTATGAAAATGGAGAAAAATATCAATGCATTTCCAGCAATCATTTAATTTTTAATTTGATCTAAATAAATTATTTGAAAAAATAGTGGAAAATAGCTTTCTTGGGCTGAGTCTTTGGTGCTAAATTTTAATACAGGGCATATATTTGCATCTGAGATGTGACTCCTAGACACAGTATTTTGAAAAGAAACCACACGTGAACTTTAAATGTAATAAGGGGCCTCTCTCAGTTTTTTCTACCTCTCTGAACATAATTACTATGTTCCATCCTACAGCACAAATAGTTTGGACATTATTATTCAAATAACAAGAAGGTATTATTTTTCAAATATTTTTTGGATTCTTCCTTCTTTCTTATTTAAAACGTTGGCCTTCCTTAAATGGCAGATTTTTTTTAGCGGTGATGGTATTATTCATTAAAAGTGATCTGACATGATTAAAATAAATATCCTAAAATTTCCCAGCAAGTTAACTGCTATCTTGTCAACTTATATACCAGGTTTGTTGTTTGAACTTACTCTGAATATTGCATTATCAGGAGGCAGACCCTTCTGCAGCTAATGTGTATAGTCATAACTCCATAAAAAATGAATGACAGCTTAAACTACCTGAGGATATGCCCTTGGTATACTATTTTTAGAAGCACATATATTTATATTTAATTCTTAATCAGATAATATTGCCTTTTATAGGAATAAAGAACCAAAGGGACCTCCTGATTCACCAGGTTCCATCTCCTGCTATTGCAGGTGCATCATCATATGGCTTTTTTCCCCAATATACTATATATATTACACTATTCATTAATTTTTATTCTTTCTTGATGGCTTTTCTGGGAGGTCTGCAGGATTGGGAGCAATCTGAAAGTGTTAAATAAGACAACGCTTAATTTTTAAAAAATGTATACCAGCTGTATGAATGGCTACATGATGGAATCTTGCTGAGCTTCTTAAATTGCAGAAGTGAAGTGGGGTTTTTAGTTTGGTTTTGATTTTAAAGAGAAAGCACTTGGTTCCAGAGGTTCTGATTACACTAAGCAGAGGCTGAAGTTAACCAGTAACTAAATTAGTAGGAGGAACTCTAATACAAAATGTATTATTTAACAACTAAAGGTTACTAGAGGAGTAAGAATTCATAAATGAAATAAAAAAGGACTTTGGCTTACCTCCTAAAGCAGTTTATTTTCATACAGACATTGGCCTTATTCAGAGGATCAACTCGGCTATTTTTAGCACTTCTGGCACCCTGGACAAAGGGATGGGAAAGGGGAGGGAGGCTTCTGTGCCCAGCTGGGGTGCAGGTGGAAGGGTTACCAGTGAGTTGTACCTCACCCTGAGACTTAAAGATCTCACTGCTGCTGCCACAGTGCAGGGTCACTGCACCTTAGCTGCAGCAGCCAACCCAGCAGAGGCACAGGACTGCTGCTGCTGTGGTGGGCTCAGGCTGCAGATGCTGCTGTGCAGGCTCTTCACACACCAGCTGCAACAACCCCTGCAGCACCAGCTTCCCAGTGGACACCATTCTGACTCCACTGATAAATCTGTACTCGGGGCTGGAGATCCCCTTGCCCACCCCAAGTTATGCTACTGGCCTGATTCTTTCCTCACTCACACTGGTTTTACATTAGTGTAACTATTGCCTTCAGAAGAATTGCTTCTACTTACACTAGGAAATATAAAATAGGTAAGACAAAGCCCATTGTTTTAAAATAGTCAGAAAATCCCAGACATGGAATGTCAATATTTCTTAATATGCTCTGGAGGAACCAAGAGTAAAAGTGCTTCTCGAATATTTTTTTAGTATTATTAGTTTTGCTGTTTTTTTGTAGCAATTATTGCCTTCTCCTCAGCACATATAGTTTTAGTATTATGCTTGCAATCATTAATCTCTGTTCTAGATTGAATCTACATAAAATGGTTTCCTGTAAAGAGGCACTACTACCTGTCTATGCCCTTTCTGAGAAAGTAGGAAGTCTCTACTGTTTAAATATAGTCACACAGAGAATCAGTATTCTCAGTACTGATGCAGTATATATAGCTTCCTGTTTAATGCTGCATACATTTATACATGTAAGACTAACAGTTACTGCACTGGTACTGTTAAATAATTGACTTATTGTGATGCTACAGAAGCTCACGATGTTACAGCCAAATCTAGGACATATTTTTAAAGTGATGTGACAATATGCTTGCATTTTTAAACAACTATCTGCATGATTTTATCTTCCTGAATGTGTCTCTTGAAAATGTTTTAAGAGGTAGCTTTGCAGTTTGAAAGATAAAAAGTATTAAATAGCAAAGTATGAAAAGAAAATGTGAGATTTAAAACTTTCTTACAGTGGTTTCTAAACCTCAATCACAGCAAAAATATCTTATTTTGAGTTTGATTTCTGCTATCTGATACCTCACTGCATGCTGAAAATCTGAAGCCTTTGCACTTTTCAGTCAGGAGAGTTGATACTTGTAAGGACAGGGAAATAACTCATAAATGGCTTTTTCCAGTTACATTAACACCTGGGTTCGTGTGTCAGGAAGTCGAAGTCCTACCAGACCTCCGCATACTAGAACAGTAGAAGCTAGGAGAATAGGGATTGCTTTGGTGATGCCAACAAGGGAACCAAATATTAAGTTTCCAAGTACAGCTGCTGCTTTGCATAGTGCATTCAAGAAGCCAAAGCCTGTTGCCCTAAAAGATAAAAAAGAATAAAGTTAAAAATCCATGGAAAATTAAAGCTTTTGGGAAAAATCCTCATTTGGAATAACTCAGTGTAGCTCTGCTAACTTTAGTAGAGTCACACCAATTTACAGTAGCTGAGAATCTTGCCCTTCGATTTTATGACATGAAATCAAACCTTAGTACTCCAGCACTTTATTGAGGCAAATACATTCTGCCCTTTTGCAAACCAGTACATACACTAAATGCCCACGTGCATGACTTTAGTATCTTTAGGCAACAGCTAAGGACACGTAAACTAGAATATAATCACACTATCTTCCAGGGTGGCTAAGGGAGAGAATAGCTTTTGAAACTGGACTGGAAGCCAGTAAGACAAGGAATCCTTCCAACACTTGGGACTTACCATCAGAAAAGGAGACGATAATTTCTCTGTGGTGATTAGAAGCCATTTCTTTCAGATGGTGGGCCTGACAAACAGTACTCCCTGGAAAGGCTGAAGGGGCTTCTTCCTCATCTGATATTGAATGTAATGCCTTTGTGCAAATGAACTGAGAGACTTAAAAACGGTCTTGTGATGGAAGAGAGTGTGGTAGGCCAGTAGGGGGTACCCCTGTGCAGAGACATCCGCTTCACTGCGCCCGGTCAAAAACCAAGCTTCAGATGCCTCCCCAAGGGCATCAACTTCTGGCCACCCTCCTTCCTGGAGCACACCTGCAAGCCTGGGGTAACTGCTGCCACCACCTGGACTCAGGTGTTTGTCTGGGCCCTGTGCCACCTGGGGTACACAGGCCCTGTAGACCTTGGGAACTTGGGGTGCTTCTATTAGCCTGAAGCCTAGAAAGTAGCCTCCTTTAGTCAGCCAAGTCAAGGGAGCAAAAAGGCTTGTCCAGTCCCTCTCAAGCATGTACCACAAGGTTTGCTAACAGATAGCTTTATTGGGTAGAGAGAGTAGGCTTGGGGAGGGGTACAAGTCAGAGAATGTTTAACCCCCCCCCAGAGCAAACAGAAACGGCTTGGCAGCCTTTTGACAAGCGACTAAAACACTAGATTCTGAATTCCCAGCTACATTTCAGGTAAGTTACTCACAAGTCCATCCAGGGGCTGATAGAGCCTGTTTTAGAGGCAGGATGGCTTGCTGGCTGCATCCCCAAAACTTGTCTCCCTCCTTCCAGAAAGAAGGGACTTTTTATATCCTTCTTTTTATATCCTTTATATCCTTATACCTTAGTGATGAGGTATTTTTTATACCTCATCACTAAGTTCCCACCACAAACCAGTATCCTCAGACCATGGCTGATGCTGGTTGGTCAGTCTGAAAAATGTCACCAACCTCAGGTGAGGGTTAGGGTTACACAGCACACAGGGGAGAGCTCCCCTCCCCCCCCGAATGTCTCCAGCCCAGGTCACAGCTCAGTGGTAAATGAAATAGGTGGGAGAGGGGCTGCCTGCTTCCAGCGGAGAGACAGACTGGGGCATGATTTCTCCACAGAGAGATCTAGGAGACTTTGGAGGAATGGGTAGGAAAGTGAATTGCTGGCTGGGAGACTGTCAGAAGCAGATCACAGTGGACACTGCTTTATAAAAATATAAGGAATGAACCAACTAATATTTAATAAGTAACCCAAAAGTGACTCATTGGCTTACCTCCTAAGAAGTTAAACTCAAGATATGTTCTGTAAATCACTCTGATTTTATTAAACCTTGTTTTAATATGACTGTATATAATAATAATTAAGTAACAGGACATTTACCAAAGAACTAAAATAAAAACTGATTGAAGAATATATTTTAGGAACAGAGACATCAGTTAATATGTTAAAAACACACTTTCTCTAGAGCTGGCACGGGATGCAGTTCAAATGCTGAAGTCAAACACCTTCTTCTAGAACACTTCTTAAGGAAGTAAAAGCATAAAAGTTGATCTCTATTGTTCCAGCTTTAGCTCTCTGCATTTTGTGACTTCAGGACAATTTTAAAGTTGGTCAGTCTAGCTGTGCGATTATAATAATAATTTTTACATTAGATTTTAGGCATATATTATGCTACCACAGGTCACCTGTAACCAACAGCTGTGTTTTGTGACTCCCCTGAACCCTTTAAAATACTTGTACTTTAGCAAACCAATACTAAAAATAATCATGAATTTCCTTATCCTACACATGGCGACCTTTTGACATACTGCATGCAGTCAAAATATTAGCATAAGAGAGGCTGGTGTCTTGGATTGAAAGCAGAAGCTATCAAGAAATCCTGTTTTGGAAGGTAACCAGGAGAGTCCTGGGTGTCCCTCTTCAACAACCATTAAGATCTAGGAATCTTACTTTTGCTTCCTAAGCTGATTACTACTGCAGTATCTAAGTAGTACCTGTTGCCAAGGAAACTACTAAGATTGGGAAGAGAGAGTAAAAGCTCTAGAAGCAAAAACCTTTGAGGCTACAAGATTTGTTGCATGAAAAACAGAATAGTGCAGACCTGTGATTGTTGCTTTTGAAACCCCTGAGACTCACTGTTTAACTGAAGAGACTGCAAAAGGCCTATAAAAGTTGCCTGAGAAGCCACTGATTCCCTCTGAGATGTGCACCATGTAAGCAGTTGCAGTACTGCCTTAGATGACAATAAAAATACTCCTGGATGGGAAACCTTAGAAAAAATGAAAAGAATCAAACAAAAAGAGGACTGTGGGACCCTTGAGAACACTGCTGATAAAGAGCTGCCAAAAGCTACCATATGAGAAACAGAGAGCTTTTTCTTGGGAGTATGGTGAGAACAACACACATTTTTCAGGAGAGGTTACTTTGAAATGGGAGTCCAGTGATGCCAAATGAGACATCAGAGTAGTTTTTGAAGGAATTCAATTGGTTCAGGAAGGACCTGTTGGAAGAAGTGTATCTTTAGTTTAGCAGGAACCAGGGAGCATCATGTTGGAGGACGACTATCACAGTGAAAGTATTCCCAAAGTTCTTTGGCTTACCTGTCCTAATCAGAGGTTAGAGGGAGGTTACACTGGGTTGAAATTGGCCACCCAATCTAAAGTAAATCAGGGTAAGGGAGGGGTGGTTGGGATGGGGGGGATAACAGGAGGGCTTGAGACTGGCAGGGTCTTTGGGGGTCCCTAGAGGGTCTCTGATCCCACAAAAATTCCCCAGACCTACCTAGCCTCCCTCACTCCCCAAGATGCTGCTGAACTGTCCTTGATCCTGCAAACTGCTCCTGGGGCCAGCTTGACCAGCATTCACCAGTCCTGGGAGCCTGATGGAAGTTGGGTGAGGGGAGGGGCATGTAGATCAGGAGTTCTGGTGGCTCCATGGCAGGGTTGGCAGGACTGGTGGGACTCTCTCCGCCCCCCACCCCAGGACTAGGGGATATTTTTATCCCCCAACTCCCTTGACCCCCAGATGAACAACCCCCCTGGCAAACCAACCCCCCAGTCCTGCCCACCCTTCCCTCCATCCCAATTTTCTTCTATTGGCTCCCAGCACCAGTACCAGTAAACTTCCACCAGTGAATGCCAGTAAAACCAGCACCAGGAGCAGCTTCTGGGATTGGGAGGTTTAGCAGGCTGAGGTTCTGGTTGGTCCCCAGGGAGAGGGGGTTATTTGGATGTGGGGTGAGTGATGGGGGGGGTCTAAAAATATCCTGGCACTGAGGTGGGGGCAGGTAGGCATGAATGCCGCGTGCCCCCGGAGGCTGGGGGGGGGCATGGCGAGCTCCGGCAGGTGGTGGTGGTGGTGGTGGCGGCGGTAAGTGGTGAGCTCCAGCAGGCGGCTGCAGCGCTGTTGGTAGTGGTGGTGGGGAGGAGGGGGGGACCACCTGCAGGCCCACCAGCAGTGTTAGCAGCGCTTTTTGTAGGAGGTGCACTGCCACACTCAGGGGGTGCATGTGCACCCCCTACACATTGCAATGCAGGTAGGAAAAGTGATGCCCTGGGTCTGGGGCCAGCAGCTGGACATTCCCAGCCCTGGGCCTGTGCTGGGAACGTGTACAGAAGTTTAGTTAATCATTCTTGCCAAACCTGAGCTAACTTAGACTACCTCCAAGGTAGGGTTAAATTAGATCAGGTCAGCCATTTTTTGATGGATCTAACCTGCCTTGAACTTCTGTACAGTTTGCACTACAGATCTAAGTGTAAGATCTACATGTAGGCAAACTCATTTAGATTAGGTGGGTATTTTTAACATGATCTAACCTCCCCGAATGTCTGTACGTATCTATAGACACATGCAATTGCTGTAGCTTCCTGTGGTGCTCTACAGCCAACACTTACCCAAAAGTTAATGAATCTTGGTATGTAATGAAACTGGTAATAACTGACAAAACCAAAACCAAAATGTAATCTTTTTTCAGCACCAGGTTAAAGCATATGGACAACACCAACCAAAGTGTTAACAGAACTAACACTTGCGTGTGACCAGACTCTGGAATAGACTCCCAGTGGGGGTGGAGCAGGCACCTACCCTGGAGATCTTCAAAAGTAGACTGGACACACCTTCCTGGGGTTATTTGACCCCAGCAGTCTCTCCTGCCCAGAGCAGGGGGAGCTGAACCTGATGATCTCATGAGGTCCCTTCCAGCCCTAAAATTCTGTGAATCTTCTGTAAAGAATAAATAGCTAACCAGCATATATACTCAAAGATGACCCCCACAATTATTAGATTCTATATATGAAGAATTTATAAATTTGTTATAATTTTCCAGGTATAGAACCTAAGTATTGGAGGGTTATCTTGAACCCCGCCTCCCATCACAGCAGGGAAAGCAGTGGCTGGTGGGGAGGAGGTCAGATGGCTCCCATGCCCTCTGCCCCACTCACTTCATCCTCTTGCAGCCTTCCTACCTCCCTTGCACCTGCACTCCCCCCACACAGCTCCCCACAGCCTCTGTCCCTCTGCCCTCCACTTCTCCAGTCTCTGCCTCTTCCCTCCCCCAACTCTTCCCACCTTCTGCCTCTTCCCCTCCCCCCCGCCTACCTGTCAGACACTGCTTGGGCTGCTCTGTCCCTGATCACAGCACATGAAGCTCAGATCTTTCTTGGTCATGCAGCAGTTGGTTGCTTTTGATTGGCCATGCAGGCAATGCAGCAGTATTGCTGCTGCTGATTGGCTGGGCAGAAGAAAGTTTCCATATGCTCCCTGCCTGTGAGAGACCCCAGCTTGAGCTGAGCTGGAGCCCAGCTGCATGTGACAGTAAGGGAGAGGGAATGGGGGACAGAAGCTGTTGAGGTGAAGTAGAGGGCAGGGCAAGAGGCTGCTGTGACTCTGACTCGGGCCCTGAGCCAAAGTGAGAGCCACAGCAGATGCCTGCTCCCCAACTCACTTGGTATGCAAATATAAGACAAGGGGCTTTCCCCCCATGTTGCTTGGGTGAAAACACTGTCTTATATTTAAATAGATATGGTAATGCAAATTTAGACACAGAACTGGTTTAAAATCTTTGGAAAAGCAATGGTATAGAACATATAAGGATGCTTTACCAATACTAACAGCTGTTTTTATATTACCCTGTCAAGGTAAATCATTTCACAGATGCTGTCTGCTAGCTGTAACAGGGTCCTGCATACAATTTCCTCAGCATTCTGGAACATGTATTTTCATGTGCTGTGTTCTATACTAGAGTATAACCTGGGGCTGTTATTAAGTACATATATCCCAGATGTTTTTGCATTTTAATTTAGACATGTTGTAAGACATGGTCGTATATTTGAACTAAACTGATATAGTAAATATTCAGGTAGCAGGAAAAACCCCACTGAAGTGGCCTCCTCAACCTTTTGCAACCAGATGGTGGTGTGTTTCTGATCTCGTTAACACTGTCAAATTATCATTAAAGATAGGTGGGTAAGATTGTTAAAATAAGACCATTTTTTCATTGTTTTGACTGCTTTGAGGACACAATGTGAAGAGCCCAATAGTAAATTCAATCTTTTCTTGTTAAGCTGCCTCCATATATAATTTTATGTCAAACACAACTCATATTTGGACCACAAGCAAGTAACATTTTCAAAGTATCAGTCAAATGAAAAAAATTAGTTCTCACTACCTCTACTTGAGGGGCGTTCCCTCCACTTCCAAATACCTTGGGTTATTTACTTCAATGCTATATGTCTGGATGTATAATTTTTGTGCATCAAAATCTCTGAAAGTAGTTATTTTCTGATGTTCAGGGAAGGCAAATTCAGGCCCCCTGGGTTTAAAATATGAACATCTTTGCTTCTGTTTCCCAAATTAACTAAATGCTTCCCAAATGAATACAACTCTTCACTGGACCCATATGCTCATTCCTGAGGGACTATAAAATATGTTATGTAACATATTTGCCCCAGTACACAAGCACAACAGAGCACAAACTTTCCTTCCATCTTCACTGCAATCCTTGCTGTAATGTTTCTAGGAGTTATTGAAGTGTACCAAGACTCTCAGAATCATCCAAGAAACTTGGTGCATCATTTAACCCCCCTGTATGGATTGAGATGGAGAAGTGTAGAGGTGTAAAGTCATTACTAAACATCATACCAATTTGTACTCCAAAGGTGCATCCAGATGAGCCTGCATGTGCCTCTTGCCACATCTCAAAACTGTCTGAGACACGGCGAGAGGCACGCCGGGAGCAAAAAACGTTCCTTGTACTGCATATTTGCAGCGGGGACTCAAAATTTGATACCTGGACATCCAGGTATCAAAATAAAACACACGGGAAAAAAGTGGGTCAGGAAGCAACCAGAGGCTTGGGTCCTCCAAAAGACATGCTCTGGTAGCCAGCCAGAGCATCTCTATGGTGCCCCTTGCCCAGTGCTGAAGCACACTGCCTTCATTTGCGGGGAAGCCTGGAGCAGTGCAGCTTGTATGGACCCCAGCTCTGTCCCAGGCAAATAAATAAGAGACTTGGGGGGGGGGCTGGAGTGGTGGGGCTGTAGGGGTGCAGGGTGGGGCTGCTCTGGAGGCGTGGGTCCCCAACCTGCCCTCTGCATGGCCCACAGCCCCATCCCCCTGCAGGAGCAGCCAACTGGGGCACTTGGGGCCCTTCTGGCAAAGCCACCCCATGGTGCAGGGCATCATAACTCAGCCCTGGCTGCCTGGCACCCGGCACTGTTTGTGCCAAATTGCACCGGCCCGGCCTGGCTCAGCGTGGGGCCATATACCTTTGGGTAGCTCTAGGCCACTCGGACCATCATCTGAAGCCCTACACTGCTTATGGGGACCACCTGTTGACCCGGGCTGGATCCTATGTGCATGGGCCCCACCTGCCATTGGGCTGGGCCAGTTCCGCGCATTTAGGACCTAGCCTGGTATGACAGGCAGTCCTATAGATTATCTGAGTGGTTTTGCTGGTTGCTGTGCATGCTCAGCCAGAGGCCAGGTGCTCACATTACTTTGCTTGTTTTCCTTTCTCTTATGTTTTCCCTGGGGTGTGTTGTCCCCCAGAGTCCCTCCTTGACCCTTTGGGGTCCAAGTCCTCCCCTTGCCCTGGGACACCATTCTAAGCAGCACAACTGTGGAAAGGGACCTCCGAGTCATAATCGACTCCAAAATGAACATGAGTCACCAAGGTGATGAGGTAATGAGTTAAGCTAACCGCACTCTTTCTTGCATAAGTAGGTGCATCACAAACAGGTCTAGAGAGGTGATACTTCCCCTCTAGGCAGCATTGGTCAGGCTGCAGCTGGAGTACTGTATCCAGTTTTGGTTGCTGCACTTCAGGAGGGATGTGGATAACTTGGAAAGCGTTATGACTAAAGTCATAACATTTGGCCATAGTGCTCCATTTCTTGTAGCCACAGCACCTAAATAATGTTTCATCTTATAATCCAGCAGCACTGCCAGGGCCTCTGGCTGAAAAGCCAGGGATTTGACAACCTGGTTGCCAGGCCCAGTGCAGGGCCCATCCACATCTTCACATAAAGATACAGAAAGAACTGTCATTACTGTCCTGATGAACATGATGAATGGTATTATGAATAATAGGTTTCCCCCCCACCAAGTGAACCGTGACCAATCTATTAATGTTAAAAACCAAAGCATTTCTAAGTTCCCTCCCTTCCAAACTGGGACATCGTTGGCCTACAATGTAAAACTGCAAAATTTAATCCATAATTAGAACAAAAGATTTGCCTTTCTGTATCAGGCTACTGGTCCATCATAGAAAATCATATAGTGAGTTCATAAATCTCTTAGAAGTGACCATTTCACCATCACATGTGTAAGAAAAGAACTCAGGACAAAAAAAGTCTCTCAGTCCACATAAAGGGGGGCAAAAAAGTAAAGAAACCCTCTTGGCTGAGCAGGGAAATCCAGGAGAGCCTGGTGAGGAAAAAAAGAGGCCTATAGGCTGTGGAAGCAGGGGCAGTCACCAAGGAGGAGTTCACCTGCTTGGCTTGAGCTTGCAGGGAAGCAGTGAGGAGAGCCAAAGCAGAGATGGAGCTTAGGCTGGTGACAAAAGTCAAGGATAACAAAAAGTCATTTTTAAGTACATAGGCAGCAAAAAGAAAGTGCAGAATAACTTAGGACCACTTCAGGATGAACAAGGACAACTAGTAACAGATAGGATGGCTAAAGCAGAGCTTCTAAATGAATTCTTTGCATCTGTGTTCCTGGACACGAATACGAATATGCATCCATTAGGACTTTAGACAAGCCCAGGATAGATACCAACCCACCGGCGGTTCATGCAGACCTAGTAAAGGGGCACCTGGAGGTGTTGAATGTATTTAAGTCAACAGGCCCTGATGATCTTTACCCTAGGGTACTTAGGTAATTAGCTGGAATCATAGCGGACACTCTGGCACAACTGTTCTAGCACTCATGGCACTCAGAACAAGTCCCAGAGGATTTGAAAAGGGCCAATGTGGTCCCTATTTTCAAGAAGGGGTGAAAGGAGGAACTGGGTAACTACAGACTGGTTAGCCTCGCTTCTATTTTTGGCAAGACCTTTGAGAAAATAGTTAAAGATCACATTTGCAGGGGATCAGTGGGTAAAATAATGCTAAGGGGCAATCAGCATGAGTTCACAGCAGGCAGATCCTGCCTGACTAACTTAGTTTCATTTTACTACTTGGTCACAAAATACTTGGATGAGGGAACAGAGGTAGATGTTGTTTACCTAGACTTTAAAAAGGACTTTGAGACAGTGTCACACCCAATTCTTATAGATAAACTAAAAAACTGCAGTGTAGATTATTACACAGTCTGGTGAGTGGAAAATTGGCTTATGGGATGTACCCAAATAATGGTGGTAGATGGGTCGGTTTTTACCTGGAGACATGTAGGTAGGCGGAGTCCCCCAAGGCTCTGTCCTGGGACTGGTACTATTCAATATTTTCATTAGTGACTTGGATGAGGGAGTAGTAAGCACCCCCTCCAAGTTTGCTGACAACACAAAACTATGGGGGGAGATAAACACAATAGAGAGCAAGGAGAAAATCCAAGTGGATTTGGACAGGCTGGGGAGGTGGGCAAAACAGAATAGGATGCAGTTTAATAAGGATAAGTGTCATGTGTTACACTTGGGGAGGAAGAATCATCAGCACTCCTACAGCCTGGGAGGGACCATTTGTACCCACCGGGCCTCGATCATCCAGTCCCTCGCCGCTCGGCTCTGGATGTTGATGATGGTCTTCTGCTCCATCCCAAAAGTAATAGGGCCATGAGCTCTCACCTTGGGCAGTCTTATCCCCTCCTAATCCCACCTGCCACGACTTTGATGATCCTATCAGTGGTGGAGGGGTCCAACTGTCCGGGTTCAGTTATCTCAGGCCGAGGAGTGATGGTCTTCATGAGGCTCCAACCTCCCCTGTACCTCGCCCTATACCCAGCCACAACGGTGTGCTGATGTTGTTTTCCGTGGCCAGCCCTCCCTATGCGAGAATGTATTCCTGGGTCTTGCTTGAGCCTGGGTTATGTGGCCGAGTCAAACTAGGCCCTCTAAATCCTTGGCCTATTGTAGCCCTCCGCCTTACTTTACCCCGGTGTCCCAAGCAATACAAATTAACAAAATAAAAAGAAAAGATGCTAGCAACAAACTGCTTGCTACCTCTCAATAATCCGTTGATTACTATCCTGTGGCATCTAAGTTACAGCGTGCCCCCTCCAACTGGCTGCCCCTTAGTGCTACCTATTCCCTACCCTTAGTGTACCCTATGTGCATCCAACCCTTGACGTCCCTTCTGCCTTGGAGAAGAAATCTTCCTTCGACAGGATCTCCCGGCTCTTCTGTCCAGGATGAGATGGTCTTAGCTAGCCCCTTGACTGTTCACCTTTCTCCTGTGCGATCCACTGGAACCAGCCTCTGCTGATGAGGACCCTCCTGCAAGCTCTCCTCGTGGCTTCAGAATGATATGCAGCCTGGATACCTCTGTCCTTCTAAGCCTGATAATAGCGTCTTTAGACTGATGCTTGTCCAAGCATTCTCCTGCCCTATGGGCAGCGTTCTCCAGCTCCCCTTCCTCCTCAGTGGGTCCAGGAACTACTTTCTCTTCGCTCTTTCTCCACCTCTCCTCCCCTTCCATCTTGCTGTCTCCCCTTCTTATCCTTCCGTGCCGGCTCTCCTCCCCCTTCTGTCCAGCTGCTATCACTTTAAAAAAACCGCGGCTAATGAACTGCGCGGGTCCCACCGCCGCTTCCAGTCCCCCTGCGGTTCCTGCAGCAGGTAGGGCATTTTTGCTTGTTTTCCTTTCTCTTATGTTTTCCCTGGGGTGTGTTGTCCCCCAGAGTCCCTCCTTGACCCTTTGGGATCCAAGTCCTCCCCTTGCCCTAAGCAGCACAACTGTGGAAAGGGACCTCCGAGTCATAATCGACTCCAAAATGAACATGAGTCACCAAGGTGATGAGGTAATGAGTTAAGCTAACCGCACTCTTTCTTGCATAAGTAGGTGCATCACAAACATGTCTAGAGAGGTGATACTTCCCCTCTAGGCAGCATTGGTCAGGCTGCAGCTGGAGTACTGTATCCAGTTTTGGTTGCTGCACTTCAGGAGGGATGTGGATAACTTGGAAAGCGTTCAGAGGAAGGCTGCTCATCTGGTCAAAGACCTACAGAAAAAACCCTATGTGGACTGATTGGGAGACCTGAACCTCTTTAGGCTTCACAAGAGGAAGCTGAGAGGTGATCTTATGACCACCTACAAACTCATCGGGGGGGAGGGGTCAGTAGGAAGTGGGGGATACGATGTTTACCAGGGTGACAGTTGGGGTAACTAGAAAAAATGGACACAAGTTAAAAGAGAGCAAATTCAGGCTGGACATCAGGAAAAAGTTCTTTACAGTGAGGGTTGCCAAAATATGGAATACACTTCCAAGGGAGGTGATGCTGTCCCCTTCCTTGGAAATATTCAAAAGGAGATTGGACAGATACCTGACTGGTGTCATCTGACCCTAGAGCTCTTTCCTGCCCAGGGCAGGGGGTTGGACTCTATGATCTAATAGGTCCCTTCTGACCCTAATAGCTATGAAACTATGAAATGAAGCTACAGTCAAAGTTATCCTATATTCTTACACCTTGATTTGCTAATGCTGAGGAGTGAGGAAGGATACACTGACAGATACCTTAAGTGTTAGATTCAATGAGTTAATAAAACTTAGGTGCTTTTATTTCATAATCCTTGAAAAAAATATTTCAGCTGAATTTATGTGACCATCTGCTGGACACAACAAATTCAAGGGAACAGATGGGAATGATCTGTATTATATTACATACAAATCCTTCTGAGATCACATCTGAAACAAAACATACAACAGTGGACTAAAAATAAACGCTGCATAGAAACACTTGAGAGTTGAGCTGTTTGGAAATTTTCCAGTGAAACAAAGTTTCCTTAAAATATTCCAGTTCATTAAGCCTAAACATTTTGGATTTGACAGGGTTTTTTGCTGAATCAAGGGCAAGGTTCAGAAGAATCCTGTGTATTCATGGGTTAACAGATGCTGGAAGGTGTACTGTCCCCAGCTCCGGAGCAATCTGCAGATGAACCTGCCCTGCAGACAGGCAGCTGGAAGATTTGGGATTGTCTACCCAGGGACAAAAACAACCGATAGGCTGTGCCTTGGAGCTGGGGATCATGGGAACCCCTGGAAGCTGTCCAGTGAAACTGATGCTCTTTCAGATTTCTCACTGGAATTAGCAGTGAAAAAATTAAGATCTTCCCTTTTACTGAACAGCTTTGGGTACAGACAGAAGTGACAATTTTCATCTGCTCTGGCTTTGACCAAACACAAGTGCACAGCTGCAGACAGCTTCAAAAATCGCCAATCAGGTGAAAATCAATCCCTCATTGCATGAGGTATCAGGTAAAGGCATTTCAAAATGTACCATCTTTTGTAACTGGTGTCTGTGGAGCTCCCCAGCCTGTCTCTGTTTTCAGAATGGGAGGGGAGAAAGGAAGCATAGGGAGTTCAGTCTTCGTTTCTTTAGCCCCCCACCTGGAGGTCCCCAGGGGGGTCCAATTTACCCACCCTACCCTTCAGCAACAGCTGGGGAGCCCCAAGAACGAACTCCTTCTGCTGCCTTTCGCCCCTCCCATTCTGAAAACAGCAAGCACTAGCAGAGAGCCCTGGCCATTGCTATGGGAACCTGGCTGCAGGCTCCCAGCCAGCAGCTGGATTCCCCTCCCCCCTGGAACCAACACTGAACTTCTGTTTGGTCTGGGGTAATGCTGAAACTCAGAACGCTTTGCAGAAATTGTTCTGAGTTACAGCTGGGAGCTGGACTTCTGTCTGCACCCTTAAAGTTTCCTAGAAATTCTGAAAAATTTCGGTTTCACTCCTTGGTTTTCATTGCACCTGATAAAATCTGGAGGAGAATTTTTCCCCTGAGAACTAGAAATCCCAGGTCTTAGCCTGCTTTACTTTAAAGGGTTTTATCCAGGTAAATATATTGAAAAATGACAGTTGCCTGTTTTGCTGGGGGAGAGAGAACAGACCAGAGTACAAAAACAATAATATAACTGGAAGGTTAAAAGGGTAAAAAAACCATTTGTAGCAATTCTAACTGCTACGAATGAGGGAAGAGGAGAAAAGTCTAGTATGCATTTAGATCAGTCGCGTACTTTGATAATTTTGTAAGGCCACCGATACTCTAGTGGTAGATGTGGAATACTTTTGCACCACTGAGCAGACTTTAGTATGATTTTCTAAGGAATCATAATCTTAGTGATTAAGGAGTGAATTATTTTCGTTTGACCACATGAAGAAATAAACTACCTATTCTGAGGGCCAATCGACCATTGGCAAAGGAAGGAAGGAAGAAAGAAACCTGTGTAATAAAAAAGGCCAAACTTAGTCTTAGCAGAGTGCAGGTGAACCATATCCACAGGATAGCAGTTGAAAATAAATATCAGGAAGTTTATTGTGAATTGAAAGCTGCAAAGTTATGACTAAGAGGAATAGGAAATTTCTTTTCTGCCAGCCACAAAAATAAAAACAGGGCTTAAAATATCACATGGATAATGTGTAAGATTCTTGGGGAGTTCCCAGGACTCACTGAGTTTTGACTGAGCAGTAGGAATCTGTCATTCTTCATTTATGACCAAGCTATTTGCACTTTTTTTCCAAATGTATTTGAAAAAAGCAGGGTATACTGATTTTTATTTTATAGAACACCTTGCATTCTAGATTCTTAGGCCAAGACCAAACTCTAGATGTCTGGTAGCCATAGTGCAGTTAATTGTTGGGCTGCCTGATTTAAACTGGAGGAAACGAAACGAAATGAAATGACTTGTCCTTATTCCAATGTTCCAATGTATGTCCATTTTGAAGCAATCTTTAATTACCTTTTTACATGCCATTTTTCCTCATATGACTCTGTGAATGCATTGTACTTTGAGGAAGAATCAGCACTGGGTTGTGAAGTAGATGGGGGTATGATGGACCTTTGTCTCACTTGTTGAAGAAGTTGTGACTGAGGCTGGGAAATGGAGAAGGAATGGTTTTATGGCTCATATGATCCTCGATTCAATCATCAAGCTTCTATCTATACGATACTAGTTCAGTCACTTAGATCAGTTTTGCACACTTGGTCTGTTATTGCATGTTCCTCATTTTCTGGGTGTCCAAATTCAGATTTGTAGAAGTGCTGAGAAGTCAAAACTGCAACCAAAGTTCACTTTGAACACATAAACTGCTTTAAATGTTAACTGCTCTGAATGAGTAGATCCTCAAATTAGATGCCTAAAATTGGTGGACGCTTGACAGTATTAGCTTAATCTCTGTGCTTTAGTTCCCCATATGATGTAAAGATGTTTAAATGATGTTTGTGGAGAAATATGAAACCATGTTAACAGCATTGAAGAAAAGCTTGGTAGCAATGTCTGTAACAATTCTGTACTTAGTGCAGGATTGGGGTGGTGTACAGCAAATAATGCAGAAGCCTCACATTTAATGATGAAAGTAATAAAGAAATATACTGAATGCAATATCCAGTGCCTGAATGATGCAGGAGTTCTTTTGTAAACATAATACAGAAACATGTATATGGACCACCATAATGCATATGAAAAGGAAGGCTGAACAAAGAAGTGGAGAGTGCCCCCACTGTGTCTATTCTCCTGGGAAAAGGGTGGCTGTTCTTCTGGGAAGAATTCAGTGCTGTCAGTATAAGTTAAACACTGTACTTCCTTTTCTAGCAGTGTTACCTCTTTAGGGACATAGGCAGAATTTAAGTGCCTCCCATGTACAATCTGCCTAAACTCAATTGTGATTTGGTTGTTAGGTGCCATGATGCACCTCAGTGGTTTACCCGAATCATTTCTGAGCACATGCAGTAGCCATGTTATAGATACCTAGGGAACTATGCCATCCAGTATAGCAGTGCCCAATGAACTCAAGTGCATAATGAGTTTTGTGGCAGCTGGCACAAGGTTGCACAAGGTTTTTGGAACTGAGGTGCCTACACTCTGCCCAAGTCCCATTAGGCACCCAAGGAGCCACTTTGAATTTTGCCCAAGATTTCAACATATCAAGGAAGATTTTCCAGATTGAATAGAAAATCTAGAGGCAGTACTTTTCTTTTCACTTGAGCTGGGAAGCTCTTGAGAGTTCAAGTAACTATATTTCTAAGAAGAGTGGAAGAAAAAAGGCTTGAAATGTAGAATGCCTTGGGCCAGATCTCAACATAGATTGAGACTAACCAAAGGCTTTTCAGACCCCATCTTCTGGCTGAACAACAGCCCAGAATAGTGCAGGGCTTTAAAGCTGACACTCAACAAGTTACATTTATTGATTCCCCTTTTTACATTGTTATAAATTGGATTAATGAAAACTATTCTACAGCTAAACATCACTGGTGTATTTCAAAGTCTGTGTTTAAGGTAGTAAAAAGGAACACAGTACTGTTAGAGATACTGCCATTTATCATCTACAACAGAAACTTCAGTTTGCTAATTACATTTTTTAATATATCTGAAAAATTCTTGATACAGGCATATCTCCTACTTCAAATTCCTGACAGTCTCATTTGTTTTTGCAGCCAAACAAATCTGATAAGATTTTACAATGTATCTATGACAAAGACTGTGGGAAGATGAAGGCACGGTTAAGAGTACTTATCAATAGTTTACACTGCACTGCATTATAAGGATGTTATAAATTATCCTGAACCCACGCACTGGAAAATGCTGTAAATTCGCAATTAAGAATAAACTTCAAAGAAATCCCAACATGTTGAAATTTGTAACTACAGTTAGTGCACCCCAAAACCTTACCTCTGGTCCCATCATGAAGAAGAAAAATGGAATGTGTCACTGTATTGCATGTACACTGATTCTTTTAAAAATGTATGTGGTCTACCCGATTGTTACAGAGCCAATATAGTCTTAAATAAAGTGCTTGGAGTGCTGAACAGTGACTGCTGCTCCTAGCCACAGGGGCCGCATTGGAATCAAGGGCTCCAATGGGCCCTCAAGGCTGGGAGCTGCAATAAGCTGCCATTCCCAGCCACAGAGGTACATCAGAGTCTTTGACTCCAGTATGCCTCTTGGCTGGAAACAATGGCAGATTGGGACTCCCAGCCACAGGGCTTCAGCTGGAGACAAAGGGTTCCACTGTGCTCCGGTGGCTGAAAGCCCAGTCAGCTGATCTGGTACACCATGATCAGCCGACAAGGTACACCATAAGCCCCCACATCTGGGAGCTGCAGATCAACTGGTGGGGCTCCCTCCTCTGGGATCTTGCTACTTGCTGGTGCAGGGGAACCCATGATCAGGATCCCAGGTTCCCCCAACATCGGCAATACGGCATGATGGGATGTAATGCTCAGTCCCACTATCATGCCTCCTGCCATGAATGTGTGTCATGGCAGGAAGTGCAATTATGGGGATCATGCCTCATATCCCATTGCGACTTTAACTTCACGTTTGCCAGGGCCTAACAAACAGATGCTACTGATATCAATAGGTAGGGCTGACAACAGCATTCTTGTGAGTATCTGCTCAGTAGCAATAGCTTTATAAATGCAATTTCTACCTACCAGCCTTTTTATATGTAGAATATAAAATGATTTTTTCTTGGGTTGAGTCCTTGTTGAGAAATTTCATCAGAATATACTTTTGTGGTGGAATTCTAGGCAGCTATTATTCTATCAGCACGTATGTGCATGTGTGTAAATTACTGTAATGGGAAAACTAGGAAACCCTTTTCCATAGTTATGGTATGAGCAGAAACTACTATAAAGCAAGTATTAAAATATAAATGCAATGTAAACACCCTACTAGTTATGCTAAATTTTAAAAGAAGTGGGATGGAACAATTACCAGTGCAGTTCTGTTTCTTTTTATTACTATTAACAAGGATGATGTTTTTTTTCTTCCACTAAAATTAATGAGTTTTACCATAGTTATTTTCCACTATTTGGCTTTAATAAAATATTTATCCCTATTACATTCAGGAATGTCAAGAAAATAGCTATCTATAAAGAAGGTTTATTGTAATTATACCATGAAACTTGGCTGGTGGGGTAATTATTACCGGTAAAGCACATCCATGAGGTATAATAAAAACACAGTAGTATAAAAATAGAGTGCTCTGGATTCATAAACAGTACAGTAATCTTGAGAGAACCACCACAAAGGAGATGAACTGTGTAAAAAAAAAGAAAATATTGGTAGTTTTAAAGATTTTTTTTTTTGCTTAAGAAAGGAAAAAAAGTGAACGATATATAATCTTTTTTCTCCTAATGAATAGTAAAACTGCCAGTCAAATATCGAGGTGCATATTCATCCTCCAAACCTTGGAAGAACAAGTATAAAATAAGCTACTTATAAGCTTCTGGGTATTTTTATTTTTTGTATCTGAAACTTCTGATGCCCCCATTATGTGAAGTCTAGCAATGTGATGTTAGAAAAAATGTCCCTATGGTTTTACCTTAATTTTGTGTTTATTAAATTACAATATATTAAGTTCTTGCCCTTCTCATCTCCTTGTTTACGTAAGATACGTGGTCTATATTGCTCCATGTCCCAAAGCTAGATGAGAAATGTCTTTTAACAGCAATGCTTGCAGGAATCAAGTATTGTGGGACTTTCTTCAAGATCACAGAAAGGTGAGGAGCAGTGCTAGGCTTCTTTGTACCTGATTAATGAAGAGATCATATAAACACCTGCTGACCTTGTGTACAAATCCTCCCAGGACTGATTAAACAGCTTGTGCATACATCAGTATGCATTAACCTTCCCAAAAGATGCTATCAAATTCCGGAGTCAGTGATTCTATTACAGCATCCACATTATTTCAACCTCAATAAATACACTTGTTTTAATATTTTGGATCAAATTCTGACCTTAGTTATACTAAGGTAAATCCAGAATCAGTTCACGAAAGTCAGCAGAATTACTATTGATGAACAGTGGTTTGAAAGAGTGCAGCATTTGAACATACATTGTTGGAGACAACAACACTAGTACTGATACATTTGGATGTACCTTCTGTCTGTAGGATACAGTTCCACAGTAATGACATCCAGGGAGTTCCATGCTGAGATGGTGAGACCATTGTAGAGACACAGCATACCTATCATCATAGATTCACTGGTACCAAACCAAAGGAAAAAACAGCTAATTCCAGAGAGAACCATAGATCCACCTGTATGTAGGGCAGACACAAAAAATCAACAAAACTGGTCATTGTTTTTAAAGTGCCACCCTTGTTTGTTTTGCATAGCAATGGCTTTTATACACCAAGAAGACTAAATAGCTTAAACTCTAAAATGGAACCAACTTTTTTTGGCAGCACTATGGTCTACTTTGCTAGTCATTACATAACACTAATTTATATGCTTTATTACTGAACAAGGCTGATTAAGCAGGACTATATATATATATGGCATTACTCATCAAATATGAACATAATAAAGTACGTAGTTATTTAAGGAAATGAACACAAAATTGGTCATTAGAGATGGTCATTAGAGATTGGTCATTTCAATCTCCCCTGTAGTTTGCAAAATGGAAACAAACTTATGGCCTGCTATAAATAGCATTTGCTAATGGCTGCCAGGGATGCTATGCCAGCTGCTTGAACACGGTTCCATTTCCTCCTAATGGGGGTGGGGAGAGGCCAGTAGCAATCATTTTTGAAAATCCAGTGCAAGTGCTGAATAATTAAATATTTACCTCATTTTCATTCTGACACAAATCCAATGCCTGGATTTGTAAAAGGCCCCTTAAAGAATATATTAATGAAATACCCATGTCATGGATTTCTTCTTACCTTTGTAAATTGCAAAGCCTCAAAGAGAAAACTTTTTTGTCTACATTGCTTTTGGTTTGTTCTATTCCTTTTCCTCCCCATTTTAATGTACATTCCATACCTAGCATTGTTAAACGCCCAATTCTGTCCATGAGAAGAGCAGATACAATATTCCCTGGTAACACTGCCAAAGTTCCCAGGAAATTAACAAAGTAAATCCAATAGGCGCTGTAGTCATCATCAAAGGTAATCTGACATCCCGTATTGTTGTGATAAAATGAACAGTTCAGAAATTTACTGTCAATAAATTTATATTCCTCAAAATCTGTGGAAACAAGGAGAACAACAGCTAATACAGTCTCAGCTAACTCATAACATGACAAGTATGTGAACTCATAACATGACAAGTATGTGAGATAAAACATTACAATCTTAGACAACCTTAATGAAAAATAGGAGCATAGATACTGCTTTGCTTTGTATACAATGGTGAGGGCAAGTTACTGCCAGTTAAGTTTTTCTTTTACACCCCCCCCCCATCCCTTGTGGTAAATGCAGAGCTCTGAAAATAAGGAAAAGAGGCCTTAATGCAACATGCCACATAACAATGGGCTTCAAGTTTCATATGTACTTTACTAACTGAGGCCTGGTATTATGAATACTGTAGATGGACAGATGGATAAATTACAAGCTTCTGCCACTTAGCATCATACGTGTCTCTCAGTCTAGCTCAGGAACAGACCTGTTATTTCAGACCTGGGTCTCACTTGAGCAGAGACTGCCAATCATGTTAATTTATTATTTTTTTGGAGGGGTAGGGGGCGGGGATTGTGGTGAAAGCAAATTGAAAACTCAGGCAAGACATTTTATTTTGGAAGCAAGACATTTATTGGGCAGTTTTACTCTGCAAAAATAGCAGTTTAGAATTCTGAGTGTGTCTGCTCTGGAATCTGAATGGAAATAAAACAAGGTTTTGCTAATTGGAAGCTCTGCAGACTCAGCCTAAGTATTATTTTTTCTTTTTTAATGGAACTAAAAAGAACCCAGAGCACTAGTGTCCAGTTTATGGTCCACCCCCATTGCCATTTATTTCAAGAGCTACCATTTGAGACCAGGGTAAACCAATGATGGAGCTGCATTTTCACTTGCTAGGTTTTGAACCAGGAAGTGAACAGATTACCAGGGATCCTGGTTTTCTCTGATAAAAAACTCACAAATTCTCTGATTAAGAACTCCAAAATCCACGATTAAAATGAAACACCACTATGTATACAGGTATCAGTTAAACATGATGTTGCATTGATATATATATATATACACATTTTTAAAGCAATTTGAAAACCTACCAGTGCCTCAGTCATTATAATGAAATAAATTCTAAATACCTATACATTTTGGTGTTTGATTTGGGGTTTTTTATTATGGAAAATCAGAGCTCCCCCTGCCCCCTTCACTCACCAGGACACAGGTCCAGACCCCTCACTTCCAAGCCAGAGTTCCCAACCCTGCTGGTGCCCCTCACTCCCCAAAAACAGCCCTCTGGCCCTATGTTGGTGCCCATCACTCCCTACCCACAGCCCCCCTACCCCTGTCAGTGCCCCTCACTCCCCACCCACAGCCCCCTGCTCGTGCTGGTGCCCCTTGCCCACTACCCACAGCTCCCCATGCCCACCAGCCCTGCCAGAGGGGACCTCCAGCTGGCAGGGCTATGGGGCCATGGACCCGGGTCAGCCCCCAGCAGCAGCGCCCAAGCCCCAGCTGCCTCCCACAGGAGATGGCAGCTCCTGTGGCCCAGCAGGGAGGAAAGCATGGATCCCGGCTCCCCCATACCCATGGGCAGCATGGCCGGAGCAGAGCCCATGGTGGGGCAGGTGCAGGATGCCTGTTGCAGGCTTGAGCTCCCCACTTTGCTGCCATCCCCCTGGGGCCTCTGTGGCCTGAGTGGGACCTGGCATAGCAGGGCAGAGCTGGGTGGGGTGGGGAAGCTCCTTGCTGTGCAAGCTCTGTGCTATCCTGGCAAAGCACCCCTTGCCCACCCAGCAGCAGTGAGCGGCACAACTCTATGCCATGACCCCTCACTGCTGACAAGTGGGCAGGGGGCATTTCACCATAGCAACACAGGGATTGCACTGGCAAGGAGCTTCCCTGCCCACCCCTGCTCTACCCTGCCATGCTGGGTCCCACCTGCTGGGCTGTGGATGCCATGGGGGAGGACAGCTGGGCAGGGAGCCAAGCCTTCAGTGGGCAGCCCGCAACCACCCCCACCCCATACAATACAATTCAGCATACAATTCTCAGGAGGACATGTTCCCTCTGCTTCTCACCAGAGTGTGTGGAGTGGCAGGAATCCAGCCTCCCTCCTGCCCCCTTCAGACCCATCCTACTCCTTGCTGTGGCCCTGCAGCAGTGCATTCTGGTATCAGGCACAAACCCCCATGCACTGCCCCAGCTGGGCAGCAGCCTCAGCCTCAGCCCCAGCCGCAGCCCTGCCCAACTCCCTCCCTCCCTCTCTAAGGGGGCCTCAATCCTCTTCCCTCAAAACTTACTTGCAGGAGATGCTCTCTAGGCTGCCTGATGGCCATGTTTATTGGTGCTGTGCGAAGCTTCAGTCCCTGATTTGATTCAACAGAGATTCGGCCTGATTCAGTGGTCAAATCTCCAAATCAAATCAGGAGATCCTTGAATCTCTCCGAATCAAATCCTCCAAATTGATTCAGAGAGATTTGGAAAGATTTGGTGATTTGGACATAGACACAGCTTTAAATATTTTTTCTACATACCTCTAGGTAGTAAGCGGCTCGTCAACACTGCAATGCTAGGGCAGATGGTGCGTCCCACAGGAGTGTGGGGGGCTCCCCAGTGTGCTCGGCAGCAGACCTGGAAATGGACCAGAAGCACTTCTGGTCCACTTCCACGTCCACTGGGGAGTGTGCAGGGGGTCCCCCCATGCGTCCCCTGGCTCAGGGACTGGTGCCTCCTGGGTCGGGCAGGCACCTGGGGTTCCCCTGTGACTGATTGCCGAGCCAGGGAAAGCAGGGGGGAGGGGCAGCCCCCCACTGCGTGCTCCCCAGTGGACCTGGAAGTGGACCGGAACTACTTCCGGTCCACTTTCGGGTTTGCCACCAAGCACATGGAGGGCTCCCCCACACTCCTGTGGGATGCTCCATGCATTCCAGCATCGCAGCGTTCATGAGCCATGCTGGTACCTCAAGGTATGTAGAAAAAACATTTGAAGATGTGTCTATGTCCGAATTGCTGATTCTCTGAATCAGCATCAAATCTTCAGCTTCGGCTGAATCGAATCAGGAGCAGTGATCTGAATCAATGAATCGAATCATTGTTCCTGATACAGGCTGAATCCAAATCTGAATTGAATAGGGCCTGCTTCACATACCCCTAATGTTTATGTGTGTACATGGAGCCCCCTGCCTGACTGCCCTCCTTCTACTCCCCCCAGCCCTTTGCAGGCTGCAACTCTGCCAGACTGCAGAGAGTTCTTTGTACAAGTGAAAAATCCATGTATTTCTGTTAAAGTGAGAAATCCACATTTTCTCAGGTAAAAGGGAAAATTTCCATTTTTCCATGGGAAATGGAAAACCCAGATCCCTTCAGATTACTGAGATAATTTGCTAGCCCCCTAGTGTCCTCCAAAGTTCTCTCCTGACCATCATTCCATACATTTTCCTTCACTTGTTTCTCTTGCTCCTATCAGCTGTAAGGTGTTGAGTAAGAGAATCATAGAAAATTAGGGTTGGAAGGGACCACAGGAGATCATTTAGTCTAACCGCCTCCTCAAAGCAGGACCACCTCCAACTATATAATCCCAACCAAAGCTTTGTTTAGCTGGGTCTTAAAAAACACCAAAGATGAAGAGTCCATAACCTCTCTGGGTAACCTGTTCCAATGCTTTATGAACCTCCTAGTGAGACAGTTTTTCCAAATATCTAATCTAAAGTTCCCCTGCTGCAACTTGAGACCATTGCACCTTGTTCTTTCAGGAAGACCTTATCTCCAGCAAAGACAGCTGGATGCTAATCCTAGTGAAAACCCACTAATTTGTTCCTGTGATGGTTATAGGAGCTGCTACAGAAAAGAGCTGCGAGTGGTTAAGCCCATTGAGGCAGATTATGATTGTATTTACCCTAAATTCAGCTGACCTAAATGGAGTTACTTTGGATTTACCCCTGTGAAAATAAGACCAAAGCCTAGCCTTTGGAGCATTCCCAGCACTTACTGGTTTGGGTGCTGCTTGAGGATGGGAAGGCAGGGAGAGAGAAGGAAAAAGCAAGTATGTGTTCTGAACTTAGATTCCCTCCCCTCAAACATGGTAGTGCATTGTATTTCATCCAACAGAAGCTGGTCACCTCTGGCATGTATATTTATAAAGCTTTCAATTAGCCAAAAGAAACAAAGCCATTTACGGTAACCAAAAGAGATGCTCACTATCTGAACTGATAGTAAGCATGTGATCATTTTTAAAAAAGGTGTGCTGCATTATCTTATCTTATATAACTTTATAAAAAGCAAAGCCTATCAGAAAAAAGATTGATGTATTGAGCCCAGAAAAATGAAATGAGATTATATAACTCGACATTGATAATAATTTCTTTATTTAGCATACCTGTGTTGTAGAACTTGGTATTTATAAAAGTGCAGTTCCTGAAGTATGTGTTTATTGAAGTAACATCTTCAAATGTGCAGTTATCAAAATGCAAATTTTGAAAGGTTACTGATTTAAACTTCATTGTAGTAAACCTGTCCAATACAAACAATTTCCATTAGTCTGTCTTCATGCATAATGAATAGAGAGACCCAACACATTCAGCTGTGTGGACTTACACTGATGCCCTTCACACTCCCCACCCATCCTTACTGGAAGCATAATGCAGTGTCAAAAGTTGATTAGCTGATGCTATGGCATCATTGTTCAATATATCGATTTCCCAAAATATCATCTCCACTCAGCTGCTCAACATACAGAAGGATGGAATTTCTTTACTAATTAATAAGATGACAGGATCAACACTAGTATAATAGACTAGTTAAAGCAGATTTAAATTGAATCTCACAGTTTTTGTAAATTTTGAGTCAGTCTCCAGAAATCTGGTCTCTTGGAACAAACAAACAATGGAGATTCTAACACATTTTTAAAGAACCTTTATTTCTGCAGCTGAATGCTTTTAAGCCTCTCTTCAGAGTTAGGCTCAAAAGCATTTGGGCCTACATGTTCGGAACATCTTTTGCCAACATTTCTAATGCAAGCATAGTATTGGACTGATGTCATCATCACCCAATTAGACAATGACCTGGCAATAGCAATTAGTATGCCCAGAAATTATACAGAAGTATTTTTGTTCATACTGTTCTAGAATTGCATCTTTCTACTTAATGGTTCTTTTCATTTTCTTCCCACTCCTTAGTGAATGTAATTTAATTAATATTATAGGCTTTTGGCTACCATAGTCTACTAAATAGTATTATCTCCCAAGAATAATTATGTTTAACATTTGTAGGCCAAATGTACAACAGAATTCTTTGCCAGCCAGACGTGCGATGACATATAATCTATGACTGACATAGCTGTTTTGTCATAAAGCCCTAGTGCAGATTCAGTTATGTTAGCAAAACTGGGCTTTTGCCAATACAGTTTATTTCACCATGATTGGTCTAACACTTTCTGCTATACTACCTGAGCAAATTTCCCATAACTTACACCAGAATGGCTTCATACTTAAACTCAAAATGCATTCTACTTTAGGTGGAATTGGGAGTAGAATTATAAGTTTACTCTGTGGCAGATAAAAAAAATATAGCAAATATTAAGCTCTCACGGATAAAATGGTTAGAATCACTTTTTATCAGGAAAGGAAGCACAACATTTTATTCCGATTGTCACAGGTAAAATTATTAGCTAATGAATTCTATGCTAGTATCAGACAGGCAATTGAAGCCTTCAGTCTATTAAATCGTTAGCTACTGTATCATTTCTAATTTGTGACAGTCTGATTAATTTCAGACTGGAGGTCAGTGGCCATCCATTATCATTTCACACAACCTTATCCTGCTTGCCTACTTAAAGTTTCCTAAACTAAAAGGGAACAAAGAGAATGGAGGAACTAGACTGATGATGACCTCCTCCGGATTCCCCCCACACCAAAAAATCCCAAACGCCACATCAATACTGCTCTCTGTTCTTGGAAATCAAATCCAAGCAGACAATGCTGATTAGAAAGCAGAATATTTTTTTGTTATATTTTTAAATTAAAATTGCTGAGTAGGCAAGGAGAAAAGAAAAACTATATACAGTAAACCTTCTTATGGGAAAAAACCCCCAGAGGAGTTGAAAAGAGGGGAAATTGTTTGATCCCTCCAGGAGCATAAGCTCATCAGCCCTCAAACTTCACAAAGCTTGCATATTTCATAGATTCCGGATAGACTTGGGACCTTCAATGTTTTTACAAACATTTTTATGAAGTGATCTACATCAGACTGGCAGAATGCACTGTGACTGAGATGTATTGAATGACAATAAATGGTTCCACATTTTGAAGGGACTATTCACTTCTGAAATGGTATCGAATTTGGAGGCAGAAGCAAGCTTAAAAATAAGACAGGCTGGTTTTTCCTGCAATTTTGAACTTCTCTGTACTATACAAAATTTTAACTAGTTCAAATTCTTATTTCAAAGGAAGACTTCTTATGTTACCAAAACAATTACTGTTATTAACTTGTATATATTTTTTAGTACATAAGCAATGACAACAAGGCCAACCAGGCGTGACCAATCTTAGAACCTTAATGTTTTATTTGTAGCTGTATTATTAACAGCCACTGAATATAACTCTATTTTGTTATCTTTTACAGACAATAAAATTCTAGCTAGTGGCTTAAGATGTGTGGACTCAATTACTAAATAAATAAATAAAAAGGACAGAAATGGTTTTTCTTTTTCCTTTTACAGCAGTTCTATTGATTCCCTCCTGCTTTTAGCTTTTCAACTGCATCTTTTTCTGTGTTAAGAGCTGATCCTCTGAGGCAGTCTATGCTCCTAAAGCTCTGCATTTTGTCAGAAGAGGTCTTAAATGAGTACAAAGAAAAAAGGCAGGAAGCAGAAGGACACTGAACAAACTACCCTTTCTCTCAGCACAGGAAGGAAAATAAGCCTCCTTCCATGCATTAGGCCTGAAAAATCAGTCTGTCTGTGAAATGAAGCAAAAATTATGCATATTCTCCTCAGGGAAACAAAGGGAAAAGTACCCATTTGCCCATACAGACCCTTTCCCCCGTACAGTCCAATTTACCAGAATATGGCAAATGTCTTTGAAAATCAAGCCCTAAGGAAATAAGAGTAGAACCCATCTCCCAATGTAACCCCTCCTCAGACTATTAAATATCAATATTGAAAAGTGTTAGTTTATTAACATAACTGTAAAACTTAAGTGAAATTAGCAATATTTTCTTAACCAAAACAGGATAGTAAAGTTTTTTTCTAGACCTGGCATTGGTAAACTCTTCATCAATGTGGATTTGATTTTCCAACGTGAAATTGAAGTTGATATCAGAATATTTGTTCCCATAAAAATGCTGCACTCCAGATGCATATTCTTCTGACTGCAGGTGTTTAATGACATCGGGAAACCAAACAGATAGGCCATAATAGCTGTGAGAAGGAGAAAAATATTCAACCATGGAGTTTACCTTTAGTTCAGAATTATGTATCAGACCAAGGAGCCAATTGGCACTTTTGAAATATCTTAAGCAAATGATTGGATTTTGCACAAGCACTTCTAAAGTATGATGCTTAGATTTTTTTTAAACATCAGAATGATTTTAGGAGGAAATCTACTTCACTTGGCTACAGGCAAAATAATGGAGTTTTACAATGATAAACAGTATAAGAGATGTGAGGGAGAATGAATTCCTCAGCCTGGGACCAGAACTCCTGGAGTAGGTCTTCATGTGCAGAGGCATGTACTTGTAAAGGCACAAAAGAGTGTGCTGCTGCTTTGTGCCCCATTGCACACTCCTCCAAGTGTCCTTTGGCATGCAGCAAATTGTCCTGGGTAGGAGTAGGAAAGGTTAGGGTCAGCATCTGTGCTGGCCTCAGAAGCATTACCTGGTGCCCTGGTGCACCAGGGGCACAGATCCAGCAGCATGGAGCCTGGCCGGCAGCCACAGCATTGGTCTAGATGGCCACCCCTGTTTGTTCTGGCACATGCTACTGACACATGCTCTGTGACACATTTTTCCCCCTAGTTTTTTTTTGCTACTGGAATTTCCTGGTAGCAAATTTTGCCACTGCAATGCAAATTTGCAGCATGGCACACATTTCTACCTTCCCTGTCTGCAGTTCATCGTGCCACAAACCCCATGCTCCTGCACATGGGGACCCACCCTTGGATTCAATGACCCCTTTACTGCTGCTGGGTTAGGTGTTGTGCTTGCATGGGCAACAGGAGCGCTGGACCACTGGGATCAGTGATCTTTCCTTTTATGATTCACAGTATAATCATTATCCATGTCAAGTATTGCAGGACTGGCAGAAACACCAATTTGGGATTATAGGGAGAAGCAGCCCTCTGTATGGCTACTCTGTTAGCAGCGCACACTATGCAGTCCCAAGATAGAGCTTATGTGGCTGGAAGAATCTTTCACAAGCTCTTTTCATTAAAGTGAACATCACTGTTAAGATTACTGGGTTTTTGGTTGTAGCCATATTGCTCTAAGGACATAGGCAGGTAAGGTTCTTTGAGTGTTATCTTTTATTAGATCAACTGAGTAGCTGGAAAAAAAGTTTTAGGCAAGCTTTCGGATGCTGTCACCCTTCTTCAGGCGTAAGCAGTCTCTGCTGGTCCGAGACTCCAAGGAATGAGAGAAGCTAAAAGTGTAAAAGGATGTCAGTGAAAATGTAAATAGGTAGAAATTAGAAAGACAAAAGTTAAAACAGGTAAGGGAGGGGGAAGCAAGCAGGGGGGGAAAAGACCAAAGGGAAACACTACAGTGATAATAGCAATAGCACAAGATAAAAAAGAGAGGCTCTCAAAGAAAAAGGAAATGGTTGGAAATCAGGAAGACAAAAGGCAGAAAAGTAGGGGAGGAGGAGAGAAAAGGTGGGGGAAAAAGAAGAAAGAGGTCAGGTTAAGCAGGTACCTGATGAATCAGATGTCAGGCAGGTTGTAATGCATCATAAATCCAGTGTCTATATTGATGCTGTGATTTTTTGTATCCACTAGATTTATCAGTTTTAGTTTGCTGTGCCACAAGTCATTTAAGGTGTATTATGCCACTGAATTTCCTACTGCGGCTGGAATTAATGCGCAACCACTGAGGCATGTAAACACAGACACCATTACAGCAGTGCAAAAGCATTTAGCCCACTTTAAAGTGTCATGCACACACACGTGCCTCTTGTTTCATCTACACACAGAGTTGGATATTGATCATGGTATCCAAAAAGGAAATGCTGGTGTTAGAGTATTCAAGTGATAGTCTGATGGAGAGGTGATGATTGTTGGATTTTTGGTGGAAATCAATCAGAGACTGCAGGGTTTAAGTCCAAAAGATGAAGATGTCATCTATAGTAAGGGTGTAGTTCTTGAGGAAATCTTGTTCTAGGTGGGCCATAAAAAGGTTGGCATATTGTGGGGCCATTCTGATGCCCATGGCTGTGCTCATGGTCTGGAGGAAGTGTTGGTTGTTGAAACTGAAGTTGCTGTGTGTGAGGATGAAGTATGAGTTCAGTAATATCCTGGGATCTGTACGCTGAGTTGTAGTCTTGTTCTTGTAGATATGTGAGGCAGGCTTGGATGCCATCCTGATGTGGAATGTTAGTGTATAAGCTAGTGACATTCATGGTGGCTAGGAGAGTATTTCTGGGAAGGTGGTCTATGTTTTTGAGTTTTCACAGGAAGTCTGTTGTGTCTTGGATGAAACTCAGTCTTTGAGTGACGAGCAGTTTTAAGATTGATTAGATGAATCCTGATACTTCTTCTGTTAGAGTTCCATGGTTAGAAATGATAGGTCAGCTGAGGTTTCCTTGTTTGTGGATTTTAGGGAGCAGGTAAAAAGTCCCTGGATTGGGTAGTGGAGGGATCAGGGTCTGAAGTTTTTCTTGTAGTTCTGATGGAAATGATCTGATGATGGTTCTAAGTTTTGAGGAAAAAAGGGGAGTGGGATCTTCCTCTAGTTTTCTGTAGTTAGTAGTGTTGGAGAGTTGTTTGTTGGCTTCTTTTGTGTAGTCTTCATGGTTAAGGATAACTATAGCTCCTTCTTTATCTGCTGCTTCTATTACTGTTTGGTAGTTAGATCTTAGAGATTCTATGGCCCTTCTTTCTGAGAGGGAGAGGTTGTCATATTGGTGTTTGTTGTGACATCCCTTTACACTTTTTGCTTCTCTCATTCCTTGGAGTCTCTGACCAGCAGAGACTCCCTATGCCTGAAGAAGGGTGACTGCACCAAAAGCTTGCCTAAAATGTTTTTCCCCAGCTACTCAGTTGGTCTAATAAAAGATATCACTCAAAGAACCCTGCTTGCCATAATTAAGATTAAACACTTCAGGACCCCAGTTATGGACATTAACATAATGAGGATCACGGTTTGTTCGTTGGTGTCTTGTCTGTGGATCAGGAGGGAAAGGGAGCAAAATGAAAGTTCCACAAAGTAAGGTGATGTATATTTTACCTTTGTGTAAACTCTTCAAAATGGTATTGAGATCAAGACAGATATTTGCTGGGAGGCTGGAGCTGCCCTCACTCAGGACTTAGATAATTCTACGTTTTCCAAGTGCTGTACAAATAAAGTTTGATCCTTTATTCCTTTTTTTAAATCTTAGTAAAACTAAATTTATTCAAGCAGGTTGAATTCTGGCTCGGCATTTTCAAAAGTGATTTGGAGTTCCTCAGTTTTTGGTTACTTAAGAGGTACTGACCACCAAAAGAGTCTAAACCTTTGGAAGCCACAATTTGTTAAAGTGGCAAGTTGAATAGCTAAACATGGAGCAACTCCAAAATATAATTTTCTGTTTAAAAGGTTATTGATTAAGTGTTGTCAAAAAGAATATTAAATTAGAGCAACAAAGCAGATTTGTATGCAGCCTAAGGGGAGCATCACAATTTTTTTTACATAAACAAGCTGACTGTTAAAAACTATCCAAGAATCTACATCCATCTTACCCAAACGACAGAGTGAACCATACAACCGTTAGCTTGATTGTATTGTCTTTGACTGGATAGTTAAAACATCTCATAAATGTTAACCAAATCTGTAATATATGAGAAAACAAGCTTATTTTCAAAGACAATTTTAGACAATTTAGTTAAATTATAGAGAATTAGGTACTGATTCTCTGCTTTATCAAGGTAGCAGTACACACGGAATAGCAGGGATGATATTACAGCTGCAATTCTCAGGTCAGATCTCTACCCTGGGGTCGGTAAAAGCACCTTGCTTTCTATATCTATAATATACTTTTGTGGCCTCCATTTTGACTACTTCCAACATTTTTAACTTCTTAGCAGCTTTTAAACAATCACAATGTTAAAAAAGCACCTGAAACCAAAACCAAACCCCCTAAAAACAAACCTGTCTGAAATGCTTTCTTCTTCTGAGTGTGTGACAGGCAGTATTCCACCTTGGAATGGTGTTAACTTTAAGGTCTGATATATGGTGATTTTCCAATCCATGGGGAGCCCTGTGGGCTGGATACTTATGGCTCCACAGGCTGCATTTGGCCCACGGGCTGGAGGTTGAGCCCCCCCAGTCAATAGCATCAGGTCACTCCAGCAATCCCATTTCTGGACACTAATTAAAGTACAGAGGGTAAATCAAGAATCAATTAGAACATTGATTTTTGTTACTTACACCGTATAACTCTGTGCGAATTCTAACAAAACACCTTCGATACCAAGTTCCTGTGTCAGTCTCAATTTCTATGAGCTCATCTATCTGTTTTGGAGTTTTGATTCTGTTAACCTGTAAAATAGAATCATAGCAGCAGTTTTTGCACTGAAAATTTAAATCAGCTCCATAAATTAAAGATGGACATACCTGAAGGCTCTATGTCTGCTCTAGGAGCAGCTTATAGGTATAGGCATACTGATGCGTTCTTCTGTGGATACTGGTGAACTAGCAAAACTGTACTTTAACCCAAATTAGAAAAACAATCCTGCATGACCTATCCTGGTAAAAGTATACTTTGCTGGTGTGACTGTGTCTATATGAAGGGTGGGCACAGCTGTTTTGGACAGGGAACACACTACTCCCTATTCCAGACTGATATAGCCAGGCCAGCAGAAGTATGTAAAATAGACTTGCCTTTGGGCTAGATTTTTAGAATATCTTAATTGGATGTTTATGACTTTCAGTAGCATATTTACACACTTAGTGTAATTTACATGCAAAAAGTAGGTATGCAACTGCATACAGTTTTGCTCAGGGGCCTATATGTGTAAACATTCAAACACTAGTTTATGTGCAAAAAATTACACAACTTTGCAAAAAAACTGGGCTACTCTTTAAAGGAGACTAACTGAAAATTTGGGATTTTAGGTGGTATTATGAGGACAACTTTCTTACAACTTGAATAAAGCATGAGATGAGTTGGTCTTATAGCTTGCTTTCCCATTTGAAATATACACTTTGTGTACACAAGTGGCAGTGATGTCATTGTGGGGCGGAGACAGGGGTAACTACCCTAGGGTCTAAATTAATGGGGGAAAGAGGTGCAAAGAAAAGTGGCTTCTACCTGCAACCATTCATTTGGGTTTGCAGTCAACATGGTAACCAGAAGCTGCTGCTTCCACTTTGCCCCAGGCATCAAGCTGCATCCCTACACTGCTGGGTCAACAAGAGGGATCAGGGGGGCAGGCAGGCCCTTGAGGAGGATCAGTTGGACAAATAAAAAAAGGTGGTGGAAGCCTGGGGCTAAAAAGGCTCAGCCCCTCCAAACACAGGTAGGGCCACAAGGCAGCCTGGCTGTGGGCTCTAGGCAGCTGCAGCACGGGTGAGGAAGGGTGCACACACAGCCAGGATTGCAGCCCGGCATGTGGATCTCTGGCTGCCCAGCACCGCAGGCAAGTACCAGCCTATTCAATGAAGGGGGAGGGGCAGGGTGCGGGGCAGACTGAGGCCCTACAGTGAGGAAGGGAGTGGGGCAGGGGAAGGGCAAGGGTGAGTGGGGCCCTGGCCATGTGGGTACTGGGGCAATCAGAGCCCAGGTGGTTTGTCCAGGGCCGTGGGGGCTCCTGCTGCTGCGTGCACCATGGCAGGGGCCTGTGGGTCACATGCCCCTCAATCTGTGTGTGGGGTGGAGGTGGCTGCTGCTGCACATTGGACTCTGACTCTGCTGCAGCTGCCCTAGGAGCGGTATGGCACCATACGTGTCCAACTGCTGGATTGGGCTGCGTTGCCCATCTGGTGGTGGGACAAACATAATGTTGAACCATTCCCAGGGCAGCTGCAGTGCGATCAGAACCCAGTGCACAGTGGTAGCCACCTCTTCCCTGTGCACAGATCGAGGGGGCATGTGAGCCCTGAGCCTTCCCTGGGGTGCACACAGTGGTGGGAGCTCCCCTGTAGCCCTGGACAAGCTGCCCAGGCTCTGACTGTCCATAACCTGGCCTGGCTGGGGCTCCAGTAACCCCAGCCCCTGCCCCAATCCTTCCCTCACCGCTGGGGGCTCCATCTACCTCCCTGCCCCCTCCCCCACAGACTTACCTGGTAGGTAGGGGGAGGGGGGAGAAGTACACATGCATGTGCACACATGCTAAGCCCCCACAAATATTTCTTTCTCTCTCCACCTATGCAAATAGGGTCCATGTGGAAGATTGTGGGGGGTGGTCTGGGATGGTTTGGCAGGATCAGGGGGACTAGTGGGGTTTAAGAGGGTTTTATGCAGAGAATGGGGGGCTCTCTCCCACCCCCAGACCAGTAGCTATTTTTAGACCCCCTCCTTTCCACTCCCCTGCTGAACCTCTGCCCCCTGGTCCCACCTGTCCCTCCTCACAACCCAACTTACTTCAATCAACACCGGTAAAACCAGCACCAGGAATGCCTTGCAGGATAGGGGGTTTAGTGGCTTTGGAGGGAGCTGGCTGGTCCTCAGCAGGGTTCATCTGCCTGGGGGAGGTGTGAGGGTCCAGGGGAACTAAAAATAGCCTGGTGCCAGCCCAAGAGATTGGAAAAGCACAGTCCCAGGGCTGGGGCCAGCAGCTGAGCTTTCTCAGACCCAGGGCTCTCCTTGGAGCTGTACAGAAGTTCAGTTAGATCAGTCTTGCCAGACCCGATTCAAGTTAGACAAGTTAGAGGTAGGGTCATCTTAGATCTGATTTAAACTTCCTGAACTTCTGTGCAGTTTGCACCTAAATCCCTAGTTAGGTCAATTTACATGTAAGGTCTGCACCTGGACAAATTAAGTTAGATTAGGTGGCCATTTTTAATGCGATCTAACCTTCTTCTAACCTCCCCAAATGTCTCTACTGAGCCTATCACAGCATTAAAAGGTTAAGTGTGGGCCAGGATTGTGTCAAACTGTTGTTGAGTTATTATCGTTGTACTATTTAAAATGTATTCGCTCCTTTACTAAATATACCAGAAAAGAAAAGAAAAGAACCCAAACAATCCTCAAACTGTTCTTTCCCCTTCTCAACAAAACCCAATCAAAGCACCTGACATGTAAAGAATGGCTTTTAACTATTTCTTGTATTAACTTTCCTTTTAACTATAGAGATTTTTAGCAGAAACCCCATCACTCTTTGGCAGACTTTCAAATAGCTGTCTGTCTTGAAGAGAAAGAGTAGCAGAAATGGTCTGGAGCTGTTGTTAAACTCCCAATACTGTATTCTCTATGATGAGACGAGATAAAAAGGAAGCTAAAGGAAAATCTAAGATAGAAAATGAGATTGCCTCACATACACTGACTCTCACTTGCAACTTCACAGCTGTAGGTTCACAAACATAGCCATGGTCTTATCAGCCATGCTGGGACCTGACAAACTCATGAGTTTCAGACAATTTATAATGCTATTATCTGCTTCTTTGGGCAGTGGCTCAGCAATGTTGCCAAAGGTTGTACTGGCTGACTGAGCCAGATTTTTTTCCTTTTTCTTTTTTAAAAACAGATGACAAACAGAAAGAAACTGGAAAGAATGCATATGAAGTAGGGAAGAGAAATGACATACAAGGTAGGGGGTATAGACAGGAACTCAAGGCTCACAATCCAGGTGTTGTTCAGGATTTGGCTATAGTTGGTAGAGGTGACAATATCACTTGCTTTCCCTCAGGGCACAGAAAGAAGTAACAATTTTTGCCCAATCTGGCCACAGAAAGCAGTCTGTAGTCATGATTAAACACAAGTGCATTTCTGCAGACAGCTTCAAGAATGGCTGATCAGGTGAAAATCTTAACCCTCAATGCATGAGGGTTCAGATGAAGGTGTTTCAAAGCATAGCATCTTCTCTAACTTGTGTCTGTGCTGCCCCTCAGCCTCCAAGATGTTTTCAGAATGGGAGGGGGGGAAGGGAGTGGAGAGAGTTCAGTCTGGGTTTTCCTCAGCCCCTGCTGGAGGGTGAGGCAGATGTATTGAGGACCCTTTCTCCCTGCACATCACGGGGGCTCCCAATTCACCCACCTCAGCCTCCATTGTCAGCTGGGGAGCTCCCTCTGCTCTCTTTCCCCCTTCCCATTCTGAAAACAGGGACAGGCTGGGAGGGAGGAGGGGCCATTGCTGTGGGAAATGGGTTGTACACTGCAGCCAGCAGCTAGATTCCCCTCCACCCTGGAAACAACAAGTGAACTTCTGGCTGGTCTAGGGGGATCATTGTAACTCAGAACACTTCCCACAAAGCATTCTGAAACACAGCGGGGAGCTGCGCTTCTGTCTGCACCCTCAATGACCCAGCCTGGCCAGGATGCTTTATACACCCCTAGGACAAGAGAGGCGATGTCATGGTGTAACACCAAACTGTAGGGAAAGATAGGAGGTACTGCCATGAAGGTAAAGCTCCTTTTCAGTCCACCCATCTCCCACGCTCACAGCATGTACAGATATTTGGTCTCCCAGGATAAACTTTCCTAGAAATGATTTAACTCTGTTTGTTCCCAGGTAATTTTTTTTCCTGGAGTGGTCATTTTTACTCTGGGAGAAAAAGTTTGAACATATGTATACTCGTGGGAGAACAGCTGTTCTCCCAGGAAAAACAAATGGTTTGTACAAGGCCACAGTTTCCAAGAAGGGGTGGTACTCATTTCATTAACATTAATCACTTTTGATTATAAACATTTCCCCTCATTTTTAGAATCTTCCACTTGTCATGCCAGCCCATTACTTTATTAGAAGCCTTGAAGACCTTTTATTAGTTATTTTAACCTAAAAAATCTTGTCTGTATCAATCTAAAGGCCTTGAACTTTTGCTAGCTTTTCTAGATAACTTTTATGTAATAAGCTAAGTTGGATTTATTTAATTGTTGGATAACTGAGAGAAAAGGCACTTGCACAACGTAGCTGCAGTTTAGACCCCCTAAACAGATTAGCTAATGATCAGAAATGAATATGCAGTGCTTGCACATTTAAAATGCTGTTTTAAGTTTTTTTTTTCCTGAGAAGGGAGAAGAGGAACATAACTGACCCAAACCATATATTTCATCATAGGTTTCAAAGTAGGTCACCATGTTATTCAGGAGCTTAGCTCTTCCCCTGACTCTTTATGAGCAGTGTGACAAAGTTGCAATGCTTCCTGCTTAGAGCTATGCTTTAGCAACTAATGTGCTCTGGCTACAGGTCAAAATGGCAGGCTTTTTAACCTGAGTTCTGGTAGCAAAATAAAAATTTTCCTCATATAGATAATCATGATTTCTGTTAGAGGTAGGAAACTTATTTTAACAGGAGGAGGGAACTCCATACCAATGCAGCTAAAGAATAAGCTGCAAACCCAATGACAACAAAATACAGTTTTACAGTCCCCTGAAGAAACTAACTCAATCATTTTCTTTTTCTCTACAAAAATGAGAGTGCTCAGCAGAATAAATAAAAGAATGGAAGGAAGGAAGATACCAGGTTATTCAACTTCACATAGTAAGTCATTTATCTGTAAAAATTTGTGAATATAATGAGATCTACAAGACTGGAGTTATTTATTTTACGTGGAAGATCTCCTGCTGGGTAGTTGTAAAAAAATATTATGAAGCCTGTTTTGTTTCCAGTATATGATTAATGTGCAAGATAAAAAGCAAAAGAAGCTGCCTCTTTCTGTGACAAGGCACTTCAGTATAACAAAATCAGCTACAAGTTAAAAAGGAGAAATACTCTTTACAAACCAAAGAAATATGGCAAAGAGAAATTCACCCAGAAAAGAAAGATGAACTACCATAAATGCTACTCAACTGAATGAAAGGGAAGAATTTTATTTGGAGTGCCTGTAAAGATTTTTTACTTGATATTGAACCAAGGCAACTTAATGTATATTTTTAAGGTCACAGTTCAGGAAGGAAGTTGAGCATATACCTAAAACGTTATCAATATGGATAAAGTTAGGCACATGAAAGATTGTGTTCTGAATTGTGACCTAGTAATGCAATTGCCTAGAGCTATAGATAAGCACTTTCTAAAGCACTTTAATGTATTAAATAAAGGTAACTATTACTGGAAACAAATGTAAATATTATAGTCAAATGAGAAGTGGATTTTGGAAAACAATATTACAGAAGTAAGAAAATGTATTAAAAGGAAAACAGTCTAAAATTACACAAATAAGGAAGAGAAAGAAAATAGTCTTGAATCTAATAACAATGATATCTGCTTTGGATCACAAACTACACTATCAAAGGCTCTCTTTCTCTTCGATGTAGCTAGTAACATAGAGACTGAATGAAAGACTTAATAAGTATATCAAAGTATTACTGGATGAAATGGTGAAGCTTAAGAATGCCAGCTGAATAAACTGCTGAGATAAGACCTTACAATATGCAGGTCTAATTTAAATTAAGGGGATACCCCAAGCAAAAGTTTTCTGCATTATGTGCCTAATATTCTAGAAGCTACTATCATTTAATGAATAAATTGTGATAAGCTAACATTTTCAAATCATGTTAATAGTAGAGTTAATATCATGCTAAGAAACCACAGACCTGCATTAGGACCCCCCATCAATACATAACCTTGATGTACAGTACAATTTTTCTAATCCTTTATGGTAGTAACACTGAAAAATCCCAGGTCTCTAGGTTTTTTCTCTCTTTATCTATGCGACAAGATAATGAAATGAAAAATTGGCAAACTACAATTCTGAGTTTGTTTTAAAACACTCTTTCAGGGTTATAAATGTAAAACAGAATGGTTAGGTCCCAGAAGTATAAAGCTATAAAACTGGGTTCCATTCTCAGCTCTGCTGCAGACTCAGGCCCAGGAAAGACATAACATTTGAAGTGCTTCAAAGGGTCAGGAGATGGATGTGTGTGCCCTATAATTTGCTCCAAAAAGACCCAAAGAGCTAAAAAAAATACCTTCAATGAAACAGCAAGTATTTGGAAGCACTTGTTTTTGAAGTGCTTCCAATTACATTTGTTCACTCTATGCAGCATGAGCGTGCATCAAGGGCACCGCTAGGATGTGACCCTAGGGCAGTGGTTCTTAACCATTTCAGACTTGAGGCACCCCTCCATAACTTTTGTGAACTGAGCAGCATTCCATTTCAAAAGCTAGCTTCCTATTTGTTAGAGAGCACACCTCCTTGCAGAGGGGCAAGACAGTGGGGACAGGGTAGTTGCCAAACAGGGAAAGCCTGAGCCTGCTAATTTCCTCACACCTGGAGCCCAAGCCTACCCTTATTTGTTTATCTTCTTACACCTCTCTTATCTCCTCACATTTTTGTGGCACTCTTCAAAGGATCTCAAGGCACCCCAGGGTGCCTCTGAACACTGGTTGAGAATCACTGCCTTAGGTGGTCATGGCCCAGAAGATCAGGAACAGACAAACTCCAGGAAGCAAGTGTTCAGAATAGAGCTGATCAGGAGCAGGCAGGTGAGGAAGCCAAGGTCTATAGGGACCAGAATGTAGGCCAGTCACCCTGGGTATACCAGAGGCCAAGGTGAAAATTAAGAATAAGGAACAAGGATTGTGAGCAATGTCACTAACCAGGGGGCCTGGAGCAAGCAACTATAGCTGTATGGGACCAGGATGTGGCTGATTACCCAGGTAAGCCACAAGCCAGAAGCTGACTGTTAAAGGACAGGGATATGAAGTACAAGGGGTCAAGGAGCTGGAAGCACAAGGGGTCTGAGCTGAAGTCTGAAACCAGAAAAAGGTGGCCATAAACCAAGGTGAAGTCAATTCAATGTAATTCAATTTATTAAGGATTCTGGCTGAAAGCCATGCTCCCGAAAACAACAGCACATACATATAACCATAATGTATATGTAAACAAAAACAATAGAAATATAAACATAGTAATAAAATAGGGCCAACCATTATGAAAGCAATATTCCTACTAAGAAGTAACATAATCAAGTACAAATATGGTTGTGAATCTATAAAAATGTTGTGCATAGGTCCACAATTAACACAATAAAAAACAAATATAGTGATAAAGCTTATCAGTCAATCAACAGTAAAGGATGTTAGCTCTGATCACTTCAGCCTTGTAAGCAAAAATTGTAGGATGGTTTACTGAATATGGATCTGTTTGCTGCAGGAGCCATATTAATTTTCTTTATTTGAGAAGTATGTCCATTTCTGCAAGAACATGATAAGTACTTTCTTCTTATGCTTTCTCCTTAGAATGTCCTCCTCATTAAATAGAGGACATTCTAAAATATAATGAATAGCATTAATGACTGGTGCCTCCTGAGACTGAGGGGGGGCACAATTTGTGGGCAGCAGTGTTGGTGGCAGGATGGCAAGCGGCTACCGCTTGCAGAACCTGGCAGCGGTGGTGGCGGGGGCAGGGTTTGCGAGTGGCAACTGCCTGCAGAATCCAGTGCCGGTGAGTGGTAACTGCTGGCGGCGGCATTAGCATCAGCAAGTGACGACCGCCTGCAGAAGCCGGCATCAGCATCAGCAGCGACTGCCTGCAGAAGCCGGAAGTGGCATCAGCAGCAGGGGGCGGGAGGGGAGGGTGGTGAGTGGCGGCCGCCCATAGAAGCCGACAGCGGTGGGGAGCATGTCTATGATGAATAGTGTCTTCCAAGCTCCTAGGCAGGCTCGGCAACATCTTTTAACTCTTGGAATGGAAAGTCTACATACAGCTAAAACAGCTGTGGACATCTGTTCAGTCCTGAGTCTAGTCAAAGAGGTTCACCATTTATTATTGAGATCTAGCTATAAATACCTTTCTCCCCCTCCACAATCTAATTTTCAGCAAATGTATAGAGGGGCGATGCAAGTAGCCCTGGCCACTGCAAAATCATTCTGCCTGGCAATATCTCAGAATGTCTGGAAAACCTGGACCTTTTCTATGGGGTAGAAGAGCCTCTCATTGTCTTTGACAGTGTCCCATCCCAGAAAATGCAGAAGTGTGGGAAAGAAAAGCTAGCCAGGGAGATTGAAGAGAAGGGGGATTATTGATGTCTTCTATATAGCACAATTTGAGCAAGTGAAACTGTAGAAGAGGCAGGATTTTAAACCAGAATCCTGCCATTCTAATAATAACATTAGTTAAAATGGAATCAGGGTGGAGTCAGGAAGCAGGACCCAGGAAATCAGGTGTAAGGAGATAAACAGGTTTCTGATTCCCGGCTCCTGAACCTGGCTTGGCATTAGGTCTGTGCAAATAGGGAACTATTTGATTTGGATATGGCTGATTCAGATGCCTGTGATTCAATCTGGAGATTCGGATCGCTTTTCCAATTCAATTTGGCTGAATCTGCTTTGGAAGATTCGGAGCCGATTTTCAGAGATTCGGAGGTATGACCATAGAGTATAATGGGGAATCAATGAAATATCTATAACTTTGTTGATATTTGGCTGATTCAAATGAAACTTGCAGGGGTGGTAGCCTCTGCTGAGGGCATGAAGCCTGCCAAGTGTCAAGGTGACAGGTACAGAGGTTTCTGGGAAACTGCACCTCAAGCTGCTGACAACCAAAACTCCTGACATAGGTAACACTGTGTGTGTTAAGGCACAGGGGGTGAAAATTGCAGGCCTTCTAGGCCCTACTGCAGCCACAAAACCTGCCAGCTGTCAAGGAGATAGGTGCAGGGGGAGTCTGGGTTCTGGGGCCCTGCACCTCTGGCCACAGGCAGGCAAAACTTGTGACATGGGTGGGTGACACTGTGTGTGTGTGTGTGTGTGTTAAGATGCGCCCTTTCTGACGCTGGGGCCTCTGCACAACAGGGCAGTGTGCCCCAGTGAGGTCTCCTCCTCCCCCATAGCCTCAGTCCAGTCCACCACTGTAAACAGCGGCAGGTCAAAATAACTAAGGTAACTCAGCAGTCAGCACCAGTAGCACCAGCAGCATCTCTGGTAGCCTAGTCAAACTGTCACAGGGCCTTTCTTTTTTATAAAGGAATTGAAAGCAAGAAGTAAAGATGTTGTGTTGGATATATGTTACTCATGGTGTGTGATGGCTTATCTTGTGTTTTTATGTTTATATGTTTAGTATGAAAAAACCCAGAATGGTTAGAGAAATATATCTTAGGAAGCTTTCAGGTTGAAAACCCTTTGTCAGGTGGAGGAAGCACCTACAGTTGGTGTGTCTCCTGGCCCTGGATGGAAGAAATAGTAAGGAAGCCAGAGGCTGGCCTGGCACCCAATGTAGGCGAGAAAGCCAGTCAGTGAAAATGGAAATGGAGGCATCAGAGGGTGAGGGACAGGCTGGGGATGGGGGTGGGGAGGAGGAGGGGGAAAGGGGGATGTAGCAGTG
>NW_017728909.1:48339997-48366888 GCF_001723895.1 Crocodylus porosus
AATGGAGGCATCAGAGGGTGAGGGACAGGCTGGGGATGGGGGTGGGGAGGAGGAGGGGGAAAGGGGGATGTAGCAGTGCAGGTAAAAGTACAGAGGCACCTCGGGTGTCAGATGTCTGGCAGGTTGCAGTGTGTCAGAATTCCACTGCCTATATTGAGTCCATGAGTTTCTGTACCTACTACCTAGGTACAGAAGTGCAGTTCATAGGCCCGGCTCTGAAATGTAGTTTGTAAATTCAAACAGGCACCTAACCTCATCACCAGAACTGAAGCCAACTTCTTACAGCTCAAAACACAAAAACTGCCAACTATCTCCAGTACCCCCATGAACTGCACCCCAGAATCTATCAAAGACAACAATACCCAACTACCTGTGGTGGCACATTCCTCACCCAAAAAATACTCTGCTTCCAGTCTCTCAGGCCTGATCCTGAGAGGAAACAAATTACAAACCACTTTTCCTATGAACAAACCACTGGGCCTATGAACTTGACTTCATCAGACTCCTAGGTAGTACGTACAGAAACTCACGGACTCAACACAGACAGTGGAATCCTGATGCACTACGCCTTCCGGACATCTGACTCTCCAGGTACCTCTGCACTTTTACCTGCGCTGCTACATCCCCCTCCCCCGACCCCAGCCTGTCCCTCACCATGTGATGCCTCCATTTCTATTTTCACTGACTGGCTTTCTTGCCTGCATTGTGTGCCAGGCCTTCTGTTGCTCCACCAGCCTTCTGAGCATCAGGTATGTGGAGTTCCACCGAGTCTCCACATCCTGCATGATTTCGTGTTGTGGGATGCTCAGCTCTGCCTGTTTCTCCTGCAGCATCTTGCCCCCCTTAATGCTACAGTGGAAGTAGCCTGGCACCTTCCTGCATTTTGAAATCAGCTGGCTTGTAGCAGTAATGGTGGTGGCGCCATCACCAGCAGCCCTGTCCCCCTCCAAGGCATCCCTGACTATGAAGTGGAGCCTGCATGCCACACAGTGAATGCCAACAAAGTTGGCATCACAGACAGCTTTGATCATATTGGCCCCTTTGTCAGGGACCATGAACCTGCGGGTGAGCTCAGCCTGCCCAATGAGCCACCCCTGCACCATGCGGTTCATGGCCACCATAATCTTCCTTCCCATGCGGGAATCATCCAGCACCTTGGCTTGGAGGAGAGCCCACCAACAGCCTGACCACACCAGTGCCCTGTGAGGAAGAGGTAGGCGTGATCGTCACCCTGGGTGCTCCAGATGTCCAAGGTGAAGTGCAAGGCTACCTGCAGCCCTGCCTTGCGCAGTTCCTCCCTCAAGTACTCCCTGCATGCATCATACAGGGAAGGCACCATCCTGCTAAAGGTGGTGCCTGTGGGCATTTTGTCAGATGGGGCCACAAGTGCCATGAGCCCCCTAAACCCTGGCCACTCAACTAGGGAGAAGGGCTGCCTATCCAGAGCAAGCATTTCCCTAATGATCTTGCTCACCTTGAAAATGCACCCCCCTCTGTCTGCAGCTTTCCCCCACTGTTCCAGGCTGGCCTGCCTCTGCTTTGGGGGGATGGGGGCTTTGGAGTGAGCAGGGGACTTCCCTTTGGACACCTGCACTGGTGCCAGGCTGAGCAGGAAGAAGGGCAAAGGGGTGCTGACTCCTGGGATGCAGCAGCATCACTATGGTGGTGAACTGTTTCATCTCCTTGTCCTGGCTGATCTGCCTTCAGCAGTGCTGGCAAATAGCAAACCTGGGATCATCTACCAGCTCAAAATGCTCTCAAGTGATGCTACTCACCTGCTTCTGGGTTGAGGGTGGGGATGCTGCCTTATCCCCCTCCTCAGCAGGCTGAGGCACAACAGCAGGAGGAGCTGCCTCATCCGAGTCACTTGACTGAGTCTCCACAACCTCAACCTCCTTCAAGGTGCTGCCTTCTGGAGAAGGAGACCTGGATCTAGGGGAACTCTGAAGGGTGTGGAGCACAAACTCTTATTACCCCTTGGCCCCCAGAATTGCTTGAGCCAAGGTGCTCAGTACCCCTGGTTTCAGCTCAGTTCCTTCTCTGGTAGTAGGAGGCTCACACTGGGAGATGACAACGGGGTGGAGGAGACAGTGATGCTGCTGCTGGTGCCTATTGCTGGAGTTAGGGGAGGTGGTGTAAGTGCAGGGACACCAGGTACAGGTACTGTTCCCATCTCCTTGCTTCCACTGGCAGCAAAAGCCTCATGGCTGCTTGGGAAGAGGATGCGTCTATGTTTGGGTGGGTGGGGGGACTACCAGCACTAGCTCTCCCCCTACCCGCTCTCCCTCCCCTGCTGAAGACCTGGCACCTGCCTTTCCAGCATGCTTCATATTAATCTTTCCTATGCAGCAAAAGGTGTGTGACTGTGTGTCTGACTTCTGGGTTCTTCTTTTTCTTCTGGGTTGTGCACTTAGTTTGCTTTGTGTTGTGAGTAATGGACTGTGGAGGCCTGATTAATCTGATTATTCATTATGAATAATAAGTAATAAATTTGTGTGTTGTTCTTCTGTGATGTTGGTTCTTCTTTTCTGGGTTGTGCGATTATTAGATTGCTTTGTGTTGTGTGTAGTGGACTGTGGCTTGCTGATGGATTTGATTACTGATTATGAATAATAACCATGGTGTGTGTTGCTCTCCTGTGACGATGTGTGACTGATTCTTTTTTTTTTCTGGGTTGTGCGATTATTAGATTGCTTTGTTGTTGTGTGTAGTGGACTGTGGCTTGCTGATGGACCTGGTTATTGATTATGAATAATAACTATGCTGTGTAGTGCTGTTCTGTGATGTACGACTGACTTCTCCTTCTGCTTCTTCTAAGACTCTGAGTTATATGTTGTGTATGTTAATTTAAATCTGAATCTCTATCTGACTTCTTCTGTGTTGTCTTTAGTCAGTATGTAAACTATTAAAACTAACTATAACTAATAATATTAATAACTAATGTAATAATTATATAAAATCTCTTCTTCAATGAATATATGACTTCTATGATCTGTGTGAGTGTGTGTAATGTGTGCTTCCCTGGACAGTGATGGATCACACTGCCAGGGAAAACACTGAGCTTTCTTTTTTAAAAGTTTGCAGAAAATAAAGAAGAACAAATATGAATTGAAAGAAATGAATTGAATAAGTATTAAGAAGAGAGATTCTAAGCTAAGCTAAACTAAGCCAAGCTAAGCTATATCCTATTCAATCCTTTTTGAGAACAAAAAGGAGCAGGCAACTGACTGACTAGGAAGCAAGCAAGGCAGTCCAGTACCTTTCTGATGCTGTTGTTCACTCAGAACGAGCTCAGAAAAGTCACAGTAAGCCTGCAGAGGCTTTTATGCTGTTTCTATGCCCCTCCCTCAGACACTGTGATTGGAAAGGCAGTCAGAGAGAAATCACACTCACTAGCCAGCTAGAGGTGTCACTCCTTCCCTCCCTGCTCCCTCTCCCCCGCCCCCTTCCCCATTTCCACTCCCTCTTTTAAGTTTCTGTTTCCCCATAAAGACTGCCTGCTGAATCTCCTAATTGCTGAATCTCTTTCAAATCTTTTCCAAATTGATTTGGAGGCTCCGAATCGATTTGGAAAGCTTTAAGCTTCTAGCGATTCAATTTGGATTTGGAGATTTGGCCTCCGAATTGGGCCGAATCTTCTCTGAATCAAATCACAAACTGAAGCTTCACACATCCTTACTTGGCATGTTGGCTCCTCACTTGTGGCCCCTGCAACTCCCAAATCCATGCCCATGTTTACTCACTAAGCTGGCTGGCCTGGTGGATCATGGCCAGGGATATGGGTTTTCCATTTCCCATGGAAAAACGGAGAAAACCATGGATTCCCTGTTTTTATCAGAGAAAACGCGGATTTCCCTTTTTAGCAGAGAAATCCACGGATTTCAGAAAGGGTGGGAAACCCCAAGCCCTGCCTGGAGGGGGAGGGAGAAGGGGAAGGGCTCAGCCTGAGCCTCTGAGTCAGCCAAGGCTGGGCTCACACTCACCCTTTGCCCCTGGATTCTAGAGGTAAGTGGGGCTTGGGGGCTGTGGGGCAGGGCTGGGAAGATGGTTGGGGGCTGAAGGAGTAGAGGATGCTCTTGGCCCCAGGTGGCACACTGCAGCCAGAAGCAGGGCCAGGGGGTGAGGGCAGGGGTGACCCTCTGCGGGGGGCTTTGCGGGCAAGCAATGCAAGGTGCAGTGTGGTGGTGTCTGCCATGTGCGGGCTGCACACATGCTGCCCGGAAAGCTGTCCAGGGGAGGGGGAGGCTGGCATGCGGCTGGCTGCACAGGTCCATGGCTGGCTCAGCAGTGGCACTGAGGGATGGTGGCTAGGGGGTGGGATTGCATGTGGTGGCCACTGCCACTTACCCGTAGGGCCATGCCAGCAGTGATGGCTGCTGCCTACAAAACCTCCCCTCACTGCTGCCGAGCCATGCCCGGAGCTGTGCAGCCAGCCACAGGGTGGCAGTGGCAGTGTGGTGGTGGCTGGGTGGCACGCAGCCATCCTCACCACCATCCCACGCTGCGCGGTGGCCATGGCCGCCACCACACTGCCACCCTGTGGAAAGCCGCACAGCTCCAGGAACGGCTCTGCGGCGGCAGCGATGGTGCAGGGAGGTTTTGTATGAAGTAGCCATCACTGCTGGCACATAGTGGCTGCTGCCACTTATCTGTGGGGCTGCCCGTGCCAGCAGTGATGGCCACTGTGTACAAAACCTCCCACGCTGCCATGGAGCTGTGCCCGGAGCTGTGCGGCTGGCCTCAGGGTGGCAGCAGCAGTGTGGTGACAGCCGTGGCCACCGTGCAGCGTGGTAGGGATGGTGGTAGGATGGCTGCATGCTGCCTGACCACCACCACACTGCCGCTGCTGCCCTGCGGCCATCCGCACAGCTCTGGGCACAGCTCTGCTGTGGTGCGGGGAGATTCTGTACACAGTGGCCATCACCGCTGGCATGGCCCTACAGGTAAGCAGCAGTGGCCACCATGTGGGAGCCCCTCCATCCCACCAGCCATCATTCCTCACTGCTGCTGCAGAGCCAGGCATGGAGTTGTGCAGCCAGTCGCATGCCAGCCTCCCCCTCCCCTGGGCAGATGGCCAGGTGGCATGTATGCAGCTTGCACATGTTGGCCACCACCACACTGCGCCCCACATCGCTTGCCCACAAAGCCCCTTGCAGAAGGGCACCCTTGCCCTCACTGCCTGGCCCTACTTATGGCTGTGGTGTGCTGCCTGGGGCCAGCAGCACCCCCTGCTCCCTGAGCCCCCAACCATCTTCCCCAGTCCTGCCCCACAGCCCCCAAGCCCCACTTACCTCTAGGATCCATGGGCGAAGGGCATAGCTCCAGGTGGCAGTGCTTGTCCGCATAGCACTGGCAGCCAGCATGCAGCCGCCACCATCCTGGATTGCTACAGAGCTGTGCAGCCAGTCGCAAGGCATAAGCAGCAGTGCAGTGGTGGCCGTTGCATGCAACCCCGCTTTCCATGCCCTGGCTGGGCAGCACGTATGTGGCTCACACATGGCGATTGCCACTGCAGTGCAGCTGCTGTGCCCTGTGCCACTTGCCATGTGGGTGGCCATGGGATAGTAGCACAGGGTGCAGTGGCAGAGTTGTGGTGGTGGCCCCTGTGTGTGAACACCGTCAGGCTGCCGGGTGCATGTGTGGCCCTCAGACTGGTACCCCTGCCTTCACCTCCTGGCCCTGCTCCTGGGAGTGGGCACAGAGGCATGATCCCCACCTTCTTGATCTACCCTTCCAGCACCTTCCCTTTCCCCTGCTGTGCCCTGACTCTTTTCCCCACACACACTTACCTGTTGGTGTGGGTGTCAGTGTCTGTGTGTGCTTCTGTGTCTGCATGTCTGTGTCTGTGTGTCTGTGGGGCTTTTGTGAGGGGCATCAGGAAGGCTGTTGAGGCTGGGGGGGAGTATGGGGCACCAGCAGTGCTGGGGAGGGGCTCTGGGGGACATTTAATTTTTATCATGGATTTTGGGTTTTGAATCAGAGAATTTGCAATTTTTAATCAGAGAAAACCAGGATCCCCAAGCATGACACCACCTCTGTACTCTCAGTTTTGGTGCGGGGAGGGGCATGGGACTTCCTATTTCCTGGTTCTGGAAGGGACTCCAGAGCCCGACATTTGTACAAGGCTGAGACTGGACAAAATGGTTCCTTGCATGCCTCTCCTAGTCCGGAACCAAGGGACTGGAAGCCAAGTGCACAAGACAGTACTCACAGGATTTCTGACCTGCTTTTCCCCATTGGGGCATCTTTTGAAGCACACTGGTTGGTTGTGGGGTGGGGAGGGTCATGGCAGGGGGCTGTGGGTCTGTTATTGACTGAGGCGCTCTATATTTGAAGCACTTCAAAATTGAGCAACATTTGAAGCACTTAAGATGCTACATCTGCCCAGAGCCTTACCTAATAGACCTAGGTAATCCATTTTACCTACCAATGAAATAAGGTATTATTGGTAATAACAACAACATTGATCGGGTAGGTATTCATAAAAAAATGTCAGGTGAGTCTTGATCTTGTCAACTGCAGACCTGGTAGAAGATGGTCTCTGTTACCCTGCCTTTTTCTAAGGTGAACAGAAGGAACTTTGAACTTCTTCATGATATAAGATAGTGGGAGACAATTAAAGTTATCTTCTAGGGCAATCAACTGCATGGCAGTCTGAGGAAAATTAAGTGTGATCAGAGGGGTATCCCTGAGACTGAATGTAAAAATTAAGGGCTTTTGGAAAGAAAAAAAAATTGGCAAACTATTTGTGTATCAAAAGAACCAGAAAGTTAGCAGGAAAGCGAGAGATGCTGCTTCAAGACTAGCCCTGAGACAAAGCAGGAAGACAGAACTCTTTGATACAAAGGACATGGAAAGAAAGATTTCTGAGCAAGAAACTGGAAGATGCTGTTTATTTATACTGTGTTCAAGAAAACAGGGCTTTGTGCACATTCTTTGTTAATGAGCAGGCTTGCACCAAAGAAATACCTGACTTACATTATTAATTTCTTCTCCCTGAATATTGCTTAATTGCCCAAGCCAAAGAGTCAACAACGATATATAATCTTCCCTGGGGGTTATAAGAAAATTAATTTCCTGAAATGACATGGGATCTTAATATAAGAAAAAAGTATAAAATAACCTCTATTATTTTAGCTGATTAAAATGGAAAGTCATTGGAAAAGACTTCTTTGCACAAAGAAAGACGTCCAGGGAATTTTTCCTCCTACTATTATTCAAACTAATTTTGAGGTGGAATTGCAGCCATAGTCTTAAGAAAAACCTATTACGGTTATATTAATAAAATGGAAGTTGTTGTTACAGTACTGATTGATATACCTTGCAAGTGGTTTCCAAAGTGGGTATTTTGACATCTGTATAATACCTACTGATTTTTTATCCAAATCTCTTAGTCTTATTTGAAAATCTCAGTCGTTACGTTTAGAAGATAGTTTAGAGCAGGGGTAGGCAACGTTTTTTGGCTGGAGTGCTGGAAAACACCACAATGCTTGTCTTGGAAGGTGCTGGAGTGCCAGCATGCCAGAAAAACAAAATGCGGGCAGGGGGTACATGGTAGGGTGCATCAGCTCCATGCTGGCAGTGACTGCACACGCATGGAGCTGATGCTGGAGCTGTGGAGCCTGGTGCAGCTGTTTGGCCTGCTGCTTGCTGCAGCTGCCCAGAGCCCAGGCTGGCTACCAACAGCTGCGCCAGGCTCTGGAGCCCAGTCACCAGCTCTGTGCCAGGAGTGGGGCAGAGACCTGGGTTGCGTTGCCTCAGGCCCCTCCCTTACCACCTGCTCCGAGGTGTGCATGCACGCACCGGTATGGAGCTGATCTCTAGGCTCCAGAGCTCAGCACAGCTGTTTGCAGCTTAGCTTCCTGGCTGCAGCCAGCCCTGGCTCTGGGTAGCTGCTGCCAGCTGGGAGCCCGGGCTGCTCCCAGCAGACAGCTGGGATGCTGCAAGCCTTCCTGGGAGCAGCCCGGGCTCCATCGCTGGCAGCAGCTACCCAGAGCCGGGGCTGGCTGTGGTGTGCCAAGCAAAATGGCCTCACATGCCATGCTCAGCACGTGTGCTGGGGTTGCCGACCCCTGGTTTAGAGTTACTTCTTTACTCTGAGCCTGATGTAAAACTTGTATGTAGAGTACAGGTACTTATTTTTAAACCAACCAGTGCCTATCTAACAGGAATACCTGAAGCTGCTTTATGAGATAGGCTTGGAAAGCAGTACTCACTGTGAAAACTTTTTCAGGCTGACCACGAGCTCGCATGTTTGTGTCATGAATTTGTTTGAGAATCATCCAAGCTTCATCATGTTTTCCAACCTAAAAATTTGACAAATATTTATGTTAAACCATGTACTAAATCTGTTTAGTAATTTTAATTTCTAGTGGTGTGTTGTTACGATAAGACCCCAGAAATCATTTAGATTGGAATAGGAAATTTTAAAGAATGTTTTGCAAGATTTACCTCTAGCAAGAACCTTGGACTTTCTGGCATGAACGTGAGTGCTACCACAGAGCAGACACAGGGCAGTGCACAGACGATCACAAATACTCGCCAGCTGTGAAACTGATAGGCAGATCCCATACTGAAACTCCATCCTACAAAGGAGAAAAGCAGGCATGAAGCAAAACAAGGAGTACTATGTACATGTTATAGTCTGGACCTTCCAAGTAGTGGGAAATAGGTCTACACCCAAGGTTGTCCTATTTGACTTATTTTCTTTCCACAGATATTCAAGGCATCAAGTTTTATTTTCATAAATACTCAGAGAATATGACCTTTCAATTTATCTACATGTGTAGCAACACTGGAACTGGTTTCTGTAATGTGGGATAAGAAGCTGCATGACACAAGGAAAGAAGATTCCTCATACCTCTTGCCGGAATCTTTGAATAAAGACAATCAGATGAACTGAAGAGGGATATTACTGCAGCCTTCATAAACAGGACCTTCCACAAACCTCAGGTGAATATGATGGGAAAATTGAAGTTTAGTTCAGTAGCCAGCCAACATATTCAAAGCCAAATGGCTTCTTCAAGGCTTCCTCTTGATTATTTATAAAAACTACACAAAGTAAATGAGAAAACAGGAATGATGACACAGGACTTATGAATATTGAGTGTTTTACTCATACAGCAAGCTATTAATAATTAATTAAAAACTGCATTTAAAAATGCATGACAAAGAGTCATAAAAATACATCTGAGTCAATTGTAATATAGAAAATGAGTAGAAAAAGGGGGTTAAAATCAGAATGAATTATTTATGGTGGACTGGAATTCTATTTCCAGCCAAGTTAAGTTACTTTCAACACAGTTTTTGCATAGGGCCAGAAGTGTTTAATATAGGATTTCCACTCATCTACAAAAGTGAGTCTGTCTCAAGTTATTTCATTTTTAGGATTGGGCAAATCATTGAGAAGTTTCTTTTGGTGGTGTTCACCACTCTGCTTTTAATAGAACTGAAAGATAAATAATAGTTATTTTGATGTAAGATTCCAAAGTCAGATGAATGAAAAGGTCTACAACTGTGTACTAATGCTAAAGATGATGTATTTTTTCTATAAAGTGAAGATATTAATGTTGCTAATCTCAGCATGTGTACCCAAATGGAATGCATTACAATACAATGTATGATGCATAAAGGTTTTATAGTGCATAATTCTCTTCGCATCTAATTGCAAAGCACCTTATAAATGACTATCCAAAACATCAGAAATATCAAATAAACACCTTTAGTTGAATGCACTGAGGATCATAGTGTTTAAAGTAATCCAGAATCAGAATCTTTAATACTGAATAAAGATGAGGAGGAACAGGAAAAATAAGAAAGGGGGGGAGGGATACAGAAAAAATTTTCCTTTCACCTAAGAATCAATCTTGTAAATTAATCCTAAAAGAAATACCTAAGTGCTATGTAGTATAATAAGATAAAGCAGAAATAATCAGAAAATACAGCAGAACGATTTGCTGAAATACTTTAAGGAGAAGACAAAAGGAAATTCTGAAAAACGGCATATGAAATTGCAGGTCAAGGTCATGTTTAATAAAACAGGCAAAGATGACACTGTTTGACTGGAGAGGAGCAATGACAATTCTATGCTTAAGAAAAAGAAACAATGCAATCTAAGCAACTATGAGCCCAATAATCTGACCTGTATATATACACAGATTTAGAACACATTTTAAAGAAAAAGAAAATTAAAAGATACAAAGAGACAGTTACTTGGCTGCATTAGGTTGAAGATGTGGAGAAGGCAAGGAAGGGTGGCACCTTACAGACTAACTCATTCAGAAAGGCATGAGCTTTCATAGACTACAATTTACTTGAAGGCTGTCCAGCTTCTAGGTAGGCAAGGGCCTCACGCAGTGTGGGCCTTGCCAACAGGGGCCACACCAGTGCTGACCATGGTTGGCCATGGCATTGCTCTGTGGCCTGGGGCAGGAGCAGGAAATTAAATTTGAGGGAAGAAGGGGGAGCCAAGAGACCCTGGCTGCAGCAGCAGCTGAAGCAATAGGGGGAGTGATGGCCATGGGCAGATCCAGAATGGGTATAGTAGCAGAACCACACCCCCTCTTTATGACCACACATCAGGAGTAACAGCCTGGGACTTTTTTAAGTCCTGGAGAAGGAAAGCATTCCTCACACCTTTCCCCTCCATGCTCAAAGGCATGTCCCCTCTTCTCCCCTTCACTTCCATCCTGCTTCTCTTGCCTTTCACTGCTGGTATCTGGGCTGTCCTGGGGATGAGGGGAGGTCCTGCCCCACTCCAGATATGCTGCCTGGGGGCTGGGCTCAGCACCTGACACTGGAGGAGGCAGTGGGTGAGCAGGTATCCCATCCCTGCTTGTTTTCCCTGGATGTTCCTTGCCAGCCCTGGAACAGGCATGGGGAAGAGAAACCCACTTGCTGCCACCATCCTGGACTGAGCCCAGCCCCCACACAGCATAGCTGGAGTGCAAAAGGAGCTCCCCATACCCCTGGAACAAGATGGAAGGCAGGAATGCCAGCAGTAGCAGGCAGGGGAGAGGGCACTGGGAGGAGAGGGGACAGGGAGGAGGAGAAAGGGACATGCATCTGAGTATGGAGAAGGGATGGGGGAATACCTATCTTTTTTGGCTTAAAGTTCGCAGCTGCTGCTCTTGGGGCATGATCTACCTGCCCCAATGGGGAGGAGGCTTGAGGTGCCAGGGTGCAGCTACTCCTGCAGTGCTGGTTGCTACTTCCTCACCCCCCTTTATAAAATCCTGGATCCGCTTCTGGTGGAGGCTAGGTAGGAGCCCAGAGGCTCCTGAGGGCTGCATGTGGCCCCCAGACCCATAAGTGGACAGTTCTGGGTTACTTCATGAGATTCATCTGACAAAGTAGAGTGTAGCCTATGAAAGCTCATGCCTCTGAACAAATATGTCTACAAGGTGCCACGCGCCCTGACTTTAGCCTAAAGGCACAAAGGAAAAGGGAAATGGGGAAGAAATGCAACATGGATTTACCAAATGTAAACTGTTCTAAGCTCCCTTGGTATCTTTACTTAATAACTGATATTCTAGACCAGGGGTGGGCAAAATCTGGCCCATGGGCCAGATCCGGCCTGTGGGGCCATTGAATCTCCTGTGGGGCCCCTAAAATTTTCTTGAAAATTAAAATGTAACAGGATGTCAAAGATGACAGGAATCAGGGGCAGTAGGACCCAGAGGAAGCCTGGTGGGCTCTTGCAACAGCAGGGCCCGCTTGCCCCCACCCTCCCAGCTGGAAGCCCCAGCAGGGGCTTCTGGCCTGGGACCACGTGGCTGCATTGGCATGGGGAAACTCAGGTAAGGGGGGGATAGGGCAGGGGATGAGCTGGTATGGAGAAGCTTGAGAGAGTGCAGAGGAGAGCCATGCGTAGGATCAAAGGTCAGGAAAACAGATCTTATGATGAGAGGCTGAGAGCCATGGGACTCTTCAGCCTGGAAAAGCGCAGGCTCAGGGGTGATCTGGTGGCCACCTATAAGTTAATCATGGGTGCTCACCAGGATCTGGGGGAACATCTGTTCACCAAAGCACCCCAAGGGATGACAAGGACAAACGGTCACGAACTCCTCCATGACTGTTTCAGGCTGGATGTAAGGAAAAACTTCTTTACTGTCCCCAAGGTTTGGAATAGACTTCCATCGGAGGTGGTTCAAGCACCTACTTTGAATGCCTTGAAGGGATATTTGGATGCTTATCTTGTTGGGATCCTATGATCCCTGCTGACTTCCTGCCCCTGGGGCAGGGGGCTGGACTTGGTGATCTTCCGGGGTCCTTTCCAGCCTCTGTGTCAATGAATCTATGAATATATAAGTCTATAAACTGATTTGAACCTTTTAATTGGTCCCCTAATTCGATTTGGGTTGGGAGATTCAGCCGCTGAATGGTGCTGAATCTCTCTCAAATTGAATCTGCATCCGCAATTTCGCACAGCCCAAGTAATCAGGTCTGTTTTTTCTCATCTCCATATACTACTGTTAACAAGGATGTTATCTCTGGTGACAACAAACTCCCCCTATGCCTGAAGAAGAGTGTTTGTGCCCAAAAGCTTGCAAAGAACAATTTTTCCAACTATCTAGCTGGTCTAATAAAAGATATCACATCTATTCAAAGACCCTTGTCTGACTATGATCTGGATATACAAATTCAGAGTTTGAGAACTGATCTAAGTATCACAAAGATGCTTAATGGCATCTTCTAGACTGGGCACTGAGTCCCATTGGGCAGGGTGGTTTTCTTTAATCTTTACTAATTCACAGAGGAGCCTTTGGGGACCCCATACTGGGGTCGTTTGACCCCAATAATCTTTCCTGCCATGGCAGGGGGTTGGAATAGGTGATCTATTCAGGTCCCTTCCAACCCTAGAAACTATGAAACTAACTATAAGATTGGGCCCCCCATTATAGTCCATGGCCTGTTGTGACCTGTTTATAAAACTTTTCTCAAAAGGTTACATGAATATATCATCTCAAATAGCATATACTTAGAAATTATAATCCGCATTTTGTGATATTTTTGAGCTCTAACGTATCTTAAATTAAAGCTATCTTTATATGTTTATTTTTTTTAAAAACCATTTAACAAAAAATACAATTAAATAAAAAATAACAAAACCCAATTTCTAATTTCTTTTTTTAATCATTGATTTTTATCTACCCTGCCGTCTGTTTCTTGTAAATTTTAAGATTGGAACCTTAGATTGTAAACTCTTCAAAGATGGTACACATGTGTTAAACATGTAGGGCAGTTTGGAATGTAAATAAGTAAATTTAATAAGAAATGAATTCCTTTCCTATTATTTCCTACATTCATTTCCTATTATAACCGATTGGATATTATATAGTTTATGTTACCAGCAGAAATGACCGTAGCTGGGTGTGGGGCCCAGGATAAATCAGCCTGCGCGGGGCCCATAGCTGGGGGGGCGCAAGGGAGGGGTTTTTGAGCGGCTGGACGAAAAGCCAGGCCGGCTCCACAAAGCCCCCAAAGTGCAGGGCCTGGGGTAGTCGCCCTGATTTGCACCCCCCTAGGGATGGCCCTGGTTATCAGCATAAAAAAGTAACCAGGTTCTTTTCTGTTGCAACTTATCAACAGTTCTATGAATGACCTCAATCTGCAGGCTGGTGAATGTGATTTTCTGGCGTCCTGGCCACTGTTTGTAATTCACAGACTGCGTCAACTTGTTTTACCGGTCATTTAGTTCTGCTGCCTCTTTCTCAGGAAGAAACAAAATGATGGATAATCTTCAAGGGTCATTTACTGCATTCAGCATATGAGAGAAAGAGAAAGGGCGATGAGAATCTTGGCATGAAAAGTTTCTTAAGTCCCTGCTAACTTTGGAAAAGCTGAATTGCTTTAAAAAGCAGATTGAACACAAAGATTTTTATTAAAAAAGAATCCAGAAAAAAATGTTTTTGTATTTCATTCTTGGTGACTAATCAGGCAGCATGTGGCAATGAAGGTTAATCCACTTTTTATTTTCCTGGCAAATATGCAGTTTGATGTGGCACAACAATTTTTCATTTAACTTTTACAAACCAGACTGTTGTTTACTTTCCCAACAAAATAAATGTTTCCTTTTGTATGGATAATCAGACAGCTACAAATAACATTAGTGTCTTCTTCTATCCCGGGATCCCACATTACACTGCAAAGTGTAAACTAACGAAGGTTCCATCATAGTTAAGGTTGAAGCCAGCTGTAGTTTACAAATCTAATTTCTAATTATCCCCTTCCAAGTTCTCCCAAAAGAAACAAAATGTCTGAAATGTTATATACTTCTTTCAACCCAAGGCAGACTTTATTCTTGAAAGCTTGGGGGGCAAACCAAAAATAATATTAAATGTCAATTTTCATTCAAAATTAATTTTCATTGACTTTTAAAAATTAATTCAACATTTTTTGTTTGGCATATAGTAATTAAAATTGCTTCATCTACAAAATTCAAATTGATTAAATTTTATTGGTCTCTCTTCTGAGAGGTGGAAAAAGTGAAGAAGGAGAGAGGTATAAAAAAAGGCAATTACAAATGTCTAAAGAAAATAATATTTTGGGATAGCTTCTTTGTGCCCCCTATGTTGATAAGTAAAATGAAAGAACTTGTCTATAGACTTCTTAGAAGAAATATGAAGTAGAACCAGTGGAAGTTCATGCTGTATGTCACCTGTGGATCAAAATCCATTCCAAATTGAGAGCAATATATTTCTTGATATATATTTTATGTAGAGAGATTAGATGAGTTTTTATTTTGTTTTGTAACAAAAAACCCCCTTTTGGTGTCTTCTACTTTTACTAAGATAAGGCATCCCTAGTCTACCGTACTCTCAATATTCATTTTTTAACTCAACAGTAATGGTTTAAAACATTTTTGGTGTCAGGGTAGAAATGATCTCTGAGAATATAACGCCACTGATTTGGCCATTTTCTATGTTCACTATTTTAATAATACACAGTATAATCCACATGTTCAGCCACTCTCTTCTCCGTGTGTACTAATGTTAACTGTACTTTAAAGATCTACTTCTAAAGGCATTCTTACTTCCTTATCTCAAATAACACTAGCTGTTTCATGTGAAATCCTATTGTGATGGCAAATCTCCTGGTATATAATTTATGTAACTGGTTTCTCCCTCTTAATTTAAGCTTGTTCTTTTTTTGCTTTCAATTTGTCATTACATAACTGAAACACATCACATCCCTTATTGCACAGGATATGCTCCTGTGCAAATGATCTCCAGACTGATTTTCAGTCAGTTCAACAATCTCTTACAAATTAAGCTCTAGACTGGGCTAAGTAACTTTTTGTGTTCTCTCTCTCTTCTTCTTAATGTGGTATTTGTTTAAAGGCATATGCCATAAAACCAAAATTGTTGTATATCTGCCCCTTCTTATTTTTTGAAATGAGAATCATTTAATATATACTTTTATTCCACATACATACTTCAGTTTAGAGACTCTGAATCAATACAGTACTCTTCCGTTCTAGCACTATTATAACACCTCCCTACCACATTTCAGGTAGCACAAAGCAGATTATAAAGTTCTATCCCTAATGCCAGTGAAGCGTAAGATTAGTAGGGATGACATCAATATAGATATTATACAACAGCTGAGTTACAAATAAATCCAGTGTCCTGCATGCAATATACACCAAGTCTCAACAAAAGACAGTTACAATATAAACAAAATCAGCTCAAATCTATGAAATCTGTCTCTTGCATAGTTCCTTTTTACCTTTCAATTTATTTAACAGAGGACCAGATCCAAAACCAAAAGGTTTAATTTTCAATAAATAAGCTGCTACTTGTATTTCTATCAGCCATCCAATCTGCTGCCCTTCATAACTAGGAATGCTGTTTTATTCTCAGATATATAATCAATATTCACAGAATTATGGAAAATTAGGGTTTGAAAGGACCTCAAGAGGTCATCTAGTCCCTGCTCAAAGTCAAACAGTCTTCAACTCGATCATTCCAGCCAGGGCTTTGTCAAACTGGGCCTCCAAGGATGGCGATTCCACCGCTTCTCTAGGTAACCCATTCCAATGCTTCACCACTCTCCTAGTGAGAAAGTTTTTCTTAATATCCAATTTCAACTTCCCTCACTGCAACTTGAGACAATTACCCCTTGTTCTGACCTCTGTCACTGCTGAGAAGAGCCCAACTCCATCCTCTTTTGAACCCCCCTTTCAGGTAGCTGAAGGCTGCTATTAAATCCTCTCTCAGTCTTTCTTCTTTTCTGCAGACTAAATACGCCCAGTTCCCTCAGCCTCTTCTCAGAAGTCATGTGCCCCAGCCTGCAAACCATTTTTGTTGCCCTCTGCTGGACTCTCTCCAACTGGGGGGCCTAAAACTTGACACAGAACTCCACATGTGGCCTCACCAGTGCTGAACAGAGGGGAAGAATCACTTCCCTCAATCTGCTGGCAACGCTCCTACGAATGCAGCCTAGTATGCCGTTAGCCTTCTTGGTAATAAGGGCTCACTGTTGCCCCATAGCCAGCTTATTTTTCATTGTAACCCCCAGGTCCTTGGTCCTTTTTGGCAGAGCTGCTGCTTAATCAGTTGGTCCCAAGTCTGTAGTGGTGCATGGGATTGTTTCATCCTAAGTGCAGGACTCTGCATTTGTCCTTGTTGAACCTCATGAGATTCATTTTGGCCCAATCCTCCAATCTGTCTAGGTCACTCTGAATCCTAGCTACTACTCCCCTCAGCTTGGTGTCACCCATGAATATGTTGAGGGTGTAATCCATCCCATCATCCAGATTAATAAAGATACTGAACAAAACCAACCCCAGGACCTACCCGTGGGGCACTCTACTTTATACTAGCTGCCAACTAGACCTCGAGCCATTGATCAGTACCCATTGATTCTGACAATTCAGCTAACTTTCTATCCATCTTGCAGTCCATTCATCTAACCCCTGCTTCCTTAGCTTGCTTACAGGAATGCTGTAAAAGATAGTATCAACAGCTCTGCTAAAGTTGAAGTATAACATATTCACTGCTTTCCCCACATCCACAAAGTCAGTTATCTCATCATAGAGGGCAATCAGGTTACAGATTGGTTAGGCATGACTTGCCCTTCGTGAATCCATACTGACTTTTCCTGATGACTTTCTTCTCCTCCAAGTGCTTAGAAATGGATTCCTTGAGGACCTGTTCCATGATTTTTCTGGGGACTGAGGTGAGGCTGGTTGGTCTACAGTTCCCTGGATACTTCTTCTTCCCTTTCTTAAAAGACAGGCCTATTTTTGCCCTTTTCCAATCATCTGGGACCTCCCCTGATTGGCACAAGTTTTCATAGATAACAGCCAGAGGCACTGCCATCACATCAGCCAATCACCTCAGCACCCTTGGACGCCATGTATCCAGTCCCATGGACTTGTATATGTCCAGCTTTCCTAAATAGTCCCTAACCTGTTCTTTCACCAGTGAGGGCTGCTTACCTTCTCTCCAGACTGGGCTACCCACTGCAGTATTCTGGGAGCTGACCTTACCTGTGATGACAGGTAAAAAAGGAATTGAGTACTTCAGCCTTTTCCTGATTATCTGTCACTGGGTTGCCACCCCCTTTATTAAGGGACCCACACATTCCCTGACCTCTTTTTAAAAATACAACCAGCTTTCCTGGACTCCTTTCCACACCAGACTGGCCTTCCAGGGTGTCCTGCCCATCAGTTCCCTGAGTGAGTAGAAGTCTGCTTCTCTGAAGTCCAGGGTCCATATTCTGCTGCTCTCCTTTCTTCCTTTTGTCAAGATCCTGAACTCAATCATTTCATGGTCACTGCTGCTCAAGTTGCCATCCACTTCTACATCCCCTACCAATTCTTCCCTGTTTGTGAGCAGCAGGTCAAAAAGAGCACGGCCCATAGTTGATCTCTTCAACTCTTGCACCAGGAAGTCATCTCCAACACTCCCCCAAAACTTCCTGGATTGCCTGTGCACTGCTGTATTGCCCTCCCAGAAGATGTCAGGGTGATTGAAATCCCCCATGAGAACCACGGCCTGTGATCTGGAAACTTCTGCTAGTTGTCTGAAGCAAGCCTCATTTACCTCATCCTCCTACTTTGGTGGTCTGTATCAGACACCTACCATGACATCATTCTTGTTGCTCTCCGTTCTAGCCTTAACTTAGAGACTTTCAACAGGCCTATCTTCAGTTTCGTACTGGAGCTCTGAGCAATCATACAGCTATTTTACATAAAGAGCAACTCTTCCTCTTCTCCCCTGCCTGTCCTTCCTGAACAGTTTGTACCCATGCATGACAATACTCCAGTCACGCACACTATCCCACCAAGTCTCTGTTGTTCCAATGATGTGACAGTGCCTTGATTTTGCACAGACTTCCAGTTCTTCTTGCTTGTTTCCCAGGTTCCACCTGTTCATATACAGACACTTGAGGTATATGTTAGTTATAATAATAATTACTTGAGGTAACTAGCCGATTGTCCCACTTTCTCAGAAAGAATAAAAAAGCCTACCCTGCTGCCCCCTCCTCCTTCTGCTTCTTCCAGCTCTCTTGCTTCTCCACTTACCTCAGGGCTTTGGTCTCCATCCCCCAGAAAAAACTTGTTTAAAGCCCTCCTCACTAGGTTAGTGAGCCTGTCTACAAAGATGCTCTTCCCTCTCTTGGTCAGGTAGATCCCATCTCTTCCTAGCAATCCTTCTTCCTGGCACAAGAACCCATGATCTAAAAAGCTGACCCCCTGTGCAGCCATGGATTGCTCTACAGAATGTGGCTGCTCTTGCCAGGGCCTTTCACCTTGACCGGAAGAATCAAGGAGAACACAACTTGTGCCCTCACCCCTTCATCCTTGCACCCAGAGCCGTGTAGTCACTCTTGAAATTACAACCCTATGGACATATACCTGAAAACTCCAAATGACAGCCACAGTAAAAATACTCATTTCTGTTGCTCAGTGTAGACCTGTACAAATGGTCTATTAAAATCTGGGTTCACATCTTCCAGGCAAACAGTCATGGAACTAGCTAATTGACACTAGAATTATTTACAGCAACAAGCACAATTAGGATAAATATTTATATACTCCTCCCCTGTCCCTAATTACAAACAGATTCTGCCATCTTTTCGCCCGTGCTTGCATCTAGCTTCACGTGTAGTATTACTTACAGACATTCAGTTTATCCTGGGAGAGTTGCTACTTTCCCAGGAGAAACCACAAGTGTACAGACATTCAGGCCTGTATAAAAATGGCTGCTCCAGGAGAAAAGTAACCTTGGAACAGCCAGGGTCAAATCACTCCCAGGAGAGTTTATTCTGGGAGAACAAATATCTATATACAGTACAACTCTTTTGAGAGAAGCCACAGCACAATTCTCCAGCATCCCAGGATGCTTTGCTTTGTTCCCCTCTCCCCCAGGAGACTGTGTTGCTCACTGGACTCTGCTGTTCCCGCCAAGCAGAGAACAGAACATGCCCCCTTCCCAATCCCACATTGTGCTACAAGGAGACACAGGCAGTCTGGGTCAGCCAATCAGGGCTACCCTTTGCACTGCTGCCATTCTGTCTCCAAACAAACTGAGGGAGCCTGCAGAGCATGCTGAGATATATTCACAGGGTCTGCCTGGCTGTGCAGAATTAACATTAAAAGCTCTCTGCTTTTATTCAAATGTCTGTGCAGATGTCTCTGGGTAACTTTTTCTATTCAAATGTCTATTCAGGTATCTCTGGATAACAGGTGTCTCTGGATAACCACGAGAACAAACCTGGGAGAATTCTCCCATATTATATGAACGTGTATATGCAGCCTTAGTTATGATAGTTTAAGAACTAACTTAACAGCAAAAATCATGTCCTCTATCGTAAATGCTATGTACCCCTGGAGCCTGGGGAGGCACGATGACTGCAGTGGGGACGTGGTGGCGGGGAGCTGCCACAGATGTCCGTGGTGGTGTTGGCGGTGGGGTGGGGTGGGGTGGTGAGTGCTGACCAGAGGTTGGCAATCACCCACAGGCACCACTGAGAGTATCTGTGGTGACCAGTGGCGATCAGTGACTGCCCACAGATGCTGGTGGCGGCAATGGGGGGGCATGGTGAGTGGTGACTGCCTGCAGGCGCTGCTGGCAGGGTCGGTGGTTTTTTTGCAGGGTGCACCACCAATGTTAGGGGGTGCATGTGCATCCACGTGCACACCCTATGCATCACCAATATCCTCTATCTTCCCAGAACAGTGCTGCTGAAGATTATCATGGAGAACCTTAGGTAAGAATAACCTGCACCTGAAAAGCGACTTAAGTTTAGTGAACTTATGTTTAGCAGTGCTACATTTAATACAGGACTCCTGTTCAGATCTATGGACACAGACGTGGCAGAGTGCTTCTCTAGGAGTGGCCAGGAATCCCTGGAATCCCTGCAGCCCTCACTTGCTGGGCAACCATCCCTTCATTCACCTGCCATGCTTTGACATTATTATGAGGGAGGCTGCCCCAGGGCTTCCCAAATCAAATGGGCCACCAGGTGCACTGTGGTCCCTGCCTTATGGTATAAGTGCATAGCTCCGTTCCTTCCCTACACCATGCTCCATGCCTCAGAGATGGTATCCCCATTGCTGTTTTCTTTCACTTATCCTTTTCTTTGGGGTTCCTGGACTCTTGCTGGTCCCACACTCAGCCTCTCAATCTGGGTTCCAGTCCCCTCCCTGGGTCCCTAGGAATCTCCTCCTACCCTTAGGACTCCAAAAACCTCCAAGACTGCTTTAGATGTCTTCTCTGTGTTGGTGCTTCAGAGCTGCAGTCCTCCTGCTGAGGCGGTGTTCTCTCAGCAGACTCCGGATCTTACTGCTAGCTTCTTTCAGGGCCTGGACTTATACCTGCTTTAAATCCAGCCCTCTTCTTGAGGGCTGGAGAGTCAGATGACCCCCCTCGCCCCCCACTGGAGAGTCAGGTGGCGCCACCCCCTGACTGCCAACACCAGCTCTGAGGGCTGAGAGACAGATGATTCCCTCTATCAAGCTCAGTCACCTGCTGGCTCCCTGTGTCAGCTCACTCCCAATTAGCCCTGGCCTGAACCTGCCAGCAGCTTCATAAGCTGCCTTACCTCTTAAAGTGGCAGGCACCTCAAATGCCCTGCCACAACAAGCTCTACCTTGCTGTCATCATAACATCAAATAGCTTTTCTCTTGGATGATTTCTCAGAATTCCTAAGGCTTGTCACATGGTAGCCTCATTAAACACTGTATTTTCCTAATCCCGTTTTTCCTTCTTCTCATTGTCTTTGGTTGTGGCAATTTCTCTTGATTTAATCACACATTTCCACATTTTATAAGGGAATAATAATTCTGTATTGCAAAAGAGAAAAAAAAGAGTGACAACGTATTTTCCTTAGCCTAGTGCTACTTGCTCAGTATCTATTCAAATACTCCTTCACAGGGCTGCAAAACAAAATACTTCTCAAAAACGTATAAGCATCTTTGCTTATTCTTATATTTAACACATCTAAGAACTTCATTAAATTGCATTAGCTAAACTGCAAAACTGAGCCATTGCAATAATCTAGGAGTTTGGCCTTACAGCGTCATTCGTCTGATTGGCAGCAGGTAAGCTTAGGAACCAAATATAGGCATGTTCTAGTTCTCATTCAATTTACTTCTCCCCTCCCTGATTTATAATGCAATAGGCAAGGCATAAATGTTCTATGTCTGTTGTGTTTAGAGTACTGTGCAGCAACCCAGAGTTAAACTTTACCCTTGCTCCCTGCAAATGCAGTATCCAAAAGCCATTAATCTTGAAACCAGTGGCAAGTTCCAAAGTGCTATGGATCGTTAAAACAATTGGCCCTGATGCATCCTGGGAATAGTTTTCCTGGGCAGTAGTGCAAAATAAAACCTATAGTAAGTGAGTCTGAACTCTCTGCAGAAGCTTCTCATTGAATATCACCTTCCCACTCTACTGATTACAAGAAATGACCAAATGAATCACTGTGACAGATTATGGAACTGTAGTGCATGGCAAACAGATAAGAAAATGTACAAAGAAGCTAATTTTCATATTATCACTTACTTAAATGTCGACTTGCAGGCTTTGTAAGATGATTTTTTTCCCCTCTAACGTAAGTGCACCTATTGGACATAGCCCATGGAAATGTTAAACTAAAAAAGTATTTTTAAGCAATAGTTATGATCCAAGGAAGGAAGAAAGGTCATTTCTTTTGTGCCTACACTAAAAGAAAGTGATTTGCAGCATACCTGGCAATTTGTTTCTAGGAGAACTTGTATAAAGCTACCTTCCTTTGTAGTGTTTTATGGGTACAAGAGTTCTGTAAAAATGCCCTCTGGTAACTTCAGTTCAAAATAAATAGCAGTCACTGCAGAAACACAGAATATATATATATATGAATCAAATATATGTATTTATGGGGTAACCCCGGGTCCCACATTTCCAACTGAAAATATTACAGCTAGAAATGACACCCTGCTTCTAACGAAGCATAGGTTTTTTAAGGTGTCATAAATAAGGAATTTTTCCAAACCTGGGTAAAGTAGATACCTTCAAGGAGGAATACAACCCATCATGTTTATTCACATATCATATGCCTAAGGATAAGATGAGCACCCTGTTTTCAGAGCGTAGTAGTAATTTACTTGCACTAAAACGACACAGTAAAATGAAAAATAAAAATGATATATTCAAGAACATTTATATAATTTACAGTTTTTGCTAAAAGTAAACAAGCAGATTGCACATGCTACCAGTTTAAACAAAATGCAATGGTACAAAAAACATAAAACAACTGCAGATCCCATTAGTGCGGATCACAATCTAGTAGTGGTCTCCTGTTGTTATTTGTAGTTTTGTACCACAGCTGTATAGGTTTCTAGGCCAAAAGGGTGCTTTATTAATCTCAAAAGGGAAAATTTGAGAAAATCTCACTGCCTGTATGCTAGCATCTTTAATTCTTATATTTATGTCTTATTTTAAATATAGTGGAAATACTGGATCAGTGACTCTCAGTACATTTCTCAGATCATTTGTCTGGATGTTATTTAAATACCCAGACAAGGGTTTACATGGGAAAGGAGTGGTGTCTAAAATGCTCTCTTTACCAATAGGTGTAAAAGATCTAATTTTCAACCAATAATTTAGAATTCTTAATTGAGCTAAGGTATACCATGCCGTAGCAGGGCACTGACGTGCCTGCTACTTGGGGAGTGATCAGTAAGGAATCCAGCTGTGGGTTGCCAGGGTAATCAGTGGGAGTCAGCTGACTGGAAGGAGCAGGGCCTGGCTCTCGTATAACCCCAGGCCGAGACCAGGCAGGGGGTTCCCTGCCGGCAGTCGAGGGAGAAGGAGCTCTGCCAGAGCAAACAGTGAGGAGAAGCCCGACTGCATGAGTAGCTCCTGGTTGCTGTTATGGGGTGGAGAATTCCCTGGTAGGGATTGAATGTTGTTTAGCTGGACGGCATAGATTTTATGTTATAGCCCAGGGGCTTGTGTTTTTGTGTTCGCTGTTTAGACCGGAGGGCCAGGTGAAGCTATTAGGGGTTGGAGGAGGCCTCATATGGGCTCCACGGTAGTGTGGGGATCCCAGCACCAGAGAGGGCACAGCATTTGGGGTACACTGACCCCAGCGCCAGAGAGGTGCATCATTTGGGGTACACTGACCCCAGCATCTGAGAGGGCACAGCATTTTGGTGTTCACTGACCCCGGCGCCAAAGAAGGCCAGGCTCAGCTACAGCTACCTGAGCCCCAGGCTGAGAGAAGCTACAGAGCAGAGGGGGTGATGACTGATGAGACCCAGAGGGGACACAGTGGTGAGACAAGGCTACAGAAAGCCCAAGCAGCAGAGGGCGCAGAGAGAGCAAGACTGACCAAACAATGTCCGGTATATCAGCAAGGCTTGGGCTGCGGTATAAGGGGAGGAAAGGAGCCACAGATAGCTCCCCCTGGCATCGGGGCAGAAAATGGGCAGCCTCCTGCTTAATTAACATCCTCTAATTAAGTAAGCAACAACAAGGCGTGGCAGATGAGAAGGTGGGCGGTTGGCCCATAACAGGTGGGCAGGGCCACTAGTGGACAGACCCCGAAGAGGTCACACATGCTCATGCCTTACAGATGAAACACATTCCAGTTGACACGTGCCCCTCCTAGGCCACAGGCTCCCAGACCCAGTCCTTATCCCTCCTATGCTACAGGCTCCTTGGCTCCTTCACCTCGGTCTCCAGATGTGACCCCCAATCTTTGGTCCCTCTCTCTGGGCCCTGACCCCACTCCTAGGCCAGTTGAAACTCCTGCCCTCCCCTGGCCCTGCCCATATCCAGCTGTGGTACTCCTTCACTTTTGGCTCATCTCTGTGCCCTGGCCCTGAGCCAGTGAGACCTTCAGGCTCCCTGGCCCTGCTCATACTCGCCCCTTCCTGGGCTGTAAAACTCTGGGCTCTCTGAACCTTTGGCTCCCCTTTCCTTTCTAAGCCAGCTAGGACTTCCTTATGTCCCCTTAGTCCCTTCCACAAACCACCAGATTTTGCTTACTCCCAGCTCAGATGTACCCAGGAGCCCTGCTGCCCAGAAGCTACTCTCCCTGTGGCTCTCAAGGCTAGACTGCCTGACCAGCTCAGGCCCTGGGCTTATATGCTTCAAGCCTGGCCCCCTTCTGATCAGGTGACTCTCCAATTGGTCCCTGCCATACTTACAGGCTGCTTCTCATGCAGCATGTTCCCTTCTTAAAGTGACAGATGTGCTAGGACCGTGCCCTATCATACAAGAGATTTAAATTAATCACTTTTCCTGTAAAAACCAAACTTGTTTCCTCCTTTCATTCCCAAAACCAATAACTTGCATTTAGCAGTGTTTAATTTCCAAGCTATTTAAGACTGAAAAACCTTATTGCTGAAAAACATCTAATAACCTTTGGAGACTTATTTGGGATTGGGCCATTAATAATGTGTCAGCTGCATAAAGCAAGACAGGGACAGAACTGTTCAATATTATAGATGTGTAGAATTGATTCCCTGTTAGCACAGGTTTTCAATCACGCAGCAATAAAATTAAAAGGAGTGGAGAGAGCAAGCATCCTTGTCATAGCCCTGTTTCAACTGAAAAAAATATTGGAACAGCACCACCAATCCCACAATACACTTTAGATGCTATATTTGAAAAGTAACTAGCAATAACTTGTAAGAGAACTTTATTCATTGCTGCTGTTGCCATGTTTTTCCATAAATTTAATCAGTTTATGATGTCAAAATCTCTCTTCAGATCTATAGAAACTGCATATAAATTATTTGCCCCTCATTGAACGATGGTTTATGTCATTGACACTACCTACTCCCAACAAAAGAGACTATTTTGTGAAAGAATTTTCCACCTGTTCAACAATGGCTTCATACTAAGTAATTGCTTCTTTGGGTTCTTGTACTTTGAGACTATGAGATAAGTGGCCTGATAAAGCATCTTTGAATGGAACAGCAAATCTTTCTCATAACTTACTATGCCATTTAATTCTCTTATTAACTATTTCTAATTTGTGGGGTCGTTATATAGTTTGTGGGGAGGACTCCCTCTAAAATTCTAATGGAAAATTTAAAGAGAGGGAAGTGATCGCTCTCTACATGTGGTAAAATTTCAGTTGATTTACATTGTAATAGGGCCCCAACCCCATGACTAAGGATGGCGGAAGGAAAAAGCAGAATGATGCACAAGGTCCTAGATTTGTACAATCTGTGTCCTGAGTATCAATTAGGCCCCTTCTACATATTACAAATACTGTGCAAGTAACTGGTTAGTTGCACAGTTACCTTAAGATCAGCTACATGTATAAAGTAGCTATCACACAATAAAAAGCTCCAATCAGCATAAAGTTAGACCTAAAAATGTGTACTAACTTTATAGCTGGTTGCTATTGAGGTTTAATTAGCATGTGTAGCAGGTACTTCCCTGTGGCTGGGAGCCCTGTCAGCTGTTGCAGACTCTGGGTCCTGGCAGCACTCTGCAGCTGCTGGGACCCAAAGTCCTGGTTTTATAAAACCACAGTTGGGTCCCTGCAGCATGCTTCCCAATGATCTCCTGTCCTGGGGGTCTGTTAAACCCTCAGGATGGGAGGCTCCCTACACCAATGATCTCCCAGTTGTGGGGGGTGCATGGGTTGCCCCCACAACTGGGAGCCCTGCAGTTGAGGGGGCTCCAGGCCATGAGAACCTGCTTCTTGCCAGTGCAGGGAGAACCTGGGATTGAGCTCCTATGCACCAGCAATAAGATGCAATGGGATCTAATGCACGATCCCACAATTGTATGTCCTCCAACGCACCTTTTACCTACACACGTAGAGGGGGCCTTTGTCACACCAGAAACCCCACCTAGAAATCTCCCTGGGTACCTATGTCCATTCTGGAGATGCTCTCCAAAAGGGCAGTGATGGATACCATAGAGCCACTCAAGAAGTGCTGCCAGATACTAGTATGTGCTAGAACTGGTGGATCATGCAGTGCAAAATCAAGAAGCAATACCTCTGAGATTGGTCACACCACCAGAAATAACAGATAAAATAGCTCATAAAAGTTATTTTTTTCCTGGGCTAAACTGCTCCAAAAAAAAAAAAAAAAAAAACACTGCTGGAGCAGCACAGTTACTTTATGCCTAGGTTTCTGTGGGAAGTGTGAAAAATACTCCAAAACAATGGTTGCAGGCAGCAAATTGGTACCAGAGTAGCAGCTGGGCTACCTAAGAACAGTCTCCCAAACCTATCTTTTATAACACTAAGGCATGCCATATAAGGTGAGGGAGTGGGCAAGAGTGCCCAAGAGGGAAGCAAAGTGCCCAACAGACACTAGTCCTGTTATAATATTTATATTCTGCACTGGTCCGGTCCTGCAGGGAGCAAACCAGGAAAGCCAAGGCTGCAACTGAACTCCAACTAGCTTCAAGCATCAAGGACAATAA
>NW_017728909.1:48367913-48426839 GCF_001723895.1 Crocodylus porosus
ATATCATGTATGTGGTTCTATTGAACTGTACCACAGATGAGCGATTCTACCCATCCAATACTGGTCCCAAGCCCAGATAAAGGAGGAGGGTTAGCAGCAGGAAGGGCATCCAGGTATAAAAACCTCTCCCAAATCATCATGATGCAGATCCAAGGAACAAACCTAGCTAGGAGCGTACCTGTAGAAAGATTGACAAAGGATGTGATGCCTGTGGGAATGATCACAGACAAATGTGGGAGACTGTTGATGAATGAAGAAGAGATTAAGGATAGGTGGAAGAACTATTTTGAAGATCTGATGAACAAAGAGAACTCAAGAAGTTTGTGAGCAAGCGCCACAGAAAACCAAGGCATAGCGACTGATAGCAGAATGGAGGTGAAAAGAGCATTGAACAAAATCAAAAATGGGAAAATAATAGGACCTGATGAAATACCAGTGGAAGTTTGGAAAGTCTTGGGGGAAGAAGGAATCAATATACTGTGGATGCTGTTTAAAGCAATATTTGCAACAGAGAAGATGCCAAATGAATGGAAAGGGAGTATGCTGGCACCAATACTCAAATAGAAAGGTGATGCCCAAGATTGTGGCAACTAACAAGGAGTCAAATTGATGTCTCACACTTTGAAAGCATGGGAAAGAGTGGTAGTGAATTGGCTAAGGACTGAGATGGTCATTGGAGAAGGCCAGTATGGATTTATGCCAGGGAAGAGAATCATGGACATGTTTTTTGCAATAAGACAGACGATGGAGAAATACAGGGAATGTTATATCAAGATATCCATTTAATTTGTATTGACCTAGAGAAAGCCTATGATCACATACCCAGGGAGGAAATATAGGAATGCCTGAGAGTTAAGGAGGTGCTGGATAACTATGTCAGAACCATCAAGGACATGTATTGAAAATGTACAATGAAAATGAGGAGCAGTTCAGGAGTGAAAAAGAGTTTTGAGGAGAAGGTGAGCATACAGCACGGGTCAGCTTTGAGCCCATTCCTGTCTGCAGTCATGATGGATGTGTTTACTAAACAAATATGAAGGACAACACCCTGGAATATGATGTTTGCAGATGACGTGATCATTTGTGATGACAGGAAGTTCAAGATGGATTGGACCAATGGAGAGAAGTGCTAGAGGGAAGGGGAATGAACATTAGTTGATCCAAAACAGAATATATGCATCGTGATTTCTCTGAGGTACCTGATGTTGGTAACATGATAATCGATGAGAAACATGTTTGAAAAGTTGACAAGTTCAAGTATTGGGGTCAACCATTCTGCAGAATACAGACTTAGACAAAGAGTTGAATCATTGAATAACTGCAGGGTGAACAAACTGGAATTGGTGACAGAAATATTATGCAACAGGAGAGTATCAGTGATGCTGAAGGGGTAAGTCTACAAGATGTGTGCATCCAGAACTATTTTATGGAGTGGAGACATGGCCCCTGAAGGAAACACAAGAAAGGAGACTGAACGTGACAGAGATGAGGTGAGTTTAGAATACTTTGATGGATGTGTGCAGTGACAAAGATGGATAAAGTGAGGAATACTTACATCAGAGGATGGGTGAAGGTGGTAGAGGCATCTAAGAAAGTGCAAGAGAGAAGACTTGCATGGTATGAGCATGTTCAAAGGAGTCTGGAAGAATACTTGGGAAAAGAAGTTACCAGAATGGTACTACCAAGGAGAAGGGGAAGAGGATGACTGAAGAGCAGATAGATATAGTGGAGAGGGTCATGAGAGAGGAGTTGGAAGAAGATACATATGACTGAAGCCATTGGAGAGCCAGGATCTGCAAAAGCAACCCCATTTAGAAGGGACAAGTAAGGGAAGAAGAAGAGGAAGATGTGGTTCTATCAGCATACAATCTATCATACTTTCTCTTAGTTGTAAGAAATGCAAATGCCTCAGGTATATCCTTTCCAGTTTATCCATTAAGCTTTCTGAAATTCTCTACTGCAATAAATTGCAAGAGGAATCATCCTTTTTCATTTTATTTCTTATCACATAATATTGCTGGGGGATTCCAAATACTTCATTTATTACACGTTCATTATCATGGATATTGGTGCCACTAATTCTAGCACTGAAGTCACATACTACTAATATTTCCACATCTGGAAATTTATTTTGGATCATCTCAAGAGCATTATATAACAATTCACATTTCAAGATTGCATTGGATCTTAGCATCATAGAAAATTAGGGTTGGAAAGAATCTTAAGATGTCATCTTGTCCAAACCCCTGCTCACAGCAGGACCATCCTTTTATGTAAATGATGGTAAATATACAGTAATAAGAATCAAGGAAGCTCTACCATGAAATTTAATGAGGACTGCTAATAGATGGTAAGACTATTTCAATTTCTAACCCCTCAATCAGACTCCTTACGAGATGAGTATAACCAAGCCTCCCTGCAACCTTCCTTTTGTTTTAGTCTTCCAGCTATGTTATAAAATCAAATCAATCAAGGAATGCACACCATCTTCCCATACCATGTCTCTTGCAACATCTTTAATAACAATTCTCCAAAATGAGTCAGATAATTTTTATATCAAGCCAGCTATGCCAAAAGACCAATGTCACCTAGGGATGTAGCAGTTAGCTCTTCTTTAGAATCTAGAAGGCAGAATGAGAATTTTTTTTTGCCAGTAGCATTAATACAGACAGCTACTGTAAGCAACATTTGCAGCAGCAGAGTCTGCCCTAGCAACAGCTGAGAGTACCCCTTCAGCGTATGCAGGGTTCATTTTTCTCCCTCTCCCCCCAGTTCCACTTAAAAGGGCACCCTCAAACTGGTATGTGAGAAAATATAGTATTATATAATCATCAGGGGAATGGAGAGGCTGTTTTGTGGAAAAAAGACTAAACAGCATACCTGTACTGCAAAATGCAGTGCCATGCTGGGATATCTGAGCTAGTCAACCTTGCTGGGACATGAAGTGTATTAACTCCAGCAGATTACCAAGAAAACAGTGAAGTGCTGCTTCTATTATCCAGGCTATCTCATTCAGAATAGCTTAGGTATCTCTGGGTGTGCATCTACACATATGTTAAATATAGCTGAATAAACTGTGGCACAGTTCACACCAGAGTTTATTGCTTCCAGGTGCCAAATTTACATGTGCGCCCAGAAACTCAGCACATTGAGACAGGTTGGAGAAGCCTCAGCTGGAAGGGGATCCCGGGGCTGCTCTGACCCAGCTCAACATGCTGTGGAGGGGCTGGAGGGGGCATGATGGTACTACATTGTGGGGCTAGCCAGCAGGCAACCCCCACCAACTGAAGCACCCTTGTGCCCCAGGCAGCCCTGTCTGCATCTACACATGGGTTGCAGCAAAGTAAATAACTCCACCATAGGATAGTACTTGTATCTGGCAGTACTATCCTAGGGTGGAGTTAATTAGTGTACTCCACTCTAATAGCACCACATGTGTAACCTGTGATGTTTTACTGTGGAGCTAATTAGTCAGCTTCAAATTGCTTCCTGAACCCTGATCCTGGGTAGTGCCCTGCCTTGGCACTAGCTTCCAACTTCTGGATTCTGACCCCTTGGCTTGTAATTCAGATCTGCCTTCTCTTGCTGCAAACTGCAGCTTATCTCTACAAACCCTCAGTTAAATCTCAGCTCTACCCACTAGGCCTGACACCCCTATGGCTGTGACACTAATCATCAATACAGTGAGTTTCTGGAAAAGCTTTCCAATAGAAACAGTGAGACTAAAATAAAAACTTGGTCAGTTTGTGCAACTTGGTCAGTGACGCTTGGGATCATATGACATAATTGACTATTATGGCAAGGAATTGCATTTGATGACCTTATAGGTGTCTTCCAGTCTGATTTTCCAGCTGTCAGAGTTCTTCCCGAATGGACACCTTCATATATGTAGTAAAGAGGCTAGAAAACCTACCAAAAGAAAACTGAATCAACAAAGAAGACATGAGCTCTCCTTTCCTGGGAGCAGAAGAGAGTTGCAAACTGTCTTTACATTTACAGGCAGCCAGTAAAAATTCAGGCTAAAAACACCTGTCTGTAAAATCCATTAAAAAAATTCATCCATCCATAGAAACACTAAGCGACTGGAGTCTCTGTGGTTAGAAAGCAGCTGGAAGCAAGCTGATGGACAGAGCACAGCAGCACCACCCACTGTCCAAACAGGGGTACTGCACCCTGCAGGGAGTCTCTTCTAAGGCCTTTGTAGACCACCCCTCTGGGTTACAGGTAAGCTTCTTTAGGGGTCTGTGCTGGGACAGGGGGAGAGGGATTGGTGGAAGCAGGCTGGATGAGTGATCCAGGGGGACAGCATGGTAGAGTGCTGTTGGAGGCAAAAGGGTATGGGGGTAAGTAGGGGACTCTTGGGGTGCAGGCAGCATGGTGTAAAAGCACTGCTGCAGTCAAGTAGGATGGCCATCTAAAGAATTCGGGGGGGGGGGTGTTTTTTTACTGAAAACCTTTTACTGACAATCATTTTTTTTTACTTCTTTTTATTATAATTGGTGTTCAAACTCTAGATTCAAACCCAGCCATTCTAACTAGGGCCTGAGAGCAGGGCCTGGCAACAGATTTACATTTACATTATGTAAAACATAGATCAATAAAAATATGTTTCAGCAAGAAAAGTTTGGTTTTCAGTGCTTTTCATAAAAAAAAAATACTCTTGGGTTGGCAACCCTGACTGGAAGACTACAGAAGAAGAGCAGTCTCAAAAATTAAGTGAAAGAGACTTTGTCAGGGAAGAACTAGTTGGTTTAAAATATCTTCACCAGACTCTCTTCTATGTTGTTATTATATTGTGTAACTACTTGATATCTGAGCACCTTCTCTGAACATATGTTTACTTTTAAAACTGAGATGTACTTAGAAAGCATAACCTGTGATTAATCCAAATGGTCACTTGATGGCACTGTTACTGCACTGATATATATTTATCTTTAGTAACAAGAATCTAACTCTATAATCAGCTTTCCTATAAATGTTACAGTGTGGCTTAGTACATCCCAAATATAAACTAAATCTAAATAAAGTATTGGATTACAAATAGTTTACACTGGACAGAAGTTAGATTTCATTTTGTATTTGATCCAACTTTAGTATCTCCGAGTTTAACAGTGAGCAATACAACAACATATAGGGTTTGACATTCTGTATTTCCAAGTGAGACGGATGGAAATCATGATAAAGATATATCTGAAACTAGAACAATGTTTTTTGATCATATTAAGATAAACTACATAATGAAGGGATCAAGTTAGACATTAATGCTTTATCAACTAAAATAAATGGTTTTCTGCCAAAGATAAGTAATACTTTTGGGATTATCCTGGACGCACATTATTGATGGGGAATTACAGTGAGACAAGAGTTACTGTACTCATTTTTTTATCTTAGCAAGATGTAAATCCTATGTAGTTGTGCTGAAAAGTTTTGATGGTCTTAACTTAGTCACCAGAGGATTTTTATATGTGTCATAACAGCACCATACAATCTAGCACAATAAATCAACCACTGGGATTTCCTAGAGAGAGTCCACGACTGAAATACCTGGTGAATTGTAGGTCATAACTGAGGTACCTTAACAAAGCTGCACATAGAAGCTTGCATAATGCTTGTCTGCAATATGTCTGGCTCTCTAGCCAAAGCTATTAGTCCCTGACAAGAAGCAGCAATTTAATAAAAGTAGAAACTAATACCATTCATTAGACATCTTTACATTGTATCTTCTATAAATGTATTAAAGTTCTTGCTCAGTCCTAGTCTGAAGACATTTAAACCTTTGATTAAAAGCAATGAGGCTTTCTAGAGACTTTTTTTCAGAATTTTAATATGGTCTTTAAGTTCTGAGCAGTGAGAGCCAGATTCTCAGGTAGTAGAAGCAGAGCCATGATATTTACTACTGACCCTGTTTGTACAGGTGTGGAGGTATTAATAAATGGATCTCAGAACATCTAAGTCGAATGAGCAGAACAGGATGCCTCTCTCCCCTTATCCAACAGGATTCTTTTGGAATGAGATAACTGTTCAAACTCTCAGCCATATGGGGCAGCGGGGAGTGGAACAGTCTGTTTCCTAGTATTACCACTAAGGGTGTGCAAAGTGGGCAATTCAGATTCGGCTCAATTCAGGGGACAGTGATTCAATTAATTGATTTGGATCACTGTCCCAATTCAATTTGGCCAAATCTAAATCTGAAGATTCGATACTGATTTGGAGAATCAGCGATTTGATCATAGACACAGCTTTAAATGTTTTTTCTACATACCTCGAGGTACCAGGTGCGGCTTGTGAACGCTAAGATGGTGGGGTGGATGAAGCTTCCCACAGGAGTGTGGGGGCTCCCCCCGTGTGCTCAGCAGCAGACTCCCCCACACCCTCCTGGCTTGGCGATCGGCCATGGGGGTACTCCGGGATCCCCTCCCCAGACCCAGGAGGCACCAGCCACGACGCCAGGGTGTAGAAGGTCCCCCGCACACTCCATGGTCGACCCAGAAGTGGACTGGAAGTGTTTCTGCTCCACTTCCAGGTCCACCACCAATCATGCTGGGGAACACCCCCATGCTCCTGTGGGATGCTCCAGCCGCACTCCACAGCTTCTGGCCATGCTGACACCTCCTCTGCCAACAGTGGCTACTGCCTGCTGGCCCAGGGTACAAATCCTACTAGTTATGCCCTGGTCCCTCCTCTCATCCCATGGAAAATACCAGACAACCAGCATTATGGTACTGTACCAGCAGGCAGGAGAAAAAATGAAAGGTAGAACATAGTACATGCATAGTACATTTAATTGTTTCCAGCCCATAAGTTTTAAAGCCTATAATTCTGATGGAATCTCCCATAGCAGGAGGGGAGAAGGGAGGGCCAAAGAACGACAGAGAAGAGACCACGACAAACCAAATTATCAGTGAATAGTTTTTTCTTTCTATTTGTACATCCAGAGATGAGTGGATATCTAGCCCCAGAAGAGGAGAGGAATTTACCAAAGTGCTGGTTCATAAAACTTTCACAGCCACCTTTGCCTTTGCTATCTATCTGCACATGAGAAAGGGCGAAAGAAAATTTAAGTGGCCCTGTAGATTTCCACTGTGGTCACCTCAGCCTTCTTGACTTAAAAAGTAGAAATATCTGGACTAGAGTAACTCTTCATAAGGAAAGATTGAGTTTTGCTCATCAGTTCACAAGTTGATAAATAATTTTAACCAGTGATCTTCTTGGAGGTCCTGGCCAAATTATAATCTTGGACATTCTTGATGTTTCTGCATCCTTATGTATAAAAGGGGGATAATGTTATTTCCTTATTAGGTCTCAGTTAAGGTATAATTTGTTAATATTTGAATTTCTCTGACGACTTAAGATCGAAGGTACTAAACAAGAGCAAAACCAGACCCAAACAATAAGCTGATCAAATGAAGGCTGGACTTAAACCCAGGAGGAAAAGGGTATACAGGTTTGAAAGGCAGAGCCATTACCCCTTTGGGGACTTGGAGGAGAGAGACTTTATAACAAGTATAGGGCCCCTTGAAGGGTTTTCACAAACAATCTTGCTGCTATATTTGGTACAGTTGGTTTAGGATGTTCTCCAAGATTTTTTTTTAGGTATAGGAATTTTTAAACTGGTTTGGGGTCAGCACCCAGTGCTTAGTTTGAGCTTTTTTTTCTGGCAAGGTCATTCCTGGTTTTGTCCCATTTCTTGAAATCATCTTCCTCTTATCTTCCAGTCCTAATAAGGTGATACTCAAGGGAAAGAAGGAACTGTTATAAAAAAAACTAAGAGCAAAGTTTCCTGCTTTAAGGAGAGGAGATAAAAGACAGAGGGGTGAAAACTACTTTTATGCCCTCTGCCTCTCAACACCTAACTCTGGCTGTCCAGAATTTTCCACAGGATGCCAAAAGACGAGGACAAACAACAAAAACATTTTACTGGCATCGCAAGGCAATAAAATTATCCCTAGCAAGCATGATCCAATTCTGTATTTGAGATGGAGTTTATCGACGAGAGTTTATCGACTGCTTGGAATACCTTGGAATTTTCTCAAAGCACTTCAATGCAGCACTGGAATGGGTTGGCTTAGGACAGCAATGAAGAGCTCCACTTCTATTCTAAAAACTTTTGTCAGACTCAGAACAGTATAACCAGGACTGGAACATTTATAGCCACCTTGGGTGTCTGGACACCCAACAGTGCCTTTCCCGTTTTGGATCTCATGCAGACCCACATCGAATGATGAGCAGTGGGATTCTAACTGCCCTTCCCACAAACCTGCAGAAACAAGGATATAATGTTATGTCCCTCTTTAGATAGCGATATTGTTCTAATCTGCTGTTTTTCTAATGTACATGAGGAGAAAGAAGAACCTAATTTAATGCTGGAATGCAATATCCAAAAACATTTCAAAGGGATATAAAAGGAGAGAGCTTCCATGAATATTGCCTCATCTTAACAAATTGTTAAAAACTGAGCATAAAAAGGATAACTAAAACCTTTTTTTTTCAAAAGCAGGTATAATCCATTTAAATATTTATGTTGAAGTTTCGTATATAATTCAAGACTTATCTAAGACAACATGAAGAATTTGGCAAGATAATGCTCTAATTATGCAAAAAAACCCATCCCAGAACAAAAACATGAGCAGGACACTGAGGGTTAATATTAAGTTGATGTCACTGAAAATCTCATTACAAGGATTGTGGCATATAATTGAGCTAACTATATAGCTGAATGAGTCAGTGGCCCGAGAGATTTATATACCTACCCAGCTCTACAGAGTCCTTGACTGGATCTGGCTTAGCGTTGTAAAGTGCTTTAACTGAAGAGCAATGTGCAAAATAGATAAAGATATACAAATTTGCAGCAAAACTGCTGGAAACTATTCTGATAATAGCAGAATAGTTATTTTAAAAGCCACTGTTTTTTTCTGAGGAAATAAAAGAACAGTTGTTACATTATTATATAAACATTAACTTTGGGCTATGAAGTCAAATGCCATTAAAATACCCTTCAAATCTTGTTTGAAATGGGCTCATTTCAGACATCTTGGTTAGACTTCTATCTAGAACTCTCTTACGCATACTCTGCACTTTCCTCAGTTTGCTACATTTAGTGAATTAAAAATTGATAAATGATTTACTTGTGGTATTTTGACACCTGCTTGGATTATGCTAATGACTATTAAAAACCCAAATAATCAATGGTGGGTAAATCCCAGTTTTGAAGAGTGACAAATGTAGTATTTCTAATGACCAATTCACTTACTTAACTGTGTATAAAGTTGAAAAAAATACTGGCAAACACAAGACCAGACTATATGATGTGCAAAGTAATGATTATTAGCCTGAACAATAAACACCAGCTACTTGTAGGCAAATAGCCATTATTACATGCATCTTGTCCAGATGTTCTTTACAAATCTGCTCACGGTTTTGAGTTTACAATTTGTGTCTATGGATATTTTAGTTTCAATGACTACCTGAGCTTTGAGTATAAACCAAGTTTGTGTTCCAAAATAGGTAGTTGGACATGAAATTATTTTATTTATACCCATAAAACTATGAAAAAGTGTTGCAAGCATCTGTTTGAAGTCTAGATTAAGAAGAAATGTTAATAAATAACATTTTTCACACACATACACACACAACATCTAAAACTGATCAAAGACAACTCAATGGACTAACAAAGGATTATAATAATAGTACTTAAACCATATGGTCTCTTTAAAGTACTGCATGTACATGAACTAATTAATCCTTAAAATGTCCCTATGAGAGAATTTTGGCTCTGGTTTCTAATAGCATCCATTCTTTTCTGCACATCTTGTAAAAGGAATATAAGCAATAAAGGGTAAATAAATACTTGAGGAAACAAAAAGAAAAAGTCTTACACTGTGGCATTAAAACTTACATGAAAGAGAAGGATTTCACTTTGCACAAGCTCTCAAAAGCTTGAAAACACAAATGCAACAAACAAGACAAATTCTAAAAAAGCTCCTTGAATTTCACTGATGACTTGTTATAGTGCACCAAAACATGAAAACATCAAATATGTGTATTGATAGCAGTTCTTCCTAGTCTCTGCATTCTGCTGTGACAATGCGGCCTATATTTTCAGTGACTGCTTTGTATGTAAAAGTTAAATTAGATAAATTGGATCTATTTCCCTCTCATAGACTACACTGTTGTCCTCTTTGATTAAAAGCTCTTTTTTTCTTGGTCACAAGTCCATCCTTTAAATATCCTTAGTTCAGATGCTCATACATCACTCAGTTCACAAACCAGTACTGAAACAGTTCAATTTTCAATTAGTATCCAGATTTAACAGCTGTTATTATAAGTGTCTACAAAGTGAGAGGTTACAGCAAATCTAATGCTTAGGTTTACGATGTGGCCTTTCTATCACTATATTTTTAAGGTTTTATTATATGCTTTTGTTTACAAGTCTATTGCTTCCATAATGTAATTGATCTTTTGTTGAATATAAAGGTACTGAAATATAATTAAATTGTCAGAGGGAGAAAGGAAAGTAGTATGGTATATAAGAAGATTATTATTTTTTCTCTTTTCATAGTTTTACAATTTTCTTATTAGTCAGTGACCTCCAAAAGACTGTGAAGGAGTTAGGTGCCTAACAGAGACATCATTGGTGAGTCTGGAGAGGACTGAAGAGGCTATTCCATGATCTACATATTTGACTGCAGATCTGGCATACAGTTTCAGAAGGAAGGAGTGGCTCCTGGTGATGTTGGGTCACACCTCTTTCCTTGTCTCTCTCACCTATTTACCTCCATAGTGAGACTAGTTTGCTCTAAATGGTAGATGTCTTGTACTTTATAGCATTACTGGGGACGATGCAGTTCTTGTGTCTCCCAGGTATCAAGGTTAATTTCCCATTTCTTCAGATTAGCCCTCAGGGTATCTTTGAATGTCCTCTTTTGCCCACCTCTATAGTGGTGACCATTGGTGAGTTGGGAGTATAGGACCTGTTTTGGGAGCTGGTTGTCAGGCATCTTTATAACATGTCCTGTCCAATGGAATGGGTGCCATATAAACATGGCTTCAATGTGGCGGCATTTGCTTGAGCCAGAACATTTGCATTTATTCTTTTGTCCTTTGAAATAATATGGGGGATTTTCCAAAGACAGTGCTGATGGTACATTCCAAGGCTTTCAGATTTTTCCAATATGTTGTCCTGGATTTGCACCCATACAATAAGGTAGGGATGTCAACAGCCTGGTAAATGAGAAGTTTGGTTCGGGTGCTGACGTCATGATCATCAGATATGATTTTGGAGGTATCCAAAGGCAGCACTGTACTGGTAATTTTATTCTGTGTTGAATACCATCATCATCAAAGACTACTTTGAAAACTGCAACCCAAAAGCATTATTATTATTATTATTATTATTACTATTATTACATCTTTATTATTGTTTCTTGTATACTACCTAGAGGAATTAGCTGAGATTGGGGCCAAAGTTTTTAATAAGAGATAGCCCAGTCCAGAAAGTTTATAGCATAAATACACAAGACACACAAAGAGGAGAGAAAACAGAGGTAAGGGAAAACAGCGGTAAGATGAATACTTTTGCTCAAATTCAGTGACAGACCTGGGACTAGAAACTAGGTCTCCCAAGTCCTAATCCAAAACTCTAGCTATAGGATCATACTACTTGTCTATACACATTTCATACCTTTCCTACTGTTGTATTCTGTAAAACAGAGAAATAGAAACCTATATTGGGAGAAGTTTTTGTCCTCTGGACACATATACAGTGAGGGAAATAATATCTGTTCTCTCTTCTACACAGTCAAGATCCTGCTGTACCATCTAATGAACAAGAACAGAAGAACATATTTCATAGTGCCATCTTCAGTTACCGTCCTTGGATAGAAAAGACTTGGTACAGTCCATTGGTAGCAAAACAAAGGGGAGTAACTCCAAGTCACAAGCAATTACAAGTAGAAGACAGCCCCATGGTGCCTTTTAATTCCCCAGGCCCTGCAATCATCCCAGGTGCCTGCAATGAAAAGGTGGATAGTGACTTACTGCACCTTATTTGTGGTCATTGAACATGTTCCTGTAATTACCCTCAGCAAGCAAATGCTAATTCAGGGCAATTTATCCCTCTTTTATTCTGGGATAAATAATTATATTCAGGGATAAATAATTTATTCTATATCTGCTCTTACGCTAACCCAGTATACCATGTTAGCTCTCACCCCAACATAAGAGCAGGCACAGAAATAATTGCCATAGCAGTCAGAGTATGGTTAACTCCCTACCACTGTTAATTGTGCTTGATCACATGAACTTATTTTGCCTGTAAATCATTTTAAATGTCCTTAGTAAGAGAGAAAGTTTAGAAATGCTGACTGATATGATCATTTCCCCAGTACCTTAGTGTGATTACTGAAAATGCCATGAAAGTTTGGTGGGTTTTTGTGTTTCCTTTCTTCAGCAAGGTGAAATAAGCTTTCTAAAGAAGTAAAGGGCCATTTGGTAATTGATTATATGTATTTCCTTTAAAAGAAATGGCAATACCAGCTGAAATACTGATATTCCCACTGTGCAAGTGTTCCATGGACTGAATGCCTTACAGAAATTAAAGGAAGTGCTAATGAAGGAGTAGTTGCCAGCTCCTTGGAAGAAATGCTTTATGAGCCTGCATATACAAAAAACAATGCTGGGCTAACAGACTTGTTTTTTTTATTTTGAATAAAACTGTTAAGTTTTTATATACTAGGACAAGCAACTGGCTTTAATGTCTAAAAAGCATTTAATTGAAGCACAGAACATTTCTCTATTTTAAGGGGGTTAAAGGAGGGAGGCTCTTTAAAAAATACAAAGCAGAACCAGGAACAGCTGTCACCAGAACTAGCACCTTATATGCATTACTGGCAGTAACCCTTGATACACCAGGCACTGGCCACTGGACCAGAGCCTGCGGCAGCTCCACCAGTTTAGTCAGATTTATTTCAGATTTATTCCTAATTACAGTCATTATGAGTCCTGTATCAAGCTACTTTTTGACACTAAAACTAGAATACATGGTATTGCTCTGTTACATCCATTAATTTACTGACTTGTGTTTTTATTTTTCTCTGGGTAAACGCATCTTCTTGCTCTTTTTCAATCTATGGAGCCACAGGAGACCACTATTTCTGAAGCTCACTAATGAGCATCTTCAGTGTTCATTAAGCAGATGTGTTAAAAGCTACTTAGGCTTTTAACAGTTGTGAATATAAACATTTAAATGACCATGTAAAAACACTGCATTAGGGCTCAGAAAACAGTGCAACTGACAAACAAAGGGATCTGTTTTGCTTTTCTATCTTAATTTGCATAAGCATCTGTTCTTAATTCTGCCAGCTTCTGCCATCTTCGTTGTTTTTAAGACAAGGATAAATTCTTTTTAAAAAGTGTACACATTTAGTACAGTCTACTTTCATAGCATTTTTCAAATGAAAAAACAATTCATGAATTTTCAACTCAAGTTGTCTTTAAAGCTGTCTTGTAGTGACTTTAATTAACTCAGATTAAAAAAACACCAGTTTTAGCCTGCAGGAGGCAAAATTAGTGGAAATGGATCAAATGTTAGGGGAAAAAAGCAACACTTTAAGATCATTATGCTCCTTAGTGGAATAGAAAATAGATCAACAGATGTTTCATTATACAGTAGTTGGTTTTTATGTGTTATCTATCCCACTTGTATCACACAAGTTCCACTGCAAATACAGATTCAAGATTGACAAAACTAAAACTTCTTTTAAATAAAAAATAAATATTTTCATGAATGAAAATATAATAGATTTTAAAGCTAGAAAGGACTATTAGGCTATTTACAGACATTCAGGGAAATTAGGAGAAGGTTAGATTAAGTTACAAATGTTCACCTGATTTAAGGTAAATCAGGCTGGGGAGGGGTGCTTTGGTAGCAAACAGACTCAGGAGGGATCAGGGGAATTGGAGGGGATTGGGGAAGCTAGCAGGGTCTGCAGAGGAGATTGTGGGGCTCAGGAGGCTGGATGATTTTCCAAAAACTCCTGTGGATTTTTACACCTCCTCATCTAGACACCCAACATGGCATTTTCTTCAAGTATGTCCATGACAGCCATTGAGACTTCAATTCTTGTGGTCTAAAAACTGAAATGCATATTTTCTTACTTTAATGAACAGTAATGAAAGTATTAACATGTGCTATTCTACTTAATATTGTAAATATAATATATTTCAACACAATTGATAAAATGCAGTTTAATCTTTTTCCTTACTGAAATGTTCTTTTTAGCATTATAACTATTAAATTAAAAGATTATGTTTTATTCTTACCATCTTAGGAGCTTAATTGCAGTAATTTAGATCCCTCATATGAAATTACTATTTCTAAACTTAATTGGGTTGTGCCTGATAGAAAATGAAATTGATTTAGTTTTCTCTTCTATCAAAATAAGTTTTAAGAACAAATTTTTAAAGGCAGTAAGGGCCAGATTTGGAAAAGAAAAACACTTAACATACAGAGATAAACTCAAGAGGTTTTTTGGGAAATGGCTGATGAAATGATACATGTGGATTTACTGCTTTTTAATACATTACAGTGGATTTTCATTTTTTTCAGTAAAACACAGTGCCGGCCCACCCATGCCTGTGAAACTTGCAGCCACAGGGGGCCCCACAGCCAAGGGATCCCGTGCGGCTAGCAGGAAAGTGAGAGCCCCAGTCTTAAATTCTGTGTCCATTTTCAGCACCAAATTTAAAACTGTGGCTTTCACATTTGCTTCCCTGGCAGCTAGAAACAGGACCCCTCCTTCACCAATGGGGCTGGGGTCTTGCCTGAAGAGTCGTGTCACGCCTGCAGGCCAAGTGGCACAGCGCTTGTGGGGGAGGGGGCCGATCCAGGCAGGGAGAGCCCTGCCTCACCTGCTCCCTGCTGAGCCCAGCCCAATCCAGCCCTCTGCATCTGTGGGGCTGCTTGGGACAGCCAGGCAGCAGCTCCCTGCATGTGAGTGTAACATGGGGTGGGGAGGGAGTGAGACTGAGCAGTGGGCAGCTGTGGGGGAGGGGGGAAGACAGCACAGGGCTGTCTGTGGAGGGTGTGTGTGTGATATCTTTTATTAGACCAACAAAATAGTTAGAAACATTTTTCTTAGCAAGCTTTTGTACTTAAAAACCCTTCATCAGTCTAGGGAAGCATCTGCAGTTGGTATGAGCTCTTCCTGAATGGAACGAATAATAAAGAAGCCAGAGGCTGGGCTGCAGCAAGAGGCATAGTCAGTGAAGATGTAAACTGAGGAGCCAGTGGATGAGAGGCAGGCTGCAGGGGGGGAAAGGTGATGAATGTAGCAGGGAAAAGTGGAGAGGTACCTGGGGAGTCAGATGTCAGGCAGCTTATAGTGTGTCATAAATCCAATATCTATGTATAGTCCAGGGATGTACTTAGTAGCTGTGTCTTTGAGAATTGTGCTGAGCTGCTCTTTGGTATGTAGATTAGGTAAAATTCCCTCCCTGGAAGTGTCAGATGGCAGGTGGGGAGGTTAAAAAAAAAAATCTTTCTTGTTCTGAAATTAAGTTTAAAATCCAGAATCAACTAAAATTCTGCATTTTCCATGTTTCAGGGATGTACTTGGTACCCACGTTGGTCTGAGACAAGAAGAAATACAAAAATGTAGAACTCTTGGTTCCAAAACGATACCTTTTATTAGAGCAACTGGGAAATCACAAGAAAAAGCTGGACCCAAAGGGACAGCTTTCCATCTTCAGCTCCCTCTGTGCAAAAATGAAATTTATTTTCTACCTATGGGGACTTTTTACCATCTATACTTTTCTCAGAGCCTGATGAAGGGCGTTTGAGCCCAAAAGCTTGCAGAAAAGGACAATTTCCTTGTGATTTCCTGGTTGGTTTAATAAAAGGTATCATTTTGGAACCAAGACTTCTAGATTTTTGTATTTCTTCTATGTTCAGTCCATGATTTTTTGTATCCAGGGGGTTGATGAAGTGAAGTTCATAAGCTCATCTGTAAAAAGTGTTTTGTGAATTCTTTTTGAGGATTAATACCAAGAGATTAGAGAGAGTGGTTTTCTTATGAGAAATGTAACTGGGTATTCTGGTCTTTAATAGAAGTTCAGTGTGCATTCATTTGGTGAGCAGTTGTTGTTTGGTCTCTGATATGTATTTTCTATCAGGGCATTTGGTGCACTGGATGAGGTATATAACGTTTCTGGAGGTGCAGGTAGAAGATCCAGGAATGGTGGTGGTTCTGTTGTGGGTGTAGTAATTGTGTGGGGGGGTGGAGATATATTGGCAGGTTTTTCATTTCTTTTCATGGCATGGCCTGGATCCATTTGGTGTGTTTTGGGCCATAGGAAATTTGCTTCTGGTGATGAGATTAGCAAGGTTTGAAGGCTAGGATGGGTAGATCTGGGAAGATCTCTTTAAGAATTGGGTCTCCTTCTAATATGGGTTGCAACTGTTTGAGGATTTTCCATATAGTTTCAAGGGAGGGGTGATATGTCATAACCAGTGGTGTGCAATTCGTGGGGGTTTTCCTTGTGCACTGCAGCAATTCTTCACATGGTATCCAGGTAACTCTTTCATATGTGCTTCTATCTCTTTGAAGGAATGTTCTTGTGTGAAATCTTTTTTAAGATTTGTGAGGTAGCAATCCCAGATGTTCTCCTCAGTGCAAATTTGGTGGGATCTGAGGACTTGGCTGTGTATCACAGGTTTCTTTGTGTGTTTAGGACAACTGCTGGTTCTGTGCAGAGATGTATGTTGGTCTGCAGGTTTCTTGTATAATGTAGTCTGTATTTTACCATTCTGGATGCTGATCATTCTGTCTAAAAAGGAGATGTTGGTGCTGGAGTACTCAAGAGATAGTCGGATGGAGGGGTGATGATTGCTGAATTCCTGATGGAACTTAATCAGAGATCGCAGGTTTTCAGTCCAAATGATGAAGATGTCATCACTATTTTTAGTACAGAAAGGGTTTGATGGTACAGTGTTTGAGGAATTCTTCTTCCAGGTGGCTCATAAAAAGGTTGGCATACTGTGGGGCCATTTTGGTTCCCATAGCTGTGCCCATGGTCTGGAGGAAGTGTTGGCTATTAAAAGTGACATTGTATGTGAGGATGAAGCATATAATTTCAGTAATATCTTTGGGTCTGTACTCAGAGTTCTCATCTTGCTCTTGTAAGAAAGGTTTGGATGCCGTCCTGGTGTGGGATGTTGGTATATAAGCTGGTAACATCCATGGTGGCTAGGAGGGTGTTGCTAGGAAGGCGGTCTATGTTTTTAAGTTTTTGCAGAAAGTCTGTAGTGTCTTGGACAAAACTCACTATTTCAGTAAACAGCGGTTTATGGATTGATTCCACAAAACCCATTGACTCTCACCCACTGACTCCTCAGTTTACATTTTCACTGACTGGCTTGCATGCAGACGAGCCTCTGGCTTCTTTACTATTTGTTTCATCTAGGAAGAGCATGTACCAACTGAAGATGCTTCCTCAGCGTGATCAAGGGTTTTTAAATCCGAAAGCTTACTAGAAAAATATTTCAAACTATTTAGTTGGTCTAATAAAAGATATCAGAGTTACCCAAAGAACCTTGTCTGCCATGTGTACATGTACATTTGGCTGTAGCAGGGGTGGGGAGCAGGAAGAAGTGGTGGGCATGTGCCCCCCAGCCTGGCAGGATTCACTCAGCCTCCCCTGCCAGCACTAGGAGGGGAAGGGGCCCCTCCCCGCTCCTGAAGCCCAGCTCCCATGCCCCCGACCATGGCACCCTGGGCAGTCAGCCACATCACCCACCCCTAAGTCTAGCTCTGAATACCTATGTTATCAGGGCCTGATTTTCCTCCTACAGCAGCGTAAGTGAGGAATAACTCTACTGAAGTCAGTAGAATTACTGAGGTGTGAAACTAGTGTGAGAAAAAGAAATGAGCCTTAAAGCTTTATTTTGTGCGTCAAGAACTTCCGCAGACATAGTATCATGGGAAAACAGAAGCGCTGAAGTAAAAGAAATAACAGAAGTGAAACATAAAATTAGTATGTCTCAGATAATAATTGATAATGCATTACAAAGGGAAACCAGGATCAAATGCCATCCTCGTTTGAGATCTTGTCATCTGCATCTCCTGGCCATATTCTTCTCTACTAGTGGCCCATCTCTAGAGGTTTGGTTTTATAAAATGAAATTGTAATTTCTATAGTCAAAATCCAGTCTCTCTATTCTCAACCTCCAAAGACACACACTAGAGATAGGCGACAGAATACATTTTTGTATATCTGCCAAACTGGTCGTTTTACAAGTTGTATCTTTTTGGTCCTGAATTTCAGCATACAATGACTTATAGTGCCTTTAGGTGACTCCTTTCCGTTGTGTGTGATACTAACATACTTTAGCTTTATAGTGAAACAAGCTGGAAACAGAACAAGGATAATAGGCTTAAATCTAAACTGAAAACAGTTTTTCAGTCTTCCAACTGTGTACTACTTGTTGGGCTTCATAACCACTCTACTAAATTTTTAATGCATTTAAATAATCATGGACAGTCACCCTCAACTGTTATGTTTATTTTAAGCTTGAAACTGCATTTCCAAAATGGCTCTTTATCCCTTATTCAAATCTAGCCTGAGTGCCAGTATAAGCCATAGTGGCCCCAGTTGACACTGCCAATTGGCAGCAATAGCAAACATTTCTTCACAGATACTTCCATTTCTAATAGCATCTCTGTGATGTGAACTCCTCTTTCAGGGCCCCTGAGCAGGTTCACATTATTTTTCCATTTTCACCTCAAAAGACAACAACTATAAAATTAACAAAGCCCTGAACCAAGGGCACTGGCACTTATAACAGATAATCAGGCAACTGAAGCTGTGATCTTTCAGTGCAGGGTCACTATAATACTACATCAGTGACACCTTAGGATCTTTTATTAATGAAAGTTTCACTTAGATTTTACCTTAAGTGCATGCTGTTCCCTCCATAAAAAGGGACAGATCAGTAACAACCCTACTGCTAATTTCCTTTACTCTGCGCTTTTGCTAGATTTCGGCTTGGGCCTCAGGAATTATTGTGCTGCTTATACTGAAAGAAATACAGGTTTCATAGTGGTTTCATAGGTGTTGTTAGGGGCTGGAAGGGACCTTGCAGATCATCACCCCATGCATTTGGGCAGGAAAGACTGCTGGTGTGCCAAGATGCTTTTTGAAGGTCACCAGGGTGGATGTCACATAATTTTTGTCATCCCTGGTGTCGCAGTGCATGCGGGTGCCCTGCGCCTAAAAGCAGAAATGGCAGGAGAGACCCCTAGTGGTGAGAAGGGGGAGGCTCAACTGCCAGTCACCAGGGCAGCACAGGTGCTGGTTGCCAGGGAAACCAAGGGAGTCAGCTGACAGGAAGGGGCAGGGCTTGGCCCCGTCTTAAGCCCAAGAAGAGCAGTTCCCCTCTGGTGGCCAAAGAGCGGGGAGCTTGGCCAGTATGCAGGGAAAGGGGAAGATAGACTGTAGGAGCATCCCCTGGTTGCGGCTGAGTCGAAGTATTTTTCCGGTAGGGACAGAACATAGATTTTTGACTGGGTGGTTTAGTTTACGTTATAGCCCAGGGTCTTTGTGTTTGCTATTTAACTGGAGGACTGGGTGAGGCTATTAGGGGTGGAGGAGGCCTCATAGGGATGCCACGGTAGTGTGGGGTTTCCTGGTGCTGGAGAGGGCACAGCATCGTTTGGGGGCGCATTGGCCCCAGCCCTGGAGCCCTGGAGCTAGGGGGCAGCAGTGAGAAGCCCCAGAGCAAGAGGGGGCAGCAGGGAGCCCCAGAGTGAGAGGGGGCAGCAGGGAGCCTCGGGGCAGGAGGGGGCAGTGAGGAGCCCCAGAAGTAAAGAAGAGGGCCAAGGCATAGGGCAAACCATGTCAAGTACCATCTGCAAGGCTTGGGCGTCGGTGTAGGGGAGGAAAAGGAGCCGCAGGTAGCACCCCCTGACACCAGGCATATAAAGTGGGCAGCTTCCCACTAATTACATCACTCAATCAATTAAGATCAAGGCATGGGAGGCGAGTAAGCAGGTGGTTAGTCCAAGACAGGAAGGCGGAGCTACCAACAGAAAGGCTCCAGCACACTAGACCTGTTATACCTGGATACAAGTGAAAGCTAGATCTTCAGCTACTGCAAGCTGACAACTTCACTGATTGCTTGAAACTACACTGAACAAAGATCTGCACCTCTTATTTAGAACTGCCTTATATAAAGTGAGTACAAATGAAAGACATATAATGCCAAGAAAAAGGAAAAATATTAACCCCGCACCAAAGATTAGACACTGTCCTTCTGGTTTCCCTGTGTTCTCCTCCCTCAGGAATAGTTCTACCTAATTCTATCAAATTCTATTGTTTTAAACAGATTTAACTCAATTCAAGGAAGACTTGGAGTTTCTCCTGATTTATTTGTGGAGAAAAAATCAGGGTTTATGCACACACCAAGTGAGAAGCTAAGACCACAGAAAGATTCTTTCAAACCAAATAAATGTGCCTCTGAAATGGGCAGACTGAAATATATTTGTAACAATTATTTGCTTCCCAGTGTGCAAAATATAACGGCAAGGATGACTGAGAACAACAAGGGGGAAAATGGGCTCATTTGACAAAGCATTTCTGGGAAAAACATAGAAATTGCAGGAGAGAAACTACCAAAAATGTAGACTATTTATGGACACAAATACATAACAAAAAAGGGAAACCATAAAAAAAATCTTTAAGTAGTTTAATATATTAACTTACCTTGTAAAGGGTGAAATCTTAAAACACTTAAAAATACTTTTATTGCCTCCTTTGTTTTCTTTCCCCTCAATACCACCTTTGAATGAAGAGAAGGTGATAATATAGTTCTAACTGATTGATGTGGTTTTGTGTTATTAATCATTTGTATAATGGTGGCCCATCCCTACTTCTCAATATCCCAGTCTTTGTTCTCACTACATATTAAAATATTCTTCTCTGTCTTTATTACCTATTATTGTATATCCTTCTAATTGTGATAAGTGCTTCCCAGAATCCTCGTTTCTGCACTAAAAAATTTGAACCTTGTCAGTGGAAGATGAGCACCAAATACTTTGGGGGATCTGGCCTTACAGTCTGTATTTCAGGAGTCAGACAAGTGGGAATAAAGGGCAGTCAAAATTTAATGAAAAGGGAAGGATAAAGTATATTGTAATGTGAGTAAGTTGTTACTTGTTAGATACGTGTGTAACTGAGTAGGTCAGCATTTTTTATTTCATACACATGATAAACTAATTTATTATGCACATTTTACAGTGAATATTCTGTGAGGAAAGGAGGTGTTTGGAATGTATAGTATTGTGGTAAATCCCCTCCTAGTAGATGCTTCATAGGGGGTGTTAGTGTAGTATAGGGTACGGCTGCAGGGCCCGTCAGCCCTGTGCCCAACCGGACTAGGCCACAGGGGCATGAGTGCAGTTGATCTAGTCATGACGCAAAGTTGCCAGATTCTTTCCTGCCACAACTTGATATTGGATGGTACTTTACTTGGGAGGTATTCATTTCCATCGCAGATTGCCTTTGATGCACTGGGATTGGTCCTCCTGGGGCTCCTACTTTCCCTACATTCTGACCATGTGCCACTTTGATGTTACAGCATCTATTTCACCCTTGTGTCTTACCAAGTGACTTCTTTCCTTTTCTTCAGACTTATAGGCTTGTGGTCTCCTTGAGCCAGCCCGTCTCCCCTGTATGATGGCCACCTGGGCCCGACCAGTACCCCATTGGAGTGTTGTGAATGAAAATGGAACTAAAGAACATGGGACATACAAATCAAACTAAGGTAAGTATCTCAGTGTTTGGGCTTGTCAGCTTACAGGCAGAGTCTTTCTGCTGCTTTACACTAGGTCCCAGAAAGCGGTGGAGGCTCTCCCTTCCTCACTGGGCAGGTCTGCTCTGGACCAGAGGAATAACAAAAGAAAAACCCCTGGTTGGGTTTGTCTCCTTGTGATATGGAAGCCCCAGCTTTGGGCACTTCCATGCTGGCCTGATGTCTCCCAGCCAGGTCCGAACACTTCTGGATGCAGGCCTTCCCTTGGCCCTAACTGGCTAAGTGGGCCCGGGGATGAGAGCACAGCTTTCAGCCTGTGTTCTTCTCTCTGTCTTTGGCCCATCACTGGCCCGGGGTCATGGTCCAGCCTATCTGGTGGCCCTCTGGTGAAATCAAAGAAAAAGCAAAAAAAGGAAAAAAAAAGAAACGAGACCTTTTTGGGCACAGCCGCCTCTCCTGTGGCTGGCTTGTCCCCTGGCAAAGTGTCCTGCCAGCTCCCATCACTTTCCTTGTGGCGGGCTCAAAGCCAGTGTCTCCCGATGTCCTGGAGCCCCTCCGAGCTCCTATGCTGGCCAGTAGCTGGTTCCTCATCCTCTGGAGCCTTTTCCCTGGCTCCTCTGATCCTGCATCCAGGCTCTGTCCTTCAGCCCATCTCGCCTCTCCTCTTGTCCCCATGGCAGGCCAGAAATACCCGCACAACTGCAGGGTGGTCCAGTCTGGACTGAATAGCTACTGATAAAACATGGTTCCTGCAGTATCCTTTGTTCTCCTGGCATTGCTGGTTCTGGTGTGGCAGGTGGGTCTCCAGCTGTTGCGGGTATGAAAGGGTTCTTTCTCTTTTCTTCACAGAGGGCCACTTAAAGGGAGGGTAAAAATAGAGTAGATTTCTGTCTCCTGTAGCAAGCCAGGTTATAGTCAGGGAGATAGTAGATAGTTTCCTGATGGGTCCTCATTCTGGTACTTTCACAAACCCTACCAAATCTTGGGCAGTTCATGGGGTGTCATGTAGATGTTCTTGTGTTTGTTGTACTGATAGGCATGTATGGTCTCATTGAAATGCCCATATTATGCTCTATTCATTTATGTCACTTTTATCTCTGTATGGATTGTTATGCTGTCTGTATATCTCTTTATGATTTTTGACAAGGTCTGGCCAAGGAACTGAGGGATTCATATTTAGGGAAAAGGGAGTGGGTGGATATCTCATCATTATGTCTCTAGGGCAATAAGAATTGCCACTCCCAGAGATCAGTAGAAGACATCATTGGGCTGGGCACCCTGTAATGGGGAAATCAATTCTACAGCAAAGGTGTCCAAGAAAAAGGGCCCATCAGCCAGAGGAATGCCAGATGTCCTAGGGAGGTAAATTTCTGGGATTCTGGGCATCTATACACATACTCCAGGGTGGAGGGGAGGGCTTTAATTAAAGTGGCTCTGAGAGCTTCTTTAATTAAAACATCTTTAGCATCATGTGTATTCAGCATCCCACACTTCAAAGTGGCAGCAGGGGCACTTTAACTAAACCTTGTTTGATGAGCTTTAGTTCAAGTGTCCCTGTCACCATTTTGAAACATGGGGACGCTGAGTAAATGTACGCAGAGGCTGCTGGAATGTGCAGTTAGCACGATCCAGCAGACTCGATTAATCAAGTCTGCTTCAACACATGCTAATCAGCACGTATCAGAACACAGCTCTGTCACATGTACAGGTGCCCTCTGTGACTCATGAGAATTGTAACAGTGCTGAAAGGCATGGGGGCTGGCTTGGAGTTCTTTAGGAAGACATCTGGGTGATATGCCTAGTCTTTGGATTTTCTCAGGCTTTGGAGTCCAGTTCCCCAGCAGACATGGCTGGCATAATCAGCAGGAAGGTTGTTCTGTAAAAATACTGGCAGGTCTTTCTGAAAGACTAGTTGATAGTCAGATGAGAAGGGAGGAATTTTTACTTGCGTTTTCGTTCCGACTCCAAACCTAGGGTCAGGGTTTTTTTTGCATTGTTCTTTTATACTATATAAATACATCTTTTTGTTGTTTGTCACCTTATTGATTGCCTGTGATGAAGAGTGATCTCTGGGCAAGTGATATGCCAGGTTAACTCATTTGATGGAAAGGGGGACCTAAAATTTCTGTCACAACCCAAAGGGAAGTCATCTGGAGCTGGCAAACCTTAGTCTGCTCCTTGGGAAAAGTGGCAGGACAGCAGGGAGAAACTGGGGCTATAGGGGCATCCCACAGACAGGTTTCTGACAGATGCAGTCAGAAGCAACTGGAAATAGCACAGATCTGATTCAATGAGTGACCAAAGGCAAGAATTCAGCAGCATACTTTTTTTTTCCATTTTAAAAGCTTGAATCCCAAACCCTTCTCAGTGCTCATGTATAATTTGTGTTAATGGATTGTTATTAATAAATTAATAAATTAAGGAGTTTTATACTGCATTTGCTGCAATCATAGACCTTACATATTTTTAATACAACCTCTGTGGCAGGCAGAATTTTCTAGAAACATTGGGCCAGAGTCATACGTGTTATAAACTGGCATAGCTCCATTTACTTTAGCGGAATTATCCCACATTTATGCCAGTTTAAACATGGCCTACTGTTTTTAAATTAGGCAATAGAAAATTTAACTAAAACATGGCAATTTGGGGAGAATAAATAAAAAGAGGTTTGCCAGCGGGGAAAAACAACTGTGTGTGAAAATACAGTTTCTGTTGCAAAGCCATTCTTTTGCCAACAACTTCCTTCTGTTTGGTTTCATGGCTTCCTTTTCATGGTTTTAACCCCCCCTGCCATGGGGTTTTAACCTTTAGGACTGAAGCTTAAGAAGACTGGCCCTCAAAATTTGCTTTCATTTTTCTTTTTTTGTCTCTGACTGAACTGATACCAATGGATATCAGTGCAGAAAAAGCAAGAAATGTGATTTAGTAAGGCTTTCTGTTACTGATGTTCTTCCATCACTGCTGGAGGATGTGCATTGACCTAGAGAGATGTATTATTATTCATTGATATCTACATGCCACATGAAGGTACAAAAAAATCTTTGTAAAAAGTTACTGAGTTATTTATAGACTCTGCAGTAAGTCTAGACAACCTTTTAAAAGCAGTTTATCATAACATTTACATTTTCTACCTCAAAATAATACAAGAATAATGTATTGTAGAACAAAAAACTGCTTAAAATATAGAGTGCTTTTCTAATTGAATGGTACAATCAATTACTATATATTGGGTCTTGCCAGCAATTGTTTACCTATTCATTCTGGCAATTTGGGCAGGAAGTGGCTAGACTGAGCAGGAGTCTAATGAAATTAAACAGATTCATTCTGTATAGTTATGACCTATATTGGAGCACTGATACTTTCCCCAAATCATCAGTTATCCTTACCATTTTTTGCCGAATTCTCAAGAATCCCCCATTTTCCTCCATTTATAATCAATCTGTTCTGCTCCTTACAGTTCTGACTAGAGTTAATTTTCTCAGGTTCCCACTCATGATAGTCCTTTGACTGTTCTGAAGACTGCCCATAAGCAATATTGCTAGATGCTATCAGTTGAATAGCTAACATTTTAAGACAGAAGGCAGAGTAGATATAGACTTTTATTGACAAACTAAATCAGAGATATATAGCATAAGCTTTCATAAGCAAAGGGCATACACTAAGCATACGCTTATATATAGTGTAAGTTTTCATAAACATAAAACTTATGAAGGCTAAATCTAAAAGGAGAAATCTACCCTGCCTTCTGCGTGACTTTAGACTAACATGCCTACCTACCTCTCCATGACATTTTTCAGAAGTAGCGAGCAACCCATCCTCCAAATGAAGTCTGTGAGCAATTGGCACTTCTGAAAATCATGCCCAATAGGCTGGCACCAAAATGTATCTCCACGTTACCTTAATAATGCTATGATTTTAAAGAGCTCTCTCATTAAATTGGTATATCTTGTATGAGCATATAACTTGAATCAGGTGCCAGTTTTGTATCATATTCACTCTAAAAGCTGTTGCATTATATTAAAGTTCATTCCACTTCTATGGCTCTACAGAATCATTGCAAAGATACACTAGACATCCATTGCAGCCTTGTATTCAGGAACACAGTTGCATACATTAAAAAGAAGAGACACCTTATTTACTTGCTCTTCCCAAGATCTGGTGAGGTAATTCATTATTCTTTAACAAAGGGAGTAACTTTTCTCTTCCACATACAATGATAGCCTATCGTACAAATGAGAAATCATGATTTTCAAATTTTAACCAAATTGTTTTATCATCTTCCTATACAAAATACTTTTCTTCAGTTTCAGTGATAACATCAATTAAGTATGACAGGTTCCAGTTCATATTTCACAGACAAGATTTGATTTTTTGCAGGTTTTATTTATTTTATTTAAGCACATCATTAATTTATTTCCCTACCAAATAAATTCTTTTATCTGATTTGAGGTTGTTTGCAACTTACATACTATAGGAGGTACACAGCACAAGAAAAAGACATCATGTCTCTTACCATAATGAGGAATTATTAACCAGGCCATGGCAGAAGCATAGATTCCTCCAATCATCCAAAACATGCATAGCCAACTCAAGTGTTCACCACGCTTCTCTCGTGCAAGGACTTCAGAAAAATATGAGAATACTGCTGGAACAGCTCCACCAATTCTAAAAGGAGACATAAAGCAGATGTCAAGGTTAGAGAGATGTTAAGCCTTTACAGTGTGAACACATCTCATGTTATCTACTTGGTACCTGAACTACAAGAGACTTTGCTACAAAAAGAGTTTGGGTTTCTGTCTTTTGTCACAGCAATAATGGATTTCTATATGCCATTGGCATGATTACAATGTATTTGAGGAACTCTAATTCAATTAGATGCAACAATTTCCATTAAAACAATATGGTCAATAAAGATCTAGTTGATTAAAGAATTTGTCAGGGGGCTGTAGGAACTTGCAGATATGGGACCAACATATTTTATATTTCTGGCATTAGGCTATAGAAAGCAATACCTATTCGATTCAATTTCCCCTTCCATTCTTTAACAGGGAACAGCATGATGAAATGTTTAATGACCCTGATTATTTCATGCATGATTTGGGGTGTGAACAAACATACAACTGTAGCGGCTTCAAAGGGAGATGCTACTCCTGACCATGCAGCAGCTGTTATTCTGTACCTATTATTGTGCATGAGACTGCAATACAAGTGAAGCAAAACTTACACAAGTTTACCTTTGCTTCATCCAGGTTCAAAGTTACAGTAATTTAGCTCTGTGAGAGGGGCAGTAAAAGCCTCTCTAGTGTGTCCCAGACCTCCACCCCACGCACCCTGATACTCACCGCAGGAATCCAAACGAGTGGCAGCCGGGGAGAAACATGGACGCAGGCTCCACAATTCAGGAGCTGCCTGAGCCTGCGTATCAGTGATTGATGGGGGCGGAGCTCTAAAGAGGCGCAGGCTGCTCAAAAAGCAGCTGAAAACACAGCTGAGGGGCCAGCAAGGGAGGAGCAGGATGCTGGCTAGGAGACATTGCCTGCAGAGCTGGGGATCACAAGTCCTGAGTGCAGGAAAGCGGAGCAGAGTGTCTGCCGGAGGGCTCAGGCAGACAAGGCAAGGAACACAAGCCTAAGAGACCCAGGGATGCCAGGGAGTGACATCGCAGCCCCACCAGGGAATCCAGGTATGGTGGCTGGGGATGGTGGCAGAGATCTGCTAACTGTCTTGGGCAGCTCATTGTGGAGGAAGGCACAGCCCAGCATGAAAACTACGAGCCCCACCAGCTTGGGAAGAACAGGAGACCAACTACAGGTCAGTGGGGACCCAGAGGCGGTCACACTGGGGAGATGAATCAGAGTGGGGCACAGGGTGGCTGCCCACCCCCACAACTACTACGATGGAAGGGATGGGAGAGTTCCCCTTCTTTTCCTCTTCCCCCTCCTGAGTGACCAAGCGGGCACTGAGAGACAGGATCCCAGGTGTCCTTTGGCAGAGGCCAGACATTTTCTGTTGGATGCATTTTTAGTTTCAGTTAGCCCCAAGCCATGGGCAGATTTAGAGGCCTGAGCTGGCCCGAAGTTGAGGGACTGGCCATGGGGAAGATCGTGGTGGCTGAGAAGACCTGACCCATTACGAGGTGGGTGGTCTGCATGAGAAGAGATCATCCAAGGGAAGACCTGCAGGATGCAGTGTTTTCCCAGGCTGTGGATGTGGTAAGTGTGGGATAAAGGGGAAGTTTGGAGTCCCACGAAGAAAGACCAGGGTTGAGACCTCTTTGCTTTGGGGCCACCTGAAGGGAACTGCTTCCCCAATGGGTGGCACATGGGTGGTAAAGAACATCAAAGACATGGCAGGAAAGTAGGAGCAGCACCCACACCATCTAGGAGGCACCAGAGCCTGATCTCACCCTGACATCGCTTGGGAACAAGGCACCTATCAAGAAGGGGGCTGAAGCCCTACAACACCTATGATCAATTTTGTAATTGAAATGTTGTATTGTGATGTTGTTTTGTGTTGATGTTGCTGAAATTGTTTTATTGTGATGGGTAAATAGTGTTATTTAGGGTTTGACCTTGGTTACTGGTTAATGTTTACTGTGTAAATACTTTGATGTTCTTGTTGGGGAGGCAGTTCCCTTCAGGTGGCTCCCTGGGGATGAAGATGCCTCAATCCCTGTTCTTGCTTCGTGGGGCTCCAGACCTCCCCTTTACCCCACCCTTTCCACATCCATGGCTAAGATGGATACTATCTTCTGCAGGGATCCCCTTGGATGACTTTCCCTCTTTGCACGGCTTGCCCACCTCCCAGTGGGTTGGACCTAACCAGACAGTTTGCTCTTCACTGTAGCCAGTTCCTTGACTTCTGGCTGATTAGTGCATATAAGCCGGCCCTGTCTTTAGGCTAGCTAGGACTTCTAATTAAAATCAACACCTGGATTTCCACCGAAGGGTTCCCCCTGGGATCTCATCTCCCAGTGCCCCTTTTATGGTCCACATAAAGAAGAAATTTGAAGGAACGGATGAGGGACCCAATTGTCTTTGAGCCCCAGGTGACTATGGGGGTTAGCTGCTGTTCCGTGCCCCACCCTGGTCCAGCTCCTCAGTTTGGCCAGCACCGGCCTCCAGATAACCTGGAGTTGCTCCTGGTCTTCCCCAGCTTGGAAAAGCATGTGGTTCCTACGCTGGGTTGCTCATGCCCCACCCCCCCGTGCTCCTGCTGGTGCCTCCCACCTCCTGTGCCAGGGCCCTTGGTGCCCCCTCTCTTGCCTGCAGCTGGGCAACCTTCCTCTTTGTTGCCTGTGTCTCTGGGTCAATGTCCTTTCTCCCCCACGCCGGCATCTCTGGATTGGTGCTTTCTTCTTCCTCCAGTGTCTCTGGATTGGCATCCTTTTCTATCCCCACCAGCGTCTCTGGATAGGCATCCTCCTCTTCCTTCCCCAGCATCTTTGGGTCAGCATCCTCTTCTGCCATTCACCACCCCTTAGCTGTTTTCCTGGCTGCTATTTGAGCAGCCCGTGGTTTCTGGAGGCTCCACCCATGTCCCTCACCAATCCACAGCTGTAGGCAGCTCCAGAATCATGGGGCTGCCACCTGCACTTCCTCCCGGCTGCTGCTCTTCAGGATTCTGTACTATTGGGTGGAACCCCCAGTGACTGTGACTGACAGCTGCCATGCATTACTCAAGACCCACATGGGACAGTGACCTCTGGACTAGGCAACCAAGATGATGCTGGAGAATCACAGAAGTCTGCCAGAGAGGGATAAAAGGCAGTGAAGCATGACCCTCAGTGGTGCCCTCTTTCTTTGATCAGCACCAGAACCTACTGACCAGAAAGACAAGCTGGCAATCCTCTTCTGCAAAAGACAATGCCTTGGAGGAAGCTTCACCTGGCCATTGATAGCAGACTCCAGTGCCTTGGATGGGTATAACAACAGTGCTCTCACAATCACTACAGCAGCTACTATATAGGTTTGAATGAATGAGTGCATGTGTGTGTAGGTGACTGATATCCTTTTTGGTTCCAATCCTGTGCAGGGTATAATAGTTGCACACCCCCATACAATAAATTTAATACTGGGGATCCCGCAAGTTGATCTTAATTGCCAACAACAAGAATAGAGCTCATTGGACAGTCAATTTCATTTAAAATTGATACAGGAGCAGCCGTTTCAACTAAACCTGATACAATTCACCTTGTTTTTGGGAAGGCGAAATGAAAAGATTTTTCAGAGTTATGGCCACTAGGCCTGTGCGAAGCAGCAAGTATTCGCTTTGGATTCAGAGGACAGTGATTCAATTCGGAGATTCGAATCACTGTCCCGATTTGATTTGGCCAAATCAAATCCAAAAGGTTCAGCACCAATTCGGAGATTCAGCCATAGATTAAAGAGGCAGCTGACACAGCTGCTTCCAACTGATACATCTGTTGGGGTTTGGGGAGGGGCCGCTTTTCTCCCTTGCTAAGCAGCAGTTTGTTCTGTGCCGCCACTGCTTGGCCCAGATGGGCGAGCACAGGGCGCGGGGTCGGAGCTGTGCGCGCTGGTCCCCATCTCTACTGCAGGGTTGAGGTGGAAGGGACAGGGAGTGAGTGGGCACACGGGAGCCAGCAACAGCCGGGTGGGAACGTGGGGCTTGCACTGGTGTCCTGGGCCCAGAGTGGGACAGCAGGAATGCAGGTGCCTGGCCAGCAGGGAATTTATGGAGCTGGGCCAGCTCCCCTGTCTCCCTGCTTGTGCAGCCCAGCCCAGTTCCACAGACCCCTGCCAGCCTGTGCCCTTCACTCCTGCCACTGCACTCTGGGCCCCGGGCACCTGCACAGGCCCTGCGCTCCTGCACTCCTGCTTGCTTCTACTCCCTCTGCCCTACACCACTGCTTTCCCCACTTTCCTGTCTTCCCACTGGCTGCTCCACACCATGTGGCTCCCAGCTGCATGGCCAGATGGTGGGACTCATCAGGAGCTGGCCCAGCCCCGAGGACTGGGCTTATCGCCTGCAGTCCTCCCCTGCCTCCCTACCCCCCACCCCTTCTTACCTGAATTTCCCATTCTGGCACAGGGAGGCATGAACAGCCCCATGGTCCCAGGCCAAGCAGGGGCTTCTGGCTGGGGGGATGGGGAGCAGAGCTGGGCAGGCCTTGCTGTTCAGGGTCTTGCCATTACTTTCCCTGGGTCTTACCGCCCCTGGCTCCTGTCATCTTTGACAGGCAGCCTGGGGCAGATAAATATTAAAAATTTTCTAAATATTTTTAGGGGTCTTGCGGGCCAGATAGAATGGCCTGGCAGGCTGAATCCAGCCCACAGGCTGTATTTTGCCCACCTCTACACTATAGCAAGGGAGCGTGTTGCTACAGTGACGTAGCTGCAGCATCACAGTTTGTGCCCGCTGACACTACATCGCTGTAGTGTGTTGCTATGGTGACGTAGCATCTCATGTAGATATGCCCTTTGGGAACAAAAATCATTTAGAAAGAAAAATATGACTGTGCTGTGCTGTGTTTTACTTTTCATCAAGAGAAGGTGCAATTGCAGATGTCAAAAGACAATTCTCCAAGCTGACTAAGTTTAAAGGCATAGTGATTTTATATTTTCATGTTTGAACTAAGCTGTGGTTATCATTTATCCAAGGGGATTATGGGAAAGAAGAACAAAAAAAGATTTTGATCATGCATGCCAGCAGAGCTGTACTTACAAAAATAAATAATAAAATAAAGCGCACCTTTTTTAATCACACAAAATGATATGTGCCTACTAATCTGCCTTTAGTGATGTGACTCGCCAAAGGAGATTTTGGCAACTGCATACTGTAACAGCTGGGATGAAAACAGCATTCACACAGAGCATTCAGGAACCTGGCTTCAGCAGCTAGCCTTTGTTTGTCTGTTTGCACATTTATGAGCCATAGACACTTGAATTGCAAAGGTAGCTCAAGAATACAGGATAACCTCACAATATTAAAATACATAAGGCTGTAATACACTTTTTTGATTAAATATCTTATCGTCTTCTACTACCAATTTGGACCAGAGCCAAAAAGTGAGATTGTGTCAGTCTACAATGGCATTTGTGGTATTTATCTGGTTACTTGTGGTTTGCTAAAAAGCCAGACAATGGACTTTGAAGCACAAAGCTGTTCTTATTCTTCTCCTGGACCTGAATCAGTCTACCTGTCCTTTCTCCCTACCTAACTGTTCAAATGTAACTTGTACTTTCCCTTCCTCATAGCTTCTCTTCCATTCCTCTCCCTCTACTTTATCCCCTCTCACTGCTACCAGTGTAATAAGAGGCTTTTTCCTTTTCAACACATTAAAGGAAACTGGCAATATATGAAAAGTGAATAGACAAACTTAACTTGGGGGAGCAGCTGTTAGATAATGCCCTGGGAAGACTATAATTTAATGATAGTGACACAACGTTGTTCATTTTAACTGTCTTTGAAACCCAGTTATAGAACTGAGGTTCTGGTCCTGCAGCTGATTGGACAGTTTACATACTACTTATTGCAGTGACTTTTAAGTACTTTTGTTACTACATGGAATACACCACTGTGGAGTCAAACAACTGAACCTCATGCTATTGCTTATGGGATTATATAAACCCATTCCTTCTTTTGTGCATAGCTAGCCAATTTTGCAGTCTGGAAAGTCGTTCCCATTAGGAAGAGAAACTGACGACAGTCAGATTTTTCTTTGATGCAATTGCAGTATTAACAAAGAACATACGAAGTCTTGTTTCCCTAAACATAGCAAGAATTGAACAGTGTCTCTGTCCACAAATCCAAGATGCATTGTGGTCAGCACTTAGTCCATAACCCATCTGTCTAGATTCTAGACTTTACTTAAGGCCATGTTCCCAGTGCTCATTTGGGTTGCGTCATGTGTTTCTTTATCTTCTGTAATGTTTTTGCTATTTTTCTCCCAGACACACAAACCTTCACAAAACAGTAGTTGACAAAACTCCTCCACATACCAGTGCCTGGCATGCCTTTGTTTTGTGCCTCTGTTTGTGGTTGTCACTGCTTCATCCACAGGGCTACATAAAGGAGCTTAATGACTTCTCTTAAAACTATATTAAAAGAAAGGTAGTAGTTATATCTCCAATTTCAAAAAAATTTAATGCTAGAGGTACACCAATACATCGGTCTAATATTGGATTGACACCTATATGAAGAAAATTGTCAGTATCGGAAATCAGCCTGATATATGGCCCATGCATGTGCAGTCACGGTGCAGCATGTAGGTGGCGACGGGCACAGCCTGGCAGGTTGAAGAGTAGTGTTCAGCTGGTAAGTCTGTTGTGGAAAGGGAAGGGGGAGAGAGGGAGCATGGGGGGCATATCAAGGCAGCCCGCAGTGAGGGAATGGGGCAAGCACTGCCCAGTCAAGGCAGCGTGGGTGAAGGACAGAGCTGTGGCTTGTGCAGGGGGCACAGAGAGGAGGTGGGAAGCAGTTCCTGTCACTGCACACCACTCGTCCGGGAGCTGCTTGTCTGGCACTTGCCCGCTCATCTGGTGGCTCCTGCTGCTGCTTGTTCAGGAGGGCATGAAGAGGTGTATGCCCCTGAACCTGCACGGGGTGTGTGGGGGAGTGGGGCTGGGGCTGCACTGGTGCTGAGAGCAGGGCTACGGGGGGCAGGGATACAGCCACCCCAAAATTTGCCATATCCCCCCCTGTCCTCACTCCCAGCGCCGCTGTCACCCACCCTGTGGCTCTGTCCTGTGCCTGCCCCACCCTGCCTGGGCAGCACTTGCCCCAGCCCCACTCCCTCCCTCATGGCAGGGGGCCTTAATCTGCCCCCCACATCCTTTCCCTCCCCCCTCCCCTTCCACCACAACAGACTTACCACCTGGTCACTGTTCTTCAAGCTGCCAGGTTGGTATTGGAAATCAGATGGGTGTTAGCTGATATGCCTCTCTAAAAATCAGCTATCAGTATCAGCCCCCAAAATCCCTTTCGGTGCACCCCTATTTAATGCAAATCGTAACAGTGGAAATCTCTTGGTTGACACTGGGACAGCCAGGTGGCTGAGGAAAACCTTGTGTAAAGTTCTTTGAGTAGAATGGAAAAGGATAGATATTGAGAAGGAACAACAATAATGATCTGAGATGAGTGCAGGTGCACAGTGGTGAGCTGGGGCAGAAGTATAGAAACAAGCAGAACAGAAGGGTTTCTAGGGAAAGGCAATGAAGACCTGGGAGAGAGGTGACAATACATTCCTTGAGGCATACTTGGCTTTTCACCTTATTCATCATATTTCTTTTTTTTTTTTTTAAATAAAAGGACATTTGTCCCCAACCCATCCACCCCCAAATCTATGCTCTCTCTCCACTTCAGCCATGTATTTATCCTTCATTATTACTTTCCTTCTTGTATCACCTACCTTTACCACTATGTGTTCTCTTTCCTCAACTCTTCTCACCAATGTCACAACAGGTCTCTATTCTTCCAGCTGCCCCAAAGCCACACTGACTCCTAGATCTCTCATCAACTTTTGAGGCTTTCAGGGGCTAAGATCAAGGCTGCTTAAACAACACAGAAGGCTTTGCCAGCAGCCTCACTAGCTCAATTGAGAGATGCATCTATTCTGCTGGCACATGCTATCCATTCTGAAGCCAGCCACCTGCAGAACTAATGAACATGCAGGCAGAGTAAGAAGCACTGGTTGTTACAGGTGAAAGGCAGCTGGGGGCTACAGAGGAATTACAGGGAGGAAAATTATATGCCTGCAAGGGTTAGGACAAGTAAGATGTTTCATAAGAAAAAAAAAAAAGAAATCAAAGCAGCAGGGAGCCAGATGAAGTGGCAAACAATGATAAAACAGCTTGCTCCCCACTATCTGATTTTCTTCAGAAAAGTGGTTTGTATAGGCTGATACTCACATGATGTGCCTATGAGGCCCAGTTTTCTAGAAAAATCTGAAAGCTTTTCCCTATTTGGGATGACTTGCATGTTCTTTGATGGACTGATTATTCAGACCAGCTTCATATATAAAGCTATTGCTCAACCCTCTATAGAGACACCAAAGCAGCAGTTGCAGAAAGTGGTTTGTATGAAGTTTTGCAGGCAGCCATTTAAAAAAACATGCATTTTGACCCAGGGACTTGGAGGCTTGGTAATGTTGGCGTTAATTTAGTCAGGCTTCTGGCCTACTTGACTAGAAAAACAGACAGAGACCAGAAGTGCTGATACTGCTTATTTCAGTTACATGTTTTGTGATAAGAAATCCTGCATGTCTTATTACCCTGTGCACAGATGTCCAATTAAATAAACTTGTTTTAGTTTCTCCAAGGTCGTATTTCTTTTTCTCTCTTTATCTGTCTTAAGTATAAAAATGCTTGAAAACTTAGAGAGGGGGAGGATTCCTTTGAAACAGACAAGTGGGTGATTCCCCTTGCTGTATGAAATCCTTCCTGTGATGACAGTATAGCCCTAAATAAAGAAAAGCTGGCTCTGTCAGTTCTGATTCAGCCACAACGCAAAATGTGATTTCTTCCACAGTTTGGTGCCATGACTCAGACAGAGATGCCCGGAGTGATCATTTGGGACACAGACATCTCTTCACTGAAGCCCTGGCGCCAAACCAAGGTAAGAGACCTTTTGAAATCTCTATTGGGGCTTTTCAGTGAGAGGCTGTCTCTGTGTCTTCCTGATTCATTGCTTGAGGCTCACCCTATCTGAACTTTTTTTTTCCTGCCAAAACTGTCAGACCCACTGTGTAAGTAGTAACTGTGAGTAGAAAGAGTTAAGGTAAAAGACTCTGTGTTGCTGTTGTCAACGAAAGTATTTCCCTGTGTGAATTGAGTTAAGGTCTGTAAAGAACTATAAGGTCTCTCTGAAGCCAGGAGTGGAAACCTTGTGCAGCCGCCCCAAAGACAACAGATTTGTTCTGTGTGCTCTTTGAAAGCAAGGGTGCAAAGTGGAAATTCTTAGAGTGTGAGTGTTTTCTATGATAAGCGTTGACCAAGGCTGAGACTAAAGAAATGCTCTTGAATCTCATGCCTCAACGCAAAAATTCCCTTGTGTGAACTGAGAGTATGAATTGAGAAATATGAGCCACTGACCAGGTCTGAGACTAAGGTTGGGTTCAGCTGCCTCAAGGCTGTCCAGAAGGGCAGTTTTGAATGCAAGGGGGCCCAACTGGAATCTCATGACCCAGTGGACAAGTTTACCCTTTCCCCACCCTCATAAATGAGCCGTGTCTAACTGTAAGTAACTGCATTGTGTGCTGTTATTGCAGTGGAGTCTTGTCTTTGGACATTAGCCACAGCATCTCTGTGCCGCTAGCAAATCTCACAACCTGACCAGACACCCTCAATAAGCTATTCCTGTATGAAAGACCTGTGTGAATTTAGTTTAAAGATATGGGGAACGGAAAGTCTAAAGACATATCGGCTCCACCAAAAGGGACTTGAGCATTGTACATGTACACACACTATGACCATAAAAGTTGTAATTTCTAGACAAATGGAATTGGTATACCAGAGATGATTTTAGCCAGCAGTTTCCCCTGGAGGGAATGTTTGATTTAAGTAAAATTGTTCATCCCCGCAGAGATCTTGAGTTCAGAGGTGGTAATGTGGGATACATTTTTTGATTGGTATGAAGAAGCTTTCAAAAGATGTCAAGCATCTCAAGTTCGGAGTCTTAAGGACTCCCAAGAGAAACTGAAATCTCAGATAAAGGAATTAAAACAGAAAAGTGCACCAAAAGGGGGCCCCCATCAATAGTACCATCAGCACCAAAACCACTTTATCCACAAATAACTGAGAATGAATCTGCAGAAGATATAGAGTCCTTATGATTATATGGCAAATCTCTCGATGTTTAGAGATCTTTATTTTTTTTTAGAAGCCCCAATTTCTGTAGCTTTGTTAATAGATAAAATCTGGGATTTTTCTGTTAAAAATTAGTTTCTAACCCTCCTGTCTCCTGGAATATGACCTTCATGCGGTAAATTCTGCAGTTTTACCTACTTTTCCTGTTGTACCAAATCCAGCTACTATCTTGTCCTGTATTCCTCCTAATGCTTGTAATTTTACTGTTGTTGACTTGTGTTCTGCATTTTTCTCTATTCCTACACACCTTGATAGCCAGTTTCTCTTTGCATTTACCTATTGCCACCTGTTGCCTCCCACTTTTGCAATATACATTCACTTGATGATACTATTCTGGACTATTGTAAGGCACTAATGAAATGTGTTAAGGCTTTTCATTCACAGGTAAAGGCAGCTCTCCCCAAAAAACCAGATGAGCCATGCCATTCTATCCTGCCTGGAGATTGGGTCCACATAAAAGTCCATCAACTAAAGTCATCGCTGGAACTTCGCTGGAAAGGCCCATTCCAGGTACTCCTGACCACCAACACTGCAATAAAGTGTCAAGGATTCCAGACATGGATCCATGCTTCATGCAGTAAGAAAACATCAGCCCTGTTAGACCCAGAGTCTCCTCCGTATCAATCTTGTAATCAGCCTCCACAGACTGTTAGTGAGCCTAGTGCCTGCCAGCAGGAGTGCTCAAAACCAGTAATGAGTTAAGCGCCTAATGGCAAAGAGGATTTGCCACTACAAAGCGAAGAGGATGTGCCCCAAAGACACCACTATGCCCTTTGGGACAGGGAAAAGGCCTCTACCTAGTTCCTGGTTCCTGAGGTGGAGTTGGTTAGTCGCGATTTTGGTAGTTCTCAGTATTTCTTTTTGGGCCATCTTATATGAACTTGACTCATCAGTTATAAGAAACTCTGTAAACCAAACTATACTTCCGCATCAACAAAGAAGATCATTTTATGAAAATATGTTCTTGTCTTTAGTTAATCAAATTGGGATAGATTTCAATGTCTCTCGTTGTTGGACATGTAGTCATGTCCCTATCTATTCTGCCAGAGGAATACCCATGATATCAGTACTCTTGAATGAAACTCATATATTAGCCTCTTACTATTCAGATTTTCATGGAAATGAAACTTGGCAGAATGTAAGTTGCAACCAGTCTGACTATGTACAATTAGCTTATGCCACCCTTGGAAAGTTCTGTTGGACCTGTAATAGATCTCGTGTTGTAGTAGGAGTCAGTAAGTGCGAGGTAGAATTTAAGATAAATGGTGCTTGGTTTTCTAATGGTTCCTGGATATCTAACTACTCCCCTGCCGGTCAATTTTCAAGCTATTATTCACAATGGATGATGTCCCCATGCTGTAATACAGGTAGATATACTGCACTAGCTGGTCACTATTTTGTGTGTGAAGATAAGGCCTATAAAAATCTTCCCTCCAGTTGGAGAGGAACGTGCTATGTCTCCGCAGCGTATCCTGCCTTTACTATTAAATGTCACTTACCTAAAGGAAGAATTCGCAATGTTCTTGAAATTACAGAAAATCATAGGTTTTGGGGTATAATGTTCTCCGGCTATGGCGCAAGCTTAGCTATGTCCAAGATAAAAAAAGTTGCAGCATCTCTGGAAAAGACTGCTAATGCTACTGCTGATAATTTTGATAAAATAAATACAGAAATGAAGGAAATAAGGCAAATGACATCGCAAAATTGACTTGCATTAAATTATATACTAACCAGCAAAGGAAGTAAAGAATGTTGTACTTATATTCCCGATAATTCAGAAGAAATCCAGGATTTAAGAAAACATATTTGAAAAGAAGCAGCTAAATTGCATGAGTCACATAGTTGGAATTTGAATTCTTGGTTTAGCTCTATTTTCAGTTCCTTAGGCTCTACCGTCATTCATAGTTTGTTGATATTGTTTGTTGTTTTTATTGGAGTATGCCTAGTTTATGATAATACAATGTTGCTTAAGCTGTGCTGCCAAGCAAATGAGGAATAGCTCAACCAGAAATGAAGTATATAATTTGTATGTTGAAATAGCAAAAAGTAAAGAGAAAGAAAAACTAGAAATTGAAAGGTTAATGGCTATAAATATCTAACTTGTTAAAAAAAAAAGTAGAGCATGTAGGAGTAAGTTTAGTCGGCTTCTGGCCTATTTGACTAGAAAAACAGATAGAGACCAGAAATGCTGATACTGCTTATTTCAGTTATGTGTTTTGAGATGAGAAATCCTGCATGTCTTATTACCCTGTGCACAGATGTCCCATTAAGTAAACTTGTTTTAGTTTCTCCAAGGTCGTGTTTTTTTTCTCTCTTTATCTGTCTTAAGTATAAAAATGCTTGAAAACTTAGAGAGGGGGAGGATTCCTTTGAAACAGACAAGTGGGTAATTCCCCTTGCTGTATGAAATCCTTCCTGTAATCACAGTATAGCCCTAAATAAAGAAAAGCTGGCTCTGTCAGTTCTGATTCAACCACAACATGAAGTTTAATTTCTTCCACAGTTATATACAGTAGGCAATACACAGGGCTACAGCCCTGTCAGTAGCATATAATAGCTAGTATTAGTAGGGACAGAGACAAATGGAGAAAATATAGCTCACGTGCAGAAAAAAGGCAGACAAAAAAGAAAAGAGAAGAAGTGGATAAGGCACTGAAAGAGTCACTGGAAATGTTTATGGTTTCTAAAAGTGTTTTGGCTAGTGAGGAAAATGCTGAATTAATGGACTCCAGTGATTGTATCAAGACTGAGGAAGAGGACAATAGTGCAAAATGTGCACAGGCTGTTAACATAGAAAAATCTGACAACACTATTTCCCTTGAAGGAGATACGTATGATCCCGCAAATTGGCCAGATTCAACCACAACACGTAGTTTGATTTCTTCCACAGTAATCAGCAATCTTTGTAAAGATGGTGGGTCAAAGGAATCCAGAGATTAAAACACTTCAGAGTTGCCCTCCAAGATGTTCTCATGAAAAATGCCATGAGAATTTTCAGAATGAAAACCCTCACAATACATCTGATATAAACTGTTTTTCCCTTAGAGCAGGGGTGAGCAAAATGCAGCTCATGGGCCAGATTTGGCCCATGTGTAGTGTGTGTTTAAATAAAGTTTCTCTCATGATTAATTCAAACAATATGTAAACGCAAGGCCAGAACACGTTAGCTTAGAAATCTTGATATTTGAATAAGGTTATGTTTAGATTAGGTATTGATAACATTATATTGACAGTAATACACACACACACACACACACACACACACACATACATACATAGACACACATTATGTGTAATCATTTATATTTATAATCAAGCTATGAACTTTATATTAAGGATAGTAGTATGATTGAATGAATGAAGAGTGGATGGAATGTTTAGAGTGTGCCTGTGTAAACAAGAGGAGGTTTGCTAAGGTGGTGAATATGCAAATTACCAGACAATGAACTGTTAGATGGATGGCTGAAGAACCAGTCTGTGACCAGGTGCAGAGGAGATAGGCTAAGCAACAGGATAAAGGAGGAATTGTGCACGTCCTGCAATTTAGTCTAAACAACTTTCAGGGCTGGAAGACTGACTTTTACAACAGGAGCGACTTCAAGCTGAGATAATGAAAAGAAATATGAGAAACAACATCTGGATAGAGACGTGCAAATGGAAAAGTACCTCGACTTCAGACAAAGACTTGAAATCCCGATAAAAGTGGGATGCAGCAATGCCAGAGTGGGGAATGCATACTCTGCAACATCAGGGAGCACAGGCGCACCTGTTCACCCCCACTCCCATCACCCTCAATGAGTCTGGGCTGGCCACCCAGTGCTAACATTGAGCAAGCAAGCTGGTAACTATAACATTTCCATAGAATGTGTTTGTCTGCGTGTGTTTTTCTGTGTGAATGATAAGTGTGTTTGTCTTTGTATTTGTCTTTGTCTCTGTGAAGTCTTTGTATGTTTTTGTCCTATGTAATTAATAAACACGGCACTTTGCCTTATCTCCCCTCATAAGGTTTCACTCACGATTTGAGCAACTGGCAATTTGTGTAACACATAGAGTGATTTAACCTGGCCTGAGGTGGGTCCCTTGGCCCTGCTGGTGGCACTGGGGAACCCCTGTCTTATGCCAGCCCACAGCTCACACTGAGATGGCTGCATGGTGGTGGCATCCCCCAGCCCCACTGGCTCAGTATGGGGTGCAGAAGCATGGAGGCAGTGGCAGCATCAGGAGCCCCTGTGAGGGTGCTGCATCTGGGGCTCCATAGAGACTGTGCACAGCTGGGCAGAGAGCTGCATCCGAAGCTGGGGCTCAGCTCTGGACACAGTGTCCTTACCAGGGTTCCCACTGCTGCCACTGACCATGCACCACTCCACCCCATGCTGAGCCAGTGGGGCTGGGGGCTGCTACCACCATGCGAGCATCCCAGAGTAAGCTGGTCTAAATAATAGGCCTGGTCACTTAGCTACTGTAAGGCTAGGTTCCTCCTGAGCCTCCTCATCGGGCTCGCATCCTCCTCTCCCCCTCATGGGTATTGGTGATGCGTAGGGGGTATACCCGGGTGCATGTGCATCCCCTGAGATTGGTGGTGCACCCCTGAAAAAAGTAGTGACCATTCACCACTGCTTGCCATCCACCCCACCACCACTGCTGTGGCCACCTGCGGGAGCTCCCCACTTGCCACTGCCATGCCCCCGCTGCCACCACTGCCTGCGGGTGGTCGCCATGCTCCCCCAGCCTCTAGGGGCATGCATCATTCATGCTTACGGGTGCTGTGGTGCCACAGCAAGGCCTAGTGGCAGCTTCCAATTCTGCCCCAGCCCTGTGCTGCCACTGCCCCAAGATCCCACCCTAGGTGCACCTCTGGGGAGCTGCGTGGGCAGGGAGCACAGGGAGGCAGTGAGCTGTGTCTGGGGCTGGGATCACGAGGTGGTGCCAGTGCAGAGCTGGGATCCGCTTCTTGCATGCCCCCAACTATGGAACCCATGCCCGTCACAGGGTCATGCAGGCAGCAGATCGTGGCTCTGACCCAGCCCTGGCCTGGCCCTGGCCCTGCACTATCACCAACCCATAACCCTGCCCTGTGATCCCAGCCTTGCCCACCCATCCTGCTTAACACCACTGTCTGGAGCCCCATCCCACATAAGGTGTTTCGGTGAGTTGTTGTACAGGAGGGTGGGGGAGTGCTGACCTGTCCCATGACAGGTGACCCAACAGTCTACATGGCCCTTGGGCCCAAATAATTGCCTGTTCCTGCCTTAAGAGAATGACAGTCATTGGTATTGTATTGTGGGAAATACAAATACATAAATACAAACTATAAGAGTCAAGGGGACTTACAGGTTTTGATCTATTAAAGTTAGTGAAAAATGTTCTCCCCACATAAAGTCTGTAGCCTAACTTCTTCTGTTATATTATCTGGTTAGAGAAAGAAACCAAGCAAGTTGATAAAGTCTAGTTCAAGGAAAAGACAAAGACTGCTTCAGAGAAGAATTTTGGGGCACATTTTCCAGTTTATAAACCTAGGGTAACCATATTTCAAGTATCAAAAAAGAGGATACCTGGAGTGGGGAGGAAGACAGAAAAGGAGAGGAGGGGGCAGGGGAGGGAGGCGGCAGTGATATACCCATGCCCTGGCTCTGCCCCTTACTCCTAAGGCACAGCCCCACAAGGCCTGCTGCTGCCTTTCACTCCTGCCCCCTGTACCCTATACCCCCAGCCCTGCCAGTGCCCTTCACTCCCAATCTGCAGCTCCTACCATCTCCCAGCCCTGCAGGTGCCCCTCAGCCCTGACCTGCAGCCCCCTCCCCCTTCTTTCCTCCGAGCCTTGCTGCCCATGCAGTTCACACCCGGGCACACACACAGACACTCTCTCTGTGTCTCTGGCTCTTTTACTTGCGAGCAGCTGCCAGGCCCACATGCAGAGCACACTACCCTGACAGCCAGTCACCTTGCCCCGTTACCCCAGCCCCAAGCAGCCAAGCTGGAAGTGCCTGGGAGAGGGTCAAAAGAGAGGACATGTCTGGGAAAACCCAGGCATATGATAACCCTAATAAACCAAGATAAAACAACATTAACTGAAAACTTCTTTGTCCTTGTCTGAAAAGGTGTCCGTTTCATTTTACATCACCAATCACTTGTTACCTGAAGAATCCCTATGTTGTAATTGCATTCAGGACACATGCTTTCTTTCAGTCATCTTTTCAGTGCCTGTAAACCCAGGTTATTTTCACAAGTACTACAGTGGTGAACTAAAATAACATATTTTCCAGTTTCAGCACTAATAGTTTTATAGTTGTTAGGGGCTGGAAGGGACCTTACAGATCATGAAAATCTGCTAAGGAAGCACAAACATGTTATATTTTTACAGACAGATTTTAAAATTTAAGCTCACTCTTTTCTAAGAATTCAGCTTAGAATAACCAAGTAATCACTTATTAAATTACATTAATAAATACATTTTTGTGTCTCTAGAAACTTAGATAACATTCTCTAGCTATGATTAACAATTCAGAGTTATTTTTAATGCATAGTAACAGTCTTGCCCTGGTACTGAAGATGTGTTCCCTTAAGAACTTACAAGATGGGATGTAGGTAACAAGGTACTTGTTTTTTTCTGAAAAGTGTTAGTGAGACCTTCGGTAGCACCTAATGCATATGGCTCTCATTCTTTGTCCAGGCATTTTCCATTTCAGAAGCTAGTGTTTTAAAGCTGTTCTAGACTTTGTTTCCAGTTTCTGGGTCGAATCTCCTTTTGAGTTTTCTCTGTTTAAGGAGTCATGCTTCTCATGAACCACTTTCCATATGAAGAGATGAGTTTGCTTGTTACCCAGAATTCTCATTTCTCAGATGCTCATCTCTCTCAGGGAAATGCCCGTTCACTAGCAATATATTTGTGTTAGTTATGCTATTTTGTGCCTTTCACACCTTATTCCCAGTTTTACTATGTGAGCAACCACATGAGGTAAAACAAGTGTGCCCTGTTGATGTAGATAGTTGATGTATGTCCAAGAATGCAAAGTGTACTCTAGAATCCTTGATGGTACACTCCCATCACCTTCCCACTGCCAAGTTGTAGCTATAAAAAGCAGGTCTTCCATCTTGCTTTGCACACCCTGAAATAAATCAGGACCTTTTTTGGCAAAGAAAGCCTTCTTTGTAGTTACTGCTTCTGCTGCTGAAATAGTTACCTTACCTGAGGCACTGCAAGCAACCCTTAGTGAATGCCCTTTCAGACATGACGGTCATGGCCTCTTAAATCTTTAAGCAAAAGATCCAACAAAAATGCTAACTTGCTTTATTGAGAGTAGTCATAACTGGCAAGATAATCAGATAATAGCCACTGCTTTATAGAGCTGCAGATGAAAAAAAATCTTCCTATCAAAAAAATCCAACTTCCTGCAGTACTTATGAAAACGTATTTCTAGTTTCAGGCTGCACTGGGTCTTTCATGAGCTATAGGCATTACTAAGAACTTCAGAGCACAGTTACTGGAAGGAATACTGGGACATGACAGGGCCTCAGCGCCCCCACCACTTCCAATATATCTTTTAGGGTGACATTGCCAGCGGAATGCTTTTATCATAAATCCGCTTGAGAGCTGAAAAGGTAGGAGTCACGAGGGGAGCAAGAGAGAGCCATGAAGTGCACTTAAAGCCATGTCCAATCCCTTGATATAGCTGTGTGGAGGTAACCAGAAGTTCTAGCTGTGATGGTGGTCGATTCTAGTGATCTTTCCTCCGAGAGTTTTTCAGATGTCTTTTTACCCTTACCGAACCAAAGGTCTTAGATCAAGGTTAAGCCATAGCCAGCCACAGCTGTTATTTAGAATGATGTTCCTGTTATTATGTGCTGCATATCATTTTGGTGCCCCACAAATTTTGGCACCCTAGGTGACCGCCTAGTTTGCCTAATGATTGGATCAGCCCTGAGACATGACAGTGTCTTCCTGGAAGCTAATGGTGTGTTTCTTACAGGTCCTTGGCCAGTTCAACCCTCACTGTATCATACAACTACCTTACCAATGTGTGATGATTTTAATATATCACAACCCAGGAGATTTCTGGTGGACAATTTTAAGTTCCAAATCTAATACTATAATTTTTAAAGTAACCAGGGAAATGAATATTGGGTCAATTACTGTACCTTCAGGAAAAGGTGACAGCTGTCATCCTATAGGTACTCTAAAAAATAAACTCTTATTCAAATCCATGTTCTTTTACAGTTGCACAGACTTTACGCAGGAAGGCATACAAATTTTGTGTGGACTCTCAGGACTGAATGGAAGCAGTGTATATATTCTGGCAGGATGGACCCTTATCTTGGCAGAAAGACTTTTGCTGGGTTTTGTTATCCTAGCCTGATCAGCCTGTACTTGGTATAGAGCTCATGAGACACAGGTAGCAAAATGATAAAGAGCTCATTAAACAGAGAGACCAAAAGGGAACAGTTTAGATCTCAAAGCTGTTTCCATCATTATTCTAGAAGCAGCTGCCAGAATGGGGTGAGGAAGCTAGACATCCTCACTGTTCCTACAGTCCAGCCGCTATATGCAAAAATAAGTAGCATAAGATGGAAACGTAGCTAGCATTTTTGGAGAAGTTTCACCTTTTGCGTATGTAGTGCCTACCAGAGGAGTCATGCTGCTAGCTCTTGTGACCAAAAGCCATGCTTGTTCACAAAACCAGAGGTAAAACAAACACTGCAGAAGTTTTCCTGAGCTATCTCCACCAATGTACTTTGACACTGACCTAGGCAGGGTTTAAAATTGCTGGGTAAGAGAGTTTCAGCTACTAATCTTTTCTTTACCAATCTCTTCTGCATTTTCTTTATAGCAAAATGAAAAGATTCTAAACAAACTTAGAGCCACAAAGTGATTTCATGGCAAAGCCTGTAATATGGGGCAGAAGTCCATCAAGGTGAATTTTTACAAATAACAATCCTTATTGTTAGGAGCACTCTGTATCACAGTAATGTTAGGGTATAAAAAGGCTTTATAAATATTAACGCAGTCTCACAATATGCCTTCGAGGAAAGCATTAGTTTGCACTTTGGCATAAATTACATATGGGAAAAGAGAGGCAATAAAAATTAAGTTAGTTGTCCAAATCCACAAAAGAGTATCCATAAAACAGGATTTGAACCCAAATCATCTAGGTTTCCAGTCCTGTCCTCACCATAAGACTTTTTTTTCTTCCAACTGGTTCAATCTTTTAAGGTTAGTCACATATATATTGTGTAACTCTTCCGACATGTAGATAAGACAATAATCCCACATCATATAATGTTCATTTCCAAATATGAGGAAGCATATAGCAAGTTCATAAGTACAGAAGAATTACAGAAATAAAAGGAAGCAGAAGAGCTTACCCAAATCCAGAAAATAAGCGACAGAAGAGAAAGAAGCCATAGCCCTGGACAAATGATGAAAGGAAGGCAAAGAATCCATTGATAGACATACATATCAGGAGAGACTGTCTCCTTCCCACCTTGTCTGCCAAGCCTCCCCAGAAGAATGCCCCCACCATCATCCCAAGGTACACTATGCTACCTGAAACACACAGAAAACAAGATGTTACTTTGTGAGCTATACAACTCACAGGAAATGACAAAAAAAATCATCATTTATTAGAACATTTTTTCCAGCAAATTTTCTTTGTGAAATAATACCTTAGGGATTTTTTATATCTGTTTATAAAGGACTTATGTATATAGATTTGCATATATATCTAGAGAACAATAGACTCCCTATGTCTCACACTTGTTTGTTAGGAGACACACTTAGCCTTAATACTTCATTAAACTAGATGCCTCCAGCTAAACAATTAAAATACAGACAGATGATCATGAAGTATAAGAAAAGAGTTCCCACAGTAATATGTTGCATTCATGTTGCAGCATGATTAAAATCTCTTCTGTAGAAAAACACTGTCTGAAATATTCTGTTAAAATAAGGACTCAGGCACAGGACCATTAGCTTCCAATACCTGTTAAAAACAAGATGTGCTTAGTCAAAATGAGAAAGGTTAAGAAACATAAAATACTGGTCATCACAGTGCTGCAGAATGGAAAAAGCCCCACTTCATTGTTTGTTTCTTTCTTTTTTCTACAATAGTTTGTTGATATTCAAAAAGGCACTGTCCTGCACAAGGCAAAGGATTTGAATAATGCTCTGTCCAAAGAAGGTTTTAAATATATCTGCACATATTAAGAATAAGGCAGTGAAAGGCTTTTTTGGATACAGTTTTAAACTAAAATATAACAAATGATATACTACTGATTAACAAGCTTACCAATAAATTAAATTACAACTGAAGAAAAAGGAGAAATGTCTAAAGAAAAATCATATTTAAGATTTATTAACATATATTACTATCATCTTACATTATTAACACTGAAAAATTAATATAACTTTCTAAAATGTTTGTTTATTCAGGGTTTTTTTTTTTCCTGCCTTAAATAAGGAAAACAGACTAGCCAGTGCCTTGGCAGTTTCATGTATAGGGCCTCATGTACTCAGACTAAATTGAAAAGTTTTGTTTGCCTGTTTTAATTGCACACAAGCACTTATACTAATCTCTGGATCTACAAAATATACATAGCTGGAGAAATATAATCTACAATAGCAGAAACTTGAAATAGAAAATATTTTGGCCATATACACTTAGCAAAATGATCTCAATGACAATTACTTTATAACACTGATCAAAAAGGTGTCAAATTTGATGGTTGGAAATTGATAGCATAATGCAATGCAACTCAGACGCCACCCCACAAACAAACTGAACCCCGCCCCCCCGCTCCACACACCAAAACAAACAAAAAGAAATAGGACAGTTTGTGAGATCTTAAGGCAAGTTTACCGTGGGGAACTTAAATGTAGTGTAGTAAATTAGGGTATGAATTTACAGTGTACAGTAACTCTGCACTACCTCCACTAACTGTGTAAATGTGCCAAGTGTAAAGAAGGAATGTCTTTCTGCCAAGTTCTATTTTAAAGCAGAATAAGGCTAGGGACACATGCTCATTCGTAGCACTACTAAGTACTGAGGCACTTTGCAGACCTACAAAAATGAAGCGCTATGGGGGCATGCACCCCTGGATCCAGGTTCACCTCAAGGGGGTGCTCTAAACCAAAGGCTTCCTTTGCTCCTCAGCCCCAGGGGACCCTGTCAGTGAGCCAGATCACTGATAACATGTACTCTTTCCTGCTAGGGAAGGGATACAGCAGCAGCAGTGGTCAGAGACAGCCCCCCAAGTCCCTATGGAGGCAGGAGGGTTGAGGAGAGCTACTCTTTGTTTTCTCCTTTTCTGCAGTTGGTGGGAGCCCATGCTTGGTGCTGCAAGGGCACCAGCTCTTGCTGATACTCCCAGTGTTGGTGGTAGAGGCAGCTGTTTTGGCTGCAGTCCGGGGTGGATCCACAGGCGGTACAGTGGTGCATCTGGGGACTGACCATGCTGCAGAAGCAGCAGCTGGGGACTTTAAGTCCTCAAAAAAGGTAAGAGGTCCACCTTCCATTCCCAGAGGCATGTCCCTTCCCCTCCCTGCTGCTGTCCCCACTATCCCAGTAGCAAAGGGAGCTTCTGTTCTTCTCTAGCCAGGCTGTGGTGGCTGGGGTCAGCTTGGAACAGAAGAAATGGTGGCAGCAATTCATTCCCCCTCCTTGCTTGGTTCCCCTGGGGTGTTCTCTGGTAGCCCAGGAACAGACATGGGGAGGGAGACCCTGTCTGACCAGTACTGCTACCATTGTCCCAGGCTGAGCCCAGCCCCTACACAACCCAGCTGGAGTGACTGCGGAGCTCCCTTTGCCTCTGGGACAGCAGGAACAGTGATGATGGCAGGTGGGGGAAGAGAAGATGGGACATGCCCCTGAACAGGGAGAGAAAGGAAGGAGTGAGAATTCATACCTGCATCAGGGACTTTAAAAAGTCTCCATGTGTTGTTCCTGTGGCACAGTCTGCCTGCATTGGTAGTAGGGTTAGTGGGGAAGAACCAAGGAGGCTGAAAGCAAGAGGTGCAGCCACCTCTACAGCATGAGTTGCTGCTCCCAGGACTTCCTTTGCAAAATCCTGGATCTACTTCTGGCTATAACAAATCCTATGGGTGCACTGGAAGTGGCAAGAGGATCCCACTAGAAGTGGGGATGAGGTAAGATTAGAGTAGTGCAGCATTCTAGGGACCTGAGAGATACTGTTGTGCTATGTGTAATTGTCCCCTCACCTTACACATGGGGCTACAAAAAGCCCCTAAGGAGAAGCTTTTCTTTGAAAGAGGACCATTTTTCAGGAGCACATCAACCATTTGAGGGTTGCTATAGATGACCTGAACATGTGGATGGTCACTTTTTGTAGCACAACAGATACAAAGTGTGTCCACACTTTTAAGTTCCATTGCCCTGAGCACATATTAAGAGGTCTACACAGACTATGAGTGCAGAGGAGTTGGAATTCACACCCTACACACTAACTTCCTTGTATAGACAAGGTCATAGTTTACAGTCTTGGAGACTGATATCCAACACACTAAAGCAGATTGTTAGAGGCAGGGACTGTTCCTAAGCTTTACCTAGATCAACCAAGATTTTTATTTTACTTTTGCTGTGTGCCTACTGTTCCTCCTCACCATCTCCTACACCCTACTGAAACTGCAACCATGGGCTGCTGCCCTATATCTTAAACAGAACAAGAATATAAAAGAAGAGAAGCTGGAAGCAAGTAGCTTATTAGCAAGACCTTCTCCCTCAACTTCATTGGTTCAGGCAAGAACATTCTTGGAATGCAGGAACTGGAAAATCCCATGGCCACTGGACTTCAGTTGTCAGTATTTAGAGTAGTGGGCTCCTGGAACATCAACCTTATCTGTAGAGAGCAACTTCAAAAGGAGAGGAAGTGACGGAATATATTTAATGATTGATATCTGCTGTCATGAACATGTGCATCAAGTTCATTTAAATTGACTGCTAAAAGTTTTAATGAAAAATTATTTTAAAATTTGGAATCACAAATAGTCATACCAGAAGTGGTTGCATGGAAAACCATTGCTGAAGACTGTCACATGTGACAAAACACCACAGTTCCCTTTAAATTTTTATGAGCAATTCTACATGCCTGTGCTTTTTCCACATATAACATTTAAAACAGGTGTTACATAAAGAATAGTTCTAGAAGTTAGATGCAGTTCTATAATGTGTATGAATGTTTACTATCCAAATGACAGCTGTCAAACTTGAAAATATTTTTTTTCAAGTTTGCATAATGGTGACCTCATTCTGGATTAGTATCTTTGGATGCCTTCTCAATACCAATACTGAATAATAAAAGAATAATAGTAACATAATCATTATCCATTTATTTATGAATCTAAGGTCCTCTAGTAAATAGTAACTATCTGATGATGTCTGAGTGTTAATTTTGCATTTAGTTCTGAATTATATGTAGCTAAAAGAAGTCATAGACAGACAGAAAAAGTCATAGACAGACTGAAAAATCCTTGTGGTAGGAGTCTCATGAACACTGACTATTCCAAAAAGTTAATGAAATATATTTTACTTGTGATAAGGTGCTCAGATAGGCCATTTCAAAAACAAGTACATGAATAACTATGTAGGCTTTGGATCATGTCAAATATCCCAGGTTTGCCCCCGCAGAACCTGAACAATTATACCACATTCTTCTGGATGCACAGGCCCATTTTGGATTTTAAACTGCACTGCAGAACAACAAGAAAGATTTTTTTACCTCCAAGCCTGCCATCTGACACCTCTGGGGAAGGAATTCTACCCGATCTACACATCAAAGGGCAACTCAGCACAGCTCACAAAGACACTCCCATGGACCCAGAGGGACAACCATTCATCTTCAGCTCCCTCTGTGCAAAAATGAAGTTTATTTCCTACCTATGGGGATTTTTTTACCAACCTGTACCATCTATTCTTTTCCCAGAGCCTGACGAAGGGACTTTGATCCCAAAAGCTTGCAGAAAAGGACAATTTTATTGCGATTTCCCAGTTGGTATAATAAAAGGTATCATTCTGGAACCAAGAGTTCTACTTTTTTGTATATGTACAGCCCAATTTCCAGCATTTACTTTAATTCATTTTTCTTGGCAGCTCAAACAAAATGCATTAACTTCTTAAATCCGATCACTGTACTTTTTACATGTACATAACATAACCAGATAAATATTCCACTGAAACAGAAACATTAGCTCACATGCTCATGAGCAGACTGTTCTAGTAGAGCTGCTCTTATCTTGCATCATCTTTACTGAAAAGAAATCAGACTTTCAGATTCCCTGATCAGGATAACTAGAGCATATGAAACTCATTATCTGGATCAAAAGAACAGCCATCCATTCCTCAGCTCATCTGGGAATGAGGAAAGCATTTGCACCTCCTTAATCATTACTGGTGCCCTATCTCAACAATAACCCGTTTCCTACAGTTACTGCCCAATATAACATAAGCTCTAGAAAATTCTAGACCATAGTCTTGTCCATGAACTGCAAATGGCCTGAACACAGATGACAAGTCCATTGTGCCTCAACCTTGAGACTGTCATGCCAGGGTGTCAGCTTCCCTCAAAAAGACAGCAGTTAAGTGACTTCTCAAAGCATCACTTGATACTAGTTATCTTGCTGATTTTTAGCATGTCCTTATAAGGGCATGTTCTTATCAATTTCCTCTTGACACCAGGTCCACTACTGACAAAATACACCTGGCCATTCACTTACAACATCTGTGAAACACACCAGAAACTAACAATTTAGCCAGCTAGACAGCTTGGAAGGGTCCTGAGGGTGTGCCATAAGGTTGTGCTCAGGCTCTCTGCTTTGGAAGACCCAAAAAGTAGATGTTATGTATTGGGTATTTTTCTTTTGAAAAATAAACCAGAGTGTTGGTTTCGGACAATTGTTGATCTGCTCTGGGATGTCTCATGTGCATGGAATTATTGCATTGCATGTTAGATTGAGCCTACTCTCTTGAAAACTGTTTTGAATCCAGAACTGGTGGACACTAGCAATGTGAACGGTTAAACAGTTAATCATTTAATCAATAAGTCCAGTGAGAACCAGTAACCTGAAGAGCTTACAGGTTATCATTTAGCATGGGATGGGGCATAGTCTGGCAGGGAAGAGGGGGAAAGGAAGCCGTGCCATGCCCCAGAAGGTGGCAGGGCAGGCTGGAGGGTAGGAAGTAGGGAGAAGTGAGGAGAGGAGTAAGAAGAGGGGACTAGCCCCTATAGTTAGGCTCCACAGGCACCAGTGCAAACTAATCATCCTTCTCTCCTCCCCCTATGGATGTGATGCCTTTTGTTGCTGCAGCTGCCACTACTTCTGTCTCATGGCTTAGTTCCCCTCCTAACACGCTGCTGGCCCGCACAGCAAAAAATGGCACTGTCCTGAGCGGTGCCGAGTTGGGAGCCAATCTCGGGTTGGGGGGAGGGCACATGCCTCTCTGTACCCCTCCTGCCAATGGCAATGCCTTGCACACCCTCTGACTGGACCTTTGCCAGCTGCAGGGCGTGGCAGGGGCAAGGTGGAGACAAGAGGGCATGAGGTAGCTCTCCTGGGTCTGCGGCTCAGTCCCACGGCATGCCCTGCCCTTCTGCATCTGGGCCTGTAGATGACCTGCCTGCTAGCCTGGCTCGTTGTGAGGCACAGCCCTGGGGAACCAGGGCTAGGGAGCTGCTGAATTCCTGCCACGCCTTGGGGTGCTGGAAGAGTCCTGCTGGTGCTGGGCCAAGCAAGGGCACTCTACAGGCTGGGCCAGAGCAGCCCCATGTAGGCCAGGCCATGGGTTGCGATACCAATTAGTCATTTAGCCATTGTAATTCCAACAAATTAAGTGCATATTTTTTAAAATCAGTATTTACATTCCTAGTGGAGGCCGATTGCTTGCTTGACAGTTGTAACTGCAGGAAACTTTTAAGAACTATTTCATTAACTGAAATGTTCTCAGATCTGTTTCAGTGCACAGCTCAAATGGTTGGCTTTCATTCTTGATGCCTTTAATGTTTGGAATCCGATTATGAGAAGCCACATTTTTCATGAAAGCTAAAGTCTGTTGGGATACTTAAGCCAACAATCTGAACTTGTGACTGGGTATGCCTACTGGAGATGTCATTCTGCGGAATTCTCTTCCCCATTGGTCTGACAAGGCCCTAGCAAATCAGTCTTATGGCATAATGCAAGACCCACTTTTTTCCTGCTCATTGATTCTTGAGGAATGCATACCCATACTTGTTTCTTATTAAATATATTTTTAGGGGTTTTTTTGCAAATGGTGTATGTTTATTAAGTGCACTGTTAACTAGTGTGATGCATGAAAAAAATACAATGAAGTATGCCAAACCAAAGCTTTTTTTTTTTCCTTTAACTCACCAAATTTATCATTTTTCTTTGTTGTGGTTAACATGACCATGCTCCTTGATGTGCTGTTTAAGACTCGCATACTTGGGATCTCATCACTCATATTTTCCTCTCCAGCTCATGCAGTGTTCTTACTATTCTTAGAATTATAAACCTCCCTCTCAAGTTAAAACCATTGCCCACTCCCCAGCTACTGACTGCTCTGGCATGTCCCACACCCAGACCATTTTCCTGAAGTGCATTCGAAATACAAGTTTTAAAAATCACTGTCCCCACCTATTAATCAGCCCATGCCACTCCTCACTCTGAGTCCCTCCATACCCAGATAACTTTTGAACCAGCCCACACTTTTCTGTCACATTAAGTTTGTACTTGTTGTATCTGCCTTTACAAGCCTACAGAAGTTTGCTACAGTTAGTTTTCATTTAATATCTTTTTCACTGGAACACTCTTCATGCTGTCAAAGCTAATAGCTTCAAACTGCCTTCTTGTCCTCCCATTCCCTCCTTTGTGCCTTCTTCTATGCTATCTTTATGCATGTAATGCACTTATTACCCTAGACCAGCCTTCACCACATTAAAAATCACCTCTCAAGATCAAATTTTCTGCAATACTTACAATATGCCATGACAGCAACAAAGAGACAGAGAATTTTAACAATGAACAATATAACCTTAATCCCCACCACCCCCCGAATCAAAATATCCAAGCGTTTGTTGCTTATCCATCACACCATGTCAATAATGAGATTGTCAATGGCTTGGAACAGGGCTTTTTTCCTTTCATAAGTCACTTAGCACATTTTACACATTGCATAAATGACATTAAATAGTATGTCAAACATCCTATTGGCAAACTAAGCTTTTTTTTAAGAAACTTTAAACACTGGCCATTTTACATGTATGTATAACACAAGGCCTGCCATGTAATTTGGAAAACAGCACTATCCTGGCAACTGTAATTCTGAACATGCTACTGCTGACTCTACAGTCTGTTTCAGTTTCTTGGTGCTATCCATTCTTGAGACTGATCAGAATCAAACTTTAAAAAAAACAAAAGCAAAAACAAACAGACCCCAACAAGTGAACTGATATATGCAATATGCATATTGGTCTCCTATTTACAGCCTGATCTCCAAGATATTTTCCTTCAGAAAAGAAGATGGCTTAAATTACACTACAAGTGCTACGCTCTGAATATTTCTAACTTTATCAATGAAACACTATGTAGTCCCAGCCCAACCAGCCATCTGGCAGTAGAGAAGAAAATTATTTCAGAGTAAAATAAACTTCCTCACCTGCTGTTTTCCTTTCCAAAGTAGTAACAACTTGCTTCACCTTTTTCATACACTGAAAATGCAAAATACGCCAAGGATTTTTATGCTCTACAGCAACTTAACAGCTATCTAATCTGTCTATACACATGCTCAGGGGTGGGGGTGGAGGGGTATTTTAATTAGAGCAGTTCTTGGACAGCCGCTGTAATTAAAACAGCTCACCATCACATGTAAGCCCCCAGAATGGTTTATCTAAATGTCACTTGATGAGGTTTAGCTCAAGTGCCTTTGCAGCCATTTAAAAATGAACAGAGGCTTAATACACAGTGAGTTGCCACTGAAGCATTCTAATTATAATGCACATGAGCACGTGTATAGGCAGCCATTTTGGTTAGGGACAGACATTCAAACAGCCTGAGCCTCAATTGATTTAATCTTTGCAGGTTAGTTTAACCTGCAAAGCTTGAATTGATTTGGAGGTGGATAGACATTCCCTTTTCATTCCTGAAGTGCAGGCATATGACCAGCGATGGAGCCAGCATGGAGTTACACAGCATTTACTTACACTGCAGGGAGTATACAGCATTTATCATCCCATCAGACAACAAAACTGCTCTCATTAGTTCAAGCTCTTTTTAAACAATTTTTTCCAAGGAAGGAATGGAAGGACATTACCAGCTACTTGTTGATTAGCTGCACAAAGCCCTAAGCAGACACCGTCCTGTCTGTCTTTGTCCTGACACCTCTCAGCATTAGCTAGCATAGCCAGCATGTGCTACTGTCCATGCTGTGAGAGAGAGGAAGGAAGGATCTTTGCTTGAGAAGTGAGTGGAGGGAGGAGAGTGGAGAGGAGATGGGGCAGGGGGAAGCCAGGCAGATGCTGCTGTGCCTGCAAGTCTGTGCCAGAGCTCCAGCCAGGGAGCAGAGTGGAGGGGTCAACTCTGCTGTGGAGTAGAAAGCCCCACCCAGGGCAAAGCATCTGGGGTGCTGGGGGACTCTGGTTTAACTTAAACCAGGAAGGCATCTAGGACAGACATTGTATAAACCAGTTTGACCATAATCAGTGAAGTCTGATACTACATTCAACTAGGGTTATCTATAACCAGTTTCCATCATTTTCTAACTAGTTTATGTGCACTGAATGTCTGTCTGTTCTGTTACAGGTTGAAAACACTCTCTGATCACTTAAACTGGTTTGTGTGTAATGTCTGTCCCTAGCCTGTGTGCCTTTCTTTTTCAGAGTAAGGAATGTCTGTCTAAATGCAGTACGAACAGTTTGGAAAATTGAAAAGCTTACTGGAAAGTAAGATTCTCTTACTGTCTTTTTCTTACTTCCCTCCAGAAAATGGATTAAAATGCCTGATTTGGAAAGATAACAAAGGGAAGCAGTGATGAAAATAAATGTATTAAAAGTATAAATTAATTTGTGATAGATATTAGAGTGGTTCTTTGCTCTGTACATATTTCAGGCACTAAGACTAGATCCTTAAGTGTTCAACACTCACCAGCTTCCTGGATGCCAGTTGTACCCAGTCTTTTAAAGCTAGACAAACAAAATTTGATAACTTATTCTGATGTGATGCCCAAATGGAAGTGGCCCTTCGGGAAACCAGCACTGCATACACATTTCATTAACATGGATAGAAATAGATAAAAAGTAAATAGGGCACAGTGGAATGACCTAGCTCACAGGTAAATAACTCACCTGGCTCTACAGATACAAACTGCAGAGTTTCTTGCAAGCCTTATCTGATGAATGTAGTAGCAGGAGGGGAGTGAGTAGCAGGAGTGGAGTGAGTGGCAGGGAGGACAACTGCATGGGTTAAACACAGCTATAACTTGTGCCCTTGCCTGGATATCATTGGCGGGTCCTGCCCCTACTTGCCTCGCCCCTCATATTTTCAGCCCCTCTGGGAGCCAGACAATATGGTTCTGTGGGCTGAATCCAGCCTGTAAGCCATAAGTTTGAGACACCTTATCTACCTAATCAGACTGTGAGATATATTTCTGGTGTTTTCTCTTTTTAAGCCAGGTCTGGCTTTAGTGTCCTTATATGCACTGTTCTGTAAGGACCTGCAAAATTTGTAATTGCATGATTTTCACAGAAACTGTGAATTCAGGTGGGTTCCATGAAAACCCGGAGGCTCACTGCAAAAAAAACCAAAGCAAACAACCTCCCCCCGACCCCCACCTTACTTGAAAGCAGAGAAAAGGGCAGTAAGGCCGAATTTTTGGAGCAGGGTGAGGGGTGGTAGATGGCGAGGAGATTGCACAAGCAGTTGGACCATATCCCCGGGCCAGCTGTGGTAGTCAGTAACAAGACTGCAAGTGGCTGCAGCAGGGCCCATGGAGCGCCAGCACAGCTTGTTCTGCACATGCACCTGCTGTTGGTAAGGAGCCATGTTGAGGTTCTGTGGGCCCTGGTGCAGCCATTAGAAGCCTTCTAGCTGCCTGCCAGAGCTGGCTCAGGATCATGGTCCAGTTTGGGGATGACCCAAAACTGTGGTTTAATACCCCAATTAAGACAAGGAAACGATTAATCCACACTTAATAACATATGGATTCATGGCTTCCCTGGGCTTAGTCATGGTAATTAAGCTGTAGTTTCAAGCCACCTGGTAATCTGCAGGGAGGGACAGAACTGCTGGGGCCCTTGGCCAATCAGAGGTATGGGGAAGGCCACCATGCTCAGCCCACAAAAATAGCAACTGGCCCTGAGATTGACCCATGAAATCAACTGGCCACCTGCAAATTCAGTAGACTCCTACTAATATGGTAGTTATTCCTAAATGTGCGTATATGTAAGTTTGTTTTGGTCAGTATATCAAATTAAGTAAATATTTCATATGTGGGAGGCAAAGCTGAAGCAGGAAGAACAGCCAGGACAGGCACTGGGGAACAAGGGGAAGAGAAGAAACAGGCAGGCATCTTGCCCCTCACCCCTGCTGCTGCTTTCCCTGCAACCAATGGAGGGCATGAATTTAAGGTGACACCAATAATTAGATTCTATGCATAGAAAATTATTTTTAAAAACTATAGTTGTAAAATTATAAAAATGTATAATTTTCCATGTATAGAATTTAAATTATTGGGGGGTCATCTTAAATTAAATTCAAAGTTCTCTTGGATTCTTGTATAAACTATTAAGTCAATTAGATGCAAATCTACTTCCTTCTACTTCAGTCTTCACAAATAGGATCAGCTACCAGATGACGAGTGAAGTTGGCAGCAAAGATAGGGAAGGAGACAAACAGCCTAGAGTAGTAGAAGAACAAATTAGGGATTAGAGAAGCTGGGTGCCTTCAAATTGGCAGGGCCAGATGTGATGTACTATAGGGTATTAAAGGAATCAGCTCTGGTAATTTCAGTCACTGACTATTACTTTGAGAACTTGTGGAGGTCCCAGATGACTGGAAAAGGGTGAATATAGTGCCCATCTTCAAAAAGGGGAAGAAGGAGGATACAGAGAATTACAGACCAGTCAGCCTGACCTTGATACCTGGAAAGACCGTGGAACAGGTCCACAAGGAATCTATTGTGAAGCACCTAGAGGAGTGCTTCACAATAGAAGCGTTTGTCATCTTCAAACTTGCTAAGGGTGCACTCCAGCCCATCTTCCACATTGTTGATGAACATTTTGAATAAAACTGGCCCCAGGACTGACCCCTGGGACACTCCATTTGATACTGGCTGCCAACTAAACCTCCAGCCATTGATTACTACCTTTTGAGCCTGATGATCCAGCCAGTTTTCTATCCACTTAACAGTCCATTCATCCAACACATAGTTCCTTAGCTTGTTTGCAAGAATGTTGTGGAAGACCATAACAAAAGCCTGGCTTTAGTCAAGGTACATCATGTCCACTACTCTCCTCACATCCAGGGATCTGTTCTGAGTCTGGTACTATTTAAAAGCTTCAGTATTTGAACAATGGGATTGAGCATGTATTTAGAAAATTTGTGGATGATACCAAGTTGGATGGAGTTGCAGAAATTCTGGAGAGAAGCTCTAGGATCCAGAATGACCTGGATAAATGGTCTACAGTCAGTCAGATAAAACTCAATAAGGACAAGTGAAAAGTTGTGCATTTGGGACAGAATAATTACATATACAGATACAGACTGGAGAACGGTTTAGGGTTGGTGGTTTAGACTGCAGCACTGCAGAGAAAGACATGGGAGTGAACATAAGCTGAATATCAGCCAGTGTGCTCTTGTTACAAGAATTAAAAAAAAAAATCAACAGCTTACTGGGGTGCATTGATGGGGTAAATTACAAGATTGTCTCTTGCAAATCAAGGGAAAGGATTAGTTTGCTTTATTCAGCACTAATGAGGCCTCACCTGGAGTAATGTGCCCAATTTTGAGCCCCACACTTTGAGAAAGATGTGGACAGATTGGAAAGAGTCCAGCAGAGAGTGAGAAAAATGATTAGAAGCCTGGGATGCAAAAACTTCTGAGGAAAGGCTGAGGGAACTAGTGTTATGTAGTCAGGAGGAGAAAAGGTGAAGGGTGGGAATGGCTGATTTGATAAGTCTTCAAAATACCTGGAAGGCAAGTACAGAGAGGATGGAGATGGGCTTTTCTCTATGGCTGTAGGAGGCAGTATTAGGAGCAAAGGCGTCAAACTGAAGTTGAAGAAACTAATGTTAGAGATT
>NW_017728909.1:48427750-48429964 GCF_001723895.1 Crocodylus porosus
ACACACACACATACACATACATATATACATATACATATACACACATACATACACACACACACACATATATATACACATACATACATACATACATACATATATGTGTGTATATATATGTATTTAAAAAAACCTTCAGTGATGTGTGCATGTCATGTTCACCTTTTAGCACTAGGATTAGCAGATTGCAGACTGCAGACCTAAGGCTATAATTAATTGTCCTGCTCTGCAGATGTCCTTAAAAGGGAATGCAGGAGTAGATTAGATTACAGAGAATGTTAATAGAACAAAGGACTGCTTGTGCAATACCTTTTGGGGATTTGCATTTATTGTAAATTAGACAGGATAGTTGCTTGTCATGTGCATGTATGAAACAAGGACTAAAGACTCACCTAGCCTTTGATGTGAGGGAAGCTGTTGCTCCTTTCTAAGGATCCAGTGCTGCAAACATTTTTTTTTTAACACATGCTTAGCTTGTTTGCTCTAAGTCATTCCACTGAGATCTGAGTTGGATGCAGAGTACTAGTTACATATATCCTACTTTTTACCCTGTATATTTACAAATGGTCAGGTTTTTCCTACTTTCACAAGTGTCAAGTTCATGTTCTTGTAGAAGTAATACTAATAATGATGCTTATTAGCCATCTGTTTAAAGCAATGAGAATTTTAAAAAAAAAGTTTAAAATGTGCAGAAGTTGTTCAATCATGGCACACATGTTTTAAAAATATTTTATGTTTGTACTATGTCTACCTTATTGGGTCCTGTACTGTATGTACAACAATAGTAGCAATAATTACGGGTAATGTTTAAAATTGTCTGTAGCAAAAACCTGCCATTTAATTTTGTGATATTGCTAAGTACACCTTCATTTTGACCACACAATAAAGGGACAGCTATGGTCACATAATAATTATTTTTAAAATCTAATCAGCTTTACCTGACTTGTATATTACAAAGACAAGGGGCAAATTTATATTAGTATAATCAATTTTTATGCCAGTTTAAAATGGAGCAGACATATGATGAAAATACCAGTTTCTGGGGTAACATTAGCCAGACCCAGTGCAGAATTACTCACAAAAGAATCAGAAGTAAATTCCACTGCTGTCTAGTTATGCCATTTTAGGGTTTTTCTATCCCACAGTTTGTCCCTGGATAGCCCTTTACTCAAGGCAAACAGGATGTCACTTGCAACCTGCTACTGACTGGCAAGGTGATGTAATACCTACTTACTGCATGCAGCTATCCTAGGATAGCTGCACACTCATCTGCTTTGGATCCCAATAGAAATTTAGCAGTGAACAAAACCAAGGCAAAATTATTACCAAGTCAAATTACAACAGTGTCTGTCATCTGTTCAGTCCTTAGAATAGGGGCTTGGTGGTACAGGCACTAAGGCACATGGTTGACAGCCCAGAGGTGGCAAGTCCAAGGCCATAGCATAAGTGCTCATGGTGCAGCCCTTTCAGATTTCAATGAATCTGTGAATTCTCTAAATACCTTATCACACACAGACATGAAAAAGAAACTGGCTTTTTCTTACAATTGAAAATTGTTCAAGTGAAGCTAATTATTTCAGAAAAATGAATTTGCAGGTAATACTGTCATTTTCATGAAAAAGCAGAATTTCAACTAGACTCATATCTAGTGGCCTATGAATGAAAAAAATATCACTCAGTCCCTGTAATGCTTGCTGTAATGTAGCTGGCAGAGCTTATCAAACACTGGCATGCATCTACAGAAGCATCACAAGCAAGGCTAAGGATGTCAAACTCCCACTCTGCTTAGCTTGGGTGAGACTGCAGTTGGAGTATTGCATCCAGTTCTGGGTGCCGCACTTCAGAAAGGGGACTTCATGGCAGCCTATAAGTATATCAGGGGCGTACATCAGGCCCTGGGGAAGAATCTATTCACCAAGGCACCCCAGGGGAGGACAAGAAATAATGGGCACAAACTGATTGAAGATAACTTCAGACTAGAAGTAAGGAAAAACTTCTTTATAAGTCAAGTGCTGAGGGTTTGGAACAGGCTCCCCCAGAAAGGGGTACAATCATCCATCCTGGCAATCTTCAAAAAACATCTTGGGCAGGGGGGCTGGACCCAATGATCTGTAAGGGCCCTTTCTGCCCCTAACAACTATAGATTTCATAGATTTCATAGACATTAGGGCTGGAAGGGACCTCGGGAGATCATCGAGTCCAGCCCCCAGATCGGAA
>NW_017728909.1:48430179-48433568 GCF_001723895.1 Crocodylus porosus
AACAGATGTTCCCCCAGATCCTGGTGGTCACCCCTGATAAACTTGTAGGTGGCCATCAGATCACCCCTGAGCCTGCGCTTTTCCAGGCTAAACTATGAAACTGTTCAAATACTATTGTGGTTCAGCATTGATTTAGCCAGTTTTTATGCTTGCTTTTTTTCCTGTTCATGTTTTTACTGCATCTAAAAATCACTTGTGTATTTCTCCATTATCACAGTATATAAGAAGCTAAAACAGTCAATTCTATTTTAGAAAAAATTAGAAAAGGTCAAATAATTCTGACTGTTTCTAGCTCATAATAGCAAAACATTTTCTACAAGTCATCTCAACCTTGACTCATATTTATTATAGATATGTTGCTGGTCATCAAGGATATTATATTTTGAAACCATAGCTTTTAAGTTATTCATCACAGTGCAATAGGAATTTTAAAAAAATGTTCACTGAACATTTCCTGAAATACTGATGGGGTCTCAGATGTACAGAGAAATCTGACCAATCACCAAAGTGGAGGAGGACCAGAAATACAGTTAAAGGGAGCAAATTTGTAACCAAGATAGTTTTAATGTTATTGCTCTGCAGCAAGAGATCTGGTAAAAATTCCAGGAACCTGTGGAAGCAAAATGCAAAATTGCCAGACATTGTGGCCATAGTGATCATATACCCCCAAAATGACTGACAGTTCTTCTTTTTTCTCTATCTGTATTCAGGCTTAGAGCCTACTGGCTTATCCAGCTATGTGTTTTGATAGATAAAACAGAAACCCCTTATGATAGTACTTCTCCAGTTATGCTAGTATTTTGTATATTGCCTGTACTTTGTATATTGCTACAGCATGACGTCAGGAAAACTATACCTTCCTCCTTTGAAAGTGAATCAAGCCTTCTAAACATTACTTTTCTCAAATACTGAGACACTCAAGTATATATAAAAAAATGCTAGTGGTGTGAAAAGACACAGCTTGCTCAACCTTAACCAAATACAACTCCATCTTTGGGGTGTCCATCATCTTCATTATTACACCAAGAGAGACAGGTATGGGAGTGCTAAATGCTCTTACTCTGATGCAATACTACTAAACTATCTTCTAATCACTAAAAGATATAAAATTATTTTAAAAGTCTTTTCATTTAATGGTATCTCTATCTGTTGGTGTGTCCTGGCCCAATGCATCAATACAGTTTCTCAGACATGTGCAAGTCAAACTGAGATGACAGTCTGCTTACAGTCCAGGATACCATCTGATGGAGAGTCCTCTGGAATCACAAGTAACTTTTCCCCTGCCAATTTGTCTATGTCACAACTGGCTTGACTCTTGGCTAAATCTTTTTTTCTCCATTGTGCCTTGCACAAAATATGCATCTTATGCGGTAACATGTGGTATGCAAGAAAATATAGTCACCTGCTGGAGTCTCAAAGTTAGTCAACTCCTTATTCAACTTACAGGCATGTAAGTTGAATACAGTCCCCATCTTTTCCCATTTTGGTAATGATTTCCCATGATGCACAGTTCAGAATGCTTATCTTAAATCTAGCCAGATGAAGTCCACTGCAGGGTTCAGGGCCTGCACACCCCGGGGTTCAGGGCCTTAGGAGTGCTCTGATCTAGGTGCCCCTGCCACACCCCAGTGGCCTCCAATTCTCCCCTTACAGCCACACTGGTCCTCCAGTTTAAGTGTAAATCAGAAGCACCATGATCTGCTCTCAGAACACCGAGACCACAAATGCAATGCTTTCCTGTCAGGTTTAATCTCGCCCCGTGGTAGCACTAAAACAAAGGTCAGAGGTACTTCACTTTCACTGCTTCAGGTGCAGGGTCCCTTCCATTCTCCTGCGGTGCAGTCTTCCCACTTCAGGCCTTCTGGGGATATTCTGCCTGGGAGATCGGCCTACTGCAGCCTGACTGGCCTTCTGGGCCACATCCTGGGCCTAATGAGTCTCCTTTTGGGTCCCCTGACCCTCTGCTTCTGCCCCAAGGCTGCCAATCACTATCCACACCTGGGTCCAGCAGCCATTTTACTTAAGCTTCTTCTGTCAGTATGAGATTGTTCAGAGGAGTGGGGCTGGCCTGCAGGCCCCAGGCTCCAACCAACCCTCAGTAATGGGGCAGGAGCCAATGACATTTTCTCACTTTTTAAAAAAATATAAGCATTGTTTCCAGTCATATGGTACTAGTCCTAAACCAACAGATTTGTTGAAGATCTGCGCTACAGGAGTACAGGGAGAATCAATTCCACAATAGAGAGGCAACTGAGAGAAATGGCCTTTTAGCTAGAGAGTCCCCAGGTGTCTCAGGGAGACAAAAACTTTCTGGAAGATTCTGGTAACTCATGAGAATGCCAGTGGGGGATACTGCTTGAAGGTGATTTAGGAAGCCAGCTGCAGGATGTGCTTTGTCTATGAATACCAGGCTTTGGAAGTTCAAGGTCCTCAACAGTCAGGGCTGACTGAATCAACAGGAAGGCTGAGTTACGCAAACACGGCAGGACTCTTGGGAGGGCTAGGGTTTAGTCCTGAAACTTTACTTTTTTGTTTTTCTGTCTTCAAACCTGTGGTCAGTTTTGCTTATATAATTCTTTTTCTCTTACATAATAAATCTTTTTGTTGTTTTGTCTCCTTAGTGATCGCCTATGGAAAGAGTGATTTCTGGGCTGGTGAAATTCCAGGCTAGCCTCTTCTACAGAAAAGGGAACTAAAATTTCTTTCACAATGCAAGAGGGAGATCTCTATCTCTGTCAGATTCCATTGCTGCAGGTGCAAGGTCCAGTATAAAGACAGCGGAGCTGAGGCTTGCTGGGGTAAGGAGTTATCCCAAGGCAACTGTGGTCTGTTCCTTGAGACAAGTGGCAGCACAATGGGAAGAAATTCAGAGCTCCAGGGGTCCCCCAAAGACAGGTTTGTGAAACACTCATCTCTGGGGGAAAAATATGCATTTGATGGGAGTTAGAGGGCTTGCCTTCAGTGCACTGGCAATTTGAGCTAGAACCTAATTGTTGCCTCTAACTTGATTCCCATTCTCTCCCTCTTGTTCCTTAGGTCAGATTGAATGATGCTTGAAGCTTAAGGTAGTCTTTCAACAAGTCATGAAGCTTCAACCCATCCTACTAACACTCAAGCAGCAAGTGATGTAACAGAGATGCAAGACTCTGAGTTGCAGCAACTCATCCTATTATTCTGCTAATTCAGTAACTATGTTAGAAATATTATTAAAAATGCATTATCAATAGTGTTGCTAGAACAGCACAGCTGCTAGCTCTCCCTGTCTCCTTGGTGGAAGAAGGGGGGTTGGAGATTGAAGAAAAAAAAAAAAAAGCTACTAAGGGCTCTTTGTACTAAGGTATCACTCTCTCTTTGTTCTGCAAATTTACTATCTCTTTGTTACACTAAAT
>NW_017728909.1:48433579-48436957 GCF_001723895.1 Crocodylus porosus
TATAATACACATGCGATGTATGACGTGACGTCATTTCATATATGTTTGTATGAACCGGAAATGAGTTGTAAGAGTTCCTGCTTCTGTACACGTGCTCAGGAGAGAGGGGATAAAAGCCTGCTGAGGAATGTTCCCCGCGGGCAGAGAGAGTTTGGTCTTTTGTCTTCTCTCTCTGACCCTATTTGCAAATATATACCTTTTGTATCACCAACAATGTATGCCTGAAGGATCATTAATATTCATGAGCCTCCAAAGAAACGAACCGAGATTTTTACATCAACTATATGCCACTAATCAAATCATTCAGTCAAACTCTGCTGATATTTTGCACCATGGGAATTCTCATACCACTGTCACTCAAGCAACACTAGACTAAGTCAGAGTATCCTCAAAGTATTAACAAGCTAGCTGATATAGTAAAGACAAATTCATTCATGCTGCTTAAGGCACAACCAAAAACCTCTCAAATTCCAAATAAGGGTAGATTTAAGAACTTCAGAATTGTTCAGAGTAGAAATGTATTTTAAATCAACATTTAACGCCCCTCCCCCCCAAGTAAACCTGTGTGACACAAAGGTCAGTCTAATTAACAAAATGAATATTTTATCTGGAAAGGGATTCTACAGTTCAGAGATTACCCCCACTGACAAAAAGAGTTAACTGTGTCAGTCTAAAGCCAGGGCAAAGCGGCATCTTAGGCTGCATCCAAATGTGAGTGGTCATGTGGTATGTGGTGCAGCAGATGTGTCTGCCATGCCATGTATTACACGTTCAGATGTTCTCCATGTTGCTAGGGAGCAGCATGGATTTGATTTTTTTTAACCCTGGGATATCCAGGCTCAAAAAAATCCACCCAAAAAAAATGTGGAGTGGTGCATGTGGGGACAGTGAACGCTGCTCAAAACTGAAGCCTGGCTGGCCAGAGCCATGCTGCGGCTGCCAGCCAGTCTCCAAGCGGCAGGATTGCCATTGCTATAGTCCTGAGAGGCTCCCAAGACCACAGGTAAGGCCTCCCCTACCACACCTGGGGTAACCTGCTGCACACCAGTGTACTCATGGCATGGGCGTTCCCCAGGGACAACTAGTGGCAGCACAAGGTGTTCCACTGCTAGTTGTTCCCAGGGAACCAAATGAGTATGCTCAGCTGGACATTTCCTTAGAGATTAATTGGTTCAGAGAGGGATGAGCTTTCACAAGCAACAGCTACTTTGTTATCTGTTGCCTATGAAAGCTCATACCTCTCTTAGCCAGGTAATCCAAACTGCCACCCTGCCATGCTAGCAAGAAAGTACCATTTACAAAATAGACAAGAGAAAAAACAAACAACTGAATGGAAAAAGAAAAATCAAACAGATGTCATTATTTTGACTAGCATGAAGGATGGGCCAAGGATTAAAGGAGACCACTAAACCACAAGAATCCAAAGGACCAAATTCACCCTAAAGCAGTTCCCAAACTTTTTCTTACTGCATTCCCCCTTCCAGATTTACCAGCTGCCCGCATACTCCTACCACCATTCGTTTTATATTTTAACACCTTCAATGCCAATTATTATTACAAAGAAAATTAAATTTCCCATTACAGATTTTCTCCTGTGTTGCTGCCAAAGAAGTCTTGCATGCCCCCCAGGGGTACGTGCACCACAGCTTGGGAACTCCTGCCCTAGAGTAATACGTCAGAGCTCAGTGAATCAAGTATAATGAGATCAAAAAGGAGGAATTAGTCTGGCTCTTATAGACTTATTTAAGCCAAACACTCTTTAGCAACTTCTATAACCAATTTGTTGCAATCACTGTATTTTAACCACTTAAGAGAAGATTGCTTTAAACAATTTTTTTTAAAGAAAAATTCTCTCTTTTGCTAAACAAAGTGACTATAAAATTTTAACTACATGGTTTCTAGTTTAATGATTGAAAAAGCACAAAACAAGTCCATATTCCCTCCTCATGCTGCTTTCCAACACATCTACAAAACCCCTGAAAACAATCTGTTGAGACCAAGACAGAGGCTTCATGAAAATAAAAAGCAGGTGAACTGAAATAGAATCACAGACAAACAATCTTATTCTCAGACAATCAGGATGACCTACAAGAGCTGATAGAGGAACTCAACCATCAAAAAAGTCAGGAAAATTGGAGTGAAAATGAACATGAGCAAAGGAAAGATGCTGCTCCATTGACCACTGGAGTTGGTAAAATGAGAGAACCAGTAATTTGATAGATTTACCTTAAAAGCCTATTTAGGGCTTTTAACACTTATAGGAGAAACTATGGTCAGAGCCAAACTAACCTCAACCAGGTTCGGATAAATACAGTATTTACTCGAATGGAGGATGACCCTGATTGTAAGATGATGCCCCAATAATTAGATTCTATCTATGGAAAATTTATAAGTTTGATATAATTTTCCAGGTATAGAATCTAATTATTGGAGGTTTGCCTTGAATTTGTCCCATTCCCTGTGCTTCAGCAGGGAAAATAAAGGGGTGAGGTGTATTGTTGAATAACCGCTTTGCCCCCTGTTTCCATTCAACTTTTTCCCCTAGCAGCCTCTTCCCCCTCTCCTTACTATCAGACTTTGCTCTTCCTGGAAACATAGAAATGAGAAGTAAATTTGAAAACAATAACCTTGAAATTAAACATGGCTATAGTAATTGGCACATAGTATCCATTCACCCATAAGCTTTTAAAAATAATATATTTTGTGTTCCAGGTCAAATTAGCCAAATCAGTTTCAAATCATATCAATTGAACAGAACTCAATCATTCTAAATCTCAAGTATGGCTTTACAACCATCAAGCATCCTCCATCTCAGACCTCTCACTCTGGGACTCTGGATACTCCCAAACCCATTGGCAGACATCCTATGTGCAGGCCCAAGCCTGAAGGTCTTGGGGCTTGGATGCCCCCAGATACTACAGGTAAGCATCCCTCATCCCAAACTCTTTAGTCTGGGACTTCAGATACTCCCTACACTTGATCTTAGCCCACAAGAGGCCGAGAAGCAATAACCTGCCAAGGGCCAGAAGGGGAGCAGGGTGATGTTTGACACGCATTTAAGTGTGATGAAGAAATAGGAATCACTGGAAAAGGGAAAGAAAGGTGCAGCTCAGCTGTGGGAGAGTAGAAGTCAAAATGTATGCAATGTAGTCGCTCACTATGACTTAGAAAAGAGTTGGTGGTAAGAGGGACTACTGTGTGTTGATATACGTTGTTCAAGGGTTTATTATATGAAATTGTATTTTTTGGATGTGAGGGAGCGGGGGCTAGGGGCGGCCGTGAACTCCCTAGCGCCCCCTACCATCACGTTAGGGTGAACGTAGCACCCTCAGAATCTCGCCCGCCATGACTTTGATGGTTAAATATATAATGTGGAGG
>NW_017728909.1:48437057-48470551 GCF_001723895.1 Crocodylus porosus
GGGCCCCGGGCCCCTCGCCCACCTGGCGCCCCCTTGGGTCGGGCTCCAATCTCTAGCCCGTTCCCCGCGCCCTGGGCCTGTCTCGCTGGCGCCCAGCTACTCGCGGGCGCCCCCTGGGTCCTACTCCCTGGCACCCCCTGGGTCCGGCTCGCTGGCGCCGCTTAATATCGACGCCCCCTGGGTCCGGCTCTAGCCGGCACCTGACTAATCGCCGGCTCCCCCTCGGGCCGGCTCGCTCTCGCCGCCCTAGTCTCGGCGCCCTCGGGCTGGCTCGCTCTCGCCGCCCTAGTCTCGGCGCCCTTGGGCTGGCTCGCTCTCGCTGCCCTAGTCTCGGCGCCCTCGGGCTGGCGCTATCGCCGCCCTAGTCTCGGCGCCATTGGGTGGCTCGCTATCCCTGGCTATTCTGCCCCTCTCTGGGGCCTCGCCCCTCTGGGGCCTCTACCGCGCTCTCTGCGCTTCGCCCCCTCTGGGGCCTCACCACTCTGGGGCCGACACACCGCGCACCTCGCGCTCTGTCTCTGCCCCTCCCTGGGGCCTTGCCCTTTCTAGGGCTGACACTATTCCCCGCATCATCGCAGCCAGTTAGCGGGGTAAGGCTGCGACCACTAACTCTGGCCACTCAGCTCAGCCGCAGAGCTCCTGCTCCTGCGGCAGCCAGAAGGGAACTGTGAGTCAGGCTCCGGACTAAGCTGTTTATAAAGGCCTGGCCCTGCCCCCTTCTGGCCATGTGACCCACCTGGTTGCCCTGGTAACCAGGCACCTGAGCTGCCTGGGTGATTGGCAGCTCTGCCAATCACTCTCACAATCACGGGGCACCTACGTGACTCCGTGACATTGGACATGTAATTGTTTTTGCAATATGAAATAGTGTTAGAACAAGAATGCTCAATATGTGAAGCTGTGTAAGTATAGAGTGATAATTGTGCTTTTAATAAAATTTGAAAAAAAAGGTTCTTATCAGTATGTTTGCCCAATGTGGGCCGTGTATTCTACAGTCAATTTAATCAACTTCATAGATGGTTTCCATGGCAGAGCACATGCTGCTTTTGGCAGCCACTTAATCATAAACAAGGTATTTAGTGAAATTTCCTTGTATGCAATTACAAAATGAGGGGCTTCCCTCCCCATGTCAACCAGGGGGGTGGGGAATGGGACACCCTGTCTTGTATTTGAGTAATTATGGTAAATGGAATGTCTATAATTATAATATTCCAGCCTTCTGCTAGTGACATGAAATTATTACTGATTTAATCCATTTATAGGATAAGTATTGTGAGGCAGACAAGTACCATATATTTAAAGAAAAGCCAACTAAAGTAAGTACTGACAGAAACAAAGGGCCTTGTAACACTGGACACTTAACACATGGTTTATTTAAATCAGAGTAAGCATTACTACTGTGAGTTAAAACTTGTTCTGAGCAGCTGCATGGTAATGCTTACTACAATCTGGACAGGTCTAGAGCCAGCTGTGCAGTAAACAAGCAGCTGTTTGTTGGTGTCAGCACCACACCAGAGCTGGTAAGCACTGTATTTGTGGAATAGTCCTAGGATAGCTGAACCCGTCCTATTTAATACCCTCTGGAGATACTCCTGCAAAAAGTACTAACTTTGCTATGATACAGTGGCACTTTGTATGTGTTTTACTGCTTGTATGCACGGAGATTGGTATTTTAAGTGTAGTTAACATGTCCTGTGTAACGTGATAAGGCCCAAAGCAATACAAATAGAACTTTGCACAAAGACTATGCAAGGGTGCATAATACAAGCTCAGAATAAAACAATTAAAATTAGATGGAAATTTAAATAAATAAATAAATGCCTCCCCTCCCCTCTATCTTTAACGGTTCAAGCCCAAACTTTTCAGAAAATTTGGCAGAAATAACTGAGGGAAGTAGATGCAAGAACTAGAGAAGAGGGCTGTCAAAATAGTCATAAGCCAACTGTAATGAAGTGAAGCCAGCAAAGGACTCAAAAAGGAATTCCACAACATAGGATCTTTAATCAAGAAGTCCTTTACAACAGACTGGCCTTGACTAAAACTAGGGATGAAAAAGAGAATCAGATCTCAGATGATCACAGCTGCAAGAATCAGTGTATATGAGAGGGCAGTGGTGTTCCACCTTTGGGTTCTGCAGTCCAGATCCTTCACAAGATCAGTGCATGAGGTCAGTCCATGTACCACCCAATCTAACACGCAAGGCCACATTATCTGGCCTTCGCGGCTCCCCACAGATCCAGAAATTTGACAGCTGGATAGTGGCATGCTGCCAATAGTGGCATGTTCCCCTGCTGCCAAATTTCCAGACCCCTGGGGAGCCTCTGGACTGCATGATAGCTCCATGGGCTGGATCTGGCCTGTGGGCCAGTGGTTAGGCATCCTTGCAGTAGGACAAAAAGGTCATCCTTCCCATCCCAAAGTGGGAATGAAGATATTACAATGAAGGCTGGACACAGGAATGGGCAAACTGGGAGGCTGCCTGGGGACTGCAATACTTCATATTGCAAAAACAACTACATGTCCAAAAAAATACAACTTCATATAGTAAACCTTTAAACAACATATATTAACACACATCAGAACCACTTACAGAACTCTTTGTCTTCATACAGCAACCCATGAAAAACCACGCTTAACGAAAACGGTAAGTTTTTTTCCATTGTTAGATTATTATTATCATTATCTCTGGTGAAGGGGGGCCCAATACTAAAAGTTTGCCTGGGGCCACCAGGAGTCTAGGTACAGTGCTGATTACAACAGATTGGTACCAGATGTTTCAGAGGAAAGTATAAAATATACTTAATGTATAATTATGCAGTAATAGGTACATGGAAGAAGCTTTTTCCTAAACCTACTCAGTCAGTGCTTGTTCATCAGGATATAAAAAGAAAAGTCTAAAAAACCTCAAATATTTTAACCAAACTAATATAGCCCCATTCAGAGAAGACTGAATACAGTAACTATGGAACATCAGCAGGCTTTGCTTGGTCACTAACATTTTAGTAAATTTCTTTGTTAAGGAAGTAAGGAACAACATTTATTTTGTTTATAATCATATTATATATAAATAAAATCCTCATCTCACTATTTGGTAACGTTGCTAGTTTTAAGACAAACAGTAAAAGCTCCCAGTTGGGTCTCTCTATAAGAAGTGAACCCATTTCAGGGTGTTTCCATTCCTGTAAAATCAGAGATTGGATATAAGAAGTTTGTGGTTTTCATCATTATATACTACAAACAGGTTACTGAAGATCAGACACATACTGCCCTTGTCTGTAGAAAGGAATAGATCACCCATTCAAGTAGTTAGTGTTGTTTCAGTCCTCCTTTAAAGTCTAACTAAGAGGGAACCAGGCTGTTGTTAGTAGAGATAGTAATGTTGACAGCTACTGTAGGTAGCTTTTCAACTTATTTCATTTGTTCCAGGACGATGCCACATTTCTGCAGTGATTGTAAGACTTGCTGTTGCTTCTAGTGTTATAGGGCTTTGGCCTCTTTTTGGTTGGCGCCTTGTTCCCCCAGTCACGTCAGGGTGAGATCTAGATTCAGCACCATCTAGATGATTCAGGTGCTGCTTCTACTCGCCTGCCACGTCTTTGATGGTCATTGTTCTCTTGGGAGAAAGTTTCTTGTAGATGACTCGAGAAGATCTCGACCCTGGGATTTCTTCATGAGGTTTTAACCTCCCCTTTACCCCACCATAACCACATCCATGGCCAGGGATGGACTCTGCTCTCCGCAGGTCTTGCACTGGGATGATCCCATTTGATCCACTCCACCTGCCTCCAAGGGTTGGGTCTTCCTGGCCATCCCTCTGCCCTTCACCTTTGGACTGAGGCCTGGGCAACTAAACACGCCCTGGTCTGGGGTTAACTGCAATTTAGGATTAGAATTAAACTTGAGAAGTCAGCATCTGGTGACGGGCTCCTGGGATCTCGTCTCCCAGGTGCCCACAGTTTTGTCAAGGACTCCACTGTCCTTTCCACCCAATGGGCATTCAGATGGATTGGCTGTCTGGTGTCAGGCATTTGCTGGCCCTCTCAGGCAAGTCCCCCAGGGTTCTGTGTCCCTTCCCGCTTTTGGCCTGTCTGATTTATGTCTGGGCTGTCGGGGTCCTGCCAGCCAGTACTGCTTGTCACTTCCACATGGTGATCCGCAGCTTCCTGCACCTCCCTCTTTGCTGTGTAGCCCAAGAGTGCTGGCAGTCCCTCATTGCCACTCCCCGCTGCAATACCTGTACTCCCTGGTGTGGCTGCGGCTCCCCTCCTAGGCGTCCTGGGGGACTGTTTTCCCCTGATGGACCTCCCCAGCATCTCTCTGTTCCCATGGCTTAGGCTACTCATCTCATCTGCCAGAGGCCCAGCCTCTTTTCCCCATGTTTGGGGCTGGTGCTTCCCAGCTCCATAGCCGGCATCTCCCAGCCAATGTTCTGCTCTCCTCTCCCCAGCGCTGCAGCAGCTGTATCCCCGGCTGGTGTTTGAGCAGCTTGTGTCCCTCCAGAACCATGCCCACTCACTGATTTGCAGGCTCAGGCAGCTCCGGAACTGCCGACCATGTGTTGGCATTTCTCCCCAGCTGCTGCTCATCTTCACTCCTGCAATGAGTATCAGGGTGAGTTGGGCAGGGGTTTGGGACGTGTTGTGGGGGCTTTTTGCCTCCCCTCTCACACTTGCAGAATAATGAGGAGGAGATATCAGAATCCCTAGAAATTGCTTATATCTTTCATCACATTCAGAAGCATGTAGAACTGAGTTTAAAAATAGTAGCATTGATTGTTATTACTTTTCTCTCTCAATCATTCATGTGAAAAAAACTCTTGGGAAAAAGGCAATGCATTTCTAGGTCTAGGTTATACTTGTGTTCCTGGAGATTTACAAGGATATTTTGGATGCACATATTCTTTCTTGGAGGGGTGGGATGGAAATTGCTTCAAATCAAAGATGCACAATTCTGGGGAAAAATTGAGACACGCTGTAGTTATAAAACAATTTGCCAGCCAGGAGAATTCTGATACACAGAACTTTTTTACCCTTATGACCAATGAGAACTGGGCTATATTTAGTCTTCATCACAGAAACAACGTATGTTCAGAGAGATTCTTTGTGTATGTCTTGTCTGAATCTCCAGTTCTATGAAATTGCTCTTTCTTCCCCTGTTGTGACTTGATGGTGGTGGTCGTGGTTTGGGGGGTTGTTGTGGGTTATCTGACAACAAAATATATCTGTGTAGATGGCAAGGAGAGAGAAGATGCTTGCTGATGGAAAATCTATAAAGATAAAATGGTAGTTATAGGGCATAAACACTCTTCAATCTTGTTTATTGATGATAGTTTTATTTTTTGGCATTTTCAGAGGTGAGTAATGGAGGTGATATTTTTTGAAAGGGGGAAGGAAGGTATAGAAAAGTTCCAGTCTCTCTCGACTGAAGTAGTTTGCCTGGGACAGCAGGAGAGTTGCCCAGTCCAGAGTATGTCCAGTCTTGCGAGTCACCCTACATCCTTTGATCTAATAGTTCCCTCAGGCATTAGGGAAAAAACACAAAGATGGAAAGGCTGGTAAAGAGTTTTTTGGTTGTCATATCAGAATGAATGCTGAAGACTCCCAAGGCTGAGAATCTCATTCATTTCATTGTCATGTCAAAAAGCATCTAATCTGGGAAGTTTAGACCCCAGTCCTCTTCTACCTATTTGGTGCCCAACTATGATTCCATGTCACTTAAAGTTTCTGAAAATCCATCAGTGCATCCACCTTAGTAATATGCTGTCATTTTAGTCTTACAACTACGTCACAAAAGCAGCACGGAGGAGGTCCCACCTAGCTTTTATATTAACAGTTTTTCAGGGAGAAGCATAGGAAAAGATGGAACAGGTTGAGAGAGGACTCCACATAGGGACCTGATAGGTGAAAAATATCTTGCCCCTACTTTCCAGAAATACATGTTTTAGTACGATGCCCCATTTAGATCTGTTTCCGATCTCACAAATTAAGCTCCATACTGTGGAAGTTGTAATGAACCCATCCTACACTGGAGTCCTGGAAGGAGAATGTCCATGCTACCACCATGGTTATCTTCACTGCATCTTGGTTCTGCATCTGTAGCATACAGCATAACCTTGGGAAACAAAGTATTCTGGTAGTAGGTCTGTAGATGTGCACAAACTACCTTTATGTTAGCTGCTGATCAGGAAAACAAAATATTTTTCCAATGTCAGAGTTCTGCACGCAATTAACTCTTCCCACACACCAGAAGACATTTACATCTTGATGTGTTTGCACTCCCTCACAAACACCAAGTGTGCTACTCTTATCTGTACTCCTTTAGTAAAGGATGATATTCTGTGTTTACAGTAATGGACAATGTTCTGTGGGAACTCAGAAACTAGGATTTTTTTTTAATTAAAGGCATTTTAATAACAAAAGAAATAACTGATCTACTGCTTCTTCAAGTCGGATCAAAATCAGATAAACTAGTAATTGCCTACAGGGAAGCAGTATAGCTGCCAAGGGTTGTCAGAAGTAACAGATTGCTTACTAGAAAGGGGACTTGCCATCTCACAGCTGTATGTTCTGATAAGGCAGCATAACACAGAATAAAGTAAACCAATGACTTTGTGCTTTCTCACTTGTGCTTTAAAAATACTATTATTTCCCTTTAAATACATCTGAGATAAAAGCATCCTTAAAGAAAATCCAAAGCTGCAACCAGATGTTTAACACTCCTTCCTCTATCTGTTCCAGAATGGTCCCAAAGTAAAAAAAAAAAGTCTTAATTATTTATATCTTTACTCCTATCACACTACTAGCATCCAGAAACTGGATACTGCTTGAGAATATTGTAACACATGGCACCACACAGCTGTTATACCACTATTGCTTTACTAGATAAATTAACAATCTGCTTCATAGAGTAAAACAAGAACAGTATTTCCCTAATATTTACAAATAATGCCTGTTATCAGCGTTCAAAGTAACATAAATACATTGGTATAAGAATCGGCCATCTCCAGTTATTTGACTTCCCCAGTAAACAATATTTCTAAAAGATATTGCTACCAATATGCAATATATAAGTACACGGTTTATCAGTACGCCAGTTAATCCCTGGTAATGATGTGAAGCCATTGATGGATTCCCTAGGTACTATCACTGAACATATGTTTATGCTTATCTGATCCTTTGATTGTCCCTTCTGGCATTAGAGAGAAAATCCTAACTGAAAAGCCCAAGATAAAACACACCTAGTTAAGCCTCATACGTCTAATTCCTAGTTTCTCTTCCTGTTGCAACTGAGGAGGTTTCCTTTGATTTGTTCCCCTTAGTTTTTGATGCTAAAAACAGTCCACTACTCACCCAGCTCTGAACTGACCTGTCATGCTAGCAAATTGGTGTGACTTTGCAATTTGAGATGAACTTCTATGTCAATACAAAGGATCAGGATGATTATGAATGGTTTATTTGACTGAACAGCAAAAACTATTTACTATACAATGCCCTAGGATTAATTCAATGTTATAGCAACCCCTGCAACACCCCGCCCCAAACAAATGCTTTTAATCGACTACACAATCATTTGCATTCATAGTCATATGAAAACTCACCATTTTGACCACCTGCTTTATTTTTTAAACATTAAGCTCTCATTTCCTTGCTTGATGTTATTTCTAATTTAAAACAAAGCTAAGTAAAATTATTAATAATGTAAAAGGGACCCATAATTAATGCCAAAATGAACACAAAAGCTCTATGGTACTAGATAAGGATGAATACAATGTGATAAGTGACATCAAGAAATTTATTAGTAAGGTTTGTCTTTGGTGCAGGCATGTGTGCAAAACCGAACATTTAAAAATTAATTTTTAGAATATATATTCAGCCATTAGCACCACTTACTGCAACTGTACTTATTTTCTGTGCATGCTGATTTTCTTGTACACAAGGAAACATATTTTCATCATTGTGTCTTCATAAAAAGATTATTTCCCCTCAGCTATGTAAAGGTTTAGAAGGTGGTTGCAGCCATTTGTGACTGGTACCACCTTTGCAGAGTTTCAAATGACCAACACTGAATAACTTAAATGAATTGATGAGTAAAGGGAGAGGAAAGTAGGAAAGAGTAAAGAAGGATGTTAACACAACCCCCCTGATTTCTGCTGACTGCAATATAGGCTTTGGATCAGGCCCAAACTAATCTAGATGCCTCTTTAAGGCAGATAAATGTTTAATAGTGTGGATTTGCACAGAATGGAGGAAATAGGTTATCAGCAATTTACATGTTTAAAGCCATATATCTATTTTTTAGTATGGATAATATTGACAGAAAATAAATATTCAACCATAACATACTCATTAGCCTTTGATTTTTTTTTGGACATTCTTCTCTTTAATCCTGCAAACATTTCCTCTCTTCGTCATGTCTGTCTTTAAAATTCCTTAAATTCCCACACTTGGAATATACCATTTTCCATATCAAATATTCTCAACCCTGAGCATCTGTAAATTATAATATGTATTTAGATTCATGGTTACAGTAACTAATTGCTTTAGCATACGAGATGGCATGTATTTAACATGTCAACAGCATTTAGGTTAAATCCTATTGACTGTTATGGATTCCTTCCATGCTCTTAATTAAGTAAAAGCCAGAGTAAAGTTTCAATTAAATTTATCAGAAACAGAAATATAATATCTTGGAAAGCTAAACACCATTCTGAGGCAATATCAAATATGTTAAGATATTCAAAAAAGGAGTTGTGTCAAAAGCCTTTAGAAACTGTCATCCAAGGGAAACTGGCTGTAGGAGGGAAAATCAACTATTTAGGATACAAAATAGGGCCAATTCATGGGTTTCTGTAAATCAGCATACAATTTGTATCAGCTATTCATTTAACTAATTGTTGACTAAGTAGCCCCATCTGTCAAATAGAATAAATGTAATTTAATTCCATTTATAATGCAATGATGCTTTATGGATTTATAATTTTGTATCAGTCCAGGTTAATAATTGTATTTTATTCATGCAAAGGGGCCTAAAATATTGAGAAAACTAGGATGGGACAAACTGGCTACTAAACAAAATCAACTAGCATTTTCTTCAGTGCTTATATGATTATACTAATAACAGCAACTTAGTTGTGGTGCACATAAACACTACACTGATCAAACCTCAATTTGTCTTGGCAGGAGAAGGATGCTGGTGGTAGCAGCAAGAGGGACAAATGAGATAAAAGCCTGTGATCAGTCTGTTCTTTTAGATATTCATGAGGCCTGGCAATGAGTGATGATCTGTTTCCCTTTCAATTCATATATTTATGTGTTTTCAGGTATAGTGTGTATGGAACAGAGTCTAACATTAAATGTGATAATAAATAAATTTCTGTATGTCTTCTGCTCTATGTGAACCTTGCTGTTTTAATGTGACACTGTATGGGTAATCAAGGAACAGCTCTCTACTTAATATAAACAGTGTCTTTATTATAGCAGTTTCTTACAGAGCTGTTACAGGGCCTGCTGTTCTCCTGCAGCCTCTCTAACCCTTCCTCTTCCCATCTTCTCTCCCTCACTTTCTGTTCCTCATTTGGACTCCTCCTTTCTGCTGCTGCTGTTTTTGCCTCTGAGATCCATACATATTGTTACACTTCCTTTTATAAATATTACTAAAATGAAAAATATTTATGTAATTTTTGGACAATGTAGAAATAACTCGGTCTCTCCATCTAAATATTGTGCTGTTCTTTGCAAGTAAAGGAGAAAGACCTTGAAGCCAAAGCATGTGTTCTTTTGGCATTATGCATATATGCAAGTAAGAGTAGACAGTTTGAAGACAACACTACATGGATCTTTGTTACTCTAAGTTTGAAGTAGTTCTGTCATAATTCTAATAAAACATTAATTTTGCAATGGAGTCGTAAAAAAGAAAATCAGTAGCTACTGACAATACTCAGCAGATTTTCACATCTTAATAATTGAGTATTTAAGATATATGAGAAATATTAAATCCACTTGTATAATATAGAGTGACTATTGTTTCTGGTAATTGGTTTAAAAAAAATTTTAAACCCCAGACAGGTGCCCTAAATGTCACAGCAGGCTTTGAAAGAGAAGGAGAATTTCCAAGAGGAACCAAAGATAGGAAATTACCTTTTTTCAGAAAGCACTCTCCTGTATAGGCAAGCATCTGTGCTGAACCTCTACTATCATCTAGTCAAGTCCACTGAGACTGAAATTACACATAAACCAGTGTAAGTGACCGGAAATTGGTTCAAATCTGTAACACACTAGAAATACAGTGTACATAGCCCACTTTCAAAGTGGCTGAAATCAGTTTAAGATAAACCTGGATAGTTGTAGTATCAGACTTAACTAATTTAGTTTAAACTGACTTATTGAACTTCTGTCCCAGACTCCTTCCAGATTCAAGTTAACTCTCAGTCCCTCAGCATCCCCGGATGGTTTGCTTTGCTTTGCTTTGCACCTCCCTTGCAAAACTCTCCCTGCCCCCAGCAGTGTGGGTGGGCTAGCCTTGGTCCAAACTGTCTGCTCCAGCCAAGCAGGGAGGCATGCTCTAGAGCCCCCCAGCTTCTGGCCTGTGCCACTGCAGGCATGTGGCTGCATTTTCAGAATCAAAAGTTCAGAGACTGCCCAAATCACCACCTAAAGCTTCCCACAGCCCTACATTCCATTAGTTCTAGCTGCAGTGATTTTCAAATAATTCCGGAAGTTGTTTGCATGCATGAATGAATGGATTAGTTCCTACAAAGAGTGGCAGAGTCATGCTTCCTGTTTGCTGAGGCTTGGGTTGCAACATTGGCTGCTACATTCCCTAGCAAAACACTGAGAAGCACTCTGGCCAATAATGTGATTTCACCAGCTATTTAGATAACATACCTGATGCTAGCCAGGGTGTGTTCACATGAGTGCTTCTGTAGAATGTCAGACATGCTGCTCCCAATATGATGTATGTGGAGTCTGGTGTCTGTTTGCTTGCTGTGGATGATGTGCATAACAATGGAAAAGAGATGCAGGTTTGCTACCACTCTGTATCCTGATTAGCATTTAAAGTTAAGTACAGACAATCAAAAAACCCAAGGCTGAACTGATTCGATCTTGGCAGGTTAGTCTAAATGGTGTAGATTGAACTGATAAGCAAGTGGACAAACATTCATAGATTCATAGATGTAGGGTTGGAAGGGACCTTGTAGATCTTCTAGTCCGACCCCTGGCCCTGGGCAAGAGAGAAAACTGGGCTCAAATGACCCCAGCCAGGTAAAGGTCAAGCCTCCTCTTAAAGACCCCCAAGGTAGGAGTCAGCACCACTTCCCTTGGAATTTGTTTCCAGATCCTAGCTGCCCTGACTGTGAAGTAGTGCCTTCTAATGTGTAGTCTAAAACTACTCTCTAATAACTTATGGCCGTTATTCCTCTCCCAGTCCCCGCTGGTCCCCCCTAGTAAGTTTATTGACGGCCACCAGGTCCCCCCCTCAGCCTTCTCTTGCAAAAGTTGAACAGGCTAAGGTCCTGTATCCTCTCCTCCTAGGGTCTGCCCTGCTGTCCCTGGATCATTTCTGGAATCATTTATTTTGATTCCAGAAATGCAGCCACATGCCTGCAGTGGCCCATGCCGGAAGCTGAGGAGCACTAGAGGATGCCTTCTTGCTTGGCTAGAATAGATAGCATGGGCCAAGACTGGCCCACCCACCCTATGAGGGAGGGGTATGCGGGGGAGTTGCAAAGCATCCTGGGATTCTGGGGGACTGTGAGCTAGCTTAAATCTGGAGGGGACCTGGAACAGAAGTTCAATAAACAGATATAACCTAAATCTGTTAAGTCTGATGATACTACATTCATCCAGGTTTATCTTAAACCAGTTTCGGCCATTTTGAAAGTAGTTTATGTGCACTGAATTTTTGTTGTGTTGGATATTTGAACTGGTTTCTGATCACTTCTATCGGTTTGTGTGTAATTTCTGTCCCTAGCCACAAATATGCCTGACATGCATGTGGTGCTACATTTGCACTCACATCCTTTCTATAGGGAACTAAAAAAGATAGTTGCAAAGCCTATGAGTGTGAAACCCATGCTGCTGGTTGGAACACCAAACCCCAAAATGCCCTTTTCATAGAGTATACAGCAAGTAAAGTGTCTATAACCTTCCTCCAATGCAGCCAGAGGAAGGGGAGAATAAGACTAGAACAAAGCAAGGTTGAATAAAAAAATAGAAAGGAAGCTGGTAAGAATTCAAAGATTAAAGATGTTTTCCCATCAACAAGGGAAAAGGGAGACCTAAACTGTAATGCAGGGACAGAAACTAGTAGCTAGTAACTATACCACATGCTCAGCCAAACAAAGACATTCACCAAAGGTACTGGAACACGTGGACAGGAAGAGCTTAAATAAAACTTTTCTATAGTTTTTTCTTCTTCAGTGTTTGATCAGTGAAAATAAATTGGAAGAAAGAAAAAATAGAGCCTAAAACTTGGGGTAAAAGCCTATCCCACCTCCTGCTGATAGGGACAATTGTATACAGATGTGGTGATATCTCCAAAAACTCTGCTTCCTATATCCACCAGCTGGAACCCATCAGCAAGGACTGGCAGAGATCACTTACCTAGCAGCCAAAGCACAAGTCTGTCCCTATTTAATATCCTGGGATAGGGAAAGGGAAGAATTCCTAGATTCCGTCTTGCTTCACCTATGGAGTTTGCAGTATTCAATGGAATTACTTGGGCTGGATGCAGAATTCAAGACTCAGATGAATACATGGTGTGGATAGAATTTTCATTCTCTCACAATGTCAGTTGTGCCTATTTTCTGTACTGTACACTTATGCCTTGATATTTATCCACAAAGGAGAGTCCCAAATCCATTCCTAGGTTTAGATATGTTTTCCATCTAAACCAGTGTTCCCATTCTTTATAGGGATGATATAATAAAAAATGCTGATACAAGTTATATTGCTTGATAAATAATGGTGCCCTTGTGGAACTGTTATTCACTGCTGTAACTGCAGTACCTGTGAAACGTTTGCATGAATGATGTGTTAGAAAAGCACACTGTATTTTTCCGTGTTACTTATTCAGGTTTTTTGTTTGCAATGACACAAGCATTTTAAAAGACAATAGGTTTGATTTTTCACAGAGTTACGTCACTGTTACAGTTCCATGCATTTGTCCAAAATTAAGCCTCGCATTGGAGGTGATTCTCTATTAATTTAAGTATTCACAGCAGCTGCCCCTACCTTGGTGACATATTTTTGCTCTGCTTATGCTGTCAGACCTAGATAAAAAATTAATTGCATTTTCTCACTTTGATACTAAATAAGTAGAAACTACTAGTTCTTGGCAGCTTTGCTAGCACAAAGTAATGTTAGTAGCCGAGGACTTTAAATGCATCTAAGTCCTTGAATCATTAGATTCCTGGATAAAAGACATAAGGACAAATTTATTCTGAAGTGAACTAAGAGCCTATGAATAATGCTTATTCCACTCTTTAATAAAAGTTCATTAACATCCTTAGGGTGTGCGTTTATATTTCTTGCCAAGGAGTTATGTCCTCACTTTCACTTTCAAAAACTTAAAATTCAATACAGGAAACAAGGTTCAAGGAGCTGTGGAGAATCAGCTAAATGGGGGTTTGTAGATCATGATTTATCTATATTGCAAGATTAACTAAACATGGACTTTGGGGAGAGCTCAGTGTTGTGTTAAAAACATTCAGTTTGGTTTAAAAACTGGATTTGACACTTAATGATTTAAACAGTGATATATCTTCAGCCAGAAAAAGCCAGATGGCCAAGACAGGAAAAAAAAGTGGAAGCGACAGCCAAATTAAATGTGTGAAATCACCAAGGCCCTCAGGCTTTTCCTTTGGGAGGCATTTCTTTCTTTCTGCCGTTTTTGTATGGATTAATAAATTTCTGTGTGACATGAATGGTAGAGTCACTGATTTGTAATGGAAGAGGTAAAGCCAGAAGATAACTTCCAGAACCTGACAAAGGAGCAAAGTAATTTCAAACCACTTTAGACACAACTGTGGGAAAAAATTCCTTTTTATCTAGGGATCTAAAAGCGCACGTGAGCATTGACAAGCATACAATTGCATTAATCTAATTTATATATGGAAATAGATAACATATGTAAACAGGATTGTAACTGACCATATGAACACGTAAAATCCTAAATGTGGGTGAGAATATTGCCATGTTTACCCAAATCCACAACACCTCTGAATTTACGATGATCCCCTAATAATTAGAATCTACATGGAAAATTTATAAAATTGTTTTTTCCATGTACAGAATCTAATTAATCCTAAACCACCACCGCAGTGGGGAAAGTGATGGCATGGGGCAAGCGGTGCAGGAGGAAGTAGGCGGCAGCAGGAGGAGGGGGTGAGACAAGCACCTTGCCCTCTGCCCCTTGCCTTACCACACATTGCTCCTGGTTAGAGCCAGAGCCAGACCTGTCTCCCCATTAAGACAGACCTATGTGGATGGTGTATCAGATTGAGTCACTTCAGATTAAAACTATCCATCAAACTTCTGTCCCAGATCCCCCCCCCGACTCAAGTTACCTCACAGTCCCCTAACATCCCAGGGTGCTTTGTACCCCCCAAAGCCCCCTCGCAGGATGGGAGGGCTAGCTTTGGTCATGCTGTCTGCTCCAGCTGAACCAGGCCACCCCCTGGGCTGTCACAGACTTGAGGCATCAAAGCCTCTGCTCCCTAACCAGTGTCTGGCCTGTGCCTGTCAGCTCGGAGGGACAGTGGGGTGGGCCCCGGTATACTCAGCTGCGCTAAGGGTGATCCTCTTCCCTCCTAGGCAGTGGAACTGATGCTCACCATCCCCGCCCCCCCACCACATAGGTGCTGCTGCCCCCAGCAGCCAGGGGAAGCTGCTCAGGTGGGGGAAGCCCCATACCTCAGTGGGTTTTTCTGCCCTGGCCTGGGATCCCCTGAGCCCTGGTCTGCCCAGCTGTGGGGGGAAGGGATGAGGGCAATTCCCTCCCTCGCCCACCCCATGGGCCTGGGCCTGTGCAAGTTACTGACATGTAGGGGGAGGATGGAAGCAATCCCCTGGACTGAGCCAGCCCTGAGCGGGTATCTGCCCATGTAGGGAGAGCCCAACACTTCTGCTGGGGGGGGTGTTTCCCCTGTCCAGCCCAAAGTCCCTCGAGCCCTGGTCTCCCCTGCCATGGGAACCTGGAGAAATTCCCCCACCTCCCCTGTGTCGTGGGGCCAATGCTTGCCCATGCCATCACAGGAGGAACCTCACACCTCAGTGGGTTTCCCTGGCTTGGTATCCCGGAAGCCCTGATCTGCCCAGCTGTGGGGGGAGGGGAATAAGGATGATTTCCCCCTACACACATGCCCAGGCCAGTGCAAGTTATTGATGTACAAGAGGGAGGGGGAAGCAGTCCCCTGTGGGGGCAGGGTGAGCATCAGCTTCACTATACATCAATGACTCATGAAGGCCTGGCTGCAGGGGGGAGGCGGGTGCACCCTTGCACCCTACCCCCCACCTCCCCACCCCCCAGCTGGGCAGATCAGGGCTCAGGGAGGATCCTGGATTGGGTGGGGCTCCCCCTGCCTCCAAGTGGGACAAATCCCAGCTACCAGGCTGCACTGGGACAGGGGCAGCAGAGGGTTGGGGGCATGTTCTGGGCAGGCAATCAATCAGGGATGGCCCACACTTGGCTGGACTTGACCGAGCTTGGCAATGGCTAGCAGGCTGGGAGGCATGCTCTACCATCCCCTGCCTTCTGCCATGAGCCAGTGCAAGCATCTGCCTGTCTTTACCAATTGAAAGCTGAACATGAGTTTAGTTTATTATCAGTTTAATGTATGCAGCTTAGAGAAACCTGTGAAGATTGGATCAATTCTGCCTTGGGCTTTTTGACTGTCTGTACTTAGTTTTAATTTTTAACTTGCATACAAAATTAAGGCTGACAGACAAACCAAGGAAATATTGTATGTATAATGTTTTATATGAATATTTTGGAATTTCACGCTGAATATTCTGGAATTTAAAACTATGCACTTGTTACCATCAGTAGATTCAACAAAACAAAGAGTTAGCTTGTATTCTAATAACAAATATTGTAAAATATTGTATATGCTCACATATCTCATGTCTCATCACCTCTTTTGAAATGACAGCAACATAATGCTCAGACTGCAAGCCCCTCAGGTGGCTTGTATTTCCTTTCTAGAAAATGCTGAGCACTTTTAATCACTTCCTGGGGGATGTGCTATGTCAACCACTATATGTCAAGTTCATGTTTCCATTTCCACCCTTAGTGTTATCTACCATTCCCTTAAACACAGTTCTGCAGAGCTGGCCTACCTTCATCTACATCAAATTCAGATGTCTCCTCCTCACTGGTTGTAAATTGTTCAGTATCATCAGATACTGGCTTGTTAGCATCACTATTTTCTGGAATAACATTACTGGCTGCTGCTAGGTTGCAAAACTAGTGGCACAACATCATATGGGGCTCCAACTGTTACTCTGCTTGCTCCCACTCCTATATCTTGCAGTTGGTCACTGGTGGCACCAAACAATCTTAGTGCTACTTGCACTGCATAGGGCCAGGAACCCATTCATGCTTCACAAACACAGGCAGCCATTTACTGCATCCTCAATAATCTCATGCCAGTACTCATAGACCTACTTGCAGCTGCTGAGGCAGTGTGCCATGCGAAGTGAAATAAGGAAGAAAATATTAGAAGGCATAGAAGAACTATATTTAAAAATGAAAGAGAGAGAAAGAGAGAGAGAGAGATTCCTAGTGGGATTTTCAAAAATGTTTAGGCTTATAGCTGCCATATTTTTTACCCAGGCAAGTTTGAAAATCCCAGAAGCCACTTAACTACATCTTTGTGCATCCAGATAATTCAGAATTTTGACCCTTAAAACCCCAATTTAGCAACACCACTCACCTGCATTTTGCCGCATCTCTACAAAACCTTTTGAAAGCCAATGGAAATCCATGTGGGCTCACAAATAGACCTCAGTGCAGAATCCAGGTCTTAAGAGAGGAATAATGTCTTGCATTCAAAATCATATCTAATTCTACCCCAACTATACAATTGATCCAATAAAAGATATCACCCTAAGAAATCCTTGTCTCTTGCATAGTTCTTGGACTATCATGACTAGAACATCACTCTAACACAATTTTAACAAACATATTCTGTTAAAGCAACTGTTCTTGCTAAGGAATTAGGTTCCCAATCACGTGGAGAAACCAACAGACTAGTGCGATACCTCAGTTTAGTGCAACTTTGTAGGCATTTATTCAAATACAAGAGCTGTGTAAGACTGGGGACTTTCTTCCTTTTCCATGTACTTGTGTGACACTGTATTTAGCTGAATTCACAGATTTACTTGAATCTGACAGGGCTGTACCATGACACTTCTGTTATGGCCTTGAACCTCTGACCTCTGCGCTGTCAACTGTATGCCTTAGTACCCATACCACCCCAGCCCCTACTGGAAAATTAAAATGTAAAATATTTTTTGGTTGCTGAGAACCACTTCTGTAAACTATAATATGTTATAAGCATTAATGCTTTGTTGATGTAAATCTAGGTCTCCTGTCTGTGCTCTTTGAAAATGTATTTGGTGCAACAGACATGCAGGGAAGTAATTAACTTTCCAAGTTTCCCTAGTAGTTGACATGGTAATAATAAAACAAAGACTAGGCATTGACTAATCTTAAATATGCACTGTAAAATTTACAATCTACATGTCATCAAGACAACCTTTTCTCAAGGAACTTGGTTCATCTAGATTAGAGTTAATATTTCTAATGGTGAGTGCCATAAAACTACATGACCTTAGAAGCAGCATCTATTTATTAATTAGATCTAATGCAAGTGTCAAAGGTTAAGTTGCTTTTATTCTCTGGGGATACATCTGTGTTGCTGGCAGCACAGTTTTTATGCATTAAATCAGCCTCTTTCTATCCAGTTGATGACTTCAAAGTCAATACCCATTGAACTGAAGACAAGTAACTAAGAAAATATGCAACTTACAAGGTGTATGCATTAACTAATCTCTCTTTTACCCCTCGTTCTTCTCCACTCCTTGCCTATGTAGTCGCCTTTGTGTGACATTCTTGGCCCATACCTACTGGAGGCAGGGACTCTGTTTTTATTTTCTTTGCAAAGCACCATATGTATGACTATATACATAATACATAAATAACTTTTCAAAAAGGTTACAGACAATTCTTTCCTCAAATGTAGTCTCTCAAAATCCTATAAGAACTAAAGGAAACTTTTTTTTACCAGTACAGGGAAAAAACAGACAATAAAATTAGCTAACACCTTCTTAAATTACAACAAAATAAGTACTGAAGACCCTCATTACACCTAATTAAGGGCCAGAGGCAATTTTGACCAACCACTTATCCATTTTTGACCTTTGAGTAGCTTTTCTTTTTGCAGTGGAGGCAGGGTTTTTTTTAACTAGAATTATGTTAGATTGTGCTTAGCAGATACAAAGCATAACTTGCCCTATATTGACTAGAGTTTTAGCTGTTTGATCAAGATAGTCAATGCTACTTCTAATCCCAGTCAACACAAAAGAGTTTCAGACATCTTGTCCTGTTTTCCCAAAATGAACCAAGATTCAGATTATGATTATTACCTGTATTACAGTGGCATTTATCAGCACTGTTCGTGAAATAGGACCTCACTGTGCTAATCACTGCACAAAAACAGAACAAAGGTGATTCTTTGCTTCAGGAAGCTTATAGTCTAAACCGGGGTTTGTCAACCAGGGGTACACATACCCCCTAGGGGTGCTTGGAAAGGCCATAGGAGGTACATGTGGGCAGCTGGCAATGGAACTCCAGCACCCACCACCCTGTGCTGCCACCTCCCAGGAGCAGGGCCTGGGGGGGCAGGGGCAGCAGTGCCCCTCTGTGAGCCACATGGGCATTGCTGGGTCAGCCAGATGCGGGGGAGAAGGGAAGGGAGGCTTGCATGCAGCTGGCCCCCACCCTGCCAGCCCCATGCTGCCCCAGTCACAATAGCTCTTCCCTCGCCACTCCAGCAGTTGGGTGAGGCTATGGGCGGGGCCAAGTGCTTCCATCAGGGCCTCTGGTGAGGGCAGGGAGTGGGGTTATTCTCTGCTCTGCCCCCGGGGCACTGCAGTTGGGTCTGCTCTGCCTGGCCACAGCCACTGCTCAGTCTACGCTTGGGGCAGCGTCCGGCGGAATAAGCGCAGACCAAGTCTACCAGCCACTTGATCTGCAGCTGCCACTTAGTCTGCAGTGTCTGGCCTTGCCCCCACCCCCATCCCCGCCCAGCCGCTGGAGCGCCAGGTGGGGAAGCTACTGTGACTGGGGCAGCACAGGGCCAGCAGAGCTGCTGCAGAGCATAGTAGCACTGTAGGGGGCTTGCAGGGCTCTTGCCTGCTCTGGATGCCGATGCTGCTGCGCACAGCCCACCACAGCTCTGCCACCCAGCAGCACAGTGTCCCCACTGGGAAGGTGCTCACACTCCCTGACATTATGACAGCGGCTGCTGAGGCAGCAGGGGGGAGGAGACACAGCCAGACAGGGCACCTGGGGAAGGGATGCATGTTATTCCTCCTACCTCTGGGGTCCAGCAGAGGGGCCAGCAGGGAGCCTATTCCACCACAGGGAGTAAGCAAGGCAGTGATGGCAGGCAGACCCAGCTGCCAGTGGGGGTAGAGGAGAGACTAACTCTTCTCCCTGCCCCCCTCTGCCTCAGAAGCCATGGTGCCTGGCTGCTGCAGCAGCAAGGGGTGAGCACCCAGCAGACCTTGCTTGGGTCCCTGCCTATCAGATAGAGATGGGGGGATTAACCCCTCTCTGGCCAGACCCCCACACCTGCCTGTCTCTGCTCTGGCTGGGGAGCAGAGGGGTGGGGCCAGCCTGGCTAGACAAAGCAGAAAGCCCAGCCCAGAGAGCATGCCAGGATGCTGGGGGGCATCTGGTTTAACTTAAACCAGGAAGGGGTCTGGGACAGACACTGCATAAACCAGTTTGATCCAAAAATTAATTAAGTCTAATACTACATTCAACCAGATTTATCTCAAACTGGCTTCAGCCATTTTAAAACTGGTTTATGTGCACTGAATGTCTGTTCTGTTACAGGTTTAACCCAGTTTCTGATCACTTAAACCGGTTTATGTGTAATGTCCGTCCCTAGCCTTACTCTATTGGGTAAGAGCCATAGTTTCCCATGAGTTGATGCTGATGTTGCATTTTTTCATGTTGGCCTTGAGGATGTCCTTGAAGTGCTTTCTCTGCCCTCCTCTAGAGTGTATAACTTGCCTGAGCTGGGAGAATAAAACTTGCTTTGAGAGTCTGGAGTTGGACATCTGGATGATGTGGCTGGCTCAGTGAAGTTGATGTTGGATGATCATTGCCTCAATACTTATGGTGTTTGTTTGTAAGAGGATGCTAATGCTGGTGCATCTGTCTACCCAGTGGATTTGAAGCATCTTATACAGGCAGCACTGATGGTACTTCTCCAACTACTTAAGATGTCTCTTATAGGTGGCCCAAGTCTCATCTCCATACAGTAAGGTGGGGATCACAATTGCTTAATAAACCATAAGCTTGGTTTCAGACCTAATGTTGTGATCTTCCACCACCCATTTCCTCAGGTTTCCAAAAGCTGCACTTGCATGTATGAGACAATGTTGGATTTCATCATCAATGTTAGCCTTCTGCGAGAGATGATTTATGAGGTACAGGAAATGCTCAATATTCGCCAGTGCCTCAGTGTGAATCTAAATTACCAGAGCTGCTTGTTGATGGAGGACCTTAGTTTTCTGAATGTTAAGCACCAGTCCAATTTTCTTGCATGCCTCAATAAAAATGACAATGACTGCTTGAAGTCCTGCTTCTGAGTGAGCATAGACTACAGCATCATCAACATACTGGAACTCAAAGACTGAGATTGGGGCAGTCTTGGTTTTGGCTTGGAGTTGGGTGGAATTAAAAGCCTACTATCCATTCAGTAGTTTAGCTCCACTCTGACTAGAAGCTTGTTGGTGGTCAAATGTAGCATCATGATAAGGAATATCGAAGAGTGTTGGAGCAATGTTGCAACCTTGATTAACTCCCATCTTAACCTTAAAGGGATCTGTGATAGATCCATTACTGACAACTACCAATCAAGAAAGGTAGTAATAAGTGTAAATGGGTCAATAAACCAGGTTCCTTATTTAGGCTGGTTAGCCCTGCATTCAGGGCTTCTAGCCTATTTGTTTTACATGGGGCAACCTCATCCCCACAGTAAATTAAACAAACAACAAAACAAGCAAATGTGCATTTTTTTTTTTTTTACCAAAACCTTCTGTCTTCCTTCGGATTTTGAGAGGGATAACTCAGGCTCTGTGTTTCTCTCTCATCACCAACCTTCCTCTCCTCCCCTTGCACTCTGATTTTGGAGTTTTTAGCTCTTTTTGTAGCTCCACCCTCCTTTACTATTCAACAGTTGCAGCTGGCTCTCAGCCTGCCAACCAGACAGACTGTTAACCAGTAAACACCTGTTGCAGGGTTTCAGCCCCTGAAGGCTGGGCACCTCTTTTAAGATAGTTTGGGAGAGGGAAGATTAAGGTCTCAGTTTAAGTATTTCAGCCTTCAGGTAAAGGCTAGTCATTCAAGAAAAGAAATCAAAATGTCAGGCTGAGATATTACTTAGGACAAAAGAAGACATGCCTGAAGGAGAGATGTACTTATCCAAAAAGAGAGATTATAATTGAATATGTGTTTGCCAATGAGACTACTCAGGATAGCTACTCATTGGATAGGAGGGAGAAAGAGAGAGAGAGAAAATAAGGGGACCAAAGGCAAAGCCTGGAAATCCCTTCCACTTTCCCCAAGAGAAAGCTGAAGGGATAAAAAGGATATTCTGAATGACATACTGAAGGAACACATTAAGAAAACAAGAGGAGAATCATAAGAGGATGCAATGACAGCCGCCAAGGGAGAACAAGATAGATATCAAGAAGACGAACAAGGCTGACAGTCATTAAAGGAAGTCATTGAAGACTTCAGCAAAAGCAGTTCTGGTTGAGTGTGAGGTGCAAAAGTGAAACTGGAGAGGGTGCAGAATGGTATTATAGGAGAGGAGATCTAGATAGTGATTATAGAGACTGCATCCAATGAAGTGAGAGAAGAAAGGAGAAGGAAGGTGGGGTGCTAGTTTAAAAAGTGTGGACAAGAAAAAGTATTCTTTAAGATGCAAGAAACTAAAGCATGCTTGTAGTGTAAGAGGAAAGAGCCCCAGGAAAGTAAGAGATTTAAGAGAAGAGCCCTTCATTTACAGAAGATCAATTCACAAGTGAATATTACATAAATGTATCATTAAAAATCATACTAACACATGTAAAATAAATGTTAAAAAATCATCAGTTTGTTTATAACATGTCACATCAAGTCACTTTAAGGATGACCAAATGAAAATTAAAATCTTCCATAAGCATCTGAATGCTATGTTAGCTTAGATTTATCATACAATAAGTACTACAAAACACCTAAAATGCTCAGAGAAAAATCTTTCAGGAGACTGCACTTCAGCTCAGCAGGTAAGAGCAAGAATTAAGTGGAGTTCACAAATGATAATTCCAACGCATAGTCCTTTGCATCTGAGAAACATTTTTGCAAAGGGCAGATCACATCATGTTTTCAACACTTCAAAAAATGATTAGCTGTTTGCAGCTCTAGGTATGACAACAGAAAAGATGCTCCACAGATGACAAATATAAACAATGAGATACCCATTTAAAGATGGAGACATAGCTATAAAGGTGAAGTACGATAGACTTAGTCCTACTTCATCTAAACTTCTTTAAAAGTGCCACTTTTTAAAAATATCAATATTCACTGAGATTAGAGATAAAAAGAAAACATTATTTAACTATAATTTTAATGTTTATCTTTAGAAAAATAAAAAATTCTACCACTGCATCAGCTGAAGTTTAATTAACCTTTCAACATCAGGATTTGTTTGTGAATAGCATTAACTTTTCAACACAGTGAAAACAACAGCTTGCATCAGGAAAATTGGTTTTGGATGGAGGCCTATAGTTCAACTAGAGCCTCTGAATCCTCAGAGGTGCACAACAACTTTCTACAGCATATTAGAGCTGTTTGTTTTATTTCCATAAATTACTGTCACTAGAGACATTCTTTGTGACTTTTTCAGTTTGAATGGAATTTAGTTTCATATCTGTCAAGCAAACAAAAGAAAAGAGAAATCATTCTTCTGGACTTCCGCTGTTGTTAATAGCCTTGAAAATATGGCCGTTATGTAGAGCCATTTCTCTCACACAGGACTGCTACTTTCAAAGATTTAAAAGTATATATACACAAAGCAAAGAAATGTCTCTTTTCTCTTACTCACACTTAAAAAAAATTTAAAAAATAAAACGAGTTACTGTAGTGCAAAGTAACACATAAACAAAAAAGAATGGGAAAAGCTGTCTGAAGCCACACTGGATCTTTTTCTTCTTATGCCATTGGATGCGTCTATACTTCCCAATTATAGATGGGCCAGTCAGTGTCACAAACATCTTCTGAACTGGAAGTGGCAGAGCTGCCTATAAAAAATGCACATGCCAGTTATCAGTACCGAGTGGCAGAGTTTATTGGCATATATTCCAGTATGAAACTGGAGATAGGCCTGTCAAAAGTCTGTGAATTAAGGTTAGAGGAGACGGTGATGCCACAGTGGGGATCTGCTATAGACCACCAAACTAGGAGGAAATGGTGGACAAAGCTTTCTTCAAACACCTAGTGGAAGTTTCCTGATCACAAGCCCTGGTTCTCATGGGGGACTTCAAATTACCCTGACACCTTCTGGGAGGGCAATACAGCAGTGATCAGGCAATCTAGGAAGTTTCTGGAGAGTATTGGGGACAACTTCCTGATGCAAGTGCTGGAGCAGTCAACTAGAGGCCATGCTCTTCTTGACCTGCTACTCACAAACAGGGAAGATTTGGTGGGGAATGTCCTAGTAGGGCATGTCCTGATGTGTGTGGATGTTTGTTTACCTGGGGACAGCTAGCAGCTACTAGCATCTTGCACTGCAGCTACTTGTCCTCAGGGAATGCCTGTGCCACGCACGCTTTGGCACGTGGCAAGTTACCCTGTGGGTGGTACGGGAGGCTGGGGCCAGCACTGTGCTGACCCCAGCAGCCTTACCTGGAGTCCAGGGGGCCTCATGGAGCTGCAGCCATAGTGATCCTGCTGGCTGGAGCCTGGCCAGAAGCCTCAGCATGGCTCTGGAAGGCCCGGCTCCGGATGGCCTGGCTCTGCTTTTCAGCAGTGTATGCTGCCTGAATGTATACTACAGCAGGATTTTTTTCCGCATGTATTTTTTGACCAAAAACCTGCAGAAAAAACCCCCCAGGCTCAGAGCATGCTCAGGCAGTACACCCTTGCAATGCAGAGAACACCAGACTGTGCAGTACCACAGTGGTACTGTGCACCACCAGACTGTGGTGCTGCAAATGTGTTCATCCTCTTCTTATAAGAGAGTTTTTTAAATAGTTTTACTACACTAAGTATTTGAATAACTGTGGAACACAAAATGTTCCCATTTGAAAAAGGAACTTCTCTGTAGTGCTACAGGAGGTCTCTTGGTCGCTCCACATCCCACAGTGCTCTTCTTTCCCTCCTCCCCTACGAGGGCACCTCGATAGCTGTCTGGAAGCAGAGCTGCAGCCCAGCCAGGAGCTGGGGTTGTAGTTCTGCTCATCACTGCAAACTGCCAAGTAGATCTTGGGGAACCTGCTGCCACCACTGTGGTGGCAGGACTGGTGCAGCTAACCCCATGGCAGTGGCAGCAGGAACAGCTGCTGCACCTGTGAAGGTAGTGGCAGAGAAGCCTGCCGCTGATATAGCACTGAGCAGGCAGCAGTAGCTTCCCTCACAGAGTGGAAGGAGAAAGCTATCAAACAGCTGATGCTGCCCCAGTCACTAGGACAGCAGCATGTCACCTTCCACAGAAAATTGACAGCCTGCCTTTTCCCCCTTCCCAAGGTACCAGTGACTAGGGAGTGAAGGAGCAGCTGCTCTGTTTGAACCTACAAGGAAGGCAACTTCTGAATTGGAAACAGATCATATCACTGTCAGTAGAAAAACATTTTGTTTTCCCTGTCTTTCTGAAGTATGGGGAGAAAGCTTTGCCTCAAAAGAAAATATTTGTAGTAAGCAAGCTCAGATGTACCTGCTGTAGCACTGAGCCAAATTCCAAGAAAGACAAGTTGTTGCCTTGTAGGCAACAGAAAGAAAAGTATTTAAAAATGAAAAAAGGGAGATTTCTATACAAACTCAATTCTTTAAGAAATACATTGGATTTCTTAAAACATTTCTCATACAATGAGGTCAACTTGCATTGTCCTCATGAGAAAAGACAATATTAGCCTATCCATTAATACCTTTCCTATATTAGCAAAAACAAATCTACTGGAGGAAAGAGCAATTTATACACAAAGCTCCCACAGAAGTTTTTATTATCTGAGAATTCCAGAGTTCAGATTGATTTTGAGCTTGACAGATAGCAAAGTGAAACAAAGGAAAGAAAACTTGTCAGGGATACTTAAGAGAAAACCAAAACTATGCATTACAGCCTGATCCTGCAACCTGTTTAATGCATACAGTTGCCTGCAGCAATGCAATCCGAGATCTCTGAATTGAATGGGGCACCACCTGAGTAAAGGCAGCTGCATGTTCAGGCTGTGGAAGAGAACAAGGCAGCTGAGGGAAACCCTTGAAGCCCTTTTCCTATAGCCTTCTAGTATAGACTTAAACCTTTAAATAAATTAAACTTTTTTTAAAAATAAAATAATTGCTTAATAAAGAACTTACTGATTATAACATTTAAATTAAAATACGTTAAGAAAAGATATTTGTGCTGATCCACAGCTTTATCCTATAGCTGAACTGATTCCAAAGTATTATACTGTCCAAAAAACAAATAGCAGTCCACAACTTAACTTAAATGATTTTATATAGGAGGGAATTGGAGCTGATACAAATATAACAAAGCATGCAAATGAAAAAGAGAAGTCTTTCTATACAGGACTGGTAAAATTGCCTACATGATCTTGATTTGGCCAGGTAACAGAAAAGTTGTTCTGTTTTGTTTTGTTTTGTTTTTTGGGGGGAGGGGCAGAGGGCAGGGTGTAGGAAGGAGTTTAAGTAAATCTTAACAGTTGCATTTAAAACAGCAATTGTGCATATATGTTGATCAATCTTTAAAACTGATATTGCACTGATATTATGACTTTTCTTGGCTTTAGGTAAGGTTACTAATTTCCATAGTTTGAGAAGAATAAATGAACTAAAACAGAGAAGATCTCAATCTTTTTCTTAGCCTGAACTATAGGTTAATAATAAATTAGAATCTTCTTGCACATGTTTTATTCAGGGAACAGCTTCCCTCCATTCATGACTATAACACATCCCTGTGGCATCTACAGCAATGTCTTACATGAAAAAAATGAATACTAGTTTTTAATGTATACAATTATTTTCCTTTAAATTCTATTTTGAAGATAGACTCAAGGTGAGGAGAAAGTGCCATGTGATCAGGCAGTTCTGTGCAGACCCTGGGAAATCCAGAGACTGCAGAGTAAGAACTAGCAGTGTCAAGAATATTCTAACATCCTAAAGTTTCCTACAATTATTAAAAGAAAAATTTCTGAGTATAAATGTAAGCAAAATGAACCATGCACTAACAATGTCAGCATTACATTGCTCCAGTCTGCCCCCCTTTACACTGCATACGTTTGCTTCATACCAATTAACTGTACAGAATTGAAATCCAATCACTCCTCTTACAATATTGTCATTCTGGAAAAGTAAATAAATTATTGTCTGGTGACTTTAAAATTTGTAGTAAAATGGAAAAAGGGATTCAGTTTTTAAGAAGAAGTATCTGCTGTCCAAGGTATTCAATTAAGTCTCACAGACAACAGCTACACATTGCACTTAAGTTATGTTTAACTAGTTAATCGTGTCTTAAGTAGTCACTCAGCCACATGTTCGGTATGATAAAAGTAGAATAAGCTACAAAGTTGTTCCACAAAATGTGTAAAAACTTTGTAGCCACTTCCTATCCTGCCATTAACTGAACATGTGGCCATGGGCCCCTGTGGCTGGGAGGCCCATAAGCTGATCAGAGTTCTGGGGGGGGCGCGGGGAGGGGCTTGTGTGCATCCTTCAGCCTAGGAACACCCATATGATACTGGCTGCCAGCTACAGCAGCACATGCCCCCATGGCTGGGAGCTCCATCAGCTGACAAGGCTCCCAGCTGTGGAGGCGCCCCTGTGCCCAGGACACCAAAACTGACCCAGTCTCCCAGCCATGTACTTCTAGTCTACTTCTGGGTTCACTGGGGAGCATGCTAGGGACCTCCCCCCATGCTCCTGTGAGACTCTCCATCCACCCCAGCATAGCAGCATTCACAAGCTGCTGGGTACCTCGAGGTATGTAGAAAAAATATTTAAACCTGTGTCTATGTCTGAATCGCCGAATCTTTCAGAATCAATTTGGCGGTTCTGATTTGATTCGGAGAAATTAAAAGGTCCTCTGATTCGATTTGGATTTGGAGATTTGGCCACCGGATTGGGCCAAATCTCCGCCAAATTGAATCAGCGACTGAAGCTTCACACAGCAAACATCAGTAAAATTAAAGATACTAAAAGTAAATGGAGATTGTTCCAACAAAGCCATGCACTATAAAAGTAAGAGAAACAAACAATTCTTGTACTATAGAAATAGCCACCTGCTCTCTGTCACGCCAGTATCAATCCGGAAGAGTTGTACTAGTCATATGACTTCAAATAGTTTACCCTGATGTATATTGCTATAACTGAGAAATATTTAGGCTGTTGCTATTTTCTTTTTTTATACAGTCTTTTAACAGCAGTATATGTGTAGTACTTTTATTAGCTGTTCATAAAAAGAGAAAAAAATCATTAATAGGCTTACAAAATAACTGTTTTCATTATATGTGCATGTCATTTCATTATATGTGCATGTTATGTAGTGATGTGCATATTTCATATTTAATAGAGCAAAAATTGGTTTCATTAACTAGCATTAGTTCTAACAAAAGTAATATTTAGACAGACTACAAATGAAATCTGTGATATAAAACAAAGACAACATAGAATTGACTCACCTAACCATCCTGATCCAGAATTGGGTATGCACATGTCTGTCTCAGCACTGGGCAACACAAATCCAACCACAAAAACTTCTACGCCATCAGCCATTAGAGCCATTCCAAGAACAAAGAAGAGGGCCCACTGAAAACGACCATGGCCGCATTCTTGTATAATCAGCTCATACTGCTGTGCTAGCTCTTCCTCATCAGCTTTCCTCTCTGTTTCCAGTTCATTACGATCCTTATATTCATCCCGGATGGGCTGCCCTAAGGCCACCATGCCATCCTTTCCCTGGCCCATATTTGGGATTCCCTGATATTCCCCTTCATAAATTTCATCATCTTCATCATGCCCTTCAGTTGCTTCGCTTGACCCTTCATCATCATTGGCTTCTCCATGGGCATAACAGTCATCATCTTCTTCCTCATCTTGGAATCTATTATATGATCGTTGTGTGTATCCATCCTGAGCTTTATCTACAGCTTTATTTACTTTTTTCACTGCTTGTCTCTTCACCTCCTTGGCAATGTCTTTTGCTCCTTTCACTAATGAAGTCCTATCTCTGTATGAATCTTCCATCTTGTATTAGTGTATGATTGTCGTCCTACTGAAAACAGGCCTGTTAACTTGGAGTATTTACTCTTTGCTAGACATCAGTGATGAAGACCTGAGAATACATTCAACTTCTACAAGGTATCTGCAAAATATAAAAGAAAATAAGTTTATTTACACAGTTTGGCCCTTCTCATTTCCTCCCTCACACTGATGCAATTCCAAGTTAATTACTGTCTGGAGGCTTCAATGTAATAGCTGTATTTTCATTACCATAACACAGTGCTTCACAGATGTAAAGATAAGTATATACTTTTCAAACATTATTGGAAAAAATCTCTTAAAAATCCCAATATCCTTATACATTTACATTGTGAAATTTATTGTCTTCCAGTTTCTCAAAAGAAATTACTTTTCAATCCAAAAGAAGAAAAAGCTGTATATATATACACAAGTGCTTTAAAGAAAACATGGCTTGATCTCAATTTGTAGAGAACATGTTAGGGATGAACACTGAAACACAATGTCATTTTTTAGGAATTCAATTTAGTACTTGTGAAAGGCAGATAGATTAATAGCAATGGACCTGTAATTTTATATACAGCTCTTGCCAGTCCAGCTTTGCTACATGATTTGGTCAATGTGTTTCAGTTTTGACCTGGAGAAAATACTTCCAGTGATGAACTGGTAATTTAGTCTTTATAAAGGCTCAGAGCCTAATTGAAAGCACACTGAAGGCATCTAAAACACTCCCACGTCATCAGCCTTTAGATCAGGGGTCAGCAACATTTTTGGGCAAAGTGCCCAAAACACCTGCAACCTCGACTTGTAAGATGAAGGCATGCCAGCGGTAGACAGCAGGGAAGCTCAGGGGGGCCCAATCCTTGTGGCAGCATAGCCCTGGCCCCTTCCGCACCATTCGCCCCAAGACACATGTGCCAACAAAATGCCTTCACGTGCCATGCCCTGGCACCTGTCCTGGGAGTTACCTACTTTAGATCATGCCAGTTTTAAACTGTTTTTATTTTGAAACATTCAACCAGGAAAATGGGCTGATATCATTTATCATATATGAAATATTCAGTGGTTTAACTCAATTACTTGTAGTGGCATTTTCAAAAGTAGGGAAGTGACTTTGCAATGCAAGTCCTATTGAAGGAGAAGCCACTTGGATATTTCTGAAAATGCTAGGCTATCATTTTTGTCTGAATTTGAACTGATAGGCTAGAAATGATTTTTTAAAATTTAATTGCCATTCTCCTTAGTTTCTAGCTCTAACATTTTAAAACATTAACTTGATTAACTTTTCCCCAAGCTTCTCAGGCTTTTGGCTAAGGTTGTGTGCTAATTTTAACTACAAGGGGACAGTCAAACTAAACTGTTTTGAATATTTTTTTTGTTTAAGATATGTATAAAGAGAAAAAAATATTTCTTAAAAACTAGTGTAAATTAAAGAGAAAATCTCAAATTGAAAACAAAAGGCTTATATTATTAAAATAACTTTTCCTTATCTATCAAAAACATGTTAAATTATTTTTGTCCATTTTAATATTCTTCTTTTTTACTGCTTCCATAAACAAACAGTTCATCCAGTGATTATCTTGCCTCTGAATAATGAAGCAATACCTAGGTTACCAGCACTAATGGAGAATATTTAAAATCAAGTTAAAGATTGTCTTTCCTGAAAGCAATTTTTTACTTATGAAAGTCCATTCATCAGCAATAGATACTTAAAAAAAAAGAACCAACAACGTAAAAGCCCCAAAACAACCAAACCAAACCAAACCAAACCATATACTGTACTACAGATTTTTCATAAACAAAGTATGTTTTATATTTAGATTGAAATCTTTAAAAGTGCCCAAATACTGGCCAAATAGTCGTGTCTCTAATGTCAATGGGAGTTTTGCAGCTGAATTCAATGGGAGTAGAGCTGCCATTGTCCCATCCTTAATATATTGTATCGTAAATGTTATCCTTAAAAGTATGTTTCAGACATCCATGTTCAAATTGCTGGAGTTCTTCAGTATAGAAAGAATTATGAAAAGTGTTGTGCAAGCTAGAATTTTAAGTAAAAACCAAAACAAAAAAATGAACAAATTCTAAAATCGTACAGTCTGTGTAACCTTAGATCAGTATGTTTTAAAAAGCTAAAAACAATTTTCTTTAACTGTTAAAGAAATTAACATTTTCTCCTTTCCCCTCCCCCTTTTTATTCTCTCAAAATAGGTTAATCTTATATACTTGGAATGTTCCACAAAGCAATCAAAAGCTTTGGCACCATTCTAATGTTCTGTGCAAACCGAAGCAGTCACCAGAACAGAAACAGATCACTTAAAAATAGAATTCAATATTTATGAAGGAAAACCATAGCCTAATTTTAGTCTCATAATGTGCCTCTTAAGTAGGTCATCTTGGCAAATCTACTGAGCCAAGACCACTTCAGAAATTAAATTTCTTCAGTTTTCAACGTGCTTCTCAGAAGATATTTTTGATATAGTCTGAACTCAAAATAGGAAGAAATTTGTATCTGATTCTCTGTGATATATCCCTATAACCATAAGCCTTATAGCACACTCTATTTACCGAATATACCCTGCTCTAGATTATTCACTACATTTGCCATAATTCTCATGAGTTTGAGAAGTATTCTTTTAGGGAGTCTGGACTACAAACTGCTCTCAGATTGTCTCAGAAACAAAGTAATCTGTCCATACAAGTTGATTTCTCTCTTTACTTTGCACCTTATAAAGGATGCTTTATTTATAGGCCATAGTAAATTGAAACTATAGTCAGGGAGACAAATAGCATCATTACAGGGCAGAGTGGAGTCAAATTAAGGAGTACTGATGTTCATAATTTTTTATGGTGCTCATAAATTTAACTTGAATTCTGAATTTCCTTGATTTTTAAAACATTCTTATAAGGTATTTAACTCTTAATGTTATTAGTACTCCCTAACATACTTCACGTTAGGTTACATTTACACTAGAAACACTTTTCCAAAATAGGAATTGGTATAATCCCCTAGTGAAGCACATTTAAATGCGAGTACAGCTCTTCTGGCAAAACCATGCTTTATCTTGGTACAGTAAAACCACCCCTATGACTTAAACAAGCTTTGTGAAAAAGCCATTTGATTGGTAAGTGTCTGTGGCTTCTGGGAACCCAGTTGTTTTGGTCAGGGACCACACCTGTTCATGTCCATGAACAATGCAACTATGCCAGCAAAAGTCTGTAGACTAGCTGAGAGTCAAGTTTTTGTCTGGGAAATCAAATGTATTATTTAAGATTTTTTTTTTTATCTTTCATAAGCTTAAAAGCAGTACATTTTAAAGGACTTTGACACCATTCATTTTCAGTTAACAGTGAATTAAATAATTGTGTCTTCATACAGTACTACAATAAGATTTTGGATGAAAGTGTCTTAGATGATAAGTACACAGTGGCATTATTTAAAGTTTGATGTACATGAAAGATAGATCCCCACCCTTTTAATTATATCAGATTGATTAGGTACTAGTAAGCAATTGGAAAATCTGTAGGAAAGTGCTAGCGATGAGTAATGATTTTCTAAATAGTGTATAGTTCTGTAGCATAAATGAGAATTGCATCATCTAATAGGTCTGCTTATTTCCCCTAGATGAGACCTTCAACTCTTATATTCCTTAGTTCATACATATTATTAAAAAAAGTCAATAAAACAATTTCCCAGGAGCACAATGATCTTACCTAAAACTGAAATAAAAATGCTTCTTCAGCATCACCCAGAAGCAACCTAATATTCAACAGAATCTTCAAAATATGAAATTGTTCGATTTGGCATATGTCACATTACCACTGTGACTGCCATTAGACAACATTTCCAAACATGCATTCATGGGAATTAAGTGACTTTGTAAAGGGTAACTTCATCTGGTAGAATTGTAATTTACTCAGACAATATTAGATGCAAAGCTAATATGACTTAAATGCAACTGCAATAGAATAAAAATGGAATACTTTACACCTAAAGAAAATTCCTTATATTTTCTCTGAGTATTACTCCTAATGACTAGCAAAACTTTGCATCTATTTGATGTAATTCTTGTTTCAAAATATCATTTTCAGTTTTGCAGTAGGTGAATATTAACCCGATAAAACGACAATGTTACAGAGACTCCCAACCCAAACCATATTCCATTGTACTTGTATTTCTTTTTCAAGTAAAGTTTTCTTTTTCTTTTTAAGTTTGTTTTCTTTCTTACAGTATTAAACTGGTAGATGTATGTATTTCTACAAGAGATCCTGACTGTTTTAACTTTTGCTTTTCTCTTCCCTTATTATTTATTGCTAACAATTAGAGGTGCACCGATACATCGGTCCCATATTGGATTGGCACCGATATAAAGAAAATTGACAGTATCGTCAATAGCTTTTTTGGGCTGATGTGGCCAATAACATCACCGATAAATGCCCTGTGCACATGTGCAGCAGCAGTACAACATGCAGGTGGCCAGGAGTGCAGCCCAGCAGCATCTGGCTGGTAAGTCTGTTGTGGGGAAAAGGGTGGAGGAGGGAAGGGGTAGGGGGAACAGATAGGGGCCCCCATGGTGAGGGAGGGTGGGGGCTGGGGTGGGTCAGGCACTGCACTGCCAGGGTGGGGCACAGGACAGAGCCATGGCTTGTCCAGGGGCGTGAGGAGGAGGGGTGGCTCCTGCCACTACATGCACCCCAGAAGGACATGGGGGGCTTGTGTCCCCAGTCTGCATGCAGGGCAAGGGCAGGCTGCCACTGTGGGC
>NW_017728909.1:48470651-48479327 GCF_001723895.1 Crocodylus porosus
CCCAGTCCCAGCCCCACTCCCTTCCTTACCAGGGGGTCCTTGATTTGTCCCCCCACACACCTCTTCCCCCCACCTCTTCCCCCAAAACAGCCCTACCAGACAGACACTGCTCTCCAAGCTGCCTGGCTGCATATCAGCAATTGGATCAATATTGGCCGATATGACTTTAAAAATCGGCAATCAGTATCAGCCCAAAAAATTCTATCAGTGCACCCCTACTAATAATATTTCCATGAAGATGGGATCTTTGTTTCTTTTGAGTTTTTGAGCTCCTACTGCTTAGTGTCTATCTTTGTCACACTATAATCATTTCTAATTACAGTAACCAACTGTGATATCACAGAAGAGTTAACCTCAGGCTATGATTTTAACCCTAGGTGAGGAATAACCAGGAGTGTATAAATTCTGAGGGAGGAGAAATGTTGCTTTCTGGCAAATCTCATTTGTAAAACAATAGCTCAGGAGAAATGGGAAAGCAATATACAGAATCAAAGAATCATAGGTTGAAAATAAGGTGACCACCTTTTCCCACCACCCTCTGGGGCCGTATTGCTGGCCACATACATGTGTGTCCACACAGATCCACATGGCACCCTGAACTATGGCAAAAGTATGTCCCGCTCTACCGAGCCCCAAGCAGCCCCTTGCAAGCTAGAACTCTGCCAGCCTGCAAGAGGAAACCTGCTGTTCACCACATTTTTCCACTGTGAATGGAAAACCTGGATCCCAGCATGATACTGAGAATGAGGACAAATGCTGTCCTGGAGTCATTCAGCTGGGGACCATGATTTAATGTACCCATTTTGGTACTGTCCCATCCAATTAGGGATGGGTGGTCACCCTAGTTAGAAAGGACCTCAAAGGTGGTGCTCAACCTTTTGGCCCAGTAGGTCTGATAAATGGGATGGGACCAGTCCACAGGCTGAATCAAGCCCTGAGTGCCAGGAGTGGGCCTGGGGGCCCAGCATTGGCCCCTCCTGCCAAGGTTCACCTGGGGGCCTGGAACTGCCTCCACCTGCCCCAGTGCACTGGAATTGGGTCCAGGGGGCCAGGAACCACACTCTGCCATTGGGGGTGGGGACGCTATTTCTAAAACATTCCAGGCAGATGCTTGAAAACCTCCAGTGAAGGAGATTCTCCAGCTTCCCTAAGCAGCTTGTTCATTGTCCTACTGTTCTGGCAGTAAGAAATTTTTCCCTGACATTTTTCCCTAATTCTACCTTCCTGCAGTTTAAACCCATTGCTTCCAGTTGTACAAGGGAGAACAGTTGTTCTCCTTTATGGCAGCCTTTCAAAATTTGAAAACTGCTATCTTACCCCACTTAATCTCCTTTTTGCAAAACTAAACATAACTACTTTCAACCTTTCCTGTCACCCTAACCCCTTTATCACTGTTGCTTATCTCTGGATCCTCTGTAGTGTATGTCTTCCTAACGTGAAGAGCCCAAAACTGCATGCAATACTTTAGCTGAGACCTAGCCAGTGCCAAGCAGAGGGGTACCTCACACAAGACTCTGCTTAATGCAGCCCAAAACTTCATTTTCTTTTTATGCAACTGTATCACATTGCTGACTTGTTAAGTCTGTGATCTAGAAAACCAACAGATCTCTCTCAGCAGGGTACTGCCTAGCCAATTATCTTCCATTCTGTATTTGAGCATTTGGGGTGTCTTCTTTATGTGTAGCACCTTACATTAGTTTTCTCTTTTTTTAACTTAATTTGGTCCCTGGTTTTTTAACTTAATTTGCTGCAATTGCCTCCAGTATGAGGCTACCCTGCTACACGTCTGGAGAGCCCTGCATGCCATATGACATGGCTATGGGCACTGCACTGGGCAGCACACAGAGCCAATCTTGGGTCAGAACCATTGTACAGGGCAGGTCTGCAGAACTGGTGCATGGTCTGATTCAGTGCATGGGGTCAGTCTGCAGGCACCATCCAACCATAGACTGACCCCACACACTGTTACCATCCATCCAACATGACACACACTAGTCATCCAGCTAGTGAGACCACATGGGTTGGGCACCATGGATTTAGCCCACAGCTTGCATACTTAGTTGTATGTTGTGTAGGACTGTAAGGTGCGGGATGGGAAAACTGAGAGGCAGACATTCCAAAAAAATGTTATATAATTTCTCCAAGGGAGGGAAAAAAAGAGGAAGTATGAAGTTCTGGACTGCCTCCCAGCCCATCTTTGTCCACTGGTGTGTAGGATACCTGCGTAAAGCTGAGCTACATGCTGACAGCTCATCTTATGTCCACTTGAATCCTACCCTCCCCCTACAAATGCCTATGCTGGCACTCCTGTTCAGTGAGTCTGTGTAGTCACCAGTGAAGTATTTTCTTTAAAAAGCAGGTAAATCCAGTTAAAGGATAATTACATGAATTTTAACAAATCAGGAAGAGGCCTGTTTCCAAAAGTGAGATCTCAACAGCATTCCAGATATGGAATCTGGAAATTAAAGGTAAGTGTGTTATGTGTTAGCATAACTTACAGTGTTTCCCTTTTGCAGTAATGTTTGCTGGGAAAGTTACAGCATATTTCCTCCTACCAAAACCTTTGAAAGTCCAAAGCAGAAGACGATCCCCTAGGGAACCCAGAAATGAGATCAGAGAGTGTTTTAACATTTGTTAAAAACACCTTTTGTCAGGATTTTAAAATGACATTAACATTGGAATATACATGCCTAGCTAGGAAGATTTATTTTGCTCAGATAAAAGCTGGTGGGAAAAAATATTTTGGTGTTACAATTTTTTTTACTTAGCTTTTTTTAAAGCATTTTAGTCTATCATCATTCAAATTGTTTGGGTGGGTAGATGTTCTACCACCCATGCTACTTTTGCCATTTTAAATTATGATAGAACAACACAACCACGAGTTTTCAAAATTAAATACTGCACCTACATATATACCACATCTATTTACCCAATGTATGATTATTCTGTTTCACTGCAGCTAATTGGATCTTTATGGACTTCATAAAATTGTGCCCTCAAAATTCCATGTTTTCTAGTAATAGCAAGATAACCTCTGTAAAAATACATTATTCTGAATTATTGTTATTAATAATTAATAATAATAATTCAAACTAACGTCTTTTAAAAAACCTAAGGGACTCAGCTTAATGAAAATCATATTGTAGCAGTGGGAAAGACTATCATGATTTAGTAAAAGGGAAGCTTAATAAGTTTCAGTGTTCTCCCTGTTTAAAGGCTATCAACAAGTGACAATTCTCCTCTCTTGTGGCATTTACACAGCTATAACTCCAATGGTATCAGTGGATTCAGTCTTCAATTACCATGGGGCAAATGAAAGCAATATAATTAAAATGCACAAACACACATTACTGCCACATTAAAGTGGAGAAATAAAGCATACTAAAGATGGGGAATACTAACATGAACCAACGTTCTAGAAATCTTTTTAAAAAATCTAGAAACCTGAATTCAGCCTGTGTATTTCCTAATAAACTTTTAACTGTACAACAAGTAGTATAATAAAGTTGAATAAGCATTTAGCAAGGGAAGCACAGCCAGAAGATGCTAGATATGTGCCACGTGGCAGTTGCTATACTGATTGTTCTCCACATCTCATTAATATTTTCCCAGTGATGCAGAACTTATTTTGTTTTCTTATTTTGAAAAGAAAAGAAATGAGAGAAAGATGGCAACCATAATACTTTATGATGGTTTTATTAGCATCATCAGTCTTTTAATTGATGCATTCTAATCTGAAGTAGGTCCACCATTAATTCATGTGGCTTTCCTTGTAAATGCACAATCTTCTCAACTATAGTAGATAAGGATACAGAGGAATACCAAATGGGCATCTTCTAACAGATGTGCATAAGTCTTCCAGATCCATTGATTAATGATTGGGAGGGGGTGGGAGGGGGAGGAGCGCGGGGCGTTGAGCTAATCTATAAAGTCTTAAAGTGTACATTATCTTTCAGACTAGAGGATGAGAATCTCAACACTGTTCCCAATCTTAAAACTAATATGATCTGCCAGTTATCACATATCTGTACTGCTGGTTTATAACCTCAACCTCTTGCAGAATCAACTTCTGGTTGCCATAAACCTTGATAAGGGAGCAGGAGTTTCTTGGCATAATGATAAGAGGTGCTGGCAGCAGCTTTGGATGTACAGCCATCTAAGAGATGTTTTTAGCGCTCATATTTTTAACCCTTCACTCTACACCCATCCATTAATGAAAATTGCCTTCGCTTTCCTCTTTTTGTTGAAAATATAACACTTTTTTTTAACTTTTGAATGAAAAATAAATCCCTTTCCAACTTCATTCTTTTTCATCTGCTTCATTTCCAACGCAGATGCCTTTGTTTTACTATGGTTTTTCCTCAGAATGAAGACATAGCACTTGATGCTCCTGGAGAGTAGCAGAATTACTGAGGCTTTACTAAACTCTTAGTGGTGTTATCTATGGCTTACAGCCTTCTTTATCAGTATTCACCCAGTATCCCAAGCAAAATATCCTTCACAAATGAGCAGATAAATAAAAAGTGCAGAAAGCTCCTCTGCTAGAAGACTGACTGCCTTAGTGAAGGGGAAGGCAGGAGTGGCTTAATGGCCAAGCCCACTTTATGAGAGAGAGACAAGGAAAATCAGAGTATGGTCACTGGGAAAGAAGCCAAGTACCAGACCAGGACATGAATTGATCAGTCTGTAAAGAGAAGGAATGAAAACAAATGTTTCTGTGGAAACAAGGTAAGAATAAGAGTGACCCTTGTACTTTGAAGGGGAAGAAATCACCAGAAGGAAGCAATGTCAGTGCTTGTTAGCACTGGAGTGCTTCTGTGCACTTTGTGAGAAGCAAGGGTTTTTTGGTGATCTTTTTTCAGACCAGCTGTACAGCTGGGAGGCAAGTTTTCAAGCACAAAGTGCACTCCCTCACTTCTGTGACAGAAAGCTTGCCTAACATTTTTCTCAATTACAAAGCTGGTCCAATAGAAGATATCCTCCCAAAAAAACCATGCGGCTTTCATGTTTCCTGAACCATCATGGTTATAAAAACATTCCTACCCTATTACTACATGTATTTCATTATTCAACTGGTTCTGCAGAAAAACTGGTGTACCCACTGTATTCCTTTTGATGACAATAAATAGAATTTTATTGTTTTGACTTCTCTTAAATTATTCTGAGAATGGATGTTTAAACTTTGGAGAACATTTTCTGTGAATTCAATCAATATTTGGGAGGTAATGTTTGCAGTCAATGCATAACAACAGTACCACTTTTACCATATGTTCCTTGTCCATTTTATTTATTATTAATATAATGAGTTTTATTAATACAATTGGAATTACTATATTTTATTTTTTTTCAGCCTCCCCACAAAATAAGACCTGCCTCTTGTTTTGGAGACATGGCTGATTTGAGGCCTCATGGAGCACCAAAAGAGTCTACTCTTTGGAATCACTCACTCTTCCCTTGCAAACTTCATAGTTCAAGCTTTAACCCTCTCATAGCTGCTGCAATATTGACAGCAACTTTTGGCTGAGAAGTTTAGGTGGGTGGATTGCTACAACTCAGGCTGCTTTGTGAATTTGGCAGTGGCTTTAATGGGCTTAAAGCTTGAGCTGCAGAATTTGTAGTGAAAGAATGAGAGACTCAGGTAGAAGACTCAATTCCTCCTCCATGTGAAAGAAAAGAGAAGGCAGCACAGATACTACAGCATCCCCAGGACTCCATTCTGGAATGGAAATAAGTAGCGGGTGGAAAGGGAACAGGGAAGATGGGATGGGACAAGAAAAATAGCACAAGAGGCAGGGGTCAGGCCACTTTACTCCTCTGCCACTGGCCCCCCTACTACTTGCTCCCGGGCTGCTTTTTGCTCCATTGTAGTGGTAAGGAGTTGACTCTCCAAAAATTAGGTCCTATAAATAGAAAATTATAACAAATGTATAAATTTACCACATCTAGAATCTAATTACTGGGGCATCATTTTAAATTCAAATTAGTCTTGAATTCAGGTAAATGTGGTAAATATGGTAGCTTTTTAAACTTGAAATCTATCAGCTAGATTTATCTTCCTGAATGACAAAGAGCCAATGCCCATCTATTCCAACTAACATTGTGCTCTATCCCATCATGAAAAAGCAAGATTTATGCCTAGCCGTGGTTGTTGCTGCCAGACACACAACTCATTTAGAACATCCTTCCCTCCTCAAGAGAAATTTTCTGACAATGAATTTGCAATGGTCATATGATGAGACAGGTCACATGCACTCAGGCTACACTTTTCAACCAGAAGACAGCAGTATATTTGCACGGAGGAATTGTCAAGTACAACTGATTATTGAAAAGGGATTAAAGAATGAAGATGTTCTTACACTAATAGTTATGCATAGGGGGAATTGTGGAAGTTTCAGTGGAATCCAAAGGAAGTGTAAAAGGTGGGACCCACAGCATAGACTGGGCACAAAAAGAGATTAGAGCTGTCAGCAGGAGCTCTAGGTCAGACTTGAATAGCCATTGCCACTTAATTAGGGTTGAATATTTAACCAGTCAAATACAGTTTGGTTAACTGACCAGTCAAATATTTGTCAACAATTGTAAAAGATTGCCAAGAGGTCCAAATGATACTCAGAAAAAGCAAAAAATTTTCATTCTGAAATGTGAAAAAACACAATTAAAAAATCATAGCGTCAAGAAAACTACAAAAAAAAGTAGGTTTAGATTTTGGGGGTTGTTGTTTTTGTTTTGGTTTGGTTTTTTGTGGTAAAACTGCTGGTCAAAAAAAGATGCAGTCAATTGACAGCATCTGACCAGCCAATTGACCAGCTTGCCAACCATACTTTTAAGTAATGGAAAACTGTTTTCCTCCATACCAAATGTATCCGAAGATGAATTTGGCAAAAAGGTCACAATTGTGCAAAAGTTATCTGGGTAAGGTATTAATCCCATCCCTACAAAATACCCTTGACTGAGAGTGTAGGATTATAGTCTGCAATAACAGACTTTAAGAAGTCAAAATTTTAAGAATTAATCAGTGGTCTCTTCTAATTTTGACACACAAAGAACCTGTTGTTGTATACCAGGACATTAGTTTAGCTCTTCTTCCCAAAAGCACAATAGATGGTGAATATCAATCAATAGATGGTGAATTGCAATACAATATTCAGAGCCTATAGGAAATGTAAAATGAATACTCAAATGTATTGTAGAACTTAACTCCCAAAGATATCTCAATGTTCTCCCACTTTGAAGATGAGCAAGTGAATTAACTACTCTATGCTTCAGTTGCCCTAAGGTCAGAGTGAAGAAAAGCTGGTATTATATCAAGTGGCAAAAGACTTTCTGTACCTTGCTAATCTATAAATCATTCTCATCTTTATACTTTCTACCCATGACAGTAAACAAACAAAATCAGTATATCAGTTGCGTACCTATATGCAGAGTCAAATGCTTTAAACAGAAACATTACAGTTACTGTTCATTAGAAATGAAGGGACAATAGGACAGCTGATAATAATGGGTATTCTTGTATACAAAAGCAGTGACTGTAAGACATGGAGATCCTCTGATAAGACAAGTCAGCGAGGGGGTGAAAATAAGAACATCATAATGAAAAATATTTCATAGGGAGGTAGATTAGAGGTGCCCTGACAAACTTAATCTTTAATATTGTCTGGGTGTATGTATGAAAAATGACTGACCTATATACAGCTAAATTTTCCCAGAAACATTATTGCTTCATATTTAATAGCAATATGAAATTTAAATGGTTGATATAGTTTTATTACAATGTTAATGCTTGAATGCATTTTCCTCATGAAATAATTACAATTGGTGATCTATCTTAAACCAGCTAAGTGTACCATTCAGCATTTTCTTGCTGTTTTTTTAAAAAACATACAATGTTGTATGGCATCCCTTAAAGATTACAGCAGACTTTTTATGCTTGCAGTACCATCTAGGAAGGTTATTTTTTTGTTTGCCAAAGAAACAAATTATGTCATTTTCAGATTTCATTCTGAAGTCAGAATCCTGTCCAAATTATCTGTGCTTTCTTACATCAGGTACATCTGAGGGGGTTGGGAGAAGGGGAGAGAAAACTTGAATTAGGAATTTATTTCTGACCAACCTAAAATGCTAAATTATTTTCAAGCATCTCTGTCATGTACAAACAAGACAACTTCCTCCCCATGGTGAACAAATTAAATTTTCTTCTCATCTTCCCCAGCTTCTTCTGCTGTTCTTAATTGGCATACACAGGATGCTTTATAAATGATTCAGTCTGAAACTGAGTATCAAATATATTCTAGATGATGTATATTGATCGTTCCCATTTCATACTACTTCCTGCAGGACTTTCTTAGTACTGTATTTTCAGCACTCTGGTCAGCTACATCACATGTCCTATTGTTACTGGAACTCGTGGGTTTGGTATTCAGATGTTAAAAGCATTATATCTCACACAAAAATACCCCAGCTGTTGGGGGTGAGGGGAGAGTGGAGAACCAATGACTTGTTGGGGGGGGGGGAACTAAGTGGTGTTTTCTGCTGTGTGTGATGGAGATTTCATAATTGACCTAATTCCATTATCTTCATATTGAAATGTAAAGTCAGGATACTGTCTACATGGTCTGTGCTTTCTGAAAAGTATCTGCATATTATTTTTAACAGATATAAAATATCATTTATAAAAAG
>NW_017728909.1:48479427-48520736 GCF_001723895.1 Crocodylus porosus
TGGGGGGGGGGGGAACTAAGTGTGGTTTGTGCATTCAGAAATGTACATTTCAAAAGTGAAATAATTACATTATCTTCAGATTTAAATGTAAAGTCAGGATACTGTCTACATGGTCTGTGCTTTCTGAAAAGTATCTGCATATTATTTTTAACAGATATAAAATATCATTTATAAAAAGAAAAAGTTACATCTCTAAAGCCAAAAAGGAGACCAACAGAGGAAAATTAATGCTAAGAAATCAACATAGGTAATTCTTTTTTTTCCACTTAAACAGTGGGATTCTGATCTTCCTATTATACAGCAAGTAATATCTCTCATCTTCAAAATGTACTCAGATGTAAATGTACTGGATGTAAATTTATCTTCCATCTTCATGTTCTGTATAGAAGGGAAACAGAAAGCTTTAAAAAAAACTTTTTTAAAATCAAGAGCTAGGAACTCTCTCAGTAATATATATTTTTGACCTTGTTGGACAGGCTTGGAAGGGTTAAAACCAGAAAGCCTCCAGAGGAAATGGTGCGGGAGACTGAATGGTTGAGGAATGGTGCTATCTGTAGACTGGGAGCAACTGCTAGACCCAACCAGGTAGACCTGATATATGGCTAAGAAGAATTAGGGAAGCTTGGATTCGTGATGTCTTGTTTGCCTCATTTCTCAGTTCTTGACTAAACAACAGAACAACAAAAAATTAAAATTATGTTGCACAAAAATTTAGGATCCAAAAAGAAATTAGGCACAGGATAGCTCCAAATTAGGAGAGCAAGCCTAGCACATGATTAGTATTATGATTGGTTTAAAAACACATGATCAGGAAAGGTACCTATGTAACAGATTGTTTGTCAGTTTAGAATTGGACTAATTGAGTGTATCTACATGTGAAATTAATGTGAAGCAATAAACTCTGGTGCATACTGTGCCAGAGTTTATTGCCTCTGGGTACCACATTTACATGTGCACCAAGGACCACAGCATGTTGAGCTGGGTTGGAGCAGCCCTGGTTGGTGGGGGGCCAAGGGGAGTCATCCTGCCAGCCCGGGGCTGCTCCAACCTGACTCAACATGTGCAGAGGGACTGGCTGGGGCATGAGGGTACTCCAGTGTGGGCAGGATGCACCCTCATGCCTCAGCCAGCCCTATCAGTGTCTATACTTGCACTGCTGCTCACTAAAGAACACTGCAGCAGAATGGTATTTGTATTTACAAGTACTAACCTGCAGTGGAGTTGGTTAGTTTCCTGTAGCCCAATAGGGCCAATAGGGCCACACGTGTAGACACAGAAACTTTATGACGGAGCTGATTAGCTAGTTTCTCAGTAAAACTAGGGACAAAAGTTACACATAAACCAGTTTAAGTCATCAGAAACTGGTTTAATCCTGTAATGGAACAGAAGTTCAGGACACATAAACCAGTTTCAAAATGGCTGAAACTCATTTAAGAACACCTGGCTGAATGTAGTATCAGACTTAACTGATTTGGGTCAAACTGGTTAACTGATTTATGAAACTTCTGTCTGAGACCCCTTCCTATTTCAAGTTAAATCAGAGTCCCCCAGCATCCCAGAATGCTTTCCAGCCCTGGGCTTGGCGCTGCTGTCTGCTCTAGTGGAAAAGGGGGAAGGGTTAAACAAGGACTACCCCTCCCCACCCCCCACAAACCCTGGCTGGTGTCTGGGACCAGGGAGGGGAGTTAAACTTCCCTTCCCCCAAGTACAGAGCCACCCTGTCCTGCTACAAGCTTACTGCTCACTGCAACTGTGGACTACAAATCCCAGAGGCACCTGGAAACAGAAACAGGAAGTGCTGAGCAACTTTTCAGAGTCCTGCTGCTGTAATTCTGGACTGCAAATCCCAGAGACCTCAGGGGCACCAGGAAGAGAAAGTGAACACACAACCCATGCTGGCTATGTGCCAGAGATCCATGCTCTAGCACCCTCTGGCATCTGGCCTTAGCCACTGCAGGCATGTGGCTGCATTTCCTGAATCAAAAGTGAATGTTTGTCCAGTTGTTTCTCAGCTTAATCTCTGCAGCTTAGACTAACCTGCAAAGATTGAGTCAGTTCAGCCTTGGGCTTTTTGACTATCTGTACTTAGCCTAAATATGTCTCATGTAGATGCACCCACAATGTATCTACCTATGTATAAGAGATACATGATTTAGGAAAACTTTCAATGTGTGTAACTTGCACCTATCCCTCCTGTCAACCAGCCTGATCACCTTGCTAACAGTTAATAAACTAATCTGTTTATACTTACTATGTCTGCTTACTCAAATGGAGCTCCAGTGCTGAGTTGACAGCCGCTTGGGAGCAACACCATGTATTCATACAGAACATTATTTAATTATTTATTAGATTGATATGCTGCCATCCTGTAGAAAACATCAACTAAATAAAATTTTTTATATAGGTAAAATTAAAGTGGAGATAAGAGTAAAAAAAAGAACAAGAAAATTCCATGTTAAGGATACTAGGATGATCAGAAATCATACCTTGGTCCTAGAAGCTGGAACTCACATGGAATTCAAGAATCATATGATGTCTCAATGTATTAAAAAGATGTTTCTATTGCACTGTTCATAACAACGGTGTAGCCACTATATCTTTGATATCCTACTGCTCATTTAAGAGGGAACATTTTACCATATTTTTTTTCAATCTAATGAGTCTGATTAATTGGATTCCTAATCTAAACCTGATAAGATCCTAAATTATGTTCTAAGCAAATCAAAATATAAAGGCCAGTTATTATTGAAATTCTGTTATTATTATTAATATTATTATAATATTAATATTAGTATTATTTTCTTTGTGTATGCTGGTTTGCAGCTAAAATATAGCAATTACTTATAGTTATTTTAGCGTGTACCAGAAAACTTTAAAAAATATTTTATATCTGTTTTCTACTTTAGTCAAAGACACCCCTAACTGGATCATTATAAACATTGATAAATCCAGTGTTTAGTTAGATTATAAATGTGAAATTCACTGAAGACCTGTTTAATTACAACCATTTAATTGGTTAAACTGAACCCAATTATCCAGCAAGTTGCACTATATAAAGCACATGTTAGCTTTTCAACAACAGCAAGCAAGCACAGGGACAAAATGAATTATATAGTAAATTATAAATCAAAGTGGCTGCAGGTGCATAGCCTCCATTAAACCACAAACTGAATTTTTCATTAGTTTACATTATAAATTCCAACGCAGAGCACTAGATTTCATAAGCCACCACTGAAGATATGATAATGTGGATGAGATAGTACCACAGACAGAGTCTAGAATAATGGATTTATGGACCAATTACTGTATTAAATCAACATAGCCTAGATTCCCCAGATGCTGGGATGTAGACCCTTATATAAAAAGGGGGAATTTTCACACCTTGGCCACGTCCAGATGTGCAGGGGCATGCTTTGGCAGCAGCAAAAATAGTAGCGGCACAAATTTTCCTGCTTTTGGTAAACTGCCCTTGCCTGGCTCCTCCCGGCTCCTGGTTTGCTAGAGGACAGCAGAACGCAGGAGTGCAGATGCTTTGGCCAGCAGCCAGAATGTCTCCTTGGAGGACAGAGCCTCTATGTCTTCTGGTGCACACTCCTGTCTCTTGCCCTGTGTTGCTTTTTCTCCCAGTGCTGTGTTTTTGGGTTTTTTTGTTTTGTTTTTTAACTACCAGGATTTTCCAGTAGGAAATTCTGGCCTCACACTGCAAATTTGCAGAGCAGGGCACATTTTAACATTCCCCACATGTGGCTTGTGGCACTGCAAAGTGGTTTGTGGCACCACAAATCGCACATGTATGCATGACTGGAAATAGCCCTTGAGTGCATTGTGCAACCCACACTTAGGCAAAATATTTATTGGTTTCCCTATTCTTAAAAAACATCAGAGGTGTCAGACATATAGATCTACCAAGCTGGATCATCTGGTCTGCAGATTTTTGCCCCAGCTGTGGCTGCAATCCTGCAACACCAGCTGAGCATCTGGGCAAAACCCACAGCATTGGAGCCTCAGCAGCACCATTATTTTTTTTTCCTGCAGCAGTAACTAAGCACCTAGGTGACAGCTGAAATTCTGGAGCCCCAGCAACTCTGTAGGAAGCCTGGTACCATGGCTTGTTCCCATAGGGGCAGCCAAGCATGCAAGGTGCCAGGCCTTTTCCCTCCAGGCCCTTGACCAGCTAGACTGGGTACCTTGTGAGCTGGATCTGGCCACTGCTCTATTCATCTGACCTCTGGACTGATTCTGTACCACTTTTCTGGCCTATACAAGTTTGATACCCCTGGACCTCACAGAAGGGGACAGAAACCCGACACTACATGTGGGTTACATACGATGGCTATTCCAATACTAGAGCCACACACGAGCAATAGCATAACCAGGGAGGTAGAGGGGTGACTGGGGCAGCAGCCCTGAGCACTGCCTCTGTGTAAGGTGGTACAACAGCAGCCATTGCTATTAGGACTGTGTGAAATTTTGTTGGCAGTTTCATTTCAAGGCTGTTTCGACCCGTTTTGAGCTTGAAATAGCAAAATCAAAATGAAACAAAGAGCTTCGAAACAGCCTTGAAACGAAACAAGGGAAGTCGAAATGTTTCATAATTTTCTAAACATTTCATTTTTGAAGCTTAAGCTGGGCTTGCCTGCAGGGAAACAGAAACTAAAGTAAGGAGAGGGAGGGGGAAGGACTTCTCTCATTACTGACTATGTAGCTGGCTAGTGACTGTCATCCTTTTCTGAGGTCCCTTCCAATCCCACCCATGTCATGACTTTTGCTTGTCTGCAGCTTGAAGTGCAGTTTCCCTGAAACTCCTGCACCTACCTCCTTGAAACATGGCAGGCTTCCTGCCCTCGGAAGGGGTTACCATTCCTGCGAGTTTCATCCAAATCTGGCCACAAATGACAAAGTTATAGGTTGCTTTGAGCTTCCCCATTATAGCCTATGGGCAAAACATCGAAACTGTTTTGATGAAACAAAATGGAACAGCAGTTTTGAATCGAAACAAATTCGAAACGAAACTCTGTTCTGTTGAAACATCAAAACGCAAGTCGAAATGGAACAGTGCCACTTTGCACAGCCCTAACTGCTATACCTATGTGCAGCAGGCAACAAAACTAAGATGGAAAAGCTATGGAATGGTGTCAATACATGAGCCCTCTTACCACACAGCTTGCTTTGAAAACAGAGTGCTTGCTGACCTATTCTCAGAGGTCTAACATCCTACTACAATAAGTTATAGGTGAGCTGAGACCTTCACACTTCATTCTAGAAAAAGGCTACTATGCAAAACCATTAAGTTTCTTGAAAAGAAAATAGCAAGATACTTAGTTGCCATAGTTTTTCTCCACCTGTACTTAGGGGCTTTAAGACCTTGCCCAGTTCGCCTATGTGCTCAGATTATTATCAAATTGCTACACTCTTGCTCTTAATGCATTACCCTATTACACTCCAGAATTCATAGCACATAAACTGTCCAAGCTGTTCATACTCTTTACTCCAAACTGTTTTCTCTTCCTTTTCTTTAAGTGACCAACTTTCAGATAGTGACTATTCAGAAATACATCCAAAACAAATGAGTCAGTTTTCTACCAACATAGTAAGAGAAGGAGTTCTAAAACAAGCAGATAAAGCAACAGCATTTTCTTGTAAACCACATGCCTCCACATAAGATGTGCACCTCATCTTGGGAAGGCAAAACTTGGCCAGGTCATGGCCAAAAGCTGACTGCATGGAGCAGATGCAGAATCGACTCTTCCACTCAGTCACCTGAACTTTTCTACCAAGGCAAAAGCTACAGTTTTAACCAGGTCACAATTACTGCCAAATTGGTTTCTCAGCCAAAAACAGCTGCCAATTTGGTAGCACTTGTAAGACAGTTTACTTCAGCTCTGATGCCACTGCTACCTTCTGGCTGGGAAAGGAGGAAAGGAAGCATAGCCCCTAGCAGCCATTATAGTGTCCCCATGCATCCATTTCAGCACAGAAATGAGCTTCTCCGCTTAAGATATATACCTCAATTTTTAAAGGCTAATTTTTTGGGGAAAGGTGCATGTAATACACAAGTAAATATGGTAGATACATAAAGATCACCTTGCTCTGGAGACCTGCACATGATAGCTTCTGCTAGCTTGGCCAGCGTCAGAGAAATTTGACTTCTATATTGTGGAGAGTGAAGGAGGACAGTAGTTAGTGCTAGGTGATGCCTTTGGCATGCCACACCAGCCACCTTTAAAACAGGAACCTTTTAGATGAGAGGAGGGATAAATAAATTAAATCTATTCAACCACAGATTCTAGTATTGGTCTTATATTGTCTATCTGCAGTTATTTCCTTCTATTTTTAACCTGGGTTAACACAAGGCTAAAATGAAAAAGGACATCAACAGAGAGTTAACAAGAAGAAATGCCCTAATTTAGGGGTTGGTCAAAGTTTATGAAATCACTTTGACTAATGAGAATGTTGTTGTAACTGGCATCTAAGCAGCACATCGTGGAACCAGTAGCTTCAGGTGTCTACCAGGAGGAAATATTTAAAACGTGTAATAAACAAAACCAAAAAAACTCCCCAAAAACGAAGACACACAACTCTACTAATATTATTTTGCAAAAATAGTAACAAAAAAGAGCCCTTTATAGAATGGAAAGCTTACAGCTATTGTGGCACTTTGGATAGTGAAGCTGTTGTACTGGGGAACCACGGGTTTGATTCTCACTGCTGTCAATCAAGCAAGTTAGAAGTGCTGTCAAAGCATATTCTATGCTGTCATACACAAGACAGAAGAAATAAGACCAGTTAGCCTTCCGGGGGAAATCAAGAAATCCTAAGAATGGAACTGCATAATGGAATTGGAGCATGCTACAAACAATAGTTAACACAGTCATAGTTCCTATAGGAAAGTCCCATGAGCCATCACTGTCAACTAGTGGGATTAAAGATAAAATCAGAATGTATAAGAAGGGAAAAAGCAAGACCATGAAAAGGAAATGGGATAAAAAGTTGCATGGAAAGAGAATATGAAGATTCAGTACAATTATTAGAACACAAGTCATAATTAAACTAACAGGTTTATTAAGGAATGGCTACACGTACAACACCTCTCCCCAATCCTGTGATTTAACTTCAGTTGATGCATCAAAACCTTAAAATGGAAGAGAGATGACATGTTTAATTACTTGCCCATGTTACTTCCATTAGTACACTGACTGTCTCATGTGACAAACATCAAAAGAGAATTTACTGTAATACCACATATTAGAAAAGAAAGAAAAGTTTGGAAATGTTCAGAAATCTGTACTTATACCTGCCCCCAGTTACTGAAGAGTGTGCAAGTCTCTGAAGGATTTGGACTGTTCAAACTTCCACCAACACTTTTTTTTTTCTCTTTAACAATCTTAAAGCAACAACATTATCTCTACGTGAAGTCAGTGTCATTCCAGCTACACCAAATTCTGAAGTCATTCCCTCTTAATTTATTAGCTCTCCTACTTCCCCTCTCAATGTTGATATTAATCTTCGGCGCTATGGCTTTTTAACTAATCGTGTTCTTAAATAAAACCCATCCTGCTGCTTAAAAATTACTTGAATCCAGAAAGGCTGCATAATCATAGCATGTTCACAGTTGTCAGAATGAATTGGAAAACAATTAGCTTTTTGTGCAACTAAAGACATTGTGATTATCGGCAAATCAGAGAAGCACTGACACATTAATAATGTCTCCTATGTGCCACAGATAACGTGCATGGTACCCTTATCAACACCTTATTATACATGCTCACAAAGCACACACAAGATCTTCCCTTTTACTCTTGGCTGGCTCTCCTCACATTTTCTCATATATTCTTTATAATCTGTACCCTTGACTTCTATTATTCAGGCAACAAATTTAACTGTTCCCTTTACAAAAGGGCATTACTATGACTTTTCCATTGTTCCCCCCAATCATAGCCTAATACTACCATTTTGCTTCTGTGTGAAGAACCATGAAATTCCTATCCCACATGGGCAGAGGCACTGGCTATTGGATAAATCATATAGACAATACGTTTAACTGCAGGGGTGAGAATGATCAATGATGTCATCAACACCTGCTGATCACTGGAACAGCATCAGTATCAGCCTTAAAGGAGGCCTGGTGGCTGCCTTCACAGATAGTGGAATGAGCAGCAACAGCCAGAAAGAAAAAGTAAAAGCCCATCATCAGGTGTATGAAGGCTCCATGTCCAAAAAGGAAAACTTAGCTTGTGATATCATAGGTCCCTGCTGCCCGTTACATATATTATGCAATTAACTGGTTAATCACACAATATATTTAGAACTGCCACACAAAGTAAGACCAGCCACAAGTGCAAAGTCATTATTACACAATTAACTGGTTAAATGCACAATAAGTTTAGACAGACCACATGTACAAAGTAATAATGTAAAAATGTCCATCCAGCTTTGAAAAGAGTCAACCAGCTACAAAGTTACTGTTTAACAACTCTATAGGCAATTTCTATCCAACTTTGTTTTCAACGTGTGGCAAGGCCCATGGTAAAATATGATGGCCTGGATCTAAGAGTCACTTTGCTTCTCCCTGAAAGAATAATCAAATGACATGAACATTTAAGCACAGTGGGCAATGCAATGTTATAAATAATTTCCTGTATGACTAGCCAATCAGCCATCTTGATTCAACCTTACTAAACACGAACAACACATGCACCTGTTGGCTGGGGGGGCACAGCAGCACTGGCTGCGGCAGGAGTGCGGCAGCAGTAAGCGGAGGAGCTCCCACAGATGCCGCTGGCGCTGTCAGATGGGGAGAGTGGGGGAGAGTTGAGAGTGCTGACCAGGGGTCAGCAACCACCCGCAAATGCTGCTGGCAGCATCAGCAGCAACTAGCAGCAATTGCTAACTGCCCGAAGATGCCACCAGCAGTGTTGGTGGGGAGTGGCAAGCAGCAACTGCCCACAGGTGCCACCCACACTGTCGGTGGTGCCTTTTTGTAGGGGGTGCACTGCCACACTCAGGCAGTGCGCACCCCCTGCACATCGCCAATGTTTCTAAGAGTATCATATTAGGGTAGCCTCCAATGTCATGCTAACAACACTACCTGATATATATGTATTTATATGGGAACGCTTTAGAGGGACCTGATTCATTACCTATCTGTACCCATAGGGAAAGCCCCAGCAGAAGAGGTGCATTTACTTCTATCAGTAAGGCTAAGTACAGACAGTCAAAAAGCAGAGGCTGAATTGATTCAATGTTCACAGGTTAGCCTAAACTGTGCAGAGTGGACCAATAAGCAAACGAACAGACATTCCCTTTTGATTCCAGAAATGCAGCCATATGCCTGCAGTGGTTCAGGACAGAAGCTGGGGGAAGGTGGGGAGGGAGGGAGGGAGGGTGGCAAGGGTGCTAGAGCAAGCCTACCTGCTAGGCTGGAGCAGACATCTTGGGCCAAGCCTAGCCCGCCTACCCTGCAAGGCAGGGGCTCCAAGGGAGGTACAATTCATCCTGGAATGCTGGGGCACTGCAAACTAACTTGAATCTGGAGGGGATCTGAGAAGTTCAATAAACTGATTGAACCTAAATCAGTTGAGTCTCAAGTCTACATCCATCCAGGTTTATCTTAAACCAGTTTTGGCAATTTTGAAAGCAGTTTATGTGTACTGAACATTTGTTGGGTTACAGATTTGAACCAGTTTCCAATCACTTATACCAGTTTATATGTAATTTCTGTCCCTAGCCTAAAAGGTAGTTTTAAATTCCACCCTAGATTTGACAGTGGTCTGAACTGGCACACCTCTCTAGGCCCTTGGTCATGCTCTTCCTTTTCAGGCCTTATCCACATATTTCTAATCACAATTCACACAGGATTTGCAGGCTGCAGCCCTTAGGTTTGGAGCTGCCATGGAACTATTAGGCTAACAAAATTAAATTTGTCTGTAATGAAGAAATATAATTTGTTACAAGAGCTAAATGTAGAATGTACCACTAGTACTTTTATCTCATGTCCTACAGGTACACTTGAAGTGCTTTTTTTTTTAAACTGTGCCTTAAACATTAAATATATATTCCCCTAAAACACATACACATTCATAGATTTTTTCTGAATAAAAGCAGGATTTCACTTTGAATCCACCATATTCCAATTCTGCCCTAAAACTGTACGAAGAATTTTATTTCTGGGTCAAAAGATTTCCTTCAGTAAAATTTTATATTTCTAAAACAACCACTAAAGATCAAAGGCAACACATTTTCTCTCTTTACATTGTTTTGGATTTTGTTTTGCTTTACAAATTAAAGCAATATTACAACAAATAAAATTGTACAAAGAGGCAATTTCCAGATTGTGATTTTATTATTAATACCCACCCTCCCTACTCTTAGGAGGAAAAAAAGGGGCATTACAGGAGGCAGAATAATGAAATTAGGCTCAGGAGAGCTAACCAACTGCTGAGGGGAAATAAAAACATATTGGGACATGTATTTTAGTCTTGTTAATATGTAGCTATTAAAATAACTACTTCCTTTCGATGTTTATGTGCAAGAAGTATACACTACACTCCTTTCTCAGTATCTGGGAAATTGTTGGAATTAAAATGAGCCCAAAGGAACTTTACATACTCAAAGTAATAAAATGTGACAAAAAATAATATAAATTTGGCTGAAAAAGCTCCTATTTGTAAGTTTCCATCCTCTCCCTGACATAAAATTATATCACAAGACAAGTGAAACCAATCATAGTGGTTTCTACAAATTCATGGGGGCTTTTTGAGTCTTGGCAATCACTCAGAAGAATTGTGCGTTACAATGATCTATTTGTAGAGGATATATTTTGGTCTTGGTGCCAGAGATGAATTCCTATACACATAAATGAAAATATATCTTTTCGTCTGGAGATAAAGATTTTAGCACTAAAAGCCATGGTACTGTTCCTTCAGGAAGCATCTACACAGAACTCTTCCCGCAGAGTTGCCTAACTAGCTTCGCAGTAATGTCTTGGCATCAACATGTGCAGCTGTATTAGGCTGCAAAAAACTAATAAACTCCACAGCAGGGTAATACTTGTAAATACAAGTACTATCCTGCTGCAGAGTTTTTTACTCCACAGCACTGCACTTGTAGATGCTGATGTGGCCAGCTGAGGCACGAAGGTGCTTCAGTGCAAGAGCAGCCTGCCGGCTAATCCTGCACTGGAGCACCCTCATACCACCCTCATCTTCACAGCGTCCTGAGCCAGGTCAGAGCAGCCCCATGCTGGCAGGCTGACCCCTGGGGCCTCTTGCCAGCCAGTGCTGCTCCAACTTGGCTCAGTGTGTTGCAGTCCTGGGCTCTCACATATATGTGCCCATGGAGAGTTAAATTACTCCCACAAGCAGTCCTACTAAAGTCTATAACATTATTTAGATATGTAAGAGTTTCTGGAATTTAAAGGGTTTAAGATATCTTTCTATGCCACATAAGCACTGTATATGAGATTGGCAGTATTACTTTTTCTTGGCAAGTATCAATGTAGCAATTGAAATTCCCTGAGCCTGAGGTAAGAGAGAGAATTTTGTGTTGCTTGTACAGACAAGTAATCTGGTGGGACAGCAAGACTTTTACCATAACATGATAGGACTTTTGTGAGGCAAGGGAAGGGATAAATTGAGTTTGCCAGTTGCAAGGAAGAGATGCTTCATTAGTGACTGGCCTTATCCAGATGCTTATGTTAGACAAAACACCTCCAGACCCCCAAGAAGTAGAGGGAGAAGGAATGGGCCAGAAGATAAAAATCAAACTGATGCACATGAAGATCACAGTTAATAGGGGTCAATAATGTTGTATGAAGGGGAAAATATTTTATAAGGCAAACCAGGAAAGACTGAAAGTGAAGAAGGCCAACGACCTCTCTTACAAAGTTCACTGGAGGGGAAAGGAAACACAGGGATTAAAGAATTAAATCAGGATTTAGGAGCTCTCCAGTCAGAAGTCAGGCTTTTAGGTTAAAAACAAACAACTGGCTTGATCCTCTGGATTTGAGCACTTTATCTCCTGGCAAACCCCAGACTTTACAGATGGATAAACCCATTGTCCCATATCAAGTATCAGTGAATTATCTGAATTAAAATTTTGCTTCAGAACAAGTTACAGCAAGTTAATTGCCATTTAAATCATGTGTGCAAACAATTGTGTTGCATCTGTTTCCACACAATTCATATCCCAAACCGATCACTACTTGATTAAACTGATTGTTTAAGTCTTAGTATCTAAGAATGGGCCTTTGTAAAATTCTCCTAAGTTTATCTTCACAACAAGTTATTCAGAAAGGCATGAAAACCTCTGTTAGATTTTTCTGTAATGTAATTTCTGTATTTTGCATTCTTTACATGCTTCCTCTGGTGAACAAGACTGGTGTTGAAAGAACACAATATTAGAACATTGTTTGATTATCCAGGAGAACCAGGGAGGTGTTCTTCCCTCTCTATTCAGCGCTGGTGTACAGTTCTGGGCACCACACTTCAAGAAGAATATTGATAAGCTTGAGAGGGTACAAAGAAGGGCCAACTGCATGGTCAAGGGCATGGAGGATAGGCTCTACGGGAAGAGACTCCCGGAACTGGGCCTGTTCAGTCTGAGTAAAAGAAGGCTGAGAGGTGACTTGAGAGCCACCTCCAAGTACGTCAGGGGTGAGCATCAAGATCTAGGGGAGAAACTCTTCAGGAAGGCACCTTAAGGGAGGATGAGGACCAACGGACATAAGCTAATAGAGGGCAAATTCAGGCTAGACGTAAGAAAAAACTTTTTCTCTGTAAGGGTCGCCAGAGTCTGGAACACACTCCCAGCAGAGGTGGTGCAGTCACCCTCCTTGGAGGTGTTCAGAATGAGGCTGAACAGGCACCTTGCTGAGCTCATCTGAGCCCAATAACTTCCTGCCCGTGGCAGGGGACCAGACTTGATGATCTTACAGGTCCCTTCTGGTCCTATGATTGGATCACATTAAGGCATATATATCTTTTATGAACCTTGATCTATTTTCTGGAAAGCATATTAACCAAGAGACAACCAATCAAAAACTGGAGCTGTTGTGACCTTACTAACTAGACAGAACAAAGAGCACTTACACAAACAATGAAGCATAAGAGCAAGATTATCATATTCCAAATAAAACAGCATTAACAGTGCTAGTGTGAGGCACACTTAGATGTACTCTAGGTGATAATCATTATGAATAATTTTGCAGACTTTCACAAAGAACTCTAAGGCTGCATACAGACATTCAGAGAGGTTAGTTTGGGTTAGAAATGACTACTTGATCTGATGTAGTTCACCCAGGTGCGGACCTTACACTAGTTAGGTGGATCTAAGTGTGAACTTTACAGAAGTTCAAGACAGTTAGATCACTCTAAAAATGGCCAACCTGATCCAAGTTAACTCTGCCTACAAGGAACACTCAATTTAGATCAGGTCGGTCATTTTTAGACCTGTTCAACAGTCCTGAACTTCTGTATAGTTCCCAGGGCTGAGAAAGCCCAGCCACTGGCCCCAGTCCCCAGGGCTATACTTTTTCTACCTGCTCTGGCATCAGGCTATTTTTGGCTCCCCCAGCCCATGCCCGCCTCCAGACAGACACCTCCCCCAACCCCTCAGCCCACAAACTGCTCCTAGTGCCAGTTTTACCAGCATTCACCAGTGCCAGGAGCTGAGCAAGTCAGTCAAGGTGCAGAGAGGGGTGAGCAGGATGGGGAGTTTGGTTCAACAGGGGAATTTTTCATCTTTGGGTCACAGGGTGTGGGGAAGAGATCCCCCCATTCCCCTCAAGCCCCCTATGAGCCACCCTTATCCCACCAAATCCTTATGAACCTCCCCCGATCCTCACCATGCCTGTCCTGCCCATTTCCCTCCCATAGATACCCGCTGTCCCCAATCCCTCCCACAGACCCCATCTGCCTCCTTTGTGCCTCCCGCAGATGCTGCCTGCCCTCCTGATCCCTTCTGTGGACACCCCTACTCCCCATTTCCCATGAACCCCACCTGCCACTCCAATGCCCCAAGAGCCTGCTTACCCCACAACCCTCTCCCAATAGCTCCCCTCATCCTGACTTACCTTAGATCTGGTGACTTTTTTTAACTTAATTTAACCTCCCCAAAATGTCTATATGCAGCCAAAGAGGGAGGGAGGAATGACAGTTTCCCTACAGGCCCATGTTGATCTGCCTCCATAAGGTAATATTTACACAAGTGTTTTGTTGCTCTACCCTGAAAAAATGGATTTAATCTCTAAGTCACAGCAATCTTTGCCAAAATTCTGTTGTACCCCAAAGTAGTTTTCCAACATTAGACAAGGTGCTTGGAGGGGAAGTACAACAGTTTAATATTAACTAGCCAGCTGGTATGGCCAGCTGGGCAGCTAAAAACAGGAGCAATATAGCCATGGGATGAATTTAGAAAAGTGGATGTGTACAAGTCCCTGGGGTCAAGCACCCTAGGGTGATGAGGGAGTTGGCTAAAGTGACTGCTGACCTACTGTTCATTATCTTTGAAGACTTGTGGCAACTGGGAGAGGTCCCAGATGATTGCAAAAAGGATAAATATAGTGTCCATCTTTAAGAAAGGGATGAAGAAATATCCAGGGAACTACAGTCAGCCTTGCCTCAGTCCCTGCAAAAATTATGGAGCAGATTCTCAAGGAATTCATTTCCAAGCCCTTGGAGAAGAAGGTGATTAGGAACAGTCAGCATGGATTCACAAAGGGCAAGTCATGCCTGACCCACCTGATTGATTTCTATGATGAGGCGACTGGTTCTATGGATGTAGGAAAAGTAGTGGACATGATATACCTCAACTTCAGCAAAGCTTTTGATATGGTCTCCCACAAATTCTAGCAAGCAAGCTCAGGAAGTATGGGTTGTATGAATGGTCTGTAAGATGAATAGAAAACTAGCTGGATTGTCAGGCTCAGAGGGTAGTAATCAATGACTCAGTGTCTAGTTGGCAACTAGTATCAAGAGGAATGCCTCAGGGGCTAGTCCTGGGGCAAGTTTTATTCAATATGTTCAACAGTGACCTGGGAGTGGGGATGGAATATACCTTCACCCAGTTTGGTGTCATCCGAAAACTTACTGAAGTAGTAGATATGCAGTAGGGTAGGACTAGAATTCAGAGAGACCTCAACAAATTGGAAGACTGGACCAAAAGAAATCTCAGGAGGTTCAATAAGGAAAAGTGCAAAGTCCTGCCCTTAGGACAGAACAATCCCATGCACTGGTACAGGCTGGGGGCTGACTGGCTAAACAGCAACTCTGCAGAAGAGGACCTGGAGGTTACAGTGGACAATAAGCTGAATATAAGCCAACAATGTGAACTTGTTGCCTGTAGGTTCCAGAGTGTGATAAACCATGAAAGTACATAGCCGTGTAGTATCAAATACATACATGCAGACTGGTCATAATTGTTCCTCTAAACTACCAAATATATAAATGGAATGAAGTGCAAGTTAAAAATATTTTCCATGGGTGGATGCATTTCAATTGTGGGGGAAAATGAAACACTGAATTACTGTAAGTATTCATATACCTAAACACATCAACATAGTTCCAAATTCACCTCAGTGAAATTTAGGTGAAGTGAATGGAACTATACTAAATGTGGATTTAGCTCACAATCTATAAAATGATTTGATATATTTCTGGATTAAAAGAAGCACTATATAATGAGATGGTCTTTGTTTTTCGAAGGTTTGCCTTAGCTATAATTTTAAATAATGTCTTAGCTTATATAAACTTCTTTAAATAAAATAAGCATTGAACAGAAGTTGTATGGTCACCCATAATTTCATAAAACTGAAGTATTAGGAGCACGATGACAGGGCTCCACAGACCAGAACGAGCTCATGGCCTGTATGTTTGACACCCCTGCTCCAATCCATTTAGCTGGTGTGTCAAAAAACTCCAAATGACCGGATACTACTTGGCCTTGAAGGAAAGGAGAAGCCAGCTGAGAAGAGGTAAAAGATAGGAATGCCCTCCATGGAAGATCCTTTCCCCCAAAAGGGTAGTTAATACTTAACCCATTGTATGATATATTAAATTATTAGATGATTCTTAACCTTAATTTTGTTTGCCTTCAGATGAACATGCATACTCAAGTAAGTTTGGAAAAGACAAGTTACTGAGCTGGGGGACTCACCAAGCTAGCTGCTATTAAAAATGTGGCTTAGCATACTGAATATTTTTTATTTAAATTTAGTTGCCTAAAATAAGGTATTTAAGGCCGTGTTTAGACACCTAAAAATGGCCTGGATTATCAGAGATGCTAAGAACTCTCAGCTCTAACTGAAATTGTATTCCAATTGAAACCAATAAATAGTAAACTTCAAATATCAATTTTTAAAAAAATATTTATCTCCAACATTCTGTTCTTGCAGAATCAAACAAGAGCAATGTGGAAAGATTAAAAGATAATGCCTCCAATGGAAGAATATGCAAAGCAATCAAGAAGCAGGGGACAAATAAGACAGCTGCCAGAATTCATTAGAACACCTGGATAGCATGAAAGGATATGGCTGTTAACCAGCCATGATGGATCCTAATGAAATATTATCTATGTGGTGCTGTGCAGAACATAAAAGTGAAACAGCCCCCATCTCAAACATCTTAAAACCTCAGGTGAAAATCAACAGAGCAACAAACCATAATAGCATAATGATAGGTATGTAGTGTTACAAAAAAATTATTAAGAATTTACAATACTTTAATAGCCAGCAGTCGAGCATAAAGGAGATTACCATGTACAACCATGCATCTAAAGACATTCTTCAGCAGGACTTTCATATGCTGCTGCAACTGCAATGTAATGAAAACATTATGGTATGGTAGCAGTCTAGCAACAGCAGCGTGGGTTCTTCCTGAATATTTAACCATTTTTTATGTATTTTGCAGCTTTCACTGTGCTGTGCTGCCATGGCTCGTCTGCTACTGGTAGCCAGGCTAATGAGTTTAAACATACATTTTGGTTATATCTATACTACGTTGTAATCTCTGCATTACAGATATAATCAGAGAGAGGGAGACTCCATTTTGTGAGCAAAGACCATGAGATTTCCGATGGCAGTGTGCAGCTCAGATTCCAGAATGCCTGAAGGCCCTTTATTTTCTAAGTCTAAAATCAAACAGATTGCCTTTACAAGGTCTTTAGCCAAAATACTGAGCATACTAGTTAAATAAACACCACAGATGTTAAACATTTTTCTACTTCCTATAGTAAAAGCCTAACTTGTTTAAGAAAACTAAAATGAACCTATGTACTTGATTTATTTAAGGATAAAGTTAACTATTTCAAAAAGGATGTTAAAATATAAGATAGGTGACTCTGGTTTGCGCAACATCCTCTTTTCTAGTGGCACATGAGGAGAGTCTAGTTATGATTCAGAAGTGGTCCTGCAGACAAATGAGCAGGCCAGTACAGGCACAGATTAGGACACTTCAAACATTATGCTAAAGATCTGAGAGGTATTAATACCTTGTTTTTCCTCATTACTGTACTTACTACTGTTCCTTTTGTACTTGTGTGATAAAACAGGCAAGTGCAGTTTGAGGAAAAGCATGAAAGATTCTCTCTATAAAACAACAGAATCAAATCCCAAGATGGGTGTGTCCTTTGGAACATAACTTTTTACTACACATTTGCATTTCTTATAGCTGATAACCATAAATATGTCCTTTTATGTCAGAACTTTTATTGTTACCTTTTTGGCAGTTGAGAATTCGAATACTAAAGTTGGCTGTGGTCTCAGATTTACTGTACATAAGGCCTCATTTCTGTTGTACATTTTTTCAATTCTCTCTTTTTTTTCCTTGGGTTTTTACAGTGTTCTTTTAAGCAGGCTTCATAATTTGAAATTATATAAATTTTAAGTCAAATTCCTTCAAAAAATAGGATACCTTTTTTCTTTTAAAACAAATTCACTTACAAATAATTACAAAAGTGATCTGAAGTAACTTTGAATCACTACAGAATACATCATTAGAGGCCTCTCACTTAATTTGCTGGAATGACACATAACAAAATGGCTTTCACTCAGGCACACTGATTCCAGGTTTGTGGGCAGCAGGAAACACTTTCAGAAAAGGCCTCATGCCCCAAACACTACATCCTGACACCATTCCTTCCCGTGTCTGCACAACAAAACATCTGCAGAAGCCTGTTGCCAAGGTCACCCTTAATACTGGCTGTTCCCCAAATCCCCTGAGAAAGGTAACATCATAAGTTCCTCCATTCTCTGTTAAAAGCAATTTACTTTGATTGAACTGGAAGTTGGAAAGGAAAGCCTGTAGAGCTTGGTAATTTCATATCCATAGAGTTGGAACACCAAAGAGCCCCTATAAAGGGGCTCCTGCAGGATGAGGTGATGGGAAAGCAAGCCATGGGATTAATAATATCCATCTTCTGCATCCCCATTTTTGCAGGACTGGTCCTTATTTCCAGTGCATTGCCTTAAATTTTGTTTAGTCCTTTGGCAGTCTAGCTAGGATGCAGAGCACTCTGACTGCCAGAAAACTGTGTTCCATGGGGCCTCTTGCACACAGGTAGGCTGGGGAGAACAGCAATGATAAAGCAATGCCCAAGTCTCCTGAGACTTAAGGGTGGATAAAAAGCAGCTGTAGGGACACTACACCTGGGAGGCAGGAACAATGGCAATGTAGCAGCATCCCTGCTTCTCCACAACCTGAGGGAAGTTCCTACCCTGAAGGACACAGCCCACAGAGCCGTCCCTAGGGAAGTACAGGGCTCGGGGCAAATCAGCCTGTGAGGGGCCCCCTTAACAACACGCAGGGCTCATGGGACCCCCACAAAGGCAGGGCATGGGCAAGGGCATAATAACAAAAAGAACCCAGCTAACCTATCCCAACCAGTGTCACTCTGCCTACATTCTCAAATTCACCTTCCTGGACTTCCTTGCAGCAAACTCTGATATCAGACTGTGGTAATTCAGGTTTGATACTACTTCCTTCTCAATAGACAGAATGGCAAGTCCACCCAGCCTCTCTTAAGACACAGTTGTCCTTAGGTAGTTCTTAATCATCTTTAATTAGGAAAAGCCTTGCTCCCCCGAAGCTACTGTGACTGGGTTTGTCAGCAGAATCCTGTATGCGATTGCTGTGTTTGGGAAGGTATCATCAAGTGATTTAAGAAACTGAAGGGCTTGAAGTGCTCACAGCACCTGAAGCTCTGAGAACAGGTCCGCACCATCAATATCATGAGATTCTGTCAGACAATGCAGTGACCAAATCCATGCACCATTTTCTCATGTCATCTTCTGTCATTTCTCAGAGTTTCTTTATATCATACAGAAAACTGCAATTGTCAATATACCCTTGCATTGGTTCGAATCGTGCGATCAGTGACACGACCCTGATCCACGATGACCAAAAAGTAACTGGTTTCAAACACTTTCTCAGGTGAATTCTCCAGCTCCTCCTTACCTCTCTTTTGTTTCACACATCATTCTCTAAATTTAGGTTCAATGCCCATTTCAGATGCTATTTCTGTTGCTGCGTTCTTGGCTGAGGCAAATACAGTGTTCCTATAATTTCGCAAAAGGTCAGTTAGTCCTTTGATGTGTGCGATAGCCACATCAAGCTTCATTTCCCTGGATTGAAATGTCTTACTCACAGTGTTTACAGCAAACATGATGTCATACCATGCAAACACTGCAAACAGAAATTCAAAATTTTCAAGTTCATAGTTGGCCAAGGACTCAGCCTCACTTTTAACTTTTGAGTGGTTGCATTCTTCAGCAGCTTGAAGCAAGGTGTTCCTGATACCACTTGTCTGGTAGTGAATTGCTTTTGAACTCCCTGCTTGACACTCCCACCCAGTGTCTGGCAACAGTTTTGGCATTAGAGGGGGAGCATGCACTCTCACAGTATTTGCCATCTGTTAGTTGAAACTGCAAATATATTGTATATTTTCTGTAAAGAACCAAAAAAATGTCATGGTTTTGAATTACATTTCACCATATCTCCCACTGCCAGATTTAAGTTGTGGCAGCCACATGGAATGAAAAAGTCTTGGCGGTTGAGTTGAAGGATGTGCGCTTGTACACCTTGTTTCTGGCCCTTCATATTTGCCCCATTGTCAAATCCCTCACCCCTACAATCACTAATATGCAAACCAAGTCCATCCAATGCAGCTATGAGAGAATCTGGCAGTCCTTGTCCACTTTTGTCTTGAACCAAAAGGAAGTCAATAAAATTCTCCCTTACCTTCATTTGTTCAGAAGTCACATAAACATAAGGAAGCACAAGGGACATCTGCACTTGATGACTCAGATCAGGGGTACAGTCAAGAATAACTGCAAAGTATTTTACAGTTATTATTTTTTCAAGACTATTTGTTCTTCACCTGCAACACCATCATCGAGATTAGCTAATTTGGAATACAAGGCCCAAGATAATGGTCATGGATTTCTTTGTTTTTAATGCGTTGGACATGTTCTTGCATCGTAGGATCGAATTTAGCTATCCTTTCAATTAATCCCAGAAAGTTACCATTGCTATGCTCATAAAGCCTTGCATTTGTTCCTGAAAAGTGTGGCTTATCATCATGGTTTGGAAAAGCATAGTCATTACCAGTTATTTTCACAGACCCTCTCCCATTAAAATGTCTATTGTCTTGTTGGCAACTAAATCTGGCCGATTTGTTGGGTCACACTTATCTTGTTCAGAAGAAACAGTGTTGTCAGATTTTTCTATGTTAACAGCCTGTGCCCATTTGCACTACTGTCCCCTTCCTCAGTCTTGATACAATCATTGGAGTCTATTAATTCAGCATTTTCCTTGCTAGCCAAAACACTTTTAGAAACCATAAACTTTTCCAGCGAATCTTTCAGTGCCTTATCCACTTCTTCTCTCTTCTTTTTTGTCTGCCTTTTTCCACACGAGCTATATTTTCTCCATTTGTCTCTGCCCTTGTTAATGCTAGCTATTCTATGCTACTGACAGGGCTATAGCCCTGTATATGGCCTACTGTATATAGGCAAAAGGACCCATCTGGTCCTGCTGTTTACTTAAACTGATAGTGGGCAGGGAGTGGAGCTAGGGCTGGGGGGGAAGAGAGGGGCAAGGGGCAAGACAGCCCTGAGCAGCTCCTGCTACTATGTGCACCCCAGGAGGCACAGGGTACACATGTCCCCGGAACCGAACGGGGCAGGTTAGGGTACCACTGTGGGTTGGGGCCAGGCTCTTTCTGGCAAGGGCAGGGGCAGGGGCAGGGGCAGGGGCAGGCTTGGGGTGGGCCGTGATAATCTTTTCTGTTCCGGGCCCTCCCAAGTGCGAGCAGGCCCTCCTGTCGAATCGCCTGCCACAACTTTCTTGACATGGGATTTTACAGGAGTGGTTCAGGGTGTTGCAAATAGAGGGCTCCACTTAGGATACTTACGGTTCTGGATGTGGCTGGCATTGATTCCCCTGGGTCCAGTGTCCCTCTTGGACCCTCAAGCACTCCTTTAGCATTCCAGGAGTTAAATCCAGGGAGCGGACACTAGCTTGTCCCTCCAGCCAATGAACTGGAGCCTTCCAAGCTCCCAGTGGGCTGGGTTCTCACAGCCTGGGCACCTCCCTGTCACAGGGTTCCAAGGCTGCCTCAGTTTCTTCGCCACAGTTATGGACACACTGAGTGAGTGCCTTTTACTTTTCCCATGGCAGCACCGGTGGCTTGATAGATAGCTGGTTTTTAAATCGCAGCATGGACTCCGTTTGCTGCTGCAGCTCCACCGTTTGCAGCCAGTCCTAGGTAAGTCTTCTTTTCCGAAGGGTGCATGCAATGTTGCACCTGGCACCCTGATGTCAAAGCATGGGGCCCCCCAAAGCGCGGGAGCCAGGGCAGTCGCCCCAATGCGTGTCCCCCTAGGGAAGGCCTTCCCAGCCCAGGTACTTAGACTGTAAAGCAGGATTCCCCTACAATGACTAGGAGCTCAGTACTCTGAAGCTAGCATCATCCTTCATTTTCTCCAGTTTCAGGTGTTTCAGATCTATAATACTCCATTATCATAAATGGTAAAAGAGTCACGCAAGTACTAAGTATTATTACTTATCACTATAAGAAATTCTTGGTTCAGTTAAAAGATGGAAGCCCACCTTCGTTTTTTGGCTCCTTGCTTTTATTGTTTGGTGTTAGAGGCTTAGTGCTAGTAACTGGTCATTAGAAATACAATAAACCTTCACAGGATTTTAGTCTTAAAATCAAATGAGACAGTAATATTCTGTTGTATACAGCATATCATCTTAGGTAATGTTATGGTTATGCCTGTGGGAAAATAAAATTGAAACTTGATTTTAAAAAAGGGAATGAAAAAAAAGAGATTCACTCAATTTAAAATCTTCTAATTATCACTGTTGCCTTCCTCTTAAAAATTAATCATAATCCTACAGAAATTTTTTCTTGGTTGTAGTTAAAGGATAAATCTTCTTTATTTTTTGGACACGGAGCATAAAAGACAATGCAGAAGTACACTATACATATTCCTAGAAGAAAAAGTATTTTAAATCCTTCACCCCTGTAAAAGAACAAAGTATTGACACACAAAGATAAATGTAAAAATGGGATTTATAATTAATAAATTTACCACTTTCTAGAAAGCGAGTATTCCACAGGAAAAAAAAAAAGTCTTATCTTTAATCTCTCACTTCTAAACCAGATGTGATATTTTCTCGAATAACTGAAGCTGGTTTGGAAACTAAAAAAATAAATTTAAAAAAATATTTGATTTAATGTTTTATTACAACTGTTGTTATTCTCAATGTTTTGGGCACACATACAATTAAAATAAAGATAATTGTTCTTGTTTACAGGGTTACAAACAGCCTCTTAGAAGAGATCAAGCTTCAAATTCAATACAATGCAACATTGTAAAAAGGATTCCTGATCTTGTTCTAAGATGGAAAACATTGTACAATACAAAGGATGCCGCAGCAGCTGTGAGTTCCCTATCACAGGTTTGCAAACATATTTAATCTAATTGAAGAGCTTTTGTTTAAATAAGCATTGATATGCATGCTGCGATGCTTGTGATTGGAAAAATCCTCAGCAACGTACAGTCCATGCCATTTGTCTGCTAGGTTAAGACAATTTCTACACAGTATTTAACATATTTCACTAATTGGGCTTTTAATTTGGCAAAAATATAGTTTATAAAAGACTCATCCAGCATATTAGGTCTCATCCAGTTTCCACTTAAGTCTATGGCAAAATTCCCATGAACTTTAATGGGGGAAGAAGAGAGGAAATGGGGCCTTTGTGAAGACATGTTTTCATACTGTACTATGAAAAGTGTCTCTGTTTAAACTCATTTGACATGAGACATTACTATATTATAACTTGCAAATATTGCAAGACTATCATAAACATATCTCCTCTCTAAATGTGTCATTGTGGTTATATGTATCATGTATTACAATATTTATTTTCATCTGCAATAAAAACACATGGTACAATTGAAACTAAGTGCTTTGTGGATGAATTTGCTGCATAGCAAGCATCTTCCCTGCAGGTTTCTTAGACTTGAGGGAAAAAAAACCCAACACACTAACTCTTACCATGTCATAAGAAATAAATTAGACTTCCTGAACCTATAATCAAAAAGCCTCCGATTCTGACCTTGTATGCAATACCCATCTGTTTTTTCAGAAGTCCAGTGGTTTGCAATATTACATGAAGCTGATGTTTGAGAAAGTCAGTGTCTTCTCTGTGCCTATTTGATACTCAAGGTCATATTTATTAAATTAACTATAGCAAATAAGCTTTAAAAAAAAGACATTAAACCTTTTATTCCTTTTTCTTGTATAGCTATTACTTAAAGGGTTCCTGTAGGCACCAAGTCTGTCAATGAAATTGACAAATTGTCTCTGTCAATACATGGCCTGCAAAAAAAGCTTTCTGAAGAGCATGTGTAAAAACCCACTTGTAATCTACTGCGGTGGCACATTGATACGATTCTGTCCTTTCCTGGAATTTATAAATGGAAATTGTGCCTGTCCTCAGATGGATAAAAGATGGGAATATTAAATAAATGTTCAATTACAGGGAAGGGAGAGTTGGAGGTGTCCATTGTAAGGTGGTGCCTTGTTTCCCAGGGAAACAGGACATGCCTGTGGAACAGCAGAAGAGACGAGGAACTTTGCACAGCGCAGGATAATGGAAGTGCTAGTTCCCATTAGGACCTCACTTCCAAAAGGAGGAAAATGCATTATGAAAACTTTAAATAATGAGTGTTTCCCGGGAAACACTGAAATGCAGTTTCTGAGCTCTAAACGCAGGAGGGCAGAGAGGGAGAGAGAGTAGCACACGGGCAGTTCAGTGGAACACTGATCCGGCCAAGGACCCCTTGGAAACTACTTTTTTTCTCTTTTTTTTCTTTTTTCTTTTAAAGACGTGCGGATGAAAAGAGCCTTTCCCTTCACCCTGCCTGACCTGTGTGACACGAAACAGACTCCTGCTTCTTTAGAAGCTGCCTTCAGGGCTCTAGGTCCAGCCCCCCGCACACAGGGTCCCTCGCTGGGCCGGGTGAGGCAGCGGGACCCGCGCCCGGCGCCGGGCAGAAGTTGCCGGGAGCTCCGCACTGCAGCGCAATGCAGCGCCGGCCGGCCGCGCGCGTCTGTGCGTGTCGGGCTCCGGGCAGCGGCGAGTGTCCGCAGCGCCCCGCGCCGGACGCCACCTGTCCCTGTCCCTGCCCCTGCCCGCGCCCCTTAGCCAAGCCGGGCAGCGGCGCCCCGGACCAAGCGGGCGCCACAACTTCGGCGGCTCCGGGACCTCCGCGAGCGGCGTCGGGCCCCGCGGGACGGTCAGGGGCTTTCTCCCTCTCTCCTGGGCAGAGCTGAGCCCCGCGGATCGCCCGCTTCTCGCCCCGCGCCCAAGTTGCGCTGCGAGGGGATGCGCGGTGCCCCGGGGAAGGGGCGCCCGGCCCGGCCCGGCCCTGCGCGCTACTCCTGAGGGAGCGCCCTGCATCACTCACCCGCGGTGCGCCCGCCGCTTTCCCGGCTCCGGCCGCCGCCGCCGCTGCTGGAGGCACAGGAGGCTCCTGGAGGAGCCGCCGAGCGTGACTGAGCCAGGGGAGGGGCGGGAAAGTGGCGGTGGCGGCAGCCCTCCCCCTGCTGCAGTGCTGGGAGGCAGGCAGCGATCGATCAGGGCCGGCGGGGGCGGGCGCGGGCGGGGCAGGGCTCGGCGGCGCGGGAGGAGCGCCCCTGACTTGGTGTCTCTCTCACTCACTCCTGCAACAGTCTCTTTCTCTGGGAACCGCCACGGGCCTGTCCTGAGCCGGCTCCTTTTAGCATCGCCCCTTCCCCAAAGGCGCTGTGCTTCTCCCTGTGTCAGGGTCTGAACACCCCTTCCCTGCCTCATTACCACTAACTATTTCTAAGGCAAGGATTTTTTAGGGTGATCTCTTGTTAGACCAACTGTGCAGTTGGGATAAAGTTAGACAAATTTTCCAATGCAAGGCCTGCCCCCTCAGCACTCTGAATTAAGGCTGCAGCAGCTAAAGGGCCCCAGATGAGCACAAAGGGTCAACCCACATGATTGAAGCCTGAGGTCAAACCCTGCATTGGTTCTCAGAGGAAACCAGAATCTCTTGATCACCACCTGCCAACTGTAGTTACTTACTCTCTTACCCACCAACTGGCCCCAACCTGCCACTTCTCCTGTTCCTTGAAGTCATTGATTTTATGCTGACAACGTTCTTTGTGTAAATCTGGTATCTTTTATTAGACCAACTCAAATAGTTGGAACATTTCTTTTTTGCAAGCTTTCAGGTATAAATACCCTTTGTCAGGCTGAGGAAGCATCTGCAGTCAGTGTGCGCTCTTCCTGGTTGGAATGAAGAGAAAACCAGAGGCCGGGTTGGCAGGCATAGAAGAAAGGCGGTCAGTGAAGATGTAAATTGAGGAATCAGTGGGTAAGAGACAGGCATGGGGGGAAGGGGAATGAACATAGCTCGTAAATAGTGTAGAGGTACCTGGGGAGTCAGATGTCAGGCAGGTTATAATGTGTCATGAACTCAATGTCTATATTTAGTCCATGATTTTTTGTATCCAGGAGGTTGATGAAGTGAAGTTCATAGGCTTCAAAGGTGTTTTATAAATTCCCTTTGAAGATTAGAACTGAGAGATTGGAGAGAGTGGTTTTCTTGTGAGAAGTGTGCCCCCACAGGTAATTGGGTTTCTTGTCTTTGATAGATCTCCAGTGTGAGTTCATTCTGGTGCATGGTTGTTGTTTGGTCTCTCCGATGTAATTTCCATTAGGGCATTTGGTGCATTGGATGAGATGTATAACATTTCTGGAGATGCAGGTGTAAGATCCAGGAATGGTGATGGTTCTCTTGTGGGGTGTAGTAGATGTGGGGGTTGTGGTGATGTGTTGGCAGGTTTTGCATTTCTTGTCATGGCATGGTCTGGATCCATGTGGTGTGTTCTGGGCCATAGGAAGTTTGCTTCTGGTAATGAGGTTAGAGAGGTTTGGTGCTTGTTTGAAGGCTAGGATGGGTGGTTCTGGGAAGATCTCTAAGAATTGGATCATCTTTTAGTATAGGTTGCAATTGTTTGAGGATTTTCCATATAGGTTCCAGGGAGGAGTAATGTGTAATAATCAGTGGTGTGCAATTCATAGGGGTTTTCCTTCTGTACTACAGTGATTTTTGCCATGGTATCTGGGTGAAGGAGTGTCCTTGCTGAGTGAACGCCTTTTTGAGATTTGTGGTGGCGGCAATCATGGGTGTTCTCTTCAGTGCAAATTTGGTGGTATCTGAAGGCATAGCTGTATATTCAGCATTTTTTATTGCAGAAAATCAGAAAGAGATGTGAACTCTTGAAGAATTTTATGGTTTTTTTTTAAATAAAGTGGTTGAGCTCAGAATGTATCCACACATGTGACCTGTACATATCTTTCCATCTTAGGGGCTCAAGGGTTTCTTAAGGGGATCTTGTTTATTGGACCAACTGTATAGCTGGGATAACCTTAGACAGGCTTTCCAGTACAAGACATTCTTCCTCAGGTCTCTGACCTCAGGCACAGCAATCATCACATTTTAGGGAATCATTAGAGGTGCAAGGTTCTTATTAGAAGCAGGGTGGTAGCACAGGTGTCAATGATCATGCAGTAAGAGGGACATTCAAGTGGCATATCAGTATTACCTAAATAAAGTAGAGGAAAATAAACCAAGCAGGCAGATAAAAGTGACCTGCCTATGGATTATCTAGAGAGTACAAGAGAGATTACCCAAAAGGTGTCATATAAACCATGGATAACACCCATAGTAAGGGTCTAAGAGGCAATGAGTGAGTGACACACTCCTCCAATATCTACTATCTTTTGCTCTTTCGGCAATGCTAAATCTATATATAGCCCATAGTCCCCTAAGCTAGGGACAGAAGTTACACATAAACCAGTTTAAGTGATCAGGAACTGGTTTAAATCTGTAACAGAACAGAAGCTCAGTGCACATAAACCAGTTTCAAAATGGTTGAAACTGATTTAAGAGAAACCTGGTTGAATGTAATATCAGATTTAACTGATTTGTTTCATAAACTAGTTTGACCCTTCTGTCCTGGACCCCTTTCTGGTTCAAGTTGAATTCCAGACCCCTAGCATCCCAGCATGCTTTCCAGCTCTGGGCTGGGCTTTCTGCTCTAGAGAACAGGGCTGGTCCTGCCCCTGTGCTCCCTAGGTAAAGCAGTGAGGGCTGGCTGACAAGGGGCTGGGGGAAGAGAGCAAGCCCAGCTGGGGATGCAGCCCAGTCTACAAGGAGACTATCCCCTGCAAGCCCCATCTGGGGCCAGGGAGTGGGGTTAAACACCCCTTCCCTTGCTCAGACTTACTGCTGGCTGCAACTGTGTATTACAAACTCCAGAGGCACCTAAAAGCAGGAAGAGGAAGTAATGAGCAACCTTGCAGAGTCTTGCTGCTATAATTCTGGACTACAAATCCCAGAGACTTTGGGGGCAGTAGGAAGAAGTAGTGAACACACAGCCAGAGAACCATGCTGTAGCACCCTCTCCCCCCCAGCTTCTGGCCTGAGCCACTGAAAGTATGTGGCTGCATTTCCTCAGTCAAAGATAATTGTCTGTTTACCTTTGTTTCAATTTAATCTGTGCACCTGCAAAGACTGAATATATTCAGGCTTGGGCTTTTTGACTGTCTGTACTTAGCCCTAGCCCATTATAAGCTATTTCAGGTACTATGCATGCCCTGCAGTCTGTCTGCCAATATTAGAGTTAACAGTCATGTTTTCTTTTTAAAAATATTCTTCTCACCTTTGTTATTGTGTGAAAGATTAGGTAAACAAACAGCAAGGGAAAGTGACACATTGGCTACCCAGGAGAAAGTGAAATTGTTTGTAACATACAAAAAAGGGAGAAAGATGCATTTTTCTCACTGCTCCCTTTCACTTATAGTAATCTCAGGTGTTACTTATAGTGATTAAGTTACAGACAAAATGGACAGTTAAAAATAGAGCTGATCATTAAAAAACATGAAAATTCATTTTAGAGTACATAATGAGAAATTTTTGAAAATCTTTGTTTTATTATCAGTGTAACAAGGGGCCTGTTCTGGGCCAATTTATCTGTGGCCCACCTTCTCACCCACCATGCCTTGTTGTTAATTAATAGATGTAATTAAGCAGGAGGCTGCCCATTCCCTGCCCCGATGCCAGGGGGCACTATCTGCAGCTACTTTCCTCCCCTACACCACAGCCCAAGCCATGCAGATGGCATCCTTGTTATAACCAAGGGCCCCTCCACACTGGGCCCCAGAATCCTGCTAATTGCCTGAGGAGAGGAGTCCAGGTGGGGTTCAGTCTCATCTGCCTTCATACCAGGCAGCATAGCTGCCTGAACTGCTTCCCCTTTGGGTGTGGTCCCCCTCCCAGGACTTTTGGCTCACTAGCCCTGGCTCACTTCCAGGCCAGTTGGAACCCCAGGCCCTCAGCTCTTGGGCATTCCTTGCAGTGGGCCCCCAGCCCTTTGACCTTTCCAGTCCTGGCCCCAGCATTGACCAGTCAGGGGAAGTTCAGACAGGCATGAGTCTATGGCCTCATTTTTTCTCCCTGGGGTCCACCTTCCAGACCCTCCAACGAAGGGTAACCCACCCAGTTGTGGGGGCTAGGAGTTAACACACCCCAACCCACCTTTAACCAGGGTGGTAACTGGCCTGCTATTTCCTGGGGGCTCCCACGCCACTGAAAGCCCCATCAGGCCACCCACTCCCAGACTCCCAGCAGGGTGCGGTTTTAGGTCATGCCCAGGACCAGGAGCCTCCTGACCATCCCCTACAGCTCCTCCCTTACATCCAGGTGATATTGTTGCCTGGCCTCTAACAGCAGAACTACCCTGTTTATATGGGTAGCCCCTGGTTCAAAATGGCTGCCCTCATCAGGCACCTGGCAGCTGCTGGCACCAGGCCCTTAAAGTGGCAGGCACCCACAGTGCCCTGCCACAAACAGCACTTGAAAGAAAGATCACTATCGACATAAACAACCAATGCAGCAAAACAATCTCAAACAATTAGTTCACTATTCTAATTCAATTAGTGATAGAAATAAAATGTACATCTGTGGATAAAATGCATATTTTATTTTATTTTATGAAGTACTTAAATATTTTGCTAACATAAATGGACCATGGATGAAAATAAGCTTCTTGTGATTCTCTGAATAAAACTGGCAAAGATATCCTAACAAATTCTATTAGAATAAACTTCCAAGATATACAGGAATTTTGTAGGTTGAACCTGGATGCTAAGTGTCCCAAGGGGACACAAACGGAGGTCCTGGAAACCCGTCATGGTGGGAACCAAGGCTGGGGTGAGCTCCCAGAAGAAGAAAACCAAAAGCCCTGAGGAGGGGACTTGCTTACCTTTGACAGGAAAGGTTGCGCTGCACTTTTATTTGCGACTGGGAGTGGCACCAGTGGATGATGTCATCAAAAACCGCCACCCAGTGGATTTAAAAGCTGGTGGTGGGGAAACAACAGGGGGCAGCAGCTAAGCCTGGGACAGGAGGCAAAGCTGCTCCCCAGGCTACTGGGTTGCAGAAGCAACAGATCAGTGGGGTACCAGACAGGGACACACTAGAGGGGTCCCAGTTCCCCTGAAGGATAAATGTCCAGCTCAGCAGGGCAGCCTGCAAGGAGGATAGCATCAAGAGATCCCAATGACCACAGATGCTGGAGCCATGAGTGTAGTGAGCTGAAGCCCGAACCCCTGCTGTTCCTTTTCTTTCTCTCTTTGTTTTTCAGTTTTACATTAGTACCCTGAAGGGCACCCAGAGCCCAAACCAGAGAAGGCATCCCTAATCAACCCACAGGGTCAAGAAGAGGCACGGAGGCAGTCCCATTGAACAGGACGTCCCAAAGATAAGGCCCAAGCAGAAGTTGGGATGAGACCGGTCCCACACCCATAGACACCCAGGGCAAGGAAAAACACCAAGGGTCGGGCAAAAATGGGGCAAGAGCAGGAGCAAACATCAAAGACACAAGCCAGCAATCCATCACCTGATCATCCTGAAGGTTGGCATATGGCTGGGGTGTAGGAGAGGTACAGTCCCAAGAATGCCCACAAGGGGCAGTGCCTGGTCTGTGAGTTTCCGCGTGGGACAATCCTACTACTGAAAGGAAGATCAAGTCATGGCAGGCAAGTGTCGGGGTCTCCCTTGGGGTTGAATGCAGCCCAACACCCAAGTCTCGGGGACACGCCTCGAGGCCTGAACTTGGTGTGCGCTCTACGGCTGCTAGAGAGCACCTATACCAAACCAAGTGGGTGCACTAAGGACAAGAATTAATGGACAAAGCAAAGAACAAAGGTAATTCCAATGCGCTTTTTACCCTCCTACACAGCTGTTGCAGCATCTATCTTGTTCTCCTATTTCATTCAGCTGGAGTAGTCTGAGACGTTTTAGAGTCATTTATAAAATAGATGGACTTCCTAAACATTTTTTGAAACAAGTGTAAAAGTTTATCCACAAAACAAGAATCTCACAGTCCAAGCATAAGCAAGATGAAGCAGCAAATGAGCAGTATAATAGCAAATGAAGCTCAGTGTTGATAACTGCAGAGTAATGCATACTGGATGGAAAATAAGCTATTCATATACCTTTACAAGCTGCTTTATTAACTTTATTGATTCAAGAAAAAGTCTTTTGCAGATAGCTTACTTTCTGCAGATGTGATAATTTAAATAAAGTTATAATACATAAGAAATGGGGTGGCAAAAAATGGAAGTAATACAAAAACATCAATGCTTTGATTTTACCTGAAATACTGTGTGTGATACTGGTCACATCAGTTTTTAAAAGATGTGACCAGTTTAGGTCTTGAACCTACAAAGACTTATCTAGTGGTCAATTTAACAGATTACAAGTGGTTCTACTGAAGTGAAAGTTAAACACAGATGTAAGCTTTTACAGGATCAGAGCCTTATACTTTATTGTAAGCTCTTCTCAACAAAGGCTATCCGTTCCTATGGCCCTGATTCTACAAATACTCCTGTTTCACTGGAATGGCTCAGGGGGAATGTCACAGATAATCTGGTTTGAGTACCTCAGCCAGCTCAGATAGAGTTAGCGTTGGTATCTCCTCACAGCACTGCAGTGTACAGTATATTGATACCACCAGCAGTACAGTTGTGCATATACGTATGCATGACTGACTTCAGAACTGTGTCCATAAGTACAGAGGGTGTGCACCTACACATGATACTGCATTGCTGTTTCAACACACTACAGAAACATTGCATCCACAAGCACATAAATGACTGGTGCCTCTTGAGACTGGGGGGGCATCATTTGTAGTTGGCGGTGAGCAGCAAGCAGGAACTGCCTGCAGATGCTGCCAGCAGTGTTGGGGGCGAGCGGGGACTGCTGGCAGCGGTGTCAGTGGTTGTGAGCAGGGACCACCTGCAAATGCCAGTGGTAGTGTTGGTGGCATGGAGTGGGGGGGCGAGCAGGGACCACCCGCAGACGCCAGCAGTGACATCATCAGAGGGGGGTGGCAGGTGGCGAGCAGAAGCCAGTGGTGGCCAATCTCGGGGGGGCACACGTTGCCTATGCACAGGCAAGAACCATGACTCCGCAGCTATGTCACCATAGCAACGCACTCCATCATAATGCATCACTACAATGACATAATGCCTAAAAAATAACTGCATGCACAGTGTAGTATGAGGTGTTGCTGCACCATCGTTTAGTACTTCCAAAAGGAAGTACTAAATTACAGCACAGTAACAACAGTGCCATAGCAGTATGTGTAGACTTGCTGAGACATATCATAATAGGGCTGTGACAGGACAGGATTTGAGGGCCACTGTGATGCCCTCTAGTGGCCACCTCTATCCTGTCCAGACCCTATGCGGGTCACCTGGCTCTCAACACACTTACTCACCTATCATGTCTTCATGTTAAAGAAAAGTTATGAGGGAAGGCTGCCCCCCAGGGCTGGTGAGTCTATGAGGGTCTCTCTCTCTGACCCTGCCAGCCTTATGGGCCTAACTTGTGGCCTTCTTTTGCCCCTACAGGCAGATGTTATCAGTTAGTCACTTTGCTGCTCAAGCTCATCTCTGATACAATGTCAGACCTCTGCAGGTTTCCACACCCTTGTCAAAGCCCTGGCCTTCCTGGCTTCCACCCCCTTTCTCTAGCTGGGTCCTTTGCCCAAGACCCACTGTTCTGGACCTCAGCTTCTGAGATCCAGCCCAGGTTTTGTCCTTCCCAGGCTCTGACTGGCCCTCTCAGCTTCAAGCCATCTCTGTTGTTCTCCCTGCTTCAGGGTGTGGCCCTCCTGGCTTCAGCCTGCCTCTGCTCACCCCTTGTGGGCTCTGGGCCCCTGGCCCTGGTCTTGCTGGACTGTGGACTCTGACCCTCCTGGCCTCATTTCACCTCTTTCTGGCCCCTCTTGGGTTCAGGCTATTGGTCTTCTCAGCCTCAGCCGCTCACTGCTGACACCCAGCCCCTATCAGGGCTCTAGGCTCAGCATGCCACTCAGGCACCCCACTGTGGTTTCCTCTTCAACCCTTATAGCCACTTGCAGTCCACTTGTTTCAACTATAACATAAAAGAAAGCTAACACTTTAACAAAACCCACCTTGCTCTTGGTAAACAAATGTTAGGAACAAAAAAGGCACATGATCACTTTACCAAAAGCCTCCCTTCCTCAGGGTAAGCAAACAAGCATCAGAGCAGCCCTCATACCCTGGGCTCTACCCACTCTTCGTCTCAATCATTCTGTACCAGTCAGGGACTCCCACGTTACTCCTTCTCCTTCTGGGAGCTTGCTGTATTGCCAACCCCACCATATCAAAAACCAAGAGACAAACTCTTAAAAATCAAGAGATTTGGTATGTAAATCATGAGACGCTGTGTTCTAGGCCCTCCGTCCCCCAAGCTCCTCACGCATGTGTCCTGAGCTGCCCCCCTCCCCCCACCTGTTGCAGCCCCAGGTTCAATGCTGACCAGGCTGGGGCTCCCTGCACCCCGCCATGGCTGGGCCCTGCCCCAGGGACTTGTGGCTGGTTCTGGCCCAGATGGGGCCAGAATAAAAGATCCTGAGATCTGGGAGTTCTATCGCAAGACCATGAGTTAGACTTAATTTTACTTAGAAATTGCAACTCTTGTGAAAATTTTGCAGGAGTTGGCACTGAGCTTGGTTCCCTTAGGTGCACCAGTCCAGCCCCCTTGATTAAAGTACAGGGTTTTTAAGTGCTTCAGAGCTTTCCCCCCACCGCCCTTGTAATTAGGTGGTACTCTTGCTCTGGCACAGCTGTGTGTCCTTAGTTCTTATGAGTGGCTTGCCCTGTTCTGGCTGCAGTGTGGCTTTGCCACCTGCAGCCCCCTATTTAGTAACAGGAACCTATAGCTTCCTGTCACAAGGGCTCAGTTCTGGTTGAGGTCTCTAGGTACTTCTTTATTACAAATAAACAATGACAATAGGTTAATCACCACAACAAAACCAGAGAAAATACAATTAGTAATAACATTTCAGATCACAGAGAGAGGAGGGGAAACATTTTAAAAAACAAAATCTGGATTGTCCTAGATTGTACTCCAACTCTACAAGGAGGAAATGGGAAAGGTAAATGTAACTTCCTAAGAAAAGCAATGAAGCTGTAACTGCTTATCCTGCAAAACTCAAGATGCACTATAAAATAAAGCTTATGTTTTGGGGATGGGATTCCATTTTGAGGGTGCTTACAACAGTTTGCCAGAAGGACTTCAACATTTTCCTGTTTGTTCAATATTTTGGTTTGGTGGTTTCACTTTCAGCAGGTTCTAACTTCTGTATAGATGGATATAATGACAAGGAAAAATCTAATATTTAGCAGGAAAAAGGCAATCTTTTAAAATGATCCAGGATCATATACCTGACTTAGAATGAAAGAGACTGTTGCAGCATTATCCCATTAGGAAACAATCTTATTAATATGTTACATAAAGTGTTAAAAATAGGATACTTAGATTGTAGGAATGGTGGTAAGGGTAGTGTTTTTTAAAACAAATACTTTTTTCCTCCCTAGATCTTCTCCATGCTGATTACTGCAAGTCCTTTTGCAAGTTGGCTTTTCAGCTGTGACATGGCACCTAGATTATGGCATGCTTCAGTCAAAACAAAAATTGTAATATACCTTTCACTTTACTGGCAGGCATACCAAAATATCACAAAATGTAGACCCAGTTCACATTTTTATAAGCTATTCCCATGCAATTGTGTTCTCTTTTATGTAACCCTTTTGCTGGGCACAGGTTGGCAGCACCCGGGTTCACATTTTGGGGTACCTCAAGTTTATACCTGTGGCTCAAGCCCCCAGATGTCTGGGAACACTAAATTAATCACTAAGGTGTCCTGCATAAACAAAAAAAAAAATCATCTTCACAAGCAGTATAACCAGAAAAACCGATATTTAATACATAAAACAGGGAAAAAAAACCCCACTACATGCAATGTGAAACACTACTAACTACACCACATAGTCTATAAGTTGCACTATACCATGGGGAAGCTGCTTGAGAGTACAAGTCCTTCGGCGGTGCAAGGGACCCCTTGGTGCTCTCGGAGGGATAGTGGCGTGGCAATCTTTGCTCCCATGGGGAGGCTGTATACATGTGTGGGGAGTGGCTGTGGCTCCAGACAGCATGCACACACCCCAAACTTCTGGACTGGATTATGTGGCCCGCTGAAACAAAAACTGCAGGCAACCTCCAAAAGAACCAGGTTGATTAAAGGTTACAGCTGGCCCCAAACTGGCAGGATTAGAAACACCCAGGTTCCAACTTTGTTTATACTGTCAGGCCTAAATCCTTGCCAGCAAACCCAAGGAACCAAAACTCTTTACCCTAGTATTAATTTCTTAAAACTTCAAAAAAAGAAAAAGGAGAAGAAAAGCAGTAGAGAGAAGTTCCTGACACTGGGACACTTCTCCTTCTCTCCCCCTTCTACCTAAGCTTCCCTTTTCGCTATCTGCATCGCTTCTGCCTCAGAGAAGACTGCACTCTTCAGTAACTACTAACAGCTTCTCCTCTCCCAAACCAGTCTAGCTTCCCTTATATCCCTTTGCATGACATCACCCTGGCCTTGTCCAGCAAGGGAGTACCACAAGCCAGTTCCTTTCCCAACCAATCGGTCTGAGGAATCTCCTGCTTCCCCTAGCCAATGAGGCCAGAGGGTTCCCAGATACAGACCTCAGCTTGTTGTGCTGAGCACATGGCCAAAACACAGGGACCATCTTGCCCACAAAAAAAGAATACACACAAAAAAACACAGTATGTACCCAGTGTGTATGGGGGGTGTTATATTTGTGTGGCAGGGGCACTTTGGTGCCCTGCTCCTAGGAAGAGATACAGGTGTTAGTTGCCGGGGTAACCGCAGTTGGTCAGCTGACTGGAAAGGGGCAGGGCCTGGCCTATATAAACAGCCTAGGCTGGGGCCAAGCAGCCAGTTCCCCTTTGGTAGTCATGGAAGATGGAGCTCTATGGGAGCAGGCTGAGTTGAGGAGCCTGATGGCCTGATTGAAGCATGAGTGAGGATACCAGGCAGAAGAGCCCCTGGTAGGGATTTGGGAAAGATAAAGAGCATGATGGTTTAGGGTTTATGTTTTGGCCAGGAGGCCTGAGTTTGAGTTGGGGCCGAACAGCCGATGGTTTGGTTTTGTTTGTTGTTACACCGGAGGACCGAGTGAGGCTGTAGGGGTTGGAGGAGGCCTCATGGGAGCTCCCCAGTAGCGTGGGGGTTCCTGGTGCTGGAGAGGGTGCCATGTTTGGGGGTTGCATAGACCCTGGCCCAATGGGGCAGTGTCGTGCGGGGCGAGGAGCCCCAGTGCGGGTAAGCGACCCGGGAAGGCAGGTTTGGAGGTCAGACATGGCTACAGCCACCTGAGCCTTGGTGGGGTTTATAGACCCAAGGAGGGGGTGCACTGACCCGAGCCCTGAGAAGGGGCACAGTGCATTGCCTTGGGAGAAGCCCCCGAGAGGGTGAGTGCCTTGGGAGAAGCCCCCGAGAGGGCGAGTATAACAATGATAGTTAGACCTAACAATGTCCGGTATACCTGAGAGGCTTGGGGCGTGGTATAACGGGTGGTAGGAGCCACGCATAGCCCATAAGGCTGGGTGCAACAAAGATCAAGCTATACAGCTCATTAGGGGCCAGGATAAATAAGAACACTGTGTCCAAGGGGACAAAAAGGCAGCCTCTGTTTAACAATATTACCAGCAAAGACTTGGCGGGCGAGAACGAGGGTGCTTGATTGCCAACTTGGCATGGTAGGGGGCGCCAGGAGAGATCACGGCCACTCCTAGGACCCTGCGCCGTGACAATTTGCATATGGTTAAATAAATAAATTGTTAAATAAAGACAATTACTAATATATTAATAGATAGTATTAAATTACACCAAGGGTAACTTTTAAAAAAATGTTACCCATAGTAGTTCTCACAGAGGAAAACCTATACAACTCTAGATGGATTTTTCTAAGTAATCCATTATTTGGGTTATGGATCCATAGTGTTCCTCAGAGTATCACAAATCATGCATCTGATGTCCCCAGGTGCTGACTCTTGCATCTGTATTGCAAAAAAAGTTGAAAGATGTGTAAATTACAAGTTGACAGAAGGCTCCCTATAGTCTATATGTATTCATCTGAAGAGGCTTGTATGCACTATTTATTCTAGCAAGGGCACAGACTATATTATGTTTGTGAAATGTGTCCTGATATGCTAGTTTGATAGACTTATGTAAATAATGGGACTACTAGGATATGTCCTAATGCAGACTATGTCTCCGTTCTCGGGTCTTTTTGAACAGGCATGTTAAACAAGGGTAGCTGATCCAATGTGCCTTTTGTAGATGAAAAGCCACATCCTAACTCTAATGCAATTTTCTTTAAAGATTGCTATTTGCATGTACATATTCCTCCACTGTTTGATGATATTATATATACATGCAAATACAAAATCAAAAAACCCCTAAAGATCTAAAACTCTGAAGCTAAAATATTAACAACAAAGAGTTAAAAAGAACCAATCCAAAATACATAGTAAAGTGAACAGACAGGGGTGTGATGCAAAATAAGAGACTATTGGGAGCAAACGCCTATGCTTCCAATGAGTAAACCTGTTATGTTCCTAGATTTGCTCTAGGTAAGCATGGTTCATGGGCCTGTGCAAAGCAGCAAGTATTTGCTTTGGATTCGGATAAGGCCAATCAGGAGGGGCAGTGATTTGATTTGGTGATTTGAATTGACCGATTCAGATCTGGAAATTTGCCCATAGACTATACGGGCTGCAGTCCTCAATGACACTGGACACAACTGCTTCCAGCTGATAAGTCTGTTGTAGTGGGTGGAAGGGGGGGGCAGATCAACACCCAAACAGTGGGGGAGGGATTGGGACTAGGGCTGGGACAAGCTGCCCTGCTGGGGTGGGGGGGCATGGGACTCAGGGAGGGGGGCTCCCTGAGTCCCCTGTTTGTAGGGGGTGCACTGCCACACTCAGGGGGTGCATGTGCAACTGTGTGCACCCCTTACATATCACCCCTGACTCCCTGCCCACTTTCAGTTTAACTAAGGCAAAAGGACCAGTCCAGTCCTGTTGTTATATTCAGTAGGCAATATACAGGGCTACGGCCCTGTCAGTAGTATACAATAGCTAGTATTAGCAGGGACGGAGACAAATGGAGAAAATATAGCTCACGTGCAGGAAAAAGACAGACAAAAAAGAAAAGAGAAGTGGATAAGGCACTGAAAGAGTCACTGGAAATGTTTATGGTTTTTAAAAGTGATTCGGCTAGTAAGGAAAATGCTGAATTAATGGACTCCAGTGATAGTATCAAGACTGAGGAAGAGGACAATAGTGCAAAATGTGCACAGGCTGTTAACAAAGAAAAATCTGACAACACTATTTCCCTTGAAGGACGTATGTATGATCCAGCAAATTGGCCAGATTTACTTGCCAACAAGACATTTTAGTGGAGAGGGGGCCTGTGAAAATAACTGGTAATGACTGTTTTTCCAAATAATGATGATGATAGACACTTTTCAGAAGACTTCTACACACAGAGTTTGCCAAATGGAGAAAGGGTTGAAAGAAATTGGCTGGTATACTTGAAGAAAGCTGATGCAACTTTTTGCTTCTGTTGCAAATTGTACGGCTCAAAAATGGCACACAAATTGGTAAAGGGAGGCTGCAATGCCTGGAAAACATCTAAATGACAGATTGCGATCTCACAAATTATCCAATGAACATACTGGAAACTCAATGAAATGGAAGAAATAAAGAGAAGATTGTCTGCAATGAAGACAATAGACAAGTACACACTACAAGAAATAAACATGAAAAAACACTGGCAATTAGTGTTGACATGTGTTATAGCAGTTGTACTAACTGAGCATAACTTAGTATTTCACGGAACAAATGCAAGGCTTTATGAACATAGGAATGGTAACTTTCTGGGATTAATTGAGAAGATAGCTAAATTCAATCCTACGATGCAAGAACATGTCCAACACATTAAAAACAAAGAAATCCATGACGATTATCTTGGGCCTTGTATTCCAAATTAGCTAACCTCGATGATGGTGTTGCAGGTGAAGAACAAATAGTCTTGAAAAAATAATAACTGTAAAATACTTTGCAGTTATTCTTGACTGTACCTCTGATCTGAGTCCCCAGGAGCAGATGTCCCTTGTGCTTCCTTATGCTCATGTGACTTCTGAAGAAGTGAAGGTAAGGGAGAATTTTATTGACTTCCTTCTGGTTCAAGACAAAAAGGGACAAGGACTGCCAGATTCTCTCATAGCTGTGCTGGGTGGACTTGGTCTCCGTATTAGTGATTGTAGGGGTGAGGGTTATGACAGTGGGGCAAATATGAAGGACCAGAAACAAGGTGTACAGGCACACATCCTTCAACTGAAGCAAAGATTCAGGACGTGAAGGGGATGATCCAGGCCATGATCCAGCCCACCGATTACTACCCCATGGTCCTAATCCATGTGGGTACTAATGATGTGGCTAGCAGAAGCCCTGATCGCCTGATGGCAGACTACCGTGCTCTGGGGGGGCATGCCGAAGGAGATAGGCGCATAGGTGCTTTTCTCTTCTATCCTACTAGTGAGCGGATGTGGAAGACGGCATGCAACGTGCATCGCGGAGACCAACTGGCGGCTTCAGGAATGGTGTCTCAAGGCAGGCTTTGGCTTCCTCGACAATGACTGGTACATCACAACAAGACACGTGCTTGGATGGGATGGGCTCCACCTTTTCCCTAAAGGTAAGCGTGTGTTTTCTTCTAGGTTGGCGGATCTCCTCTGGCAGGCTTTAAACTAGGCTTATTGGGAGAAGGGGAAGATGAGGGTGGAGGAAGCATTGAACAGCCAGACCAAGCAGCACCCACAAGTACAGCCCAGCCTAGACTGACGAGCAGAACATATACACAGGCAAGCGACAGGGGCCAGGGTAATGCTGAAAGTAGGGGACCAGTGCACACATCCACAGGAGGCCTCAAATGCCTCTACACAAACGCTCGTAGTATGGGAAACAAGTAAGAGGAACTTACCCTCCTGCTAGCTGACACCAACCCAGACACAGTGGGGATCACTGAAACATGGTGGGACCTAACACATGATTGGGCAGTGAATATCAAGGGCTATAAGCTGTACAGGAGGGATAGGACAGGGAGGAAAGGTGGGGGCGTTAAGGAGGAATACACATCTTTGTCAATTAGCAAAGAATCAGAGAAGGGGCACTCTGAAGTGCTCTTGGTTACAATACAAGGCAGTCGGGGGAAAGAAACTTAACAGTGGGGGTCTACTACAGACCACCCAACCAAGGGGAAGAGCTAGACCAGGAATTCTTAAGTCAGCTCATGGAGGTAGTTAGGTCAAAGGATGTGGTCATCATATGGGACCTGAACTTTCCAGACATCTGCTGGGAAGAGCAGTCAGCCCGGTCTGACCGCTCACGTAGGTTCCTAGCCAGAGTGCAGGACCTCCATCTAACCCAGGAGGTGCACATCCCCACCAGGGGAGACACCTTGTTGTACTTGGTGCTGGCCACCGGCGATGACCTGGTGAGGGGGCTGAGGATGCTTGACCACCTGGGTGACAGCGATTATCACCTGCTGGAATTCACCATCCAGCGCAAGGTGGCAAAGGCCTACAGCAAGGCAGCAGCCCTAGATTTCAGGGGAGCAAGGTGTCCAAGAAGAGTGGTCGCTCCTTAAGGAGATGATCCTCCAAGCCCAAAGGGAGGTAATCCCAACACGGATCAAAGGGGGCAGGAGGGCGCAAAAACCACCATAACTCACCAAAAGCATCCAGGAATGTCTCCCAGCTAAAAGGGAGGCGCACACCCAATGGAAGGGAGGAGCCATCACCAGGGAGGATTATACTGTGGTTGCTCAGGGATGCAGGAGGGCAGTCAGGAAAGCCAAAGCAGAGATGGAACTTGGACTAGCTTCCCAGATCAATGACAACAAGAAGTCCTTTTTTAAATACATAAGGGGCAAAAAGAAGGTTCCAGGTAATGGAACCTAGGACACGCTAGGAAATTTGGTTGTCACACCAGACGACAAAGCCAACATATTTAATGATTTCTTTGCCTCCATTTTCCTAAGCAGGGACCAGAACAGTCATCCCCCATCTGGGCCCCCCTTAGACCCCGGGGGAGTGCACCTGGGCCAAAGGTTAGTGAGGAACTAGTTAGGGAACTTCTGGAAGGACTGGATGTATTCAAATCAGCTGGTCTGGACGATCTCCACCCTAGAGTACTGAGGGAATTGGCTGAGGTCATTGCGGGACCCCTGGCACGGCTTTACAAG
>NW_017728909.1:48520836-48531055 GCF_001723895.1 Crocodylus porosus
GCCAGGAGTGACCAGGAATAATGGGCACAAGCTGGCAGAGGGTAGATTCAGGTTAGACATCAGGAGGCGCTACTTCACCATCCTAGCTGGGTGGCTAGGATCTGGAACCAACTTTCAAGAGAAGTGCTGCTGGCTCCTACCCTGAGGGTCTTTAAGAGGAGGCTAGATGCACACTTTGCTCGGGTCATTTGGCCCCTGTACTGTTTCCTGCCATGGCAGGGGGTTGGACTCGATGATCTGCTCAGGTCACTTCTGACCCTAGAAACTATGAAACACAGCTGCAGAGACTTTTTCACTCCATGTGGCTGCCACAACTTAAATCTGGTATTGGGAGATATGGTGACATGTAATTCAAAAGCTATGACATTTTTTGGAGCTGTACAGTGAATTTATAATATAGCAAATACTGAGAGCGCATACTCCCTCTCTAACACCAAAGCCATTGTTAGACACTGGGTGGGAGTATCGAATAGAGTTTAAAAGCAATTCGCTACCAGACAAGTGGTATCAGGAACGCCTTGCTTCAAGCTGCTGAAGAATGCAACCACTCAAAAGTTAAGTGAGGCTGAGTCCTTGGCCAACTACGAACTTGAAAATTTTGAATTTCTGTTTCCAGTGGTTTTCTGGTATGACATGTTCACAGTAAACACTGTGAGTAAGACATTTCAATCCAGGGAAATGCAGCTTGATGTGGCTATCGCACGCATCAAAGGACTAATTGACATTTTGCAAAAATATAGGAACACTGGATTTGCTTCAGCCAAGAACACAGCAACAGAAATAGCATCTGAAATGGGCATTGAACCTAAATTCAGAGAATGATGTGTGAAATGAAAGAGAGGTAAGGAGAGGCTGGAGAATTCACCTGAGAAAGTGTTTGAAATCAGTTACTTTCAGGTCATCGTGGATCAGGCTCTCGTGTCATTGATCACACGATTCAAACAAATGCAAGAGTATGCTAACAATTTTGGTTTTCTGTATGATGTAAAGAAGAAACTCTGAGAAATGATAGAAGATGAAATGAGAAAGTGTTGCATGGATTTGGGCACTGCATTGTCTGACGGAGAATCTCATGATATCGACCGTGTAGACTTTTTCACGGAGCTTCAGGTGCTACGAGAATTCATCCCTGAAGGCACAAGTACTGCACTTCAAGCCCTTCAGTGTCTTAAATCACTTGATGGTACCTTCCCCACAGCAATTGCATACAGGATTTTGCTAACAATCCCAGTCACAGTGGCTTTGGGGGAGCAAAGTTTTTTTCCAAATTAAAAATGATTAAGAACCACCTAAGGACAGCAATATCTTGAGAGGCTGGGTGAACTTGCCCTTCTGTCCATTGAGAAGGAAGTAGCATCAACTCTGGGTTACCATGATCCGATAGTAGAGTTTGCTGCAAAGAAGTCCAGGAAGGTGAATTTCAGAATGTAGGTGGCGCGACACTGGTTGTGATAGGTTAGTTTTTTTGAGGGGGGAGGTTGTATTTTTTTTTTTAATTATGCCCCTGCCTTTGTGGGGGTCCCATGGTCCCTGCTCAGTGTTAAGTGGGGCCCACACTGGCAGCTTTGCCCTGGGTCCTGCACCCCACTAGGGATAGCTCTGACTGCACAGTAACCTGAGTTGTCACAAACAGCTTTTCTGTGATGCTACTGAGCAGTAGTCTTGGGCTACCGCGTGGTCAGCATCTCATATAGATGCGGCCACTGTCAATAATAAAAGGTTGTTCTGTCAGGTTGGTTTTGTGCTTATCAAGGGCTAAAAATGTGAGAATACTGCTATATTGAGAATGTATGCTAAAGAACACCGTGATTTAAAATTTCAGAAATTGCATGTAGGTAATTAACTGTTCATACTACTGGACTACTTCACTTAAAACAATTACACCATCTAAAAAGTAAAACAATCACAACACAAAATAGTGCAAGGGCTGATGAGGGTAACAGGAGTCATAGGTAGATTGTGACTGATCTCTTGGGTTTTTTCCTGTACTCTCAAAAGGTAAGACCTGATTTGCCTCAGATGCTTTTTTACATTGGGCTAGCAGTACTGGCATTAGTTGAATAACTGTTAATTTACATCATGAAAGGAGTAAGAATTGCATATAATTTTACAGTATGAAAGAAAAATCAGGCCCTTTGTGTCCACTGGAGGTTCACCTCAATTAAGTGCTCATTTAAATTCTATGCAAAGGAATTAAAAGTAAAGGCCAAACACCGCTGTCCTTTGGCTAATCATTACCTGTTACTCAAGCCAGTGTAAATGTCCCATGAGTGAGGGTTAGGGCTTTGAATCAATAGCAAAACTCCTAGTAACTTAAGTAGGTGTAGGATAAGGCCCCAAGTACAGTAAGGATTGGATGACTTGGCCCAGTATTTTAGGAATAGAAGTACATTGTGTATCTTCAAAATGGCACTCCACAATCCTCTTACAAAGACCACAACCTTAAATCTTTTATTTGTATAGGAAATGAAAAGGCAAAGTCCAGACCTGATGCAAGTGTCTGTTAATCCCATGAAAATCTGCACTAAATATACTATATATTACAGGCGACTCTTGCCATTTACGAGGGATATGTTCTCATATCCCCTGCGAATGGTGAAATCTGTGAATAAGGCACTGCGTTCATGAATGCAGTGCCCTTGGCGGCTGGGGGATGGAGGCCTGGCTCCAATGGCGGTGGCGGGACCCCAGCTGCGGTGGCGGGAGCCTGGCAGCAGCGAGTGCTGAGCTCCCAAGGAGCTCCCGTAAGTGTAAAAAGTGTATTTAAAATGCAGGTTTGATATTCATGAATATTTGAAACCGTGAATGCTGAACCCACGAATAGTGAGGGTTTCTTGCACTATACATTTGCACAGTGCCTGGGAGAGCCATGTCCTGATCCAGCTGGCCTCTAAGTGCAACTGCAATTATGAATGTTCAACAACAATGTAAACCGTAGTGTAAGATATATGTTAGCTTAGTGCAACTTGGCACTGAGTGGGTGGGCAAAATGAGTATAGCTTACACTCAGTGCCAAGTTGCACTAAGCTAACATATAGTGGGTAGAAGCAGCTGATCACAAACTGCAATTAACCAGAGGCTGTAAAATAAAGCAGACTTCTCCCACAACCTTTTTTTTCCCCATCCTTTTTAATAATTGGCTTTTTATGCCACTGCTTTGGCATGCAAGATACATTAATCTTGCATACATCTGAGGCTCAATCAAGACTTGGCTCCAGCTGCTTTCCAGCATGCTGGGGAAAGGACACAGCTCTGCAACAAATCATCAAGCATTGGCAAGCAATGTAATAAAGAATAGCTTTGAAGCTGCATTAGACTGATTGCCATGTTTGGGATTAGGAAGAAATGTTACCCTATTGTCAGACTGGTACAAACTGTGGGTGTTTTGACCTTCCTCTCTAGCAGGGCCTGGACCTCCTCCTTGGATCTCTTGAACCAAAGGCTGGTGAGGGTGACGTGACTTGTGATTGTGTCAGGGTTGGCTGTGTAATTTTACCAGTATGTTAGACTAATAGAGCCTATACTATAATATTCTAATAGATTTGTATGGGATGATAAGGACAGGGATGATCCTGTCTCTGGCAGGGGGGTTGGGCTACATGACCTCTAAAGGTTCCTTCCAGCCTTACTTTTCTATAAGTAAGCATCAGGGGTCAATCCTGATACTAATGAAATTGATAGGAGATCAGTCATTTTAATACAAACAGGTTTTGGCCTTGAATGTACTAAAGAGTTTGCACTGTGCACTGTGTACACATTCCCAAAGACTCTCTAATTTTAAACATATAATCTCATTAAACACTTCAGCAATGCAGTAGAGATATGGAATGCCTGTCTAGTCCATCCATTAAGCTACTTTTGTATAAATCATTATAATCATCTTACTGTGGGAATCAAAACAGTAGCTGAGTCACCATCGTAAATCCAAAATATTGAAACATCATCTCTGGTGTGCAGAAAATATGGCAATAATCCGAGAGGGAGGAAAAGAATCAAAGAGTATTATTTTCTTTTTTCATTTGAGGATTATCTGAATCAACCACACAGACACCTACACATAGACATACAACACTATCAATTTATAAATGCTCATAGCTCTTCAAATACCACATACTCTTTGAGAGTCGAATTGTGAAAACCCTGCTCATACTGGCAGTTAGCTTCTTATGTAAGCAATCCTGTCGATTTATTTATATAAGTAATTGATCACCAACTTAACTAATTATTTCACATTGTAGCTCTGGACAAGACTTATTTTCATACCTCTTCTTCCATTCTTTTTCAGAACTTTGAAGCTGTTCTGTCAGTTCTATATTAGATATGTAGAAACCTTTGCCTAGCAGAATAATTTGCAAATCTAATCTAAAACTGCTCAGTGGGTATTCTCCAGTATCATTTGTCATGTCATTAATTTTAATGCAGTCTCTCTGGCTTCATAATACACTACATTTTATCAAGTAATTTTCTTGTTCTGGGAAATATTATCTTTTCAATGTATTTGTCTTGAATAATTTTCCAAACTGTATATTGGGCAGTGCATCTTCAATCAGTATTCTTCTCTTGTTCTTACCTTTTTAATATTAAAGATCCTAAGTTCCTCAAGTTGACATAGTTTGAAAACTGCTATAGAAAGCTCACAGGAGATTGAGTTCATTTCTATTGTTAGGATGGCATCACTTTTAGACCTGGAACTGATCAAATTGTAATGGAACTTCAGAGTTTTACACAACTGTCTTTAAAAAGGGTGATCAGTTAAATGCCTGCTAATGTGAAATATAAAATCATGAATTAAAAAACAGAAAACATTTTGCTAAAAGATTTCTGCCTCTTATTGATCCATAAACACCAAAGTTGATAAAATGTATCTTTTAATTAAAAATACTATTTACATGTACTGTCTCCATATATATATATATTCATGAATTCTGTTTGTAACACAATCCAAGGAGAATCTAGGTTTCCTAGATGTACAAAATACGGTAGTGTATGGAAAAAGAATTTAGTTTTCTTTTTCTAATGTGGTTTCTTTGATTACATACAACTACCCCAACTTCAAAATTGAGGATTTCACTGCTAGTAGCAACCATGAACAAAATATAAAATATTTTCCCAGTTGTCCCAATTATTACAAATGTACTATACTTACTCAAATGGCAAGTCCTGAGGATACAACTAGTAATAACATATATTTTTTAAAAATAAAAGCACATATTCCACAAAGCCCCCAAATACTAAATCACGTCAGTCAAATGGCCTGAGTCTCTTCATCCTGACTTTAGGTAACTGTAGAAATGATGAAAGAAAGAAGAAAAGAACGAGCTTTAAATTTTTTGGTTCACCAGGGTATCTTGCTGTTTCTGGGTGTTACGGAGTATAAACTACTGAGGGAGCTATGTATAGTGTACAGTTTGCCAGTAAGTGGTGACTGGACCTCATCAGCCAACCACCTTCCTACCCTACCCTCAGTCCCAAAACAAGTTCACAAACTGTACAGTACACCTAAAGTGTCCTTCCCAGCTTAAGTACCTTGCCATTATTTTGCTGGTTTGGCTTTCTCCATTACTTTCCAGTCCTTGGTCTTCTGCTGTCTTGTTCCTGCAGTCCCTCTAGCTCTTGATGACAGCCCCTGGCCCTCTGCAACCCCTCCGGTGCTCTGCTCCAGCAGCTTCCATAGCTGTCAGCTGGGCACTGTCCAGAGCAAGGCTCTCTGGTTGGGAGTCTGATCCTGCTCAGAGATTGGACTGTAACTCATCTTCTTCCTGGCTCTCCAGTTATTATAGGCCCTGGTATAATTAAAGCTGAGAGTGAGCGTGCAATATGCTTAAAGAGCCATTCATGCTGTGCTCCCACAGTACCCATGTAATGGGAACCTTGTTATAGCACCCCATTACAGTGAGGTTTTCTAAAGCACCAAAATATCTCCCGTTCATTTTCAGTATCTCATGTACCTCCAACTCTTTAGCATTTTTGAAAATGCTACTCATAATAAATAACAGAAGTATAAGGGGAATACTGAGAGTTTCAGGAGCTGTTTTCTTTCAGAAAATTTAAACAAAGCATGGAGACATTACAGAGAAAATGTATTCAGTTATGTAAAAACTGATAGATGGAAACTCATACAAGTAATATCTGAGGGTAGAGAGTTCCAGAGATTAAGGCTAAGCTCTTAGTTAGATTCAGAAAAGGCCTGGACATTTAGATGGATAAAGAGAAGGGTATCTAAGAATTAGTATCCACAGGACTTTTCTATGTTTCTATGTTTCTGTGAAACAGCCAGAGAGAGAGAGACTCTGAACTAAGTAGATCAGGGGAACTAAGCAAAAATTGTGCCATGGGTGACCCTGCGTATGTTAAGGCGCAACGGGGTGACAGCTGCAGGGATGGTGGTCCCTGCTGTGATGCCTGCCAGCTGCTGAGGAGATTGGTGCAGGGGGTCTGGGGCCCTGCACCCCTAGCTGCTGACAGACAAAACTCATGCCCTGGGTGCTTGTGGGACTGACTGTGTCTGTCTTGGGGCAGTTGATTGTCTGTATTGATTCTTTCCTGTCCTTAGCCTGGTTTTGTAGGTGCTAATCAATGCTCATTAAGTTGTTATGCAGTAGCTAGGTCCTGTGTATTGAGCTGGTCCCTGAGTGACTCATGATCAATTGGTAACTGGTAACACAGTAGCTCAGCAGCCAGGCCTGCCGCAGTGTCTCCCCTCCCCGCCCCAAGACAGACACAGTCAGTCCCAGAAGCATCCATGGCACAAGTTTTGCTTGCCTGCAGCTTGAGGTGCAGTTTCCCCAAACCCCTCCACCAATCTTCTTGAAACTTGGCATGCTTTGTGGCCTCAGTAAGAGCTACCACCTCTGAAGTTTTGACCCCCCTGTGTTGTAACACCTAGATGTGACAGGAGTTTTTCTTTCAAGAATTTGGGGTACTGTTTCCCCCAAGCTCCTGCACCGATCTTCTTGAAGTTTGGCATGCTTTGTTCTCTATGCAGAGTCTACCATCCCTGAAAATGTCATATAAATCAGACAGAAAACAACAAAGTTATAGATATTTTATTGTTTCCCCATTATACCCTTTGGCCGGGACGCCGAGGTGGCCCCAAACCACTTCGGAAGCTCCGAACCGCTTCGGGAAGCCAAATGAGGCAGCGCTTTGATCTGGACATGCTTCTTCGGACCCCGAAGTGTCCAAAGCTTCTCCAGATCTGAAACTCTGCCCAAAGCCTTGCACAGACCTATAGTACAGCATCTTGTTCTTTAGTAATTATAATATTGGTGTACAAGTATTCTAGAACTAGTACTTCTCAGCTGTTAATAACTCTAAGACAAATAACATCTTCATTTCAAGGAGGAAGTAGTGCAGAACACAGCAAATTGTAAATTCCCATGTCTAGATTGTCCCTTCTATATGGAAGTCTTCTGATATTTTCAACAAATCATCCCTTGTAGTGTGACCTGAATAGGTAGGACCCAGAGGGAGGAATGTTTAGACATCTCAGCTGCCCAGCCTTCAGGGAGCATCACCAGATCCATGAAGGCAGAAGCTGTCTTTCAGGGAAATTGTCCCGCTGTATAACAATATAGTTTCACTATACTTCAGGCATCAATAGGAACTGTCCTGGCATGCTAAGTCTTTACAGCAATTAGCAGAAACTGTGGCGGACTCAGCCATGGTATTCACTGCACCTTTCACAGAAAGACTTCAGTTGGCATGGGATCAGGGAAGGAAAGAATAATAACGTTTATCCACAGCTCCTCCACCCTACATGTCCTGTAGGTGACATCCAGAGGACCTCATTCCTCTTTGCTTGTTTGAACAGAGGATTAAACACAGCCAAAGAATTGTCATACTGAAAAACTGAAAAGCATGAAAATCACAGAACTAAATCATTTTATCTGCTTTTTGACTTACCATTTTGGGTTTTTTTTCTTTTTTTTCCAAAAGACATCTGCATTTAATTCAATGTTAAATGTTGGTGCTAATATATTTACAAAACAAATATCATTACAAGGTGAAAAATTATATTTGTGCATACATAAACCTTCAGCAGGCTACATTCTATAGTTATTGACCAGGCCATTTCTTTAAAAACAAAACAAAACAAAACAAAAAACCTAAAAAGGGATGTCGCAGCACATCCTATTTTGTTAACTTTGACAGTAAAAATAGAATCCGTTCTTCCCTGCAGATAAATAGATAGGCAAACACTGTCAGAAATTGGATGCCAAAATCTATTAACTGTATGTTCCTTTCTGCAGACGTATTTGACAGAACTAAATAAAATGGGCATCAAGGTAACACAATCTCTAATTTTGTTCTTAGAGACTTGTTCTTATCAAAGTAATATCTAAGTTGAAAGAATATATTTTTAAATGATTTTTGAAATACTAAGCTGAAACTGTAGTCCATTCCCTTGTTCCTTCTTTTTATGTAACGTACAGAGAAAAATAAAAACACACAAAAAGGCACCATATGTTTATCATACAATATATTTTGCCAGGTATGAAAATCCAAACTCAACTAAAGATTCAGATCTCTAAGTCACCCTAGTAAATTCTGGCTTGAATTTGCAGTATGAAGATTTCTGGGTGGTTCTGAGAGTGATTCCTCATTGTAGCATGGTTATTTTTCCAGTCCTGCATAAGGATATATTCAGCATTATTATAAAGTTAGCCCCCAGTATTCTATTTGTTTAAGCCTTGTTTAGCAAAGTACGTAATCGTATGTTAAAGTGTTTTCCTAGATCAAAGCACGTAGTAGCTTTTCCAAATGTTTATAAACATAGCTGAAGTACCTTCCAGCATGACGAAGGTATCCCTACTATATGCCTGAGATGAAGTCTATTATTTTCATTTTATGGATGGAAAACTAAGAGAAATTAAAGGCCTGATATGATGATGAAAAGATTACCATTGATTTTCACTGGCTTTGGACCAGGCCTTGAAGCAGCTGCAATGGTGTCAGTAGAGAAGTTCTGGTGTGGCCAAGAAGAATGTTTTCTCTTACCCAACTATCACAAAATTCCCCTGTCCAAAGCATTTGTGCAAATGGTCTGGGATTCAGCTGACCAAAGATTAAAGATAAATTGTTGACTAATTTAGAACCAATATAATTTTTTTGCCAAAACATACTTTTACAGTTTCAGATTCATGGGAAACTTTTTATATTTCCTTTGTAAACTGCACTAGAAACAATTGTTAAACAGACATCTCCTTGCAGCCTTTGCAACAAAATAGCCTTGGTCTGGGACCTGAAAGGGAAACCAACTTCACTGAAAAGGCAAAATGTAAAACCAGCACAAATTGAAGGAGATATGTTGGGTTTTAAAACTCTTCAATTTTAAATATGTAAAATGTTAACTATTAACTAGATAAAGAAATGCCTTGAGGTATAGTGTGATTTTTTTCTTGTCTATGCCTATTTAAAATAAAGCATTCAAGTAATGTGGGAAAGTTTTTTCAGTATTTGTAAATTTGCTTTAACTTCCAGAGCTAGACTGTGTTTAGAAATAGAAGGAATATAAAGACTAAAACCTTTACCAAGTCCAAACAAAACAGTACTTACAATTGTCTCCTCTGCAGCTCTGAATGACATCAACAGCTGGAACTTTTTAGCCATCTTGTATTCTTGGAACTAAAGTTTTATTTAATTGACAGTGGAAGCCAGATTGACAGGTTGGACAACTGTAACCACACTACTAAGACTCCAAAATTCAAATCTCAGTAATGCACACCATGCCTTTTGTGTTATGTTACATGTATGTATGTATGCATGCAAACTAGTTGCTATGAAACATTCCCTACAGAACAGGAAATAACTCCGGTATCATCTACTCTGCCAGTTAATTGTTTCCCATCTTTTAAAGATTTCCATTTGATTTTAAAAACCTCATACACCCTCATGAATAAACACTAAGTCTGAAAAGCAGAACAAGTTTAAAATTAGTTGGTATGAGGTTAGCAGCTAATTTGACTCCTGGCATTAATATGACATACTAGGGGACCCAACTGGGATTGTTACACCGAAAGTATAATAAAAGAGCAACCTCTCAGTGATTCAAGAGAGACTTTTTTCAAGTTTGCGGATGACACTAAGATGTGGGGGGATGTGGGCACACTAGAAGGGAGGAATAGGCTGCAATCGGACCTACACAGGTTACAGGGGTGGGCGGATGAGAACAGGATGGGTTTCAACACTGACAAGTGCAAGGTGATGCACCTGGGGA
>NW_017728909.1:48531300-48548164 GCF_001723895.1 Crocodylus porosus
AGTCCCTGTTCCCCTGAGCACTGCCAGGAGTGACCAGGAATAACGGGCACAAGCTGGCAGAGGGTAGATTCAGACTAGACATCAGGAGGCGCTACTTCACTGTCAGGGTGGCTAGGATCTGGACCCAACTTCCAAGAGAAGTGGTGCTGGGTCCTACCCAGGGGGTTTTTAAGAGGAGGTTAGATGAACACCTTGCTGGGGTCGTTTGACCCCAGTACTCTTTTCTGCCATGGCAGGGGGTCAGACTTGAGGATCTGCTCAAGTCCCTTCCGACCCTACCAACTATGAAACTATCAAACTATGAAACATCTTTATTTGCAATAGATCTAACAATTTTTAACAAAATTCATTAATTTTTTTGGTTTGTTTTTTGTTTAATTACTGCTTCACCCATATCTAAAACAACCAACTCCTAATTATGTCAACAGCAGTTCTTTCATGTGAGCCTCTTTAGATGAAGGGTATACAGACAAGTTTGATCACATTCAAAGCATATGATTTCTATTTTTCTAAAGTGTGTGGTCACCAGATGATGTAAGGAAGGTGCCATTCAACATCTATCCTTGATTTTGGATTTAACAGTATCTAGCTTTTGTGGAACAATATTCCCTCTGCAGAGAGCAGGCCAGATGCTAACTGTCATGGAAAGATATAACACCTGTAGTGCTTTAAATGCCTTTGTAGCACTACAAAAGTTGAGCAGCCAGATGTACATACTCCCTGTAACACTACAAAAAGGCAGAAGACAGCAGTGATAGATAGGAGGTAAACAGGTTGACTTCGCAACACTGCAAGAAACACCTGGCCACAGATGGCTCCTTAAGAGGAAAATACCACACGTTCTTCTGGCAAGGAAAAGCTCCCGAAGAGACACATGAACATGGTGTAGGCTTTGCTATTACAAACAATCTTCTCAAAACAATCAAGAATTCATTGAATGGTTCTGAAAGGATCCTTATGCTTTGCCTTTATATCTGAGAAGATACAGTAACCTTAGTGAATGCCTACACTTCAACACTCAACTCTTTTGCTAAGGTTAAAGACAAGTTTTATGGAGAATTGGCTAGTGTTATCAGTAAGATTCCAAATCCTTCAGGGGGATTTAAATTCCAGAGCTGGTGCTGACAGTGAATCCTGGCCAATTTCGCTAGGTACACATAATATGGGAAGCATGGATGATAATGGACAAAGTCTATTAGAGTTCTGCTCCTATTATAACTTGTGCATCACCCACATTCTTTCAAATTAAGCTGTGCCATAAGGTATCATGGAGACACCCAAGATCCAGCCAATGGCACCAGTTGGACCAAGAATGTCCTTCTTAATCTTAGCTACCATAGTGGTGATTTTGACACTGATCACTCACTTGTGGTCATTGAGATTAAATGAAAGCAAATTTCTTCTACATATCAGTGTTTGCCACTCATTAACATCACCAATACATCTGATCATCTAAAAACCTTGCAGTTTATGGAGGCTTTGAAGGGGGTTGCTTCAGAGCTGCCTTCATGCAAGACCACAGAAGAAAAGTGGGGAAGCCTCCAAAGAATGATCTGTTACACTGCTGACTTTATATTTGGCAAACAGATCAGAGGAAACCAGGATTGGTTCAAGGCACATTCACATGAATTGATTCCATTGATCAAAGTCAAACTAACTGCCGTGTGTCATGGAGTGGGCTGTGATGTGAACTCCACCCCAGCGGTGCCCTCTTGTCTCACCTGCCACGTCTTGTTGGTAAAATAAATTGGGAGGCTGCCCATACACTTGGTCCTGGCCTGCTGAACCTCACTGATCTTTGAGCACTTTGCCAGGCCTCTCTTCAGTACTGTGCTGCACAGGGCACCTCAGGCCATATGGGTCAATTGTGTGGCTCCAAACCTCCCCTTTTACCATGCCCCATGCCTTGTTGGTGTTACACAGATGTTATAAACTCTGTTGAGGCTTCAGCCTACTCGGCCTCCACCCCTTTAATATTGCTAAGCCTTCTAGCCTAGACCCACTGTGTCTGGCCCTGCTTTGAGGCACTAGTTCTCATCAATCTCCTCTTGTCACCAGGCCCTTGTCCCTTGTCTGCTGCACCCTGCTGGCGCAGGGCTCTCCAGCCCCATGTAGATGCGCTCCTCTGTTGCCAGAGCTCTCCAGCCCCCTGCAGTTTCACTTTCTGGTGCTGGGGCTCTACACAATCATGTGCTCCACTCTGGGCACTAATGAGACCACCATCTCCCCTAATAGCCTTATCCCAAACCACCAGTATAAACAATAATACAAACATAGTGTTTGTGACATAAGCCGCTGGGCTATAATATAACAACAAGTATGAGGGCAGTGCTCTGCCCCTTTAAGAGGGCAAACTTCAACCTTTAGGATAGCATACCCCTTAGCCCTGGGTATCTTGTGAGTTCCTAGAGTCTTACTGTGCTTGGAGGTAGCACAATGTCTCAGGTAGCTCTCTTGTGCAGGAGCTCCTTCCCTTGGCCATTGCCAGAAAGAAAATGACCCTGCCAACCCCAGCCCTGAGCTGGGGTTCCCTCCTATATGTTCCCTGGGTTCTCCCTCCTTCCGGTCAGGTGACTGCCTGCAGGTGGCAGCTAATAACCTTATTATCCTGTTACTCAAGTAACCAGCAACTGTGGAACTCTGCCTAGCCTGCAAGGCTCCTTTGCTAGGCTGCCTCTGCCCTTAAAGGAGCAGGCATACCTTAGTGCCTTGCAACACTATATTAAATAACAAGAGGAATGCCTTAGATGGAACTTTGAAAGAACTGAAAAAGCAAGGAGTGCTCTCCCACTAATCTCAAGAAATTGCACCCATGATTATTGTCTCCAATATTGTGAGAAAACTTTATCTTGCACTTGATGCTGGAAACATCAGACACATGTATGACAGGATCACGAAGATGACAGGTCCACCTGCAAAGATGTCAGTTCCATTAAAGACAGCACCAGGAGAAGTCATAACAGATCAAAAGCAACAGATGAAAAGATGGGTAGAACAGTATCCTGAATTCTATTCAAGGGAAGGTGATATCACTGACATAGCCCTTAACTCTACTGAGAGTTTGTTTGTCCTTGAAGAGCTTGGTGATATTTCAAATGTTGAGGAATAGGCAATCTGGCCAGTAGCAAGGTCCCAGGAAAAGATGGCATTCCTGAAAAAGTGATCAAGTGTTGGGAAACCTGTGTTTCTTCCACACCTGTATGAGCTTCTTACTCACTGCTGGACAGTAGGAACAGTGCTCTATCTGCCCCAGCACTGCAGCATTCACGAGCCACCTGGTACCTTGAGGTATGTAGAAAAAATATTTAAAGATGTGTCTGTCTAAATCATCAAATCTTTCAAAAACTCGCTGAATCGATTCAGAGTGATTAAAAGGTCTCCTGATTTGATTCAGATTCAGAGATTTAGCCACTGAATCTCTACCAAATCTAATCAGTGACCGAAACTTTGCACAGTCCTAATCAATATATACTATTTATACAAGAGAGTAAAAGGCAAGCTTCTATAGTGTTCATCGTTATAGCAACTGAGTGTTATATATTGACATTATTAATATGCTGGTAGTTTTATACCCCATATACATACCAGAGTATGTACCATATTTACCCAAATCCAAGACATCTCTGAATTTAAGATGACTCCCTAATAATTAGATTGTACACAAGGAAAATTTATAAATTTCTTATAGTTTTCCATGTATAGAATCACATTATTGGAGGGTTGTCTTAAATTTGTCCTTCCCACAGGCAAGTAATGGCAGGGAGCAGATATCAGGATAGTCAAGTGGCCTGACTCCTGCCTCTGCCCCCAACACACACTCTACCACTCTGTCTCTGTTCCTCCCCCACCAACTTGTCCCTGACCAGTGTCAGCATGCCCTAGCACCTGCCCCCCTGCAGTACCTGTCCACCATGGCACCTGCTCCCACTGCCACTTGCCCCCACAAGCCTGCATCCCCTGGCATCTCCCCTGCCAATGCCTGCCCTTCTCCACAGCCTCTGCCCTGCCACCACTTGTCCCCTGCAGCTTCTGCTCCCCTGCCAGCCCCTCCCACCTATCTCTCCCTCCCTGCCACTGTCATCTACCCCTCCAGCTCCAGCACAGCTCTGTCCCTGCTCTAGCCCAGAGCACAGAACACATGGTTGCTCTGGCCCCAGCTCAGCCATGCATCAGTTGCTGTGGTGGTGGCAGCTCCAGTCTGGTGCCCATGCATCATGCTGGAGCTGGAGAGGTAAGCAGTGGTGGCGGTGGGGGAAGGAAGCAGAGGTGGCAGTGGGAGGGGGCAGGCAGGGGAGCAGAGTTTGCAGGGGGCAGGCAGTGGCATGGGCAGAAGTGGCAGGAGGCGGACTGTGCCTGCAGTGATAATTCCAAGCCAGAGTTGGGGCTGGAGTTAAAGATACAGCAGCCACTTGTCATCCTGCCATCTGGTACTTGAATCCAAGACAAGGGTTTTTTCCCCTTTTGTTAAATGTGTGGGGTTAGGGGAAGCCTTCATCTTGGATTCGAGAAAATATGGTATTTCTGGAAAAAGTTGCATTTACTATTTCGGATGTTAGTATCTCAAGTTAATACTTTTATAATACAAGAAATGTTACTGTGTTGTATACAGAAACTCAAATCAGTGCACTTAAGGGGAAGAAAAGGTCAAACCAAAGTTAATTGCATTTCTTGACATTTCAGAGAAAATGTATTTTCTTCATGTAGTAAAAGCATGAAGGAGCAGCTGGCGGTACTGGCAGAAGAGCCAAGAGTAGTGAAGAAACAATCAGTATATGAGTACAATGGGAAAAAAACCTACCCTTTAAGCCTAATTAGTAAGGTATTGTAGAAGACTAGGAATGATATCATTATAAGCACAATATTAGCTCAATAATGATGAAAATAACCCAACTGCTTGCTCTGTGCATGTGAATTCTCTATAAATTAAAAGAAAGGAAGCAAAAACATAAAAAGCTTCATTAATGGCCCTCAAAATACTTTAAAATGCAAAAACTCAAGCACAAAAAGACATATAATTAAAATAATTAAACATATCTAAAAGATTATTTCCTATTAAACAATCTAATTTTGATTACATTTTTTCTAAAATGTTCAGAGTAAGCTGGGGTTTGTGTGAGGAGAGGGACAGGGGGAAAAAAAAGTAAGAAAAAAGACTTAAAAATGGCTATGGAAAATGTTGTTTGTACGCAAAAAGTATCACATACTTTTTCTGGGCTAAAAAAATGTCTTCAGGACAATTATAGTCTATCCACTTTCTTATATTTTTTATGCACAATGCATTTAAATTATATGCATCTGAATTTTCCAGGTTACTTTTTGTTTTAGTTTCCCCCAAGTTCAGGTTTAGATCTCTTTCCTGCAACCTTATGCATATGAATATTTGCATTAAAATAGAATGATTTGCCTGTATAAAGTTAAGTGTATGTTTGGCAGATCAAGCCTTATTTGCAAGGTGGAAAATGATACAATAACAAAACTCTGCTCACAAGAATAAAGCTGATCAATGGATCTATTTATGTGAGAAAAGCCATCTATATAATTGCATGGTCAGGTTTTTGAGCTGAAACAGATTTGGTGCTTATGAAGTACTGGTTTCCCTCTTTTTCTATTTTATCATAAAAGATTCCTTTAAAAAACACACAGATGTTTGCCAAGGTCTCAGTTCCGCTTTTCCTGTGCACACATATTTTTCTTTGACTTCAAGCAATACAGGCAAGATCAAGTCCTAGACAGTTTATGGCACCAAGTGATGCTTTTTTTCCTTAAAGCCTTCTATGCTCTTTCCCAGCAAAGAAACTCCAGCTGAAAAAAGTCCTGTAAAATTATAACAAATGTATAAATAATCATAATATTTGTGTTAAATATGTCTTCTCATTTCCACATGCAGTACAGTCAGTAAGGGCACTGAGAATTTGCCAAGGGAAAATATTTTTTTGAATTCTTAGGATGCATACTAGTATCATAAAGTGAATGAAGGTGGAAATATCCTTGGGAGAGGAGATAGAATCTAAAAAGGTGTGAGACAAAAGGTTTGTTACCAAGAGAGGTATGGTGTAGTGATTAGGGCACTAACCTAGGCCTCAGATACATCGATTTTAAGTTCTGCAACACCACAACATAACACTAGGCAAATCATACAAGTTGCTACATAATTAGCTTACTGACTTCAGCAGCAGGGCCCTCAGAAACACTGCTATATCAGGCAGCACGCTTCTTAAGGCTGAAGCAGTGTAACCACATCTGTGTGAATCTGTGCATGAATTGATTAATACTGCTGAGTAACAGGGGCAAATTAGCTAGCTCCCTGGCTAACTGGTTGCACAGAGATGTAATTATACTTCTTTTGGTTTAGGAGCCAACTCATAAAAAGTGGCCCATTGTGCTTGAAGGCTGTTCAGCTGAGCATGGTAAGTTTACTGACCTTTGCTTTTTTGTGCCTCAGAAGTCCATCTCATCTGTCCAGCCATGATTGTAGTGCTTCCCTGCCTCAGTGGAGTGTTTTAAGGATAACTGCATGAAACTTTGAGAGAACCAGCTGCTGTAGTAATGGGGGGACTTTATAAGTATCTGAAATAGACAGAAAATTGGATGTTAAAACTGGGGTCAGGGATGGGGAGGGTGAGGGAGGCTGCATAGTACAACTGTTTTGTGTGGCTGTGACAGGTGGTATTTTCCATTGAACTCTTGCAATTGTTATACAGTTTTCCAATAGACCACTGAAGATTATAATTATTCTTAAAGCCTATGAAAATGGCACATCGCAAAAGACATAGTAAGATACTAAACAGGTCTCAAAAGTCTTACTGACACCCCAAGATAAGGCTCAGAGTAAATGCCCAGTGAATACACCTCTTCCCTATATCATTGACAGGTTTGAAAGTCACAGGTGAGGTTAAAAAATAAAATTCCCTTTTAATTTTTTTCTCTTTTTTATCAGATTGTGCAGCATTCACTGAGTAATGTACTTAGCTCCCCATGTATACTTCTGCTAACACAGAGAATAAACAAACAGAAATTTAACAATGCTGCTCAGTTTTAGTATTTGTGGTATGCCATCCACAGACACGCTCAAACCAAACATTAACGCTATCAGTATAGGATGGAGACCATGACTTGGTAAGTAAAATCATAAGGGCGTGGATTAGGGCTATGCGAAGCTTCGGACCCTGATTCGATTCAGCAGAGATTCGGCCCAATATGGTGGGTGAATCTCCGAATCCAAATTGAATCAGGAGACACTTTAATCTCTCTGAATCGAATTGGAACCCTCAGAATCCATCTGGAGAGATTTGGAAAGATTTGGCAATTTGGACATAGGCATGGCTTTAAATGTTTTTTCTGCATACCTCAAGGTACCAGGTGGCTCGTGAATGCTGCAATGGCGGGGTGGATGGAGCATCCCATAGGAGTTTGGGGGGCTCCCCAATGCACTTGGCAGTGGACCTGGAAGTTGGACCAGAAGCACTTCTGGTCTACTTCCAGTCCACTGGGGAGCACACAGGAGGGAGCCCCCATACCCCACCAGGCTTCACAACTGATGCCTCCTGAGTCTGGGGTGGGGTGGGGGGGCACCTGGGGTCCACTTCCCAGAAATACTTCTAGTCCACTTTTGGGTTTGACACTGAACACATGGGGGGGCGGGGTGCAGTCCTGTGAGATGATCCATCTGCCCCAGCATCGCAGCATTCATGAGCCATGCCTGGTACCTTGAGGTATGTAGAAAAAACATTTAAAGTTGTGTCTATGGCTGAATCACTGATTCTCTGAATCTTCAGATTGGGATTTGGCCGAATTGAATTGGGAACAGTGACCTGAATCAACTAATTGAATTACTGTCCCCAATATGGGCCAAATCTGAATTGAATATGGCCCATTTCACACACTCCTAATGTGTATACCATGCTACATAATAAAATCTATAGGGTTTGTGGATATTTCAGAGGAATTATGGTGCACACTGGTTTAGAACAGGTGAAATGTACCATATTTACTCAAATCCTAGATGAAGTTTTCCTCTCCTACTTAACATGGGGGAAAAGTTCCTTGTCTTGGATTTGAGTACAAGGCAGCTAGGAGGGGGTTGGGGTTTGGGCCCAGGCAGCTGCTGTGGCCCTGACCCAGGGACAGGGTCAGAGCCATGGCTGCTTCCTACTCCCATACCATGTCTGTTCCCCTGTTTTCCATTCTCCTCTGCAGTCTCTGCTTTTCTGTCTATCCCCCACCCACCACTTGCCCCCCAACAGGTCTCTGACCCACTCTAGGATGGGCCATGGAGTATATGGTTGGTCCAGTCCCAGCCCATCCCTGTAGCAGCAATGGCAGTGGCAGCAGTTCCAGCCTGGGCTCCAGTCTGGGGCCTGGCCAGAGCTGCCACCACCACAACAGTGGCTCTGTGACTGGACTGGGGCTCGAGCAACCACATGCTCATGTCCTGAGTGGGAGTGGGGCCAGAACCCAGCTTGAGCTGGAGCCAGAGGATAAACAGCAGGGAGGCAGAGGCTGAGGAGGGAGAGAAGGCAGAGGCTGACAGGGGGGCAGGGAACAGGGGGAGGCAGGTGCCGGAGGATGCAAGTATGAGGGGGGACAAGTAGTTGGGAGAAAGGTAGATGAGGCACAGGTTGGGTAGGCAGTGTGGAGTGGGCCAGGTGCTGGGGCACACAGGCAACATCAATAGAACAAGTCAGGGGTGGGGACAGGAGGCAGGGCACAAAGTATATGTGGTGGGGGGCAAAGGCAGGAGTCAGGCTTCTTGATTTCCCCACCAACTGCCCTTCTGACTGCTCCCTCCACTGCCTTCCTCTGCATCACTTGCCCCCTGCTACTGCTTTCCCCAGTGCAGTAGTGTGGGGGACAAATGTAAGACTATCCTGCAATACTTAGATTCTATACCTGGAAAATTATAGCATGGATATAGCCCAGATAAATCACATTTCTGGAAAACACAAAATTACCATAACTGGTAAATTAAGGTAATGGATTGTATTGACTATTTCAATGTTCTTGTTATGAGCACATATATTTATTCAAAACTTTTCCATAGGGCCTGAAGCTCTGTGGGATACTTCAGAGGTACGACCCTTACACTTGACTTTGGAATCAGTCTATTCTTACTTTAAGCCAGTTAGTGAGATGAGTTCAACTGTATTCATTAGGGACTGACTAGATCTTGGGTAACACAGCTTCAATTACAAATAAAATAGGTGTTTGTGCATTATATCTCATTTCAGAGGGTTTTTTTCTATATATATGTGAAAGATATCTACCTATGTTAATGGTGTCCAATCTTTCTGGGCTGCAGGCCAGATGAGTGGTGTGGAGCCGGTCTGCGGGATGGATCTGGTACATGGGATTGGTTCATGGGCCCCACCCAGCATAGGGTCAGCAAATGGACACAATTGGATACATGGCCACACCCGTGCATACCAGGTCTGGCTCTGGCCCCCTGAACTAGATTGCACCCACTGCTTTGGCTCAGGCCTCATGCATGCAAAATCAAGGTCATCACTCCAGCCCTGGCCCTATGTATTGCTCTGAACAGGCACACAGGGCCATGTAATCTGTCCCTGGGCCTTGGAAATTTAATGGTGAAGGAGCCATCCTTAATTGTCACCATTCCTCTGCCACCAAATTTCTGAACCTGTGGGGAGCTTTGTGAGCATAATGACAAAGTTCCACTGGCCAGACACGCAGACTGGAGGTTAAACACCACTGTCTTTAGTTCTGTCTGAGAATAGTGCTGTCTGATGAAAGATTTGAGATAGGAAAGAGAATAAAAATTAATGAATGTACTACACTGTTTCTTTATAGTAGTCTTGTGCATGAATCACCATTATTTTGCTAGTAATGGTACCACAGTATTAGTAACATTGCTGTTATCTTTGGAACTCCCCTCTAAAATGTCGTATATATTTTTTTTCCTGTCCATTCAGTTTTACTTATGATCTTTCACAGCCCAGAAAAACAAGCTTTCTGAACCATCAGGTTATATTATTATATGTAAAGTCCGAAATACATAGCATTACTTTTGTGTTGGGTGCAATACTGTCTGTACTGAAATGCCAAAAGGGACCTTATTTTTAGAAATAGCTGTGCACCTACACTGAATTTCAGGGCCTGTACTGGGTTCCAAGTTGAGTGCCAATATATTAAGGCATCCAAAATTACTAGACTCTTCTCAAAATCTTGACTTATGTGCTTCCAATTTGAAATTAGCACAATAGGAGGTTGGATAAACTCAGTTTAGAGGAGACCACTGAAAATTGGAAAGAAGCCAAACTAATAACATTATTAAATCTGGTTCTAAAAATATGACTTACTTTTAATTTCAGTAATGGACGAAGTCATAGAAGTTCTTTTAAAAGATTAAATATAGAATCAAGGAAGGTCACACTTCCATAATTTGGTTTAAAAAAGACAGGACTAACAGAACAGACTTAGAAAATTAAGTAAACATCATGTTCTTCACTTTCCAATCTTGTTATAACTTCTTTGGGTACAAAGCTTAAATGATGCACAGTAAAAAAAATAAGCTTCCATCTTTTTATCTCTTAATAATAGAACTTTAAAATAGATACAGTTTTTCAAAACACTTTGCTCAAGTTTGTTCATCAGAAACTACATAGGTGGATCTAGGATTTTGAGAAGCAGGAGTACAGATGGTGTGATGAATCAACACAGTGTAACACATTTTACTCCAGTTAAAAAGAAACTAGAAGGTTTACTAATACACTAGGCCTGAGGGCTATATTATTCTGTTTAAGATTAAAGAAAAAACAAACGTAACTTTATTGGAATGTGCATTATTTTGCTGTATCATCTATTATACCTAAAAAACCTAACAAATTAGTAAAAAATAATTCAATGTTGTATTTCATTATTTCTGTAGTCATTAGAATTAAATGGACATCTCTTTTTCAGATTCATAAAACAAAATCTGGCCTTCTTGGGCATCTTGACAGTGAATCCAATGCTTCACTGAAAGTTATTTCCACACTCACCTAATTAATGTTCACCTGAGTTAATGTTTCCATATCTTAATGTTTTTATCTAGAGTTAAAAAGAGTCTCTATGGCTGTGACATAAAAGCTTTATTACCAGGAACATGTAACAGCAAAACTGCAGAAGAAAGGATAGCCTGACTAGTGGAACATCAAGACCATTAAAAAGGAGAAAGTGTCATTCACACCTGCGGAATGAAGAGCTTAGAAGGAATCAAATTCTAAAGAGCCATGAAATCATTTGACTCCTACATTTGTGCCTGAATAGAAATGCTGCTGCCATTGCCAGGCAGTCGGATTATACTTTGTGTGAGGCAGGAATCAAAGGGGAGTGCAATTATATCATTGCATCCCCCCAGATCTGAGAAACTAATTGTTAAAGCCTTGTTTTTCTTCCACTCAAAACAGACTTTCAACTGCTAAAAGTCCCCTTTTTGTTGATAAAAAGGCATTATTTCTTGAGTGACTCAAAGTGAGCTGGATTTTTTACTAATGAAGTCTTTGCCCCTGAGAGCTTAAGTTCTGTGTAGTCCATTGCTCCACAAGTAGTTTGAAATGGGAGATTCACCTAGATAGGGTGTAGTAAAGGAATACAAATACATCTTAAATCAATTTAGTGGTATTGCATACTTGTTTCTAATTGTATATACGTTTAGGCATTACACTACTGCATGCATCATGGTTTTATATATATATATATAAAATGTACCGAGGCTTTATACAGAAGGGTACCCAAGACTGCTTTGTGACACAGTTATATTTGTGTATGAGCACTGAAATAGTCCTGCTGAAACCAGTGGATCTTTAAGTCTTTTCAGTTTCTTTTTCTGTCTACAATATGTTCATGCACTTTTCACTATTTTCTCAGAATGTATTTCAAGCAACAAATACATTTGACAAATTATTTATATCAATTCCTGATTTGCAGATTTTTAAGAACATTTAACTATGTAGTTATTTGAAAGACAAGTTAAGAAGGTTAGTTATGGCAGCACCACTATTGTTTCTGTTTCCTGAAGGAATGAGAGCCATTCTTAGAGTCAGGTTTCTAGCGATACAACTGTGTTTATGAATTCAGAATCCACTTTCAATTAATATTCTGCCAGTTAACATACATGCAGAAAGTTTGCAGAAGCAAAATGCAGAGAGCATAAACCTAACAACAGTGAATTCATATTAGTAAATATTTGCTGAAAAAATGAGATATTTGCCCAGCTCTAAATTCATAGCAGAAGTCCTCAGATATTGGAAGGGTACATTAAATAAAGACATATGGAATCCAGAAAAATTCCAGGGAACAAATCTTATGCTGAAGTTTACTGAGCTGTGGAACAGCCTCCTTCAAGAAGCAACATTTCTTTGGTCTTTTACAACTTCACTCTATAAATAGAACTCATAAAATCATAGAAAATAAGACAGGAGAGGAACCTTGAGAGGTCATTTACTTATTGCCTTTCTTCAAGGCTTAAATCTTTTCTAATAGACGTTTGTCTAACCTGCTCCTAAAAAACCTCCAGTATTGGAGACTGCCAATGAAATATGTTTTAAGCATTAGACAACAGCACAGATACATCACTACTGATCACCCTTGAATAAATAAGTATCGTATCTGGTTACTGTTAGAACTTAAATACAGGTTTGGAGCTACAGATATATAAAATAAACTGTTGATGAGCCTTTAAGGAAAAGTCTGGCAACTGAAACAAGATGTTATGGTCAAACCAAGTTCTGTTTCATGATGGTCTGGTGGCTTTCATATATACTAGGAAAAACAAGCTGGGCTCTGAACTTTAAAATGAAGCTCTTGTCAAACTTGCTATGTGCTTATTATAAAACTAACACATACACCACTAGATTATTAGATTTTTATAATAATAAGTCATCATAAAAATTATATTTGGCCAGGTAAATGTTTAGTTTATAATGGCATTAGTCTGAGCAGCGTGTTTCAAGATTACAGGATTATCAGTCTGCAAGTTTTCATAGCTTTATAATGTGATCATGGAGTTAATGGCTCAATACTTCTTGAATATACAGCTGCATGTGTACATAGCTAAATGCTTTGCTTTTATTAAGCTGCTCACTTTTAAAAGCACTATGCCAAGTTCAGTATTATTACTACCTTCAATAGATACAGTCTGATCTTGTCTCAGAAAGCTGCTTTAATATATTAATTCTTCAAACCTACTAGTGAAATTAAGAGGAAAAAAAACCAGGAAAAAGCCCTGTGTTTGATGTGCAAATCAAAAGCAGGGTAGAAAAGGATGACATTATGAGTCAGATATCCTGAAGTTTAGGAGACAACATGATGGATGAAAAAGCAAGATGCACTAAAGAATTAGCTGTATTGTAACAATCTGTTGACTATTTAACAGATTTCTAAAACAAAGCAAACTCTGCAAAAGCAACCAAAAAAGCAAAGGTCAGATCCAAGTCTTGAACCTGTAAGTTGCCAGTCATTCTGGGCCTACTAGCGCAAGCTACTTTGGTAATGCTTAATTATTAACAGTTAGGTAGGCCCAGTAGCCTCACCGGGCACATCCACACATGCAAGCATGTGTGCTTGCAGGAGCTCAAATAGAAGTGGTACAAATTTGAGCCAGGGCTTTTTGCTTCAGTACACATGCTTGGACATGTACTTTGTTGTGGAACAAATTGTGCTGCTTGGGGCAAAATAACCCTGCCTGGCTCCTCCTGGATCTGCAACCAGGAGGAGCTAGAGCCTGGAGTCAGCACCTGTGCTGTCCCCAGCGGTATAAAAACCTGCCCTGGCCAGCAGCTCAGGGTTACTTGACCTCAGGAGTTTTTGGAGCCCAGGCAATTGGTATCTGGGGATACTAGCTCCTTGTATCAGCTAGACTGCTGAAGCAGCATCCCAAATTCACTTTTGAAAATCCACCAAAATCCACATTCTTCCACAATTAGAACAAAAGAGAGAGAAAGGGGGGTTGATCAGATGGGCATTGTTTTATTGCTATATTTACAATGTTAAAGAAATTTGGAAGCCTACCAGTGTCTCTAGCATCATAATAAAATAAATCCTAAACATCTATAGATTTTAATGTTTGCTTTGGGTTTCCTTATCACATGGTGGATGTGTGGTGGGGAGATGTGGGGTTTGCAGGAGGGGGTGGGAAGCAGGGGGGGGGGATGTGGGTGGGTGTGGATGGATATGGGGGGATGTAAGTCACTGTACGGGTAGGTGTAGGGGGACTGTGGGTGTGGGGGCTGCTTAGGAGGGCTGGGTCCCCTGCACGAATGCTGCATGCCCCTGGTGGCTGGCGGGGCACAGCGGTGCTGGCAGCAGCAGGAGCATGGTGACAGTGGTAAGTGGAGAGCTCCCGCAGACGCTGCCAGCACCGTCAGCAGTCAGGGGAGGCATGGCAAGTGGTGAGCTCCCATAGACACCACCAGCACCGATCGCTGACTGCCTGCAGACACCACTGGCAGCAGTGGCAGGGGGGTGCAAGTGGCAACTGCCTATAGGCACCACTGACAGTGTTGGCAGTGCCTTTTTTGAGGGAGTGTACTGCCATGCTCAGTGGGTACACTTGAACTCCCTATTCATTGCCAATGGTCCCTGCCCCCACCACAGGGCAGAGCACCCCCCCCACCCAGCATATGGACTACCCTGCCTTCAGGGTCCCAGGCTCCCCAGGGGCTACAGCTCCCCCCCGCCCACTGGTCTTCAGCCCCCTGCTCATTCCCCTGCTCTTCTCTAGCCTCTGGAGGCTGGAGATGAGCAGGAGAACAAGCAGAAGGCTGGAAAGAATAGGAGAATGAACAGAAATCTTGTTCCCCCAACCTGTTGTCTCCCCCAGCTCTCCATTCATTCCCCAGCTCCCCATTCATTCCCCCCATCCACTGTTCATTCCCATTACCCATTCATTCCCCCTGCCCCCTGTTCATTCCCCCTGCTTTCTGTTCATTCCCCTGCTCCCCACTCATTCCCCCTGTGCCCCATTCATTGCCCCCATCTCCTGTTCATTCCCCCCACCCTTCATTCATTTCTCCAGGTTCTTGCTTGCTCTCCCAGGCCTCCCACACTCACTGGCAGTAGCAGAGAACAATCAGAATTCTGGAGAGATATAGGGAAGTCTCCAGCTTACCTCCAGGGACTTGTCTCCAGCCTTCTGCTGGTCTCCATCCCCCTTCTCCTTCTTTTGCTTGTCTCCAGCCTTGGGAGGGAGCAGGAGGCTGGAGACAGCCCTGGAGACATTCCCCTACTGTCCCCTGCTCTCCTGAAGCTGGCGACAATCAGGAGAAGAAGCAGGGGGCTGGAGACAGCAGGGGAATGTCTCTGGGGCTGTCTCAAGCCTCCTGCTCATTCTATGGTACTGCTGGTGAGTGTGTGTGTGTTGGGGGCGAGTGGCTGGGAAAGACAGCAGGGAGCTGGGGAACAAATGAGGGGCAGGGGGAACTAACCAGGGGTGGGGGGAATGAATGTGGAGTTGGGGGAGTGATCCAGGAGCTAGGGGAATGAACTGGAAGTGGGGAGAACAAACAGGGGTGGGGAGAATGAATGGGCATGAGGGGAATAAACGGGAACTTGTGAAGGTCCCCCCCCACATTCAGCCCCCCAAACCCCTGCTTACCTGGCAAAAGCCTGGTCCAGGTGGTTCGGGACCAGGGAAAGGGCCAATTACAGAGATGCTCTGGCACTCTGTCAGAGCATATCTGGAGGACTGAGCCTCTAGTTGCCTCAGGGCATGGTGTGGGACCATGCCCTGACCCAGTTTGTTCTCTTGGGGTTTTGTTTGACCCCTGGATATCTAGGGGTCTAATTTTGCTTCCCTGCTGCAAATTTGCAGTGGGGGGAACATTTTTTTGTTCCCGCACATGCCTCTTGCAGCATCTCAAAGGGGTTTGGGATGCTGCAAGAGGCATGTGCAGACTTGTCTGCACATGCCCACTGGGACTACTTACACGTGACCTATTTTTCTGGCTCAAGGCCAAAGTGTTCAATATCTCAGACCCTCAAACTCTGTATGAAAGGTTTGGAAGGTAAGATTTTTGCCTCACAAAGAAAAATGGAATATAAGATGATAGCCAGAATTCAACTTCAGGCCAAATAAGGAAAACGTATCAGACTTCCATGTCCAGCACTGTACCTTAGGAATAGATGAAAAATCTGGTACCAGTTTTGAGTGCTGAAATTTGTTTACTTTATGGGAAAATAAAATCAGTATGTTCCCCTTTTATCCACTAAATAAAATATATTCTTTACAATAAGGAGAGGCAGCTGAATTTCAACAGAAATTGAAGATATAACTCATCCCTGGGATGAGCTATATATAGAGATATAGTGAGTTAGTAGATGAGGAGAAAGGATGGAAAAGATGAGTTTGGTTAAACTAATGGTCAACAAGCATCCATTTGTGACATGCTGAAAACAATGTCTATATCCTCGTGTGAGACCTCCGTTGACTTCACTGGAAGTTTTCCTATAGCCTTTAATATGCTATTTAAAGAATTATTTGCCTACTATCAGACCTTTTCCACCATCACTGCATAGCCTGATAAGAGAAATATTAACTTTTAAGAGGGACATAATTCACTATGGCACCAAGTGGGTTGGGGATATATGCCAAGTCCAAGCTGCTACCAAACATATATTTAGTATCAGCATCCTCATCATTGACTAGGATTGTTAGACCTTAAGGGCCAGGTCTAGAGGTCACGGGCAGACTTTAGTCCCAGCAGTCAGAGCTGTTGCCGGCACAAGGTGCCCAAGGGAGGCAACAATTGGGTTCGTTGCCCGGTGTGTGTCGCGCCAAATAAACACACTGGGGGAGAAGCAGACAGAGTTTATTTGAGCTCAAGTAAAAGGCACAGGGAGACTGTATGGTCTCAAATTCTGCACACCT
>NW_017728909.1:48548175-48551184 GCF_001723895.1 Crocodylus porosus
AGCTTGCCTGCTTTCCAGAAGGACAGCAGATTGCAGGCGCCAAAGAAAGGGTTACAAAGGTTGGGCAAGGGGGGGTTTTGGCTCTTCTGAGCCTGGAGCAGAAGGACTTCCTCGACACTCGTGGTCTTCCATCCCTCTGAGTTATCCAGGGTTATGCCCAGTGACACCAACAGAGCAAAATATAGTAAAGGAATCAGAATGATTTCTGTTTTTATCCAATGACTATTTGGGCTGAATGGGCACTGGGGTAGATCAGGCTGACCCTGTTTTTATGCCTTATGATTGGCTAGAATCGGCAGCAGGTTCCTTACACAGAAGACAACACACTATAGGGTGTTTGATACAGTTGGATCTGGAGAGTGAGCTGCCTTGCTCCAAGATAGTCTGCTCCTGACAGTGGATTTTCTGATCCCAGCTTGTCCCTTGAATCTGCAACTCCACTTCCAACCTCAGCTCTTACCTGTAGGTCTAACTGCTTATGTCCCAGCAGCATAAAATCTATGTCCTTTTGATCTAGCCACATGACAGCATAGGATAATACTAAATGTACTAAAATGAATACTAAATTTACTAAAACTAATACTAAAATTAGTCTCTTTTCTGCAATTCTGTTTGTCTACTACAGCAATTATTAATGATTAATACACCGTGTCTATCAGAACTTTGAATCTAGTTCCTGGTATCACTGTCCAAAGTGGACAAAACCAATTCTGTGAGTAGTGAATGGTATTACCTCATTCCACCAGTCACCTAGAAAGGATTGTGTAGTAAGTGAAAACCTCAGGGTATCCCTGCACTTCATCTCTGCCCTTGAGCTCACCCTACCCAGCTGATTCTGTCCACATGCACTCTCAGGTCATGTCCAGACAAGTGAGCATGTGCCTATTGCGGGGTCTCAAAGCAGTTTGAGATGCCTCAGGAGACATGCCATGAAAGAAAAAATGTTCCTTGTGCTGCAAGTGCAGTGTGGACTCTAAATTTGATACTGGGAAATCCTGGTATCAAAGGAAAACACCCTGGAAAAAAGCAGCATAGGATGTGCTTCTGGAGCATGTCCAGAGGCAACTGGAGGCTGGGTCCTCCAAGGAAATGCTCTAGCACCTGGGCTGAGTGTCTCTGTGCCTGCCATGTGCCCCTGCTGCTCCAGCATGCTGCGTAGTAGTGGGGCAAGGCTGGCCACAGCAGCCCAGACCCAGCCTCTGTTGCTGGTAAGCAGGGACCTGGTGGAGAAGGACTGTGGGTGGGGGGAACTGTGGGGTTTCAGGGGGGGTTGTGGGTTTGTGGTTTGTGGGAAGTGTGGGGAATTAGAGGGGGTGCCACATGCCTCCCCCCTCACCTCCCTGTGACACACAGCCCCTAGTGGTGGCAGCAGCAGCAGCAGCCAGGCAAACCATTGGCCTACTTCATGGCCTACTGCAGGCACAGCTCAGCTATACGCCTTTGGGCTGGGCTGGGCTGGGCTTCCACATGCCCAGCCCAATGGCGCACTGCTCCTGTGTGCAGTGCTGGGAGCCCTAGGTGGCAACAGGAGCTATCCCAATCCTGTCCAAAGGTGCATGCCAGGAGGCCAGGCCAGCTTTGTTTGCCATGTGCAGCCCCCAGGTCTCAGGTGGTGCCACACCACCACTGGGCTGTGCCTGCAGTGGGCCATGAGTACCCCAATGGCCCTGATGGCTGCTGTTACCAGCACCAGGGGTTGTGCACCATGTGGAGATGGGGGGGGGGGGGCATGTGGCAGCCCTGCCTCAACCCCCCCCCACACCCCACAGTACCTATTTCTACGTTCCCCTACACCCCTCACACAATTTTTAAATAGAGAACACCAGGGTTCCTGCTAGTGAAGCAAGTGGCAGGACCCAGACAGAGGAGCCTGCCCAGGGCTAGCACCAGGGACCCAGCTGGAGGGCAGACAAGGTGGCTGACCCAGACATTTGGAACCAGGAGGACATGCTTCAACAGTTCAAACTGGGCCACCACAATGAGCACATCTTCCAGGCAATAGCTGCTCAGATAGCAGGGCTGAGGCACACATGGCAGCAGTGCCACGTGAAGGCCAAATGTTCAGCCATGGTCCACTGGCAGCTGCCCAGAGGTGCAGGTGGCTCTGCTGCAGTGCCCGTACCAGAGGCCAGGCAGCTGTGCAATCCCCATCCAGGTCTGGCAGGCATGCAGACATGGGGCTGCAGGTTCAAGGGGTCGAAGGGTACAGGGGCTGTTGCAGACTGCTTTCTCAGACTGCTGCAGTGGATAGAGGGTGCAGGGGTCACTGTAGGTCAGGGCTGCTGCAGCAGTCCAGCTGGCACAGAGGACTAGTGTCCCCATATACCAACTGGCTAGGCCTCAGAAGCTCCTTAGGGCAAGTAGCCCTCAGCTGCTCACCAGGCCAACATTTCATACACAGGGCTGGCCGAGCCTCCAGCTACCCCTAGCTGCAGAACTGGGAGGAGCTGGGCAGGGTCAGTTTGCCCCAACTGGCACAATTTGCCTCACACCAAAGTGCAAATTCAAGCATGTGTGCTAAGGCACAAATCTCCGGCACAAATTGAACCACTGCTATTTGAGCTGCTGCAAATGCATGTGCCTGTGTGTGTGGACACAGCCTCAGAGTGTTGCATTCACTGCTGCATTTCTGGGTTTTGAAGTGCAAGTGGCAGCAGGTAGGTAAGGTGTTCCTGAGAGCACTGGGGACATAAGATAGATATGCCATGTATAACCCAGGTGTACCTGGAGGTGTACCCCCTTCTCCAACTGAAGGGAGATGTTGGAAGGGCAGGTGCATTTTTGTGGGGGAGGATAGAAGGGGGTGAGGGGGTGGGAACTCTTGGCTGCATGCAGCTTCCCTCCTTCCCCCATAGACAGCCAAACCAGGACACTATATAACTTAACTATATACAAGTTCATTAATATTTACAAAACATTAAGAGATAAATATGCATGTAAACACAAACATATATATACATTTACATAGTCTATAAGACTATTACCCTATTCTCTCTCTCTCTCTCTCTC
>NW_017728909.1:48551284-48554266 GCF_001723895.1 Crocodylus porosus
ATGAGAGAGAGAGAAAAAGAGAAATAAGAGAAAAGGCAAGAGAGCAGAGAGAGAACCAGACACACACACACACACACACACACACACACACACACACACACACACACACACACACACACACACACACACACATCACTAGGAAAAACAGGTGAATCAATGATAAATACTACAGTGGAGGGTTCCAGCCAGGCTGTACTAAAAGTCACACACTCTAACTTCTCTCATATTATAAATTTACAAGTATAAGAATACACAAAATACAGCATACAATATTGAATTCCATTTAAATCTAAATTCACATAAACATTGACTACTCATACTAACATATATACTTCTATACCTCCATTTTAAATAAATACTCAGCCCCACAAGTTTAAACTAATATTTCTATATCAATGACATAATCTTAAACTCTATCAACTCACAGCTACATAACTATAAACATACAACATATAAGGTAACCCTCACAAAATATAAGGTGCAGCAACCCTTGAACTCAGGTTAACTTTACAGGGACACCAAGGCCCAGGCTGCTCTGGAGCCTTGACTGCATTCCCATGGCTGAGAGGGGAAAGGGAGAAGCTCCCCTGGTGGCCTCTAGGCTTTCCCCCCAGCCCAGCCAAAATATTTCTCAGTAACCTAGAACTCCAAACTCAGGGAGCCCTGTCCCTTTGGGCTTCCCCTGCAATGGTCAGACTTACTGACCCGGGTGCATTCCCCTTCCCCTGCCGGAGTCCTTTTCCCTGGTAAAACATGACTCTAGGGGTGTGCTGGAGGGTCCTTCTCTCTCTCTCAGTGAGTTGCCACCTTCTTACTATGGCTCCAGCTGTCTCTGGCTTCCTTTGGGCCCACTGGCTACTGGTAGCCCTGTGCACCATGGGGTACAATGAGGGCTTTACTTTTCTTCTGGGGTTGGGGCCCTGAGCCACCTTGCAAGGTACCAGGGTCTCTGTTCCAACCAGGGCCCTCTGTGCAAGACTTGCACTTCAAATGCCTGGCCTCATGCCAGGGGCTGTAGACCCAAGCCACCCCATGCAGCTCCCAGGGCCTGGGTTCACTCCTGGATCCACTGTGCAGTGCTGCCTGCACTGAGTCTCCCTGGCCTCATGCCAGGGGTGGGAGACCCAAGCTGCCTCATATGGTTCCAGGGTCACATCCTACAGCCATGCACCGTCCATGCACCAAGGACCTGACCACTTGCCAGGGGATGGGGACCTGCGCTGCCCCATGTAGCTCCCAGGGTCCGAGTCCTCTCCTGGACCACTACATGCAGCAACACCGGCACCACTCCACCCTGGCTGCATGCCATGGCTGGAGACCCGATCTGCCCTATGCGGCTCCCAGGGTCGATCCCGTGCACCACCCATGTGCTGCCGAGCTGGAGACCCGAGCTACCTCATACAGCTTACAGGGTCCTATCCTGTGTATTGGGCTGTGCACCGCACTTTGCTTCTCAGCAGCAGGACTGGGACATGGCCGCTCACCGCTCCCCATCCGGTGATGAGACGGGGTCTTCGGACTCTTCTGGGGCCACTGTATTCGTCTTGCTGGGCCGCTCTCCCCAGCATTTCTTTAGCTCATCTTTCCTCTTCTCCATCCCTCGCAGCTGTGTCCATGTGCCAGACATGCTATTCTTTTACAGCCTCTGGAGGCTCTGCCCCTGGATTGCAAAAAGGAGCAGTCAGGGTGAGGGCAGTAGGGTCCTCACCCAGATCCAGGCACTTCACGTCACCCTGGGCAGGGGCGGGACAGCCTCACCTCCATTGCCTCCTGATTGGTGGGAAAGTCCCACCAATGGCTTGAAGCCCTTTTGAACTGGCACCAGGCTGCTACCAGCATGCCTATCACATATTAGTAAATAACTTGTTTTTTGGGTAGTCTAGAGTAGAGGTTCACAAACTTTTTCTTACTGCATACCTGCTTCCAGATTTACCAGCTGCCCATGCATCTCTACCAGCATAGATTTTATACTGTAACCCCTTAAATGCCAATTATTATTATAATGAAAATTAAATCCACCATTATACAATTTCTCCCACATACCACCCCGAGATGTCTTGTGTACCCCAGGGATACACATACTACAGTTTAGTGTAAAAAAAAAGGCAGTCTTTCCTGGTTGCGAGGAAAAAAAAAGCCAATCTTAATTCTTGGTATACCATTGATTTCATCATCCATGATTTTTGAATTGTTGTTCCCAATATCAAAACAGCAGAATGAAAAAGCTTGAAAGGCATAATGAACAAGGCCCTGGTTTTGTGCTATTGTTGCTTTTGCTGAGGGAAAATAGCTAATTGAATTTTCCAGTGTGCTTTTCTGAACAGAAAGGCACAAAGCAAAGTTGAAATTAACTCCATTATGTCTTTCCTGGGTGCTCTTTTGCAGAGCTCTTTGGCAATGAAAAAGGCAATGATATATGTAAATAGCTTGAGTTTACTTGCAGAAAATGTTTAATCTTCTCAGAGTTATTTCACAAGCTATTCAAGTGCTGTACAAAATGTAAAAGGGTTTAATTCCAAATTCTCTTCCTGCCAACGGTTCAGAGTATACACTGCATATTATCCAAGGCTTACTGTGAATACTAAAATTGCTTCAATAATTCCTAGAAATAAAAAGAACTTCCTTACTAACATTGGAGTAGCTTGCCACTCCAGTTATTTTTCTCATCTTTTAATTAGAGAACAAATTTGTAGATTTTATTAAAAGCAACATTTTGTATTATTTTCATTATCCAAATTAGCTGCACATTTTAATATTAATATTAATCTTTTCAGAACTATCAGCTAAACATATTCAGGCATTTGAGATTATGTATGTATTTAGCTTAATCTTCATATATGTGATAAATATGCTAATCTAACCTAATGTTAGAAATATTATTAGAAATGCATTATCAATAGCTGTTAGCTCTCATCAATAGTTGTCCTTTGAATAAGTACGGCTGCCAGCCTTCCTGTCTCCCTAATGAGAGAGGGAAGGGGG
>NW_017728909.1:48554277-48558678 GCF_001723895.1 Crocodylus porosus
TGCCTAAGAATTTGTTATTCAATGAGCCTCCAAAGAAAACGAACCGAGAGAGAGTTTTTTTTACCTCACTAACAAGCCTAAAATATGGGAAAACATTCTTTCTACATGCAGAACCTAGAGGAAATGAAACCACTGAGAAAATCTTCCTGAGTTTCTCACTATTCTTTTATTATTGTTATGGCCTTCACCATAGTATATCGCCACGGAAACAGAGTTCATAGGTCACCCATGCCTAAAATTCCCTTTAGAACTAAAGGACTGTAATCAGCTACAAGTCTGGAGAGAAGCAACTGCTGAAAATCCTAAGTGAACCACTTTAGAAAGTTAATTTTGTGGTTCTTGTGATTACAGAACTTGGATTTTAAACCTGCCAGGGCCCTCTCAAAGCTTTACACACTAGCACACAAAACCGTGAGAGCTGCCTTAGCCACCTTCTGTTAATGGACTGGTGGAAGGCTCTTTACAGTTAATGGTGATCGCACTTTTAACAGAATTAAGTATTGCTGTTCAAGGCAGTGCCAGCCCATGTTACTCAACAATGAATAAGAGAGAAAGAGAAAGAGAGGGTTATGGATGAATAAAGCCATCTCTCTTCATCTTCTCTATTATCAGATTCTTTTGATGCCTTTTCTACTGATTTATAAGAATCAACTTCGTAATTGCCTGTTCTCAGCTGGAAAATATGGCATTGTAGGCAGGAGCTGCTGCATTGGTTTTCTGTATGTAATACAAAGTACAGCAAGCAGAGACTCATTACTAGATTAGTCTTTGGGCTGTTATGGTTGATCAGATACTGCCACGGTTCTTTCAGTCTTCTTATGACCTATTTTGTCATTCTTATGCACTTGCTGAGCATATAGATGAGTTGGGTCTTCCTGAGCTTATGTAACCAGGAAATAATTTCATTAGTTTGTGTCAAGGCCAGCCAGGATCACCCTGGGAATGGAAATATCATTAGTGTCAGTCTTGATTTGTGGAAACAGATATCCTCATACTATCTATTTTAAAAGATTTTCCATTTTTTGAAAATGTGGGTTTCACGTCATCCCTTCCCATCTACCTTATTTATGTATATGCCCCAATAATCTGATAACATTTACCCATGGTTAGCATTTCTTCCTTGGATTTTTTGGGGGGTTGAGGGGAGGGAGGGAATACAGGGATATAAAACAACGATTTCAGGTAGCTTAACCATTTTACACACAAAAGAATCATATGCCATTGCCTGCACAAACTGTCACAAACTTCAGACACCACCAGTTACTTCCCAATATCAAACTGTAATAACTGACAAACAACGTCCAAAGTGCCAGCACCTATAGGACAACATTCATGCCTTCTCTGAGGGTGCTCAGAACTGTCATGTTGTGGTCATTTAATGCAATCTCAGAATCCATTAACTAAAGGTACAGAAAAATCATCTCTCTCTTACTGAGAACAATGTGATTCCCTGCAATCTGTGGTTGCAGACCCAAAAGCCACTCTCCATTGAGTAAACCTTTGGACTCATACAGTGTCAATTTATTTCAAGAAGGGTGTCCACACTTGCTGCCACAAAAGCTTCATAAGGTGCTGGTCTGTCTCTTTGGTTGTATACAGTACGGACAGAACACCCTCCAACATCTGGTTTCAGACATTACACAAGTAGTTTTCTAAGAGCTCCTGTAGAAATCTTTATTGCAGAAGAAAAAATGCAAGTGATGAGAATTTATCATGGCCTAAGAAATTATACTGGCACTTATGGGCTCATGAAAGTCCTCTGGGAGTTTTTCTTCTTCTCTCAATTCCTTTCAAATCCCAGGAGACCGTATGGTTTTCATACATACCCTGCTATCATATGCATTTTTAGAGCATGTTGTTAAGCAGTGTAGTATCATAGTTCATTGTGTCTCTTCTTCCAGTAGGGTGTTGGATGCGAATTTTTAAATTTAATCGCTAGATCTATACTCTGAGTTGAGTTTGCATTAGTAGAGACAAAGTTGAAAAGCATGCCCTGTGCTTTGAGCAGAAGTAGCAGAGGTTTGCAGGGGTTTCTAGATGGTAAGGAAGTTTGTTCTGCAGTTTTGGATCCAATGCTGAGAAAGTCTGTCTTTACAGTGCCAGCTCCATTATGCTTGAGAAGTATAATTGTTGATTTCAGTCCTGACTCCAGACCCCTAGGCAATCTGGTCTTCTAAATCAAAGAGTACCTTGAAGAGAAGGACCAAGTCTGTGGATCCATCCCAACATTTTACAATTATTCAGGTATCAGCATAGTGAGCGGAGGTGAGGTTTGATGTGCTTGTGCATTGCTGACATGCTGAAGGAGCACTGTACGTGTAAAGTTTTCCTCCAAAGACATCTGATGGCTTCATGTCCAGGTACACTGAATAGATGTAATCCAGCTGGAAAGCAGCAAAGATGTGTTTGTCATTGATTGTCAGGATGGGATATGGTTTCTGAGGACGCCAAAAGTGACAGAACTGCACTGTTAAGCTTAATGTAATCATGACTCAAGGAGTGTGCCTAAGCTGCAGACTGAATTGAACAATTTGGGTAAATATCTTCAGGCAAAAGGACAGTATGCTAAACCCTTCCAAGTGCTTTCTTCTGAAAATTGGCATAATCTCCATTTTGCTTTATTTCAGCTTTAACTAGATGTTCAGTATGAATGTGCACGTGGGCAAGCACTGGGTGAGCTTCGTGTTCTCAGGTGTTGTACCACGATAAATAGAGAAGTGCTTTGTCAGCATATTGTTGGTACTTGAGTCCTTAATGTCTTACTATTTCTCCTAGGGGCTGAACATAGACGTTTAAATAGAGCTAGAGAGAATAATTAGTCCTTGCAGGGTCCCACAAATGAGGAGTTTAATGTTGAGGTGTAGTGTTTCCCCATCCATCCCTTCAGTGGAGAGTCAACCTATTTCAAAGCATTCTTAGATGTCCTCCCACCTTCTTCAGGCATGCATGTAATATTTTCTGATTAACTGTCAGAATGCATCAGGGAGATTCAGGAAGATGCAAATAGATGTCTGGCCCCCATCAACAGAACGGATGTTGATTCTCATCCTCAGCTGAATCCAAGTTGTACCAGACCTTGGATATTTCCTGTGGCCAGAGGATTTTTTAAACAGCTCTTGGCAACCGTATGTCAACTTCTCATGTCTTTGCTCAGGAATGTGGGATTCTGATGCTGAACAATAGCCAGGTCAGAGGCATCCAGGATGGGTTTCTTTAATGATGGTCAAACTATCATGTGTTTTAATATGGCATGCCTACTCTAGAGTAGCCAGTGCCTTTTGTGCAGAAAGTAAAATGGTCTGAGCTCAAGAACCAATGTAGGTGATTTGCTGACATGGGTAGACTGTGTTCTTTTGACTCAAGAAGACTTCCACAAGGTGACCAGTCCTTTTAGGAACTTCTTTGCTGTGTTGGTTCTACCATGTACTATTACAGGTTTAATCAAGTTTTCTTATAACCTAACCATGTCCTTATAGTGTGATGTAGCAGTATCTGTTAAAGCATAAAAGGAAATTCTTAGTTTGTCTCTCAAACCCTGTTTAAACTTAGAGAAATTCTTTGTTCATTCTGTCCATTTCTGCCTCAATTTTCTATGTTCAGTGCCTAAGTTTGCTTCTGTCTCTCGTCACCTGACAGAGATATCTGAGAATCAGGCAGGTCTGTGTGTTAGCAGCGTATAATGATACATACAGTGCATAACAAGGTATTCAGTTGCTTGACCTGCAGATGGTATATAGATGTTTTTCTGGCCTGTTTTGAAATTTGGTGTGTCCATTAACTGGATGAAGTCTGTGTAATAATGACCGTAAAGTCGTCTGATTCTTTCTATAGGATGTTGCAAGCCTCTTCTGCATTGATAATGCTTCCCAACTTTGTCATTCGTAATTCATCTGCACCCCCATCTCTGTTAGTCATTCATGAAAACATTAAACAAGACCACTTCCAAGGCTGGACCTTGAGAATCTTCACTAATAACCTTCCTCCACCTTGATACCTCTCCCTTAAACACTACCAGTGTTGTCTCCACTCCTGCTGGTTCCTTCCTAGTCTTAATTCCTCCATTAATCCTATTTTATCTTGGTCATCCATTCTTCATGTGACACAATATCAGTTGGTTTACTGAAAGTCATATTTAGACAAAGAAAAGTGACTAATCAATCTGTCATGATCTATCTTTGGTAAACCTATGTTGCATTATATCTAATTATCCATTTAACTACACATATTTAATGATCCTTTCTTGCAAAATTTGCTCCCAAGCCTCGCATATTACAGAGGTCACTCTAACAGAGCTTTCATAGATTTCATAGACATCAGGGCTGGAAGGGACCTTGGGAGATCATCAAGTCCAGCCCCCTGCCCAAAGGGCAGGAAGTCAGCTGGGGTCATAGGATCCCAGCA
>NW_017728909.1:48558689-48562750 GCF_001723895.1 Crocodylus porosus
GGTCGCCAACATCAGCTTGCAGGGACATGTAGCTTTCCTTCACATAGAGAGCTACACCCCCGCCCCTTTTGTCAACACGATCCCTCCTGCACAGGGTATAGCCCTCTATAACCGTGGTCCAGTCATGGGTGGAGTCCCACCAGGTCTCCGTTATCCCAGTGACATCATAATTCTTTTCACTGAGCAGGAGGATGAGCTCCTCCTGCTTGTTGCCCAGGCTCCTGGCATTAGTGTACAGGCCCTTAGTAGCCTTAATCACTTTTCTCCCCCTTCTTCAGTATTAGTACTAACATGCCCTGTTTTACAACCAGATTGCACAATCCCTCACTAAATACATTTGTTAAGAGTACCCACCATTGTCCCTGCAATTTTATATAACAATTCTTTCAGAATCTTGTGATGAAGATTAATTATTCTCCCCCAGCTGAAGTGCCTCCCCCTCTTCCCCAATATCTATCCTCCCTTGTCCCCCTGGTAAACATCAACATCCTTATTGACCATCCTTTAGTTCTGGGTCCCTATGTACAGCAGGAGCAGAGACCTAAAGCTTCCTTCCTGGTTGTTAAGAGAGTTGGAAAGTTCAGTCTTGTGGTAGTTCAATACATTTATCAAGGTAAGTCATCACCTTTTAAACACTTAGATATGCTGGGAACAAGTATGAAATCTACTTTAGCTTTGGCTCTGGCTTCTACTACCAAATAAAGAATTTCAAATAGTGTCATCTTACCTGAGGTGTCTAGTTTGGATATGGAGTTAGAGAAGAAGATGAAATAAATCCTACCTCTTTTTTGTGTCCTTTCTAGGCTTGAAAAGCTGGAATGATGAGATCAGCTAAACACAGGGCATGCAATACTGTCCGGACAATTTCAAAATCTTTCATGCTGCTGTTCCAGGAAGCCATTCGATTGCTGGAAATCCGAGGCAAATATCTAGACTGCAGTAGATATGCAATGGTACAGCACAAGTACAGATTGAGGCAAAGCTAAAAAGAAAACTGCACTAGACACACTGCACCTTCAGTTTTTACTTAACCACTGATCTCCAATTGGTTGAACTATTAACAGTGCAATTTTCTGGAGAATTTCAATTAAATGTAAGGTGAGATGGCACAGAAAAAAATAGCAGTAAATTCTATAAGCTAAACCAAATGATTCTATGTTGCTCTACAGCAAATATCTTTTAAAGAGCTTCACAAATCACCACATTTGGAAAGATTCCCTGACCCTTATTCTGCTGCCTCTGTGTGCTGAAACTCCCCCGTATTGCACACTGAAATGAAGAGGCCAGAAAGGCCATGTTCTTTTAATGCAAGTAATGTACTGTACATTTCAACAGGCACAAATATGTATCAGTATGCATTAGTAGTGCTGAAGTGTAACGCTGGCTGCCTCCAAATCTATGAACACTTGACATTTATGCCACAGAACGACAATTCTCGCAAATTAGGAAAGGATATAGTGCCACCCACACAGGATGGGATAAGCATAAGTGGCCAGAAGACCAGCTCTGAGCAGCAACTCCATGTTCATCAATGTCATATTTCCTGCCGCCAAATGCCTAAACAGCCATTTGTTCTATGGCACTACACCTGCATTCAAAAACTACAAGATACATTTGTCAGCTATGAAAGTTTTTGTTTGTTGTTATTGTTTGGGGAGGGAGGAAAATCTCTGTACAAAGGAATAGAGCAGGGAGAAGTATTAAAAAGAAATGTTCAGCTTCTACTAATTCTTTCACAGTAAGACCACCATGCAAGTTGCCTTGCACCTGCACAAGACTGCTCACTTCCACCTACTGGCTGCCCATGACATACCACAGTTCAGCACACTGGGGACACCTGCTTGAAACCTTAACCTTTTTTAACCACTCAAAGCTTTGCTTTATTAATCAATACTAGAGAAAGGGCATGTAAAAATAAAGCTATAAAATTAAGTCTATAAATAAAAATTTACAATAAAAAGTCCTAATCATAAGATCTGCAATATCATAGAACAGGGGTTTTCAATCTTTTTTAATGTGTACCCCTGGCAGCTGGATGCAGAGTGGCGGGGAGAGGTTTGCCATGCAGCCAGACACAGAGCTGTGGGGGGGTGGTGTTCAGTTGGCTGCAGGGTGGCAGAAGTACGGGGTGGTGGTGGCAGCTGCTGCATGCAAGCTCACCCTCCCCCTGCATCCAGCCGGCTGGGCGGCACCTGTGTTGCCCTTAGGGGGCACTACTGCCCTTGCCCCCTCCTTCACTACTAGGAGGCAGTGGCACAGGATGGTAGGTGGCGATGCTCCATCCCCGCCCACCCACACATGTACCCTAGGGCCTTTCCAAGTACCCCCAGGGGTACGCATACCCCTGGTTGACAACCCCTGTTGTAGAATAATTCAAGTCATGTTGGTTGGATCATTTGGAAATACTTTAGTGAAAGCACTAGGATATATCTTGCATTATTAAGCATGGGTTATTACTTTTTCTTTCTTTCTTTCTTTTTTTTTTTTTTGACTTTAATTACATTTTAAGTGGAGCCATGTTCTGAAATTGTCATTCTGCTATTAGGGCAGAAGTTACAGGGGATATGAGGAGACATTGTAAAAAAAATCATTTTATTGTATTGTCTAAGAACAGTACAGTTTTATCAGGCTAAAGAAAGAACAATGTATATTCAGAGATCCAATACTTTTGTCATGACTACATACTTATAAAGTATTCAATTGTTTAACTTTAATTAGGGAAGTTTTAGGAACTCCATTTTCAAACTGTTAACTTGAGAAAAATTTGGTCCCAAATATTTATTCAGTGCCTGACAGAACTATTTATCTGAGAGTAGTATAGCTAATTTAAGATTTAAAAAATGAGTTCTAATAACTGAGTTTATTTTTGCAAATTAATAATATTCTAGTAAGTCAATCAAACTGTTACATTTGTTCCCTGTATGTTACCAGTACTGTAGGGAGATTGATGGCTTACTACTATAGGTAAAATCCCAAATATTTACTGGAAGTCTCTTTCAGGCCACAAATGACTCAGCTTTCAATCTGTATTAGTATCAAAGGAATTCAGCCCAGTATTTTACCCATCACCCAAGAGATAGGTGCTGTATGAGAAGGAAACTTTCCACTGTATATTGCCCACATCTCATGGGAAGAGGGGGTTGCTCCTGCAAAATACACCTTTTCTCCTTCACCCTTCAAAAGTCCATCTGTGGCCATTTGTGGGCATCCCAATTCTGTGAGGCAGAGAAATGATAGGGGAGGAAGTAAACCTTCTAAAGATTCTCTCATTCAGCCTCCATAAAAATGGAAGTGGGCCAGTGGTTATGCTCAAAGAGCAGTTCCTAGTGACTTCAGTTGCAGTTGCGAGCACTCAGCACTCCTGCAGGTCAGGCCTTCGAGTCTCAGACTGGACATGCAGAAAATATGGAACGCACAATTAACGATGCTTGTCAGAAGTCTATTTGAAGCAGTTTACTCAAGAGCTCTCTGGCAGAGGCAGGAATAGCACACATCTTTAGGCAACATTTCTTAAACCAAGCAGCAACATTTTCTCTCCCAGCAATCCCTGCCTCATTCACTGCATACCTTCTTCAACAAGTGGGCAGAGGTCTAACAAGTAAAAGCTCCCATCACCCTCATTTATCTCTGGAGCAGGCTTATTCAAACCACTAACTGAGGCAGGGGTACAATGGATAAAAATATGATGCAATCATAGAATTAAACTCTGTCTACTTCTCCCCCAGTGTGCTTATTTGGCGCGACGCACACTGAGCAACGAAACCAATTGTTGCCTCCCTCGGGCACCTTGTGCCGGCAACAGTTTTGGCGCCCAACGTGGGGCTCGAGGCTAACATTTCGTCTTGCCCAGATCCCACCTGGGCTCGACGACCTGCGGCAACAACCGACGCCCAGCGTGCACCGGTGGTTTCATCGGGGGCCTCGACAGAGACGTGGTTTGATCGACCCCGGAGGGCACAACAGTGCAACGCACTCAAATAGTGGAGAAGCGATCGTGGGCGACGGTGTGGAACCGGTCCCTCGGACAAGGTAGGATAAGCTCAGCAGTCTGAGCATTGCCC
>NW_017728909.1:48562761-48563442 GCF_001723895.1 Crocodylus porosus
TCAGCCTGGAACACTCCTATCTTGCCTGTACTAAAGCCTGATGGCACACATCGACTGGTGCAGGACCTAAGGACAGTTAACAAACAGGTTAAAACTATTCATCCCCTTGTCCCAAACCCGTATACCTTGCTGGCCTCCATAGGGAGGCAGTATACTCATTTCTCAGTTCTTGATTTGAAAAACGCTTTCTTTACAATTCCAGTTGACACCCCCTCTCAGGAGATATTCTCTTTTGAATGGGAGGACAGAAAAAGGGTTAAGAAACAACTTTGTTGGACAGTATTAGCCCAGGGATTTAACAACTCTCCCACCCTTTTTGGCCAGTCCTTAGCTAAAGACTTGGAGGAGTGGAATAATGAGCGTGAAGTTCTCTTGTTACAATATGTGGATGATTTATTAATTGCTGCTGTAGATTTCAACTCTTGCCTTAACGCCACTGTAAGCCTCCTGAACTTTACTGGACTTCAAGGCTATCGGGTGGCTCAAAACAAAGCTCAAATTGCTCTCCCCGAAGTACGATACCTGGGATTTCACATAAGACAGGGGGAGCGCCAGCTTTCAAGTGAACGAAAGGAGGCTATATATCAGGTTCCCACCCCAAGCAACCGTAAGCGGCTCAGGGTGTTTCTCGGCATGGCAGGTTTTTGCAGAATATGGATCCCTGAATTTGGACTATGGGCA
>NW_017728909.1:48564017-48579575 GCF_001723895.1 Crocodylus porosus
GCTCAAGTAAAAGGTGCAGGGAGACTGTATTGTCTCAAATCCTGTGCTCCTAGCCCTGCAACAGTGTATATTTATACCCTGGTCACTTTCTGCAGTAATTTTCCACTAGCTGGCTCCCCCCTTCCCCCTTTCCCTCCTCCCTTCTATCTCTGAGTGGTGCCCTTGCATTCCACAGATAACAGTTTCAGCTTGCCTGTTTTCCAGAAGGACAAGAGATTACAGGAGCCAAAGAAAGGGTTACAAAGGTTGGGCAAGGGGGGGCCCTGGCTCACCTGGGCCTAGAGCAGAGGGGCTTCATCGACACTCGTGGTCTTCCATCCCTCTGAGTTACCTAGGGTTATGCCCAGTGACACCAACAACTGTAGACATAAAGGGACCAAATTAAGGTTGGAATAGTTCTTTGAAAGTATATGGGATGTCAGGCTCAAAAGTAAACACAACTGACTTAAGTATATGCTTAAATGCTTTGCTGAACCAGAGTCTCAACCTGCTAGGCTGACAGCAATAAAAAGAGAACACAGACAGTACTGGATTAAGGTTGTCCATCCATGTTTGCCAGTCAATATGGTCTCAAAAGAGATCAGTTTAGCACAGTTTATCAGATTCACTCACCCCATGGCCACCAACATGCCACTTGTTGTGCATTTGTTATCGCTTTCTGATACAGAGGCACAGACAGACACAGAAACACCCCCTTTTCAGTAGTAAGGCGCATGGGACCATACATTCATTTCACATATGTCTCTCAACAATTAGTAGATGATAATGTGGTGACTATCAAGTTGGATTTCAATTGAGAGTCTAAGGTGCTAATGACTGTTGCCCTTTACCATTCCCTAAAAAATTCACAATGGCATTGTATTGCTTACAAACAGGCCATATTCAATTTGGATTTGGCCCACTCTGGGGGACAGTAATTCAATTTATTGATATGGATCACTGTCCTGATTTGATTCAGCCAAATCTGAATCTGAAGATTCATCAATTGTGATTCGGAAAATCAGTGATTCAGCCATAGTCACAGCTTTATATGTTTTTTCTACATACCTCAAGGTACCAGGCATGGCTTGTGAATGCCGAGATGCTGGGGCTGATGAAGCATTCCACAGGAGCATGGGGCACGCCCCCCCCGGCTCACTGATCGGCCGCATGGGGACCCAACGTGCCCCCCCAGACCAAGGAGGCATCAGTCACCAAGCTGGGGCGCAGGGGGAGGAGGTCCCCCATGTACTCTGAGGTGGACCCAGAAGTGGACCAGAGTGCTTCGGGTCTACTTCTGGGTCCACTGCCGAGTGCACTGGGGACCCTACTATGCTCCCATGGGACACTCCATCTGCCCCACCATCTCAGCATTCACGAGCCGCCTAGTACCTAGAAGTATGTAGAAAAAAACATATAAAGTTGTGTCTACATCCAAATCATTGAATCTTTCTGAATCTCTCCAAATTGAATCAGAGGCTTCTGATTCAATTCAAGGAGATTAATGGGTCTCCTTATTTGATTCAGATTTGGAGATTTGGCTGCCAAATTAGACTGAATCTCCGCTGAATTGAATCAGCAACCAAAGCTTTGCACATCCCTATCGCCTACCCTCAAACAGATGGTGCCCTGGAATAAAACATCTACTTAGGAGGAGCTAAGATATATATAGTACAAAATTCTGTGCCCCTAATTCTGTGCTGTAGTAGCCAGTGAGACTCCCTTTGGTGTGTGGGACCTGCAAGGAGTATATGTAATTTTTACTCTGTAAAAAGATAATTAAACTGTAGGAATGTTTAAAAGTGTTCTATTATACAAAACCACAGGTATTAGAAATTTCTAATATTCCCATAGATTTTATGAAAACATTATTTAAAGTTGTGACAGCAGCTGTGGCTATGTATCGGTCGTAGGTAAATGGCCAATAACTGAACAGATGCAATGCTAATCTTAGTTAATTTTTCTGGCAGGATTACCCATATTTATAATTACGTAAAATACAACTCTAGACCTTTCCTAATTTGTATCTCCCAATCTAGAGAGAAATAAATTAGCATAGACTGGTAGGAGAATTATGGTACTAGACATATCTGCTTCAATGCTAACTGGATGTAGATAGTTAAAAAGAGATTTAATGCAGATTAAACTCATTAGTGTCTCTTACACAGAATCATTGAACACAGATGAATATCAGATCCAAATGATGGAGCAAAAACCTTTGTTTCAAAACTTTGGTATAAAAATAATTTAATTTATTCATAGTTTCATAGTTATTAGGGTCAGAAGGGACCTGAGTAGATCATCAAGTCTGAACCCCTGCCATGGCAGGAAAGAGTACAGGGGTTAAACAAGGTGAATGTCAAGCCTTGTCTTAAAGACCACCAGGGTAGGAGCCAGCTCCACTTTGCTTGGAAGTTGGTTCCAGATTCTAGCCGCCCTGACAGTGAAGTAGAGCCTCCTGATGTCTAGTCTGGGGCAGAGCTACCCTCTGCCAGCTTGTGATCATTATTTCTAGTCACTCCTGGTGGTGCTCGGGGGAACAAGGACTCCCCCAATGCCTGCTGGTCCCCCCCTGACTAGTTTATAACAGGTCACTAGATTCCCCCCTCAGCCTTCTCTTTTGGAGGCTGAACAGGTTCAGGTCCTGTAGCCTCTCCTCATAGGGCCTGCCCTGTTGTCCCCTGATCATGCGAGTGGCCCTGCTCTGGACCCTCTCCATGCTGTCCACATCCCTCTTGAAGTGCGGCACCCAGAACTGGACGCAGTACTCCAGCTGCGTCCTGACCAGTGCTGCATAGAAAGGGAGCATCACCTCCTTCAACCTGCTTGTGATGCATCTGTAGATGCATGACAAGGTACGATTGGCCTTCCTGACTGCATCCCCACACTGCCAGCCCATGTTCATCCTGGCATCAATGATGACTCCAAAATCTGTAGCCTAGAGTCCAGTTCTGTCCTCCCCATCCTCCTCATAAATGTATATATGTTGCTTTTGAAACAGACAAGCACCATTGATTTATTCTACATTTAATCTCCACTCTTAGAAGAATAAAGCACAGAAGAAACTCAAAAGGTCATCTTAGTCCAATTCCCTGTTGAAGGCAGAATCATCCCTGACTGGGATGGCTTAGCCCAGGGTGTCAAACATATGGCCTACATGCCAGATCTGGTCCACAGCTTTGATGTAGGGAATGTTCCTGCAGCTGCACCCAAGACCCTGGATGAGAGTTGGGATGCCAGGTCTCTTTCTGCCTGGCCCCAGGCTGAGAAAGAGAGAGAGAGAGTGTATGTTGGGGGGAGGGGCGGTTCATGGGCCCAGAGGCCAGCCCTGCACCATTCAGCCAGCCTGTGGACCAATCCATGATGTACTCCTATACTTTTCTATGATTCTATGAACTTTCTCTCAGACTATGATTTTTATAACACTCCATCCATGGCTTCTCAAAGAATGGAGCAGAAAGAAAGAGCTGAAAGATTTTATGACAAACATATATGCCCCATGGGGGGAAAAAGTGGGCCGTTATATCTGATACTAGTCTCCAAGTCTTGAGAATAGGCTTTTTTATAATAAATCTGTGTCAGGAGGCTCAGTCTAAGAGACTTTCCTCTTCCAAGTCTGATTCACCATATCTGTAGGCCATATGGTAGTTGAAGTTGTGAACATACACAGCAAGGCACGTAAGCTATGCTGTAAAGAACTTGCTGGTCCCGAGGCTCACTTAAAGGCTTATTAAAGCAAGGTGTGCTGGTTAGTGGGGAATACTTACCTGGCAGGGGAAGCACCGTGACCACATGGCAGGGGAAGCAGTGTGATCATGTAGGCGGGCTCCCCAGGGCAGGTGATTGTCTCTGATATGTCCTCCATCAGAGGTCTATATTGAGCAGATTCTTTTTGGTGTTGGGTGGTGGAACCGGAGCTTGCTCCATCCACTCCATGCATTGACCTGGTATTGCAGTGCTTCCAGGACCGGTGCAAAAAAACAGAAAAAAACCAAAAAACTTAAAGGCTTATACAGTTTATCAGGCTGGAAGCACGTAACACTGGATGGTTGGCAGCAAAGCCAATAAGCCTTTGTTTCCATGCAGATAGGTTCTTCCAACCAAATACTGAAGGTTTAGGTTCTGGGCCTATGGCTAGAAAATCAGAGGACAATGATGCAGTTTCCAGAGGACCAGAATGTGAAGTGTATTCTTGCACAATTAGCTAGTTTAGGAGGTGTGCTGTTAATATGCCAAACTTAGTATCAGCTGTGAAAACAGGAGGAACCATAAGTTTCATAAACTGTGTTGGATTTGAGATGCCAAGATGCTATTAAAAAGCCATCCTAAGAGAGGGAGAGAAATAGAAAAATAATGCTCTACAGGATGACAGGAAGCCAACTACCGATCTAAGGCAGGATCAACCCTGTCTAAACCATTCCAGCCAAATGTTTGTTCAACCTGCATTTAAACATGTCCAGAGCCTCTCTATGTAATGTTCTAGGGTTTAACTGTCCTCATACTTAGTGCTTCCTAATATCCAACCAAAATCACCCTTGTTGCAGTTTAAGTCCATTACTTTTCACTCTGTCTTCCATGGACACAGAGGAGAGTCTGTCATCTTTCTCCTTATACAAACCTTTATGTTTGAAATCTGTTATCCCCACTCATCCTCTTCTTCTTCCCAGACTAAATAATCTCAGTTCTCCCCCGCTTTCCTTGCACGTGTTTTCTAGACCTTTAACCTTTTTTGCTGCTCTCCGCTGAATTCTAATTTATCCACATCTTTTTGAAGCAAGGTTTGCAGGGGAGCTGCAAAGCATTCTTGGATACTGGGGGACTGTGAGTTAACTTGAATGTAGAGGCTATCTGGGACCGAAGTTCAATGATTTAATCTAAATCAGTTAAATCTGATACTACATCCATCCAGGTTTATCTTTAACCTGCTTCAGCCATTTTGAAAGCTGTTTATGTGCACTGAACTTCTGGGCTAGGTACAGTCAGTCAAAAAGTCTAAACTACACAGATTAAATTGAAACAGAAGTGAACGGACATTTACCTTTGATTGAGGAAATGCAGCCACATGCCTTCAGTGTGTCAGGCTAGAAGCTGGAAGCAACTAGAGCATGGCTCTCTGGCACATAGCCAGCATGGGCTGTGTGTTCACTTCCTCTTCCTGCTGCCCCCAAAGTCTCTAGGATTTGCAGTACAGAATTACAGCAGCAGGATCTATGTCACAACCTCTTAATTTATTTATGAAAATGGGATGAGATACCGTATTGAAGGTCTTGTTAAAATCCAAGAAAATGACATCCACCTCTATTCCTGCATCTAAGCATTTTTTGGTCCTGTCATAAAACAAAACCAGATTGGTCAGGCGTGATCTACCTGCTACAAATCCATGCTGGTTGTTCCGCTGCATTATTTTTCCCGCTGGACTCCCACAGATATGATCCTTCATAATCTCTTCAAAGACCTTTCCAAGGATGGAGGTAAGACTAACTGGCCTATAATTACTTGGATCCTCCTTTCTCCCCTTTTTGAAAATAGGGACCACATTGGCCCTTTTCTAGTCCTATGGGACCTGACTTCAGTGCCATGAGCACTTAAACAGTGGTTCTGCTATGACACCAGCCAATTCCTTCACTACCCTCGGATGCAGCTTATCTGGGTCTGCTGACTTGAACACATCCAGTCCATCCAAGTGACTCTGCACCAAGTCAGTGTCGACAGTGGGTGGGCTGGTGTCCCTCTGATAACCATCTAAGAACCCATTAGGAGACTTATCTTGACCCCTGTTCAAAAACACTGAGGCAAGAAACACATTAAATAGCTCATCCTTGTCACCCCCATTTGTCACTAATTGCTCCTTCTTGTTCAGTAGGGGTCCTACGCTGCCCTGCGCCTTGCTTTTACTCCCTACATACCTAAAAAAAGACTTTTTGTTGTCTTTAATTTGTGTTGCCAGCCTCAGCTCTGTAGTTGCTTTGGCCTTTCTAACTGCGTCCGTGCAAGTGCAGGCCAAGTAGGTATACTCCTCCTTGGTAGCTTCCCCCGCTTCCACTGCCTATATGCCTTCTTTTTTGCCCTTAAGCTCCCCTTGATTTCCCTGTTTAGCCAAGGAAGTTTTTTGGCTCCTTTCCCCCTTTTCCCTTGTACTAGGATCATCTCCCTGTGCGCCCGAAGGACTGCTTCCTTTAGGAACAACCACCCTTCCTGGACTCCCATCTCACCAATACTTCTATCCTGAAATGACTAAACTCCTAAGTACACTGAAGTTAGCCTTCTTAAAGTCAAGCACTTCCACCCTACTAGTTATCTTATCCACCCTAAGTTGTATGGTAAATTCGATTGATTGTTGGTCACTGTCCCCAGGGTGACCACGAATCTGCAGCTCCCTTACCAGGTCATCCCCCATAGCCAACACCAATTCAGTAAGACATTCCCCCTAGTGGAACCATTTCTGATCACTTAAACGAGTTTATGTGTCATTTCTGTCCCGAGCCTTATTGTAAGCCACTCTGAGTTTATTTGGGACATAAATCTAAACACTATACTAATAACAGATATTTAGCAACAGGTTCCTTGATGTATCCAGTACCTATTTGGATACTGATATCAGATTGACAGGTCTTCGTCTCTTGTTCCCATATTTATGGAATTGTACTATATTTGTCCTTTTCCAGTTGTCTGGGATCTCACTCATTGACCTCCATCATTTCTGGAAGATAGTAGCCTCTGTCTCTCTAATTATATTGGCCTATTCCTTGACTTCTCAACAATGACTGTTTCCCCGTGCTGCTACTCTGAAAACATCCAGCTTTTCTAGGTAACTTCTTGTGCCTCTAATATTGTCTGTTCAAGGTACAATCATCCCTTCTGGACTTCTTTTTCTCTTATCTCTAATGGAATCTCTTACCTCATCTTACCTGCTTACTAGTTCTCTGAGTTTGTAAGCATCTCCTTTTCTGAAGTTGAACGCTTTTATTTTTCTGCCCTTCTTTCTTTTGTTCCTTAGGATCATGAACTCTATTGTTTCATGTTTACTGTCATTCAAGAATCAATTCAGATTCTCAATCAATTTCTCCCTATTCATAAGCAATGGATCACAAAGAACTTCCCTCAGTTGTTTTCTCTATCAGTAGATGGACTGCAGTAGATGGACAGTTGAAATAAATGAGGGACACCTGTCTTGGTAATTAAAGTCCCTCGCAAACAGCAGGTCCTATGCTTTGGATGCCTTGAATAGTTATTTTTTAAAAAAGCCTTGTCCACTCCTTCCTCCTGGATTTGTTCAGAACAAGTGCAGGTATCATTAATGTACAAGGCAACAGGACCTCCTTTTTCTCCCTCTCTTGCCTTCCTGACGGAATTATACCCATCCATGACAACATTTTAGACTGTATGAACTATCCCACAAAGTTCCAATTATTTCAATTACAGCATAATTTTGTGTGATTACAGGGACTTCCAGTTCTTTCCGCATGGTTTTTTGCATTAGCAGATTAACATCTTAAATTAGCTTATTGCCCTGCTAATTTTTCTCCCATAACTTATTAAGGCTTCCCTGTAATGCTTCCTCTTCCTTGGCCTTTATCCTGGTCACTTCCCCCCTTGCTTACTTGTGGGCTTTTATCTCCACGATTCATGAAACCAAAAGTAAAGCCCTATATATAATATAAACTTTAAGCCCTATATATAATATAAACTATAAAGTTTATAAGTTTATTGGCTACAATTTTAATTGATGAGACCACAGCTGGAATACGGTGTTCAGTTCTGGGCTCCGCAATTCAGAAACAAATGTAGACAATAACCCCAGCTTTAACAAAGGAATCTCAGAGCTACATCTACCTCCAAATAATTGATTTTACCATGTAGTGTTTGGGATATGAAGACAAATTTTGGAAGCTCTCATAACAACTCCAGATGTAACAGAAATACAATTCCGAGCTTACAGTTTGAGCCACAATCAACTGGTTACTCAGCTTCTTTTGTCGCAAGCCAACCTTCTGCTTACAGAGAGATTAGTGAACTCAGATCAGAGCTATTGCTCAGTTCATTCAACCAAACCAAACTCTTTCAAAATGGGGTAGCTGATAGAAAATGATTTCCTTGATACTGACAACCAAAGCTATGAATGTTGTTGCTGTGCTCTATGTTGTACTTCAGTCCACTACAGGACAATCACAGCTCAAATGGTGTATGATTTTACACGTATATCAGAACAGAATTGATGACTTACAGATATTGCAAAAGAGCTTGTTTTATAAAATCCAAGGTAAAGATGACTAACTTTTTCAGAAAGCAAGTAACTCTTTCAACTCATACCCATCCAAAGTTCTCATCATCTATGCTTATGTTCAGCTAGATTCTCAAGGATCTGTTTAAAGTTACACATCTGCTTTCATACTTTATTGAATAGGGGCTTTAGCATAGTGAATCCATGTTTGACTACACAACCCAGTCCCTTAAACGTTGGGAAGTGCATGCATAGATACAAAATCAGAGAGTGTGGAGGAGGCTGGAAGGGACCTCAGGAGGTTATCTAGTCCTACCCCTGCTTAAACAGGAATATCCCAATCTAAACTATCCCAGACATTAACAACAAAATACTGTGAGAGGAAAAAATCTCACAGGCCCTCTAAAAAAACACGATCAGTAAAGCAGATTGCATAAAGTGTAGCTTTATACACATGTTCTACTGAGTTTTATTGTTTGTTCTAGGCAGACAAAGTTCTTTGGGTAGATGTGGTATCTTTTATTAGACCAACTAAATAATTGGAAAAATTGTTCTTTGCAAGCTTTTGGGCACAAACACACTTCTTCAGGCATAGGGAGAGTTTGCTGGTGTAATTAATAGAATATAAGAATAGAACTGCTTTTATTCTACCTGGGGGAGCACATATTACATCAGCAAACTCCCTCTATGCCTGAAGAAGGGTGTTTGTGCCCAAAAGCTTGCAAAGAACAATTTTTCCAACTATTTAGTTGGTCTAATAAAAGATACCACATCTACCCAAAGAACCTTGTCTATCTATATCCTTAGACCAACACAGCTACAATCAACAACCCTAAAACATTGTCTGTTCTATAACTTTTTAACCAAATTCTTAGAATAGTTCTAAAAGTATAGTGGAAGAACAAGTTAAACTTAACCAATTATGAAAGCCTAGGACTTTAATTAAGATTTTTACTTTCCCTTTCAGAAAATCCTGCACAAAATCAAATACCTAATAATCAAGGTCCTAAAAAAATGCAAGAATATCTCATTATAATAGTGGTAATGTCTATGCAACATTAATTGGCAGATTAGTACTGTTAAGGGAAAACACTGGAAGAGGATTGGTTTTTAGCACTTGAACCTGTTTCTCTGTAATTAGGGGAGTTTTAAGAAATCTACACAAGTCATTCTGGATCTTTAAATATTATTATAAAAAAACTACAGACTCCCTAACAATAACTGTAGTAGACAACTTCTATAGATGAAGGGTTAAGCTCCCATTTGACTTCAATGGCACCTAGCTTTCACCTAAAAAATTTGGAGCACAACATTTTCCTAAACTAAAATGCTATTATAAACTTAAGGGGGTTGTGTGCATGTACGTTCATACATACAAACACAATGCACATAGGGAGGCTTGGGACATGAGTGGACATATACATTGAGCAACATTGAACATATATAGTTAATCTAGCCCGTAAGTTTTAGTTCATGCCAGAATAAAACACTACCACACATACTACACATCTCATTATAAAAGATAATGTCTAAATATAAAACAAAGTAAAAACATAACTCAATCCACATTCTGAATAAACAGCATGCCAGCAAGACCAGATTTCTAGATATTACAGGCAGCTATTCTCTAAAAACAGGCTCAGAAATCATTGTAAAGACCTAAAAATAAAACCAAATTCTTGTTGAATGAAGAAAATACAGCAGAAAAAGACTTCAGCATCCTTATAGCAAAGATTATATACATTGTGTTAAAAACACTCAAAACCACTTGTGCCAATCCTTCTTTTCAAGATACTTCTAGTTAGAAAAGGGCTATCAAACATTAAATAATTCTGTTTTTTAAAAAAAGTCTTGCTTTGGTAAATCAATTTCCAGAAAATATCAGAAAAGGTGTGAAACCAGCCCTGGGGGTTATGTTTGCATTTACATTTTATAGTAACTGAACACTAACAGCCTTTTCCTGTGCTCAGGTTATTTTGCCTTGTCTGTCTCAGTCAGTATACAAGGTGGTGCCTAATACCTGTAAAAAAAAAAAAAAAGGAAAAGAAAAAAGGACTATGATTTTATATCTATATATATATCTATATATATATCTATACACACACTCCATAGGGTGTGACATTTGTCTCAGTCCTGGAAAAAATATGCAACTCAACAGAGTATACTAAATTTATAGTAATCTGAATATATGTGTGCTTGGTGCCAACCTAGGCAAAAAAATCTACAAGGCATCTATTAAGATGTCACTAATTTATCTTAGCCTTCCAAAAATGAGTATTTCAAACCATTGGACTATAGATTACATTTTACAATACAAACTAGATTTGCCTCATACCCATCTTAAAGCAGATTACTTTGCAAATGTTACCTGACAAGGGCTTATTTGAAGACAAATGGATACAGGTGCAGTATTAGTCTATTAAAAAGTCCACAGCTTATAGATTTATTTTCTATCTTCATACATGGACTACTGTATACTTCCTTAACCTCAAATGACAAACTGTGCAAGGAATGTGTGCTTTGCATGTGTGTTAATAATGAAAATAGTAGTTTTAATAGAAACCATAACCTATTCCTCATATGCAGGGTGCTGCAGTGTATATTGCATGATGCTATTTTAGTGTAGTAGACAGGTAAACTTTGATTTTTGAAGAGGCCTAAAATCTGGACAGATTTGATTGCCTAAACTTGGCATTAGTCATTCTGGATGATGCCCAATAGCAACCAGATCTGGATATCCACGTGTGATTTTTGCCTAGAATTACCTCACCCTAATCTTAAGTCTTTTGTTGCCACACAAAATATTTCATTATGTATTTTTCCTTTTTTTAACCCTTTCACTGGATGCAAATTTGTCTTTCCTGTGAACTGTATCAACAACAGCAGACTAATTTTATATTTCATCTAGCTGTAGATATTTTTGACAGAGCACCACAGAATGGATGACAAAGAAGGAGTTCCCTACCATAAAAATGTCTATGGTTAATATCTGCACTGAGGTCAGCGAAGTCATGTTCGTTATGATCTGCCCACTTGTTGGTCAATTCAATAATATGTTTCTACTGATCTCCCACCAAAACAACTACTGAAGCTAGGAATAATTGTTTTGAAGTTCCCATATCATTTTTTTCCAGAAGCCAAGACTGTATTTCTGCTCTTTTTTTTTTGCAAAGCCATGCAAGCCTTCTGGAGTGGACTGGCATACAATAGAAGTCAAACAGGGATAGATATCTAGTCCCAGCTTCTACAAATGCACATGCAATCTATAACCCACTCACGTAACTGATATATGCCTGTTTAAGTATTATGTATGCATGCATGTAATAGATTCCCATACAGGAAACCACTTTTTTCTAAATTATAAGATAAACCTTTCAATGCACTTGTGTCAGCATCTCAGACTTCACACACTTTAATTCCATCTGAACAACCCCTGACATGTGGCATGAATCCATTGGTCTTTCCCACCTGCAGAGGCCAAATCCTGAAAGTGGTGGTAAGCCCCTCACGGCCATTTTGAAGACCTCTACCTCTGATTTATTTTCAAGCAGTCTTAAGAGATGTCCCAGAACAGCTTCCTTGCCACATTTGGCAAGTCTGAGTGGAAGCCGGGGCATGCAGCCAGGCGGTACTTGAAAACATTCCTTCCTGTGATGCTGGTCATATGCTCTAGATATACCCTAAGTTTACTGACTACAATTTTAATAGGAGTGTATGAAGGACACAAGAAACTTTGTTTTCAGATGAATGTGACTCAAAAATGGCTAAACACACAAGATTCAGCCTTTCCAAAAATATTTGCCTTTGGGATGAGACTAAGTAGGGAACAACTTTCACAATTTGTAGCAAACTGATCTAGTGACACAATAAAGGTTTCTTCCTCAAATATAGACTGAAAGCCTGTGTATTCTGCTTTATGTTTTGAGTTGGTGCCACTCTACATGATTGTGTTAGACAGAGCAAGGCAGAAAGGTACCTTAACTGACAAAGGAGCTACCAGAAAGCTACAATTGATGTTAACAAGAGTCACACTTCCTGGCTGTACTTGTAAATGCATACAGAAGTAAAACAACCATTTACAGCCAAATTCTGCCCCATAATATGATTACTGGGCTCCCATTAAGCTCAATGAAAACTGTCAGCCACCTGTATCCAAACTCAGGATCTGGACCAGAGATTTTTCTCTGCTTGCTAGTCTGCTATCAGTTGTGGTCTGTTCATAGAACAATTGCTGCTTTATGTGCTTGAAGGACTCTTGAAAAAAAGAAAACAGAGCAAACCATGTCCTGCTGTGACTTCTCTCCTATGCAGAAAGCTTACAAAACACTTTCTCTGTGTAACTATTCCATGTGCCTCTGATAGACCCTTCAGCATTTAGAAACTTTGTATTACCATTTCAGTATAGCACACCTACTCATAGGAAAGTGGTGGCAAAACAGTGACCCTGGGACAGTCTCAGCACAGCAGGACTAATAAACACCTGGCAGACTTCTGCATAGTAATGATTCCACATAGGAGCAGCTGAGCCCACAGTCACCTGCTTCCATAACCTCACCTCACTGTTCTTGTTAATATTATAGGCCTTGAGACATGCTGGCAGTCCAGGAATAATGGAGATTTCCCTCCAAATGGGCACAAAAGATAAGAATGACAAGGAGCGAGCAAGCAAACTGTGGGCTGCCGCAGGCAATGGGTTGTGTCAGTGACAAAGCTCAGCAGAGCTGGGGGAGTAGTAACACAACTCTTGGGAAATAATGTTGAAAAAAGGGGTAGAACAGACTACCCATGTTCATTGATTTCAGGCTCTGCAGTTCAAGACAACAAAAAGAATACACCAAAAACATCCATTCCCCTTCCCTGTCCAGACATCTCAAAATCCACAAAACGGTAAGAACATCCTGCAGCTGGTGGACCATTTCGAATCCAGCATATCAACAATACCCCACATGACTAGCCTGGGAGTTAAAGTCCAGAGTGTCTGGACATAGAGGCTACTTGTAGACATTTAAAAAAAAACCCCAAACGGTGCTTTATTTGAACTCGGTGTGTTCCCATGCTGAGCCCAGTGCATGCCCAGAAGAGGCATTGCACTATTTGGATTCAGATCACCCAACCTCTGTATAGATCAGGTGCTTCAGTGGGGCTTTTTGGCGATTTTATCTAATAGCTGATTGAATTAGCTATTAGATAAAAGCACCAAAAAGGCCCACTGAAGCACCCAATCTATACATACGCTATAGAGCCAGATCAAAGTAACATGTTGCTTCTTCCAATAAAGCATGGGCTTTTTTAGTGTCTGCAAGTAGAAGGATCCCTTGGACTTATTCAACATCCTGCTCCAAGCTGTACAGTTAGAGCCTTTGCCAGTCTCAATCATCCTCCCATTTATATGTCTATAACCCAAATCCATGAAGGATCCACTTCTGCCAGTTATAGCCACTACCTAAGACACAAACATCGGAAAGCAAGGTTTGAACTAACACCTGGATGCCTTAATTTTTCTGCTACCTGGGCCCTCATTCCCCCTCAGCACTGACTCTTTTTCAAATCTTGGTCCTTTCCCATTTACAACTATTCTTGGTTCTTTACCAGCCTTAAATGTCTGGCAGACATCACCAAACAGGGCCCCAGTTTATCCAGAATTCTTCTGTGGCCCCCTGAGCTTGTCAGGTATGATTAGTGGGATCCCACTCTCCATGATGTGAAGCCAAACCAAGTTGCCATGTGTCTTATCTACATATACATTTTTGAAAGATCCCAGGACTCATGACAGGAACACCGGGTTTCAGTCATGAGTGGGGGTCTAATTAGCACTTGGATACTTTGTGGGGGGTATCAGTAACACACTCAGATACTCAGCAGTGCTGAGCTGTGAGGTCACCATGGCTTGAAACTCTGTTGACTGCTGTGGCCCAGTCCAATGAACTACATAATAAATCATAAGCCTTTTGGCTTTGGACTAGTATCATGCATAGTTTGTACTATATGTAAGTAGGTACAAAAGTCCTGCTTAAAAGTATGTTTATGGAGTACCAGTGCTAAAAATTGCAGCTGTTTCAAAAAAGATAACATACATCAATTATGGATGAACTAAGTCTATGGACATCTATAGTAATTTGTTATTACAGATACGATTATTTAAAGATCAATGTTTTCAAATTTCTCTCTCACTTCCATGTTCTCAGGAAGAGCAGGGTCTAACAGTAAGGTATGGAGAAAGGGCTGCAGGGACAAGTTGGGGTAGGGGGCAGACGGCAAAAGGGCTACCTGACCCTCCAGATTTATTTTTTTTTCTGTAGCAGTGGGAAGGGGACACATTCAAGGCAAATGTCCAATAACTACATTCTATACCAGGAAAATTATAAGACATTTAGACACTTTCCATATATAAAAACTTATTATTGAATTGTCTTATATTTAAGGTTGTCTTATATCTGAGTAAGTATGGTAAGTCAAGACATACTCAATAAGGGAAAGGACTGTGCTCGCTCCTGGGGAACTAACTGGAATTTGAAGGGGGTGAGAATGTGCAGGGATAAGTGACAAACAAGGTTCTTTGGGTAAATGTGATATCTTTTATTAGACCAACTAAGTAGTTGTAAAATTTTTTCTTTGCAAGCTTTCAGGCACAAACACCCTTAAACTTTGGGGGAGTCCCTGTTTCCCTGAGCACTACCAGAAGTGACTAGAAATAACGGTCACAAGCTGGCAGAGGGTAGATTCAGACTAGACATTAGGAGGTGCTACTTCACTGTCCAGGCAGCTAGGATCTGGAACCAGCTTTCAAGTGAAGTGGTACTGGCTCCTACCCTGGGGGTCTTTAAGACAAGGCTAGACAATCACCTTGCTGGGGTCGTTTGACCCCAGTACTCTTTCCTGCCATGGCAGGGGGTCGACTTGATCTGCTCAGGTCCCTTCCAACCCTACTAACTATGGAACTATGAAACTCTGGAGCTCTGGGTGATTTAACTTTCTAGATTCATGCACTGCACACGTAGGATAGATTCATAATACATGCAGTATGGTAAGGGAAGCACTATTCTTAGCTTCTATACATAAGAATAAAGTGTTTAAAGTTAGTGGGAATTCTCTAAAAGAAGAAGTTGCAAGAAAGCATTTAGACAGGTCACAGAACTAACAAAGAACCATTAATTTATAGCATGAAGTCTTAAGAAAGGGAAAGCAGCCCCTTATAAAGGTGACTGTGATCTCATACTGGTAAATACTGCAAGTTAATGATAATTCCATTATAGATTTCATAGACATTGGGGCTGGAAGGGACCTCAGAAGATCATCGAGTCCAGCCCCCTGCCCAAAGGGCAGGAAGTCAGCTGGGGTCATAGGATCTCAGCAAGATA
>NW_017728909.1:48579675-48618548 GCF_001723895.1 Crocodylus porosus
AGATTGTCAGGGCCAGCTGACTTGAAGGTATCCAGCTTCTCAAGGTGTTCCTTCATGAGGTCAGCATTAATGGAGGGCAGGGGATCTCCCTCACTTGGACCTCCCTGTCCTGTAGTGGGACTGATGAAAGACCGACGCAAAGTACCCATTTAATAGGTTGGCTTTTTCCTGGGCGTCAGTTATCAGTTGTCCCATCCGGTTCAGCAGGGGTCCAATGTTGCCCTTGCTTTTCCTCCGGCTCCCCACATATCTGAAAAGGGACTTCTTATAGTCCTTGATGCTTGAAGCTAGTTGGAGTTCAGTTGCAGCCTTGGCTTTCCTGGTTTGCTCCCTGCAGGACCAGACCAGTGCAGAATAATCCTCCTTGGAGGTGAATAACATCCTCCATATTTGGTAGGCCTTCCTTTTTAGACTCAGGAGGTCTGCTAGGGCCCTGGAGAGCCAGGGGAGCTGCTGTGCCCTCTTGCTGCCTTTCCTATTTGAGATGGTATATAATTAGCTTGTGCACTGAGGATCACTCCCTTATATTATGTTCAGAGAGTTATTTCAGAGCACTGTTTCCCAACCAGTATGCCATGACACAAAAGTGTGCCATCAGAAATAAACAGGTATGTCATGGAATTTTGCAATGGCAATGGCAATGGCGTACAATATGCTACAATAGGTATGAGGATGGGGAATGCCTTAAAAGGTGTGCCACAGAACATTTTGATTAATGTAAGTGTGCCTTGGGCTGGAAAAGATTGGGGAACACTGTTTCAGAGGATGCAACTATTATAATTATAGGGTGTCAAACCAGCACTGTCTTTTGGGGGTATCAATTCCCTAGGTAAGATGTCAAGTTTGTCACATGCCAGACTAGTTTTCTTAACCTATTTTCAATTTATTTAAAGTCTCTCTCTCTCTTTCTTTGTTTTTTTGTTTTTACTTACTCCAGTTACTTTATGCAAAGTCATTTTTGCTTTAAGAAAATTAGATCTGGACATAAGAATCTAAATACATCGGCTAATTTTCATAGCTAAGCAGTTTGGTTCCCCTGTAACAGTGGGAGGATGATTCATGTTATAGTATCATAATAGCCCTTTTTGAGTTAACAATCAGAGCTGGTATGACACAGACATAGCCATTCTTTGATGCTATATTCTTCTGAATGAGTCAATAAAATTTGTGGGCAGTGTGAAGCACGGAAAATGAGCAAGCATGAGTCTGTATGCTTATCTGAATCCCTTAGATTTTCAGAGGTAGGCTGGACATCTCACAGAACAGGCCCTCTCCCTCCCCATTTTCCTTGGTCCATCTAAAACATTCTTTTACTGTATTTTGCCATCTAACTGGGCCTCTGCCAGGGCCAGTTTGAAATGGTGCTAGAGAAAATTTCTGATGAGCAGGTGAGACCAGGTATAACAGGGAGTCTAAGGCTTCTGTTAGTTTGAGAGGAACTGTAGCTGATGGAGTCAGAACATGAGCCAGTCACAACAACGAAGGCAGCAAAGAAACACTACGTAGGCAGTGAAAGGGTGCACCTGTAGTCAGTCAGAAACTCTGCCTTGGGTAAGTTGGAATAGGCACTACCTGACTGGAGCAGCAAGCACCCATCAAGCCCTAAGGATGTGGGTGGTTGGGGCACTACCTGACTGGAAGAGGCATGGCTTAGGCAACATACAAGCCCAGAGTCTGAGCAAGAGGGGTGGTCAGGCTCTATAAGCTGCAGAATCCCTGGTCAGGAAGACTGTAGGAGTGTGCTGCTGACTCCTGGAATGACTTGGTAATGTTAAGTAGAACACTGAAGGCTTACTACAAGGGGAATATGACCCACGGTAAAGGGAAGCTGGGTGGAACAGACAGTAAGCTGCTGTTGATGTTTGTACCTAGAGCAGGTCTAGTTTGTGTTACAGCCAGTGTGCTTATTCCTTTGTTAAAGTTTAAAATGGTGGTTTGGGTTGGGTCTGCTAGGGGTGGTATGGAGATCCCAACAGTGCCTGATGGCATGTGAGTGTTTTGAGCCCTGCGAAGGGCTGGGGGCTTAGGACACCAAGTAAGCTTAGGTATAGCCTAGGCAGAAGCCAAATAGGGCCAAATAGAGGGCCTAATGCCCAATACGGGAAGACACTAGTGCTAGGAGGCCCAGACACAAGCATGCAAGACTGTACCTGGCTTCTGGGATCCAGTCATAGCATAGTGGGCTTAGCCTAGGAGGCCCAGTGACTGTAAAGGGGCAGAGGCTGGGAAGCCTGAGGCCCCAACAATGGAGAATGGCTGAACAACTGGGGGTTGGGGGATATGACTTATGAAGAAAGACTGGGGGGCTTATTTAACCTAGAGAAGAGAAGACTGAGGGGAGATTTAATAGCAGCCTTCAACTACCTGACGCAAAATTCAAAAGAGGATGGAGCTAGACTGTTTTCAGTGGTGGCAGATGTCAGAACAAGGAGCAATGGTATCAAGTTGCAACAAGGGAAGTTTAGGTTATATATTAGGAATAATTTTCTCACTGTGAGGGTAGCAAAACACTGGAACAGATTACCCAGAGAGGTGGTAGAAACTCCATTCTTGGATGTTTTCAAAACCAAGCTAGACAAAGCTTTGGATGGGATGATCTAGTGGGGGATGTTTTGCTTTGAGCAGGGGGTTGGATTAGATAACCTCCTGAGATAAAAGATAACCCTTCCAACCCTAAGGTCCCTTCCAACCCTAATTTTCTATGATTCTAACAGTAACACCTGCAAAGTGTGGAAATGGCTGTAGGGGAGGTTGGAGGCTGTGAATAGCTCTTACAGCTACAGGTGCCCTAGGGGACATGGATGGGTCAGGAGGGCCCACTTAGCCTGAGAGGGGCAGAATTGAGAGAAGCCCCTGGAAGGGACCTGCTAGCTGTCAGAAGGACTGGGGCTCACTCTAGGACCTTTAGGTAGCTTCCCTTTCAATCCAATGAATACATTAAGGCATGGCAGGTGAGCTAGGAGGGGAGGATACCCTAGAGCAGAGCAGGGTAGGAGTTCTGTGGTCACCAGGGGACATCACAGCTGCCCTTGGAACTCAAACCCTGCTACACCAGGGTAGAAGAGGTAGAGCAGAGCTTGACTCCTGTGGAGAGCCATGACTTCCCCTCACTTGCAGAAGCACCCTTTCCTTATGCCTGATCAACCTCATTTCCTTCTATGACCACCAGGTGATGCATCACCTGAATAAAGGAGAAGAGGTTGATATCATATAATTGGATTTCAAAAAAGCCTTTGACTTGGTCTCCCATGACATCCTCATGGTAAAATTAGGGAACTGCAGCCTCAACAACCTTATGGCCCGATGGCTCAGTAACTGGGTCTGTGATTGGATCCAGAGAGTGATAGTCGATGGAACTGAGTCAACATGGTGGATGGTGACCAGTGGCATCCCCGCTCAGTACTCAGACCAGTACTCTTTAATATATTCATAAATGATCTGGATTTAGGTGTCAGAAGTGGACTGGCTTAGTTCACAGATGACACTAACTTATGGGGAAGTGCAGTCACGCTAGAGTAGGGGTTGTCAACCGGGGGACACACGTACGCCTGGGGGTACTTGAGAAGGCCCTAGGGGGTACACATGAGTATACAGGGATGGAGCACTGCCATGCAGGCGCCACCCACACAGCCAGACATGGGAGGCAGGGGAAGCTCGCACATAGCAGCTGCCGCCATTCCACATTCAGCTGAGTACCACCCCCCACCCTCCCTGCTCCACATCCGCCCATGCACCACCCCCATCCTCCCTGCTGGGGCTACACTGTTCCACGTCTAGCCACCAGGGGTACACTGATCCAAAGAGGTTGAAAACCCCTGAGCTAGAGGATAGGCTGGCAATTCAGGCTGACCTGGACAGGCTCGCAGGGTGGGTGGATCAAAACCTGATGACATTCAACATGGAGAAATGCAAGGTGCTCCACACTGGGAGAAAAAACTCACATCATACTTATAGGCTTAGCAGGGCTACACTCACTACTAGCACCATGACTGAAATAGACTTGGGGGTCATGATTGACGACAAGATGAACATGAGCCACCAATGCAATGCCACAGCTGGCAAAGCAAATAAAACTCTGGCTTGCATCTACCAATGCATTGCAAGCAAGACCCAAGAAGTCATCCTCTGGATTTACTTGGCCTTGGTGAGGCCACAGCTGGAGTACTGCATCCAGTTCTGGACTCCAGACTTTAGAAAGGATATGGAGAAGCTTGAGAGAGTCCAGAGGAGAGACACACGCATGATTAGAGGTCAAGAGAACAGCCCTTAAGAGGAGAGGCTGAGGGACATGGGACTCTTCAGTCTGGAGAAGCGAAGGCTCAGAGGTGACCGGGTGGCAACCTATAAATATATAAGGGGTGTGCATCAGGAACTGGAAGAACATCAGTTCACCAGGGTCCCCCCAAGAGAAGACAAGGTCTAATGGTCACAAACTGCTGGAAGATTGTTTTAGACTGGACATAAGGAAAAACTTCTTTATTGTCTGAGTCTCCAGAGTCTGGAATAGACTCTCCCAAGAAGTGGTGCAAGCACCTACTCTGGATACCTTTAAGAAATGCTTATCTTGCTGAGGAGATGGACCTGATGATCTCACAAGGTCTCTTCCAGCCCTAATGTCTATGAAATCTATGAACAAGTTCTCAGCGCTGGCTGGTTTCTAGATGACCGTTAACTGGGAACCAGTTAGGAGGAAGAAGGAGAAAGTAAAAGCCAGATCTACAAATATTTATCATTGCAACATTGAGTGTTGCACAACTTAACTTCTGGGTGCCTAGGCTAGTTAGATAGTTAGATGCCTACAACTGGGATCTCTAAAAAGAAACGTGGAGACAAATGGAGATTAAACTTCAGCTGTGTCAGGGACTTGGACATCTAACTAGAGGCTGAAAGGAAGAGTCTTCACAGCATGAACCCTCTGCTGAATTTAGACACCAATGCCAATCATTTTTCACAAAATATCTCAAGATGAAGCAACAATTTCCATTCCTTTGCTACAGTTAGAAAATGCATCCAAATGTGATAGGCCAAGGCTTAATTCCCAACTCTGCCTCTTGACACTTACATATGTCCCCCTCATCTGGATTCTCTAGCTATCATATATTCTCAGTGCTGTTAAAGCAGTTCCACTTTGCTTGAAATAATTTGATATTAATTTGTGTGCATGTCTGTGAGAGGCAATCTAACTGCCCCTAGAATACTCATCTGGGATAGGGGAGACTTCAGTTTCAGTCCTTTGTTCACTGAATATTTAATTATGCCATATGATGTGAAGCAGCTTTGACAACAGGAATTGAGAGAGTTCCACCCAAGAATACGTGACAGCCTGGCACCTGGACCATTCACTGGGAGACAGGAAGTGTAGGCTTTACTCCCGCTCTCTCTGGCAACAAAAACTACAGCCAGGTCTCCCACATCCTGGATGAGCAGCATAAGTACTGGATTCACAGTTAGAGAGAGATTTTTTGCTTTCTGAGCCCTGCATAGTCTAATTGGTGTGCTTTGAGATAGCCAGAGGAAGACAGGTTTTGAATCCTGACAGAGACCAGGCCTGAATTAGGCACTAAGTTGTTCAATATTGTCAAAACTTACACACTTTCTTACTCACCCAGTAAGAAATATGTTGGCATTTGGGGAACATCAGGCACCTCCAGTAGCTGACCAGCGATTCTGAGGACCTAAATGTTGGAGTTCAGTTAATCAGGACTCGAAGTAGAGATGATATCTTTTATTAGACCAACAAGGTTTTTGCAAAAAAATTTCTTTAATTGCAAGTTTTTGGGCATAAACGCCCTTCATGAGGCATTGGAGAAAAGTTTGTAAAAGTTCTTCTGGGTAGAAACATTAATTTTCATTTCATAGGATTTCACAGAAGAGTCAATAGGTGGAAAACTCCTCTGGACAGTCAATTTATAGCTGGTATGGAGCCTCTCACCTCCTGTGAGGATCTGTGAGGATGCAAATTACCTTGAAACAAAGGCAGGAACAGGATCCCAGGTTTCAGGTGGTCACAGTTGCTTCCTGCTTAGGAAAATATAAAGCCTTCATTTTAAACACTGGCTAAAATTCAATACCTTCAGTTCAGTTAGGCACCTGAGTCCATATATAGATCTAGGCCTTGATGAGAAAGCCAAAAGGATGAAAAGAACAGATGTGGGACCAGCAGCAGGAGACAGTTAAGAGATGCAGGCTGGGACAGGGAGCAGGTGGGAAATGAGAGTACTAATTGGAAAGGAAATGTTGACCCTCATGGGTGCTGTGAAAGACTGAGGTAGACTGACATGATCCCTTTGCAGCAGAAATATGTGGCTCCCATAGAAGAGGTATGGAAAGTGGGAGGAGACCAATGAAAAGCTACATTAGAACTGTACTGAACTCCAAAGTACACATCTGTCCTTTCTGCTTTAAAAATCATGACAAAACGTGTCCACATGTTCTTCCCATAATTCCTGCATATCCCTTTTAAGATAAAATTATTTATTTCTGCCAGGTTCTTTGATAATTTCATACTTACCCTTAAATCCAAACTCCTTGGCGTTGCTTGCAAAAACCTGGAACACTAACAAGCTAAGACTCTCACTACATTAGCTCAAACATGACCTTGGGGGTCTTTAAGACAACGCTAGACAATCACCTTGCTGGGGTCGTTTGACCCCAGTACTCTTTTCTGCCATGGCAGGAGGTCGGACTTGATGATCTGCTCAGGTCCCTTCCGACCCTAGAAACTATGAAACTATGAATCTTACAAGTCAGGCTGGCCTTCACTCTTTTTCCCTGGGAACTAATTCTTAGTTTGAAAATCACTTTGGAGATAGGTGCAGGTTCATTAATATGAAAGTGCACTTCTGGTGGCGAGGAAGAACTCCATTACAGTGGGAATGGGTATATGTAGTAGTCCAGACAAAGTTACCAGGACCTGCTGAGGGAAAGAAGTGTTTTAAGTAAATTGTGTTAGCTGAAGAAAGAGAAACCAACAGTCAGTTTTTGGCTATGAGCCAAAGAGATGCCCAAATCCACAATGCTGAGAAGGTACCATTGTGTAGCTGTACTACAAGATTAAGTAGCAAGGCTGACTTCAGACTAAAGAACCTGAATTAGAATTACAATGTTCATTGATGTAAGTGACTGACAACAGGCTGCAGCTCATTCTTCACAGGCCTGAACAATGTTTTTCTCTGATGTAAATGTGACTTAGCAGGCCAATGACCAGAGAACTGGACTTAAAAAGAAAATTCCACACTGATGAACTAAAGGAGGAAAAAAAATATTTTTTCAAAGGCTGCTATGATAAAGGAAAGGTGTTTTATGCCCAGAGTGTCCTAGTTTAAGTTAGCAAATCCTTACTTAATTCTAAATATCCTTGTGATTCTTCGTGTAAAAGATCACTTCTATCTGCTGGCACTACAACAGCCTATCCTTTCTTGTTGCCTCTTCCCAGCCTCATCAGAGAAGAGATTTGGAAAATGCTGAAAAGCAGTATTCCTCTGGCATGAATGTACATCTGCTTTGACTCTTATTATTTGCAGTCATATAGGCCCAAAGAGAAACTAAACTGAAATTGTTGAGACCTCTATATGCATAGGGATTATGACTCAGTTTCAGGAAAGACTACAAAAAGAATACAAGGCACAAGACGTTTGTTGGAGCTCTGATTTACCTTTTGTCAGAATAAAGAAACAGTGTCCAATAGCACTTAAAGTCTGTGAGTGTATAGGAGTTGCAGCAGGAAATATTTATTCTACACAATACACAATTAACCTGTAGAAATGACTGCCAGCTTTTGATTAAGACTCGAAAGAACCATTCAAACATCTAATTTAATCCAATTACCCTTGAATTAAATGGAAGGAATTGGGCTCGGTCAAAAAACAGCAGACCCATTCCTCCTCATCAAGGTTAGTTCTAGCAGTTAATCCCCTCAGTAATTAGAATTTGCACCTTATTTTTAATTTGAACTTTTTGTGAGCTGAAGAACTTTTTGTGAGCAAAAGTTTTCTAACATTTGTTCTTGTTAGATTAAAGAGCCATTTAGTATCTGGTATTAGTTCCTTAGGAAGGGACATCTTCCTTGAAAATCAATCACTTCTCACTTCCCTTTTTGATAAACTGAATAGTTTGAGGTCTTTCCATATAACTGAAATCCATTTTCCACAGTCACTTGAATCAGTTTTGTGCCTCTTTTCTGAACCTTCCATTTTTAAAAATCAGTTTATTTAAAAGAGATGCACCAGAACTGGCTGCAGTATTCTAGTATCAGTCTCACTTGTACTACCCCCAAAGGTACCAAATGCCTTCCTATTAATCAGTTTAAATGCCCAGAAATCCCATTAGCACTTTACATCCTCCTACAGCACCCTGGGAGCTAACGTTCAGCTGCTTGTCCACTCCAAAACCACTTCTTTTTTTTTCTTTTTTTTTGGAGTCACTGCTTCCATGGGTACATTCCCCCATTCTCTGTAAGCATGGCCTTTATTCTTCATTCCTGCATCTGTGATTTTACATTTGACTGCATTAAATCAAATGTTGTTTGAATAGACCCAGTTTATCAAGTTTTCTGAATCATTCTGTAGAGCTGGGCTGCCATCATTACTTGGCACTCCACCAATCCTTGCATCATCCACAAATCAGGAACTATTTTATATTTACTTCCAGGTCACTAATAAAAATGTTGAAAAGAAAAAGTCCCAGTTCCAATCCTTGCAGAATTCCCATTAGATGACGATTCCCTTTAGATGACTACGTTTTCAAAATTATACTTTGAGATCTGTCAGTCATACAGTTCTTAACCCATTAAATGTGTACTCTAAAAAACAAACACTAGATAACATCAAATCAGATTTTCAGTTATTTTGCCTGAAACCACTATCAGGTTACTAGGTTCATCCTACAAATGAATATTCTTTCTGAATATTGGAGCAACATTTCATTCTTCTAGTCTTCTGAATTGTCCCATGTATTCCAAGACTTACTGTATTTACTTGAATATAAGACGAACTTGATTATAAGATGACTCCGATTATAAGATGACTCCCCCCTAGTAATTTGATTCTATTTGTGGAAAAATTATAAATTTGATGTAATTTTCCAAATCTATTGGAGATTTGTCTTGAATTTGATCCCTTCCCACTTCTACAGCAGTGCAAATAAATCTGTGGGAGCTAGGTAGCCCCTTAGCCCTCTGCCTACCTTTCCCCAATTTCTTCCTCCTGCAGTCCTTCCCCTCCCCCCCTTCTTACTATCAGACTCTGCTCTTCCTGAGCATATGGTAATAAGGCACAAATTTGAAGAAACTGACCTTGGAATAAACATAGCTATAGTTATTTGCATACAGTACACACAGACTTAATTCACCCAGATTTAATTCAACTTACCTTTTTTTGAAACTTTAGTTTTAAAACTTTAGCAAGCTTTAGTACAGGTATTCCACAAACACATATTTAAGTTGCACTTTGGTTCCTACTATATAGAACACAAACTATGCATGACATTAGTCCAAAGCCAAAAGGCTCATGACTTACCATATAGTTCATTAGGCTGGGCCACAGCAGAGTCAGCAGCATTTCAAGTCATGGTGACCCCCCAGTTCAGCATTGCTCAGTATGGGTGTGCACTAGAGATATTTATGCAAAGGATCCATGCACAGAACTAGGAAACTAAATCAGAGCAAGGGTCCATATCATGCTTCAAGTCCATCTAACACTTTTCCTTTCCAAGCTAAACAATGTTTCTGCTTTCACTGAAAAATTTACCCTCTGTATGGGGCTTATTAGCCTTTTACTCCAGTACAGCCTATCTTAACCAGGTTTTTTTTCTATGCTGTGTCTTTTCTGGCCTTGAGCAACATACCTCTACCAGTTTCTTCTAGACCAAAGATTCCCAACCTTTTTTTGATGTGACCCACTGCTGGGAGGGGAGTGCGGTGGCAGCAGCCTGGAGGTGGGGAGCGAGGGAGCTCCCGACACGGCTTGTCTTTTGTGTACGAAGCTGCTGGTATTGCCCCCGCGACCATCATTTGGGATGCGACCTGAGGTTGGGAACCACTGCTCTCGACCTTTTCCGGTAGGAGAACTACCAATGATTTAGCCACTCCAGGAAGGCCAGAATGATCATTTGTGCCTTGAAATGAAAATAAGTAACCATTTGTGCTGTAGTTCTGACAGGTGGACTTCATTTCATTTGAAAAGGAGCACTGACATAAGCAAATACCCTCTAGAAACTTAGTTATTAGATGAAGAAGACCAGCAGTAGTATTATTACTAGTCTTGAATCAAATCAATTAGCCAAAAATTTGGAGTCCTGAAAGCTATTCCAGTGAGAACAAGAAATTGGTAGTGGAGTCGGGTACCTTTGATGCTATTGTGTTTATTTACAAGGGATGTACGAAGTCCTGTTCCCGAACACAGGATAGGAATAAAAGATGCAGGATTTTTTGTTTGGTTGTTTGTTTGTTTAGTGCTCCAAAGCTTTTACATCCAGGAGTTGCCTTGAAAGCCCTCCAACCTACTCTTCAGGGTCAAACACTAGTGCTTGTTCAGTCCTCTCTCCCCATCTCTGTCTCCCTACTTTGCAAGCTGAGATTTCTTTTACATTCACATGCATGCATACCTATCCTGAACAATACTTAACAGACCCCCCTCTGCGCAGATAAAACCAAGACTGAGTAACAATTTGCTCTGTTTTGGACACAGACAGGTGCCTTGATTTTTTTTTCTTTTGAAGAATCTCCGCTCCATTTCAGACTTCTGCTTCTACCAAAGAGATCAAAACAACTGCACGGACTAAGTACCTGAACCCACCAGAGACAACAAGGTTTAATCAAACTTGCAACAAGTGAAGCCTCTGGAGCCACGTACACACATGCAGAGCTTTTCAGCTTGAGGGGCTGCATACATCAAGCAGAATTATCACCTTCAGATGATCTTTAAGAAAACACTCTCCAGCTGCTGGGTCAAGTCAATGAGCAGAAGCTCATTTTCTTTCATTGGTCCTAAATAATTTGCTGGTTTCTTCAGCATCCAAGCTCTCCTTGATCATCAAAAGTCATGCAACATAGAGTCATACCATATGGCTTATTACAGTCAAATCTAGGTAAAGATTATGTTGGCTTTTCCTAACCAACTCTAATGAAAACCCCTGCATCTGACCAAAGCTATCTGTGCCTACGAACTCAGAGGTGTCTTCAGGTCACAAAACCCTTCCTCCTCAGACCTAGTTTGAAGGACTGTGACAGTTGAGCCTTTTTTGTAGCTATACTTTTACAGCCACCGTTTGACTCCAGATTGTTTTCTGCCCTTCATGGGGGTTTGTGTTAACTATTTGTGGTGTAAAACACCCATACAGTCTATCACAGTATTAGAATAGCACCAGTAGGATCTGCTATCTTGCTGAGGATCAGGAGCTGTGGCAGGTTGCTCTGAAATAAATTTACACTGGATTATTTTTCACTAGAAAACTGGAGGTTACTTTTTACTGGCAGAAGAGCCCTGTTGGTTTTCCTAATTCTGCATGGGGAAAAAAAGAATTGAACTCTGGGTCACAATGAACTGCATACAGCTGACATTGAAGATGTGATGTATCATTCATGTACAAGTGCTGTTAAAAGATTCAGTACCTACTAAGGTTTTGACCCCACAGGCTTTGAACAACTGATTGCCGTCTTAAATGTAGTTACAGGCTACAGCATAAATACATAGTAGGTTGGTGTAGTTCCCCTGACATCTTATTTTGTAGATCATTAGAAAAACTCTGTAAAACCAAACCACTGAAAGAATTAGTGCAACCAGTAATCCACTCTGAATGCACTTGATTGATGTGCAGGCTTGCATTACTACTAAAATCCATATAATATTCCAATCTCATTAGACAGTAAATTACGAAGTTAATGATACAGCAGATGATTAACTTGAACTCCTCCCTCCTCCTTTTTTTTCCATTGTCAAATTTATGAATTCTGAATCCTTCGGTTCCCTGGGAATAAACTTAATTTGCTGACTGTGTCAAAACCACTGTCCTAATGTACTGTGTAGAGTTACGACACTGCACAGTTGTAAGCAATGGTTTCAAAGATAATAAACATAAATGCTCACTCTCTTTGTCAAGTGTTACTGTATTACTACTTCTGCTGTTAGATGGAAAATGTGGGATCCTTAAAGGTCTTAATGTCTCTAAGTGAAATAAATGAAAAAGATATACAAAAATAAAGCTGCACAATCTGGCACTGATTCCAGATATTTTCTTTACTTTGACTTTTCCTTTTGCATTCTTAGATCCCATAGATACCATGCACTAATTCAAATTGCAGATTTTAACCAACACATTTTCCCACAAGCCTGTCCTCCAGAAAATCAGAACCAAAGCAAACCCCACTTATCAATCCCCAGGATAATCTGTTTCCTCCCCCACAGTTTATCTTGAAGTTTGTCTTTATTCCTGGCTCTATTGGAACCAAAAAAATTCCACAATCAAATTCCACAGTCAAGATAAGTTCCAGGATATTTTTTTTTCTCTTCTCATGAAAAGGTCTTCAGAGAGACACGGAGACTAATTGATCTTCACAGATGTTTTAAGACAAGCCACTTCTTAAAAAAAGATTTCTGTTATCTTTGTACTGACTTACATTCAAATGACAGGTCATGACTAGTCTTTGACACAGCCAAGTTAACTGAGTTCTCATATGAAGAAAAGAATGCTAGTATTCATTGTTTAACATGCACTCATATCCATCATATGTGGTGAAGCACATGAAGGGGCAGGTACCGCAGAAAGCAGCAACGCTCTCCCCATTTGCTGTAGTGGTTTGATTCAAGATAGCTGAAATGTGTGACCTCAGTCCTTCCGTGCCAGACCAATCTAATCTCTGATTTTTACTACCTACATTACATTGTATCCCAAAGGCCTGCATCCCAAAGCACATCATAAAATATAATTAAAACAAGCATTATAGTGAATAAGTTTTTAGAAACAGAAGTAGTATGTTATTGCCAGTTCCTCAGTACCAGAGAGATGTGGAGGCATGTAACTAAAAGGTCTTACTGGCTAGTTGAATACTGGGAAAATGGAGCAGACTTGTATCTAATGAACACAATGAGCCAATAAGTTTATATTCAACATTCACCACAGGAGCAAGACAATGATAAATCTGATGTGTCAATGAGATAGTCAAAGCAATTCTTGCAGCAGCTGACAGCCAATGCAGCTGAAATGGAGCAAAAGACACAGTATGTGGGATAGAATGACTTTGCAGTACAGTGTGCCATTGCATTTATTACCATTTGGGATCCTGAGATAGTAATAAAGTCAAATCAGCGGAAGGTGACGGTATTCTCCTTTTTTCAGTTCTCAGCCAAAGCAAATCCACACAGACAGTCACATTGGATGCACTCCCATAAACAAGGCATCTCAGTGTTTCTCTGCATAAAATGTTACTGCTCAATGTAATGTAACAAAAGTTTTAAATATAAGCAATGAATATCTTTACTGAAATAAGTGAGAGGGAATCTCTCAAAAAGACTGAAGCACTACTGTAGGCTAGGGGGTTGGAATTTTTCACATGAAGAGTTTTTGTTGTCATCGCTGTCAAAAAAATGCTCATGCCTGAAAATGAAACTTCTGCATACGTTGTTGATAATGCCAACATTTACCATTCTTTCTATCAAAATATTTTGTGGGCTCATCATGGACATTTTTTATTTACCAAAAACATTGTTTCCAGTTGGAAACTCAGGGTTTTGGTATGTGAAAAAAAAAAAAAAATCAGTGTCAATAAAAATTCCAGCTCGAAATACTACAAAAGCAGGAAGATGGGTCCATTTCATTTCCTGCAAAAAATAGAAACTGCTTAAAACATGTCATTTTCCCAACTTTTAATTAGTAATAAATTCTGAACTGTTTAACTTGATACTGACAGCATGTAAGTACTTTAAAGTGGGTGGACATTAAATAGCAGAGATTGGGGGGTTTTTTGTTTTTTTTTAAACAGTTGTGCCTGCTTACCAGAGCACAGAGTACAACTCCAGAAGTTTTGGTTGAATCCAGTGCTGTCCAATGGGTGGCCCGCAGGCCACATGTGGCCCTGAGGAGTTAAATCTGTGGCCCCCAAGTTCCCACCTAGCTACTGCACCCAAGCTCTCCCCATTACTCCAGCTGCTTTTGCACCTGAGGTCTCTGGGTTCCCCGTCCCTCCTCCAGCTTTAGCTTATTGCCCCTGTCACAGGCAGTGAGGCAATGCACCATAGCTTGCATTGTTGAGGTAACCTATGTTGCACCAGCTGGGGATCCTGCAACCAAGGAGGTAAAAGGGCAGGGCTGCCCGTTCACCTACAGCAATAGGGAGGTGGGGCTATCCACTCATACATGCAATATAGTAGTAGCAGTGAGGCCAGCTGCCCACGCAGTACAGCAGTGGGAGGCCATGCATGCAGCACACCAGAGTAAGAATCAGAGGCACAGAGAGGTTTCATGACTTTCCCAACCTGTCCATGGCAGAGACAGAAACTGGACCCAGATCAGACCCAGTCCTGCCCATCAGCTACACAAAAATCCTGCCTCTCTCAAAGAATACTGAAAGGTGTTAGGGATTTCCATACTTGAAACAGAATAGGCTATGAATGAGATTTTACCTCCTAATAAGACTTGCACAAAAGTTGCCCAAAGTAGAACCATTAGAAGAAAATGTTACCAAAATAAAAAAGGAGAGAGAAATAACAGCAGCAAGAAGCAGGCCTTGAAAAATAAGGAGGAAACAAAAGAATAAAGGCTTCATGAGACTCTGCACAAGTGATACTTCCATTTTTAGTTCATTTGTCTGAAGCAGACAACACGACAAAAGAGCAGAGCAGTGACTAACAGTCAAACCTGTCTCTGTGAACACAAAAAAACTCTACCCCTACATACAGTCTTATTTGTTTGTGATTACCCCCCAGTGATTACTGGTAGTTCTCTGTATTTCAAACAGCATGCAATAAGGTGATATGTGGAAAGCAGAGATGAAAACAGCCAATTCCAGTATGAATTGGTAAAACCCCTAATCTATCAAAGTCATGATAAACTATTGCTGTTTGAGGAGTTCATATGAATAAGGCTAAAGCACACATGGCTGGGTAGCAGCCAGTTTTAACCACAATAACCTCTTGTAGCCTTCAAAACAAAATAATAGCATTTCTAGTCCTTCATCAGCTTTCTTAGATTCTGAGACAGTTCCTACAGATCACACAAATCAAAGAGGCTTAAAACCTAAGGTTTTCTTTAGCTAAATGTTAGTCTGTAAAACTATAGTTATTTCATTTTTAAGCCTCTCCAAAGTCAGTTCAACCTTATCAGTTATATTGCTAAAAACTTTTTTCAGCTAGTGAATTAGCATCTAATGGAAGTTTTAACCCTCAGACTTGGCAGGCTTCCTAAACAATAATGAGACTTGAAAGCTCTAAGATTTATTTAAAAAGAGACTACAGAGTTGACTGCTAAGAGTTTCTGTGTACAGGATAATGGAATTAAAAAAAACAGTGCAGTTTCTTGTATTTGTTAATTTTATCTTCGAGAAAAAATGTTACCTTCTTTTCTCCAAATGGGGAATTTAATCTCTGTCCTTTCCAGATTAAACTCATATAGTCTTTTTAATAAAGCTGAGATGTATCATGGACGATTTGCAGTTCAAAACAGTGACAGATTTTTTTTAAAGATTTAATATCTCATAACTAATTATGTAAACTGCAGGAAAAATGTTTTTGCTGCTTGTCCATGGGTAGCGGAGATACAGAATTTGACTCCTCAAGAAGAACGTGGGTTGTTCAACTTTGAGGTCATGGTTTTATTCTTCGCATAGGTAAATTAAAATGAAATGTTGTTGCTGAAAATGTCTAAAGGCATTTCTCTGCTTTCTGCTTATCCTGGTTTGACTACTAGGCCAGATTTTTCTCATTTCTATTTTCCTGGGTTTAGCGTGTTTGAGTTGCACTGGGTGTTTTATGTTTGTTTGGTTCTTTAATATAAATTGAATTGTCACTGGCATCAGAAGTCCACTAGAGCAAGTCAGGGCTGAGACTACAGAATGATTTATGTCAAACCCAAATAAAATGTGAAAAACTTAATAATAATAATAATAATAATAATAATAATAATAATATCGTTGCTGGTAAGCGTACACTGTGAAACGGTCTATGAATATGTTTTGTGCCAAGTAACCCCTCAAGTCATTGGAAATTTACATTTGGCCTATGCACTTATATCAGCAAAAAGTCTTGGAGGGGACTTTGTTCCCTACACATGTATGGACTTGTTTTAATTAAGTTCATTAGTTGCATTCTATCACTGCAGTGCAACAGGGCAAAGATAACAGTATTTCCAGAAAAAAACAATAGCTCTTAACAGGCAAGTAGCTTAAGAATCAGTTGGGTGACTACTTCCAGTTCTGTTTGTAACCCAGGCGGTACCTGGGAGGTACCCCCTCTTCAAACAGAAGCTAAGTTAGCAGGATGTATGCTGTGGGGAGTGTGGCTGTCTAGCTGTGGGCCAGCTCACCTCCTTCCCTTCAGAGCAGAGCAGAGCAGACTGGGAGTCACAATGATTCTTAACTATGTACAGATTTAGTGTTACACATTAATAAATGACTTACAGCCATAAGCTTCTATACATGAATATATATTCATATAAATGCTGTTTACAGATATATATTCATCCAAACAAAAAGGCTCCAATTAATTTCAAAGTCAAGCACAGGCCTATCTTCTCACCTTCTGATTAGTTTGCAACCCCTGCCCCTCAACAGGGCCCCCTAAGGAGCAGGCAGAGGAGCACTTAATGATAAAACATCAGGCTGATCAACAGACAGATGACAAAAATTACAAGCAGTGATAGGTCAATAATTAAACATGCAATAAGGTTACCTCAAATCAACATACACACTTAAAGATAGCCATTAGATGCCAATGGAAATACAGGAGACCCTTGGCATTCATGGGGGATACATTCTCGTATCCCCTGCAAACGGTGAAATCTGTGAATAAGGCACTGCGTTCATGAATGCAGTGCCCCTGGTGACTGGGGGGGGGAGAGCAGGGAGGGGGCACGGCTCCAGCGGGAGTGCGGCAACAGAAGCCTGCTGGCAGCAAGCACAGATCTCTCAAGGAGCTCCTGTAAGTGTGTAAAGTGTATTGAAAATGTGGGTTCAGCATTAATGAATATTTGAAACCGTGAATGCTGAACCCATGAATAACGAGGGGTTCCTGTACCTGACAATGATAGGACAATATTGTCACAGGGCACTTAGAGCCTGGCCAGCCTCACCCCTGAGCTTATATGTGCCCTGGACTCTGACGCCTTTACGAGCAGAAACAGCTTAGCAAAGGAGCCTGGCAGGCTAAACAGCAACATAGCTACAGATTGCCAGAGTAACAGACTAACAAGGTAATTAGCCAGCACCTGCAGGCAGTGAGCTGACTGGAAGGAGTTAGAGCCAAGGGCACACATAAGCTCAGGGGTGAGGCTGGTCAGGGGTCACTTTCTCTTTGGTAACTGCCAAGAGAAGGAGCTCCTGCACAAAAGAGTGGACTAATGCATCTGGCTGCCTGCTTCGCTACCTCCAAACACAGTAAGATTTTAGGGGCTCACAAGGTGCCCAGAGATAAAAGGGGCTGGTATTCTAAGGGTGGGAGTTGGCCCTCGTAAAGGGGCAGAGTGCTGCCTTTATTATTAATATTATGCTGTAGCCCAGGGGCTTAGCTATGTGTTATCGTTTGAACTGGGAAGAAGCTAATAGGGGAGAAGGAGGCTTCATTGGGGGGCACATGATTGTGTAGCGCCCCAGTGCCAACACAGTGGTTCTAGGCTAGAAGGCCTAACTATATCAAAGGGGTGGAGTCCAAGTAAGCCAAGGTCCCAACACAGCATAACAGCAATGTAACACCCACAAGGCATGGGGCATTGTAAGGAGTGGTTGGAGCCATGCAGTTGGCCCATAAGGCCTGAGGTGTCTTGTGCAGCACCATACTGAACAGAGGTAGGCAAAGGGCCTACAGATCAGAGAGCCTGAACAAGGTTCAGTGAACCAGGATTAAGGCAAGCTTGTGGGCAGCCTCCTGAGTTATTTTTCCATCAAAGACATGGCAGGAGAGATAAGAGGGCACCCTCAGGGCAGAGCTGGCATGGTCACAGAGCCATCGGGGCAGTATGGCCACCCCTTGGGATCTCGTACCATGACAAATATCTAAATGTATATAATGAGGTTACATCAAATAGAGAACACCTACATAAAGTAATCAATGGAATAAATACCAAGACAGGGTAGCTTATACTCTTCTTCCAATACAAAATAAAGGTGCAGAATTACAACAGGAATCCCAGCATCACGAAAAAATAGAACACAATAGTTGGCACAGCAGCTGTGCCCAGCAAAAACATGACAACCCAAGCAGGGACCCCATCATCATAGGACACCCTTACCCTCACTCAGGTTACTCAGCTGGTGGGGCCCTTAACCCAGGAATGCCCCCTTGACAAGCAGAAGCCCTGGGTCCCTTTCTACACCCCAGGGCAAATTGTCCTCTCCTGTCAGGGGCTTCCTCTCAGTTGCCCACAGCGGGGGGAGGGCCCTCCTTCCCTGTAGAAAACCCCTTCCTGGGTGATTCATGGCTCCCTGCAGCTTGATGGGCTGGACTCATCTCCAGGAGCAAGGAGTCTCCTCCCTCTGCAAGGCAGGGCCCAGATGTCTTGTGTGGCTCTCCTGGCTGGTCCACCTACTCTCTGCACCATCCTGTGCACCAGTAGCTGTGCTTCTGCTTCACACATGGCTGGGTACCCATACTGTCTCATGCAGCTGCTGCAGTCCCGTCCACTCCCAGACCCCGCATCCACTGGCCTGTGCACCATCACCCCTGCCTCGTGCAGGGGGTTAGAGACCCACACTGCCTCATACAGTGGCAAAGATCCCCTCCAATCCCATACCTTCCATGCACTGGCCTGTGCATCATAGCTGCATTTCCCTCCACAGTAGGGCAGGGGACACAGCAGCTTGCTGCTCCATTCAGCAGTGGCATCTGCAGGGCACTTCAGGGGCAATTGCTCCACCCCACTGGTCAGCTCAACCAGTTCTTCACAGCCCTTCTTTGTTGTCCCCCACCAAAGTTGCCCGGGTGCTGGGCATGCTGCCTTCTTATTCATTCAGAAGGCTCCGCCCCTGGTTTGGGAGGCCCACACACTCAGTTGAAAGGAGGGAGGCCCACAGACTGGCTTCCTTGCAGTGCTATCGAATCAGTTTAAACCTGGCTCCTAGCAATTCAGCTTGCACCTGCAGACATATAAACTGAACCCATAGAGATAGTTTTAAACCTTTAAAAGAAAGTATATCCAAAACTATTTTTAGTTCAGCCCAGAGGTGCTACATATGTGTGAGCCTGAGGACCCTGGCCCCCTCAGGAAGAGGGCTGTCACCTGAACTGTTTAAAAAATGTTCCACATGTCCATCATCTTAGTGCTCCCCCCCAGCAAAAATAAAAGTCAGCACCTATGATTCAGCCAGTGCATATTCCATGTGTAGCCAATTGTAAACTGAGAGATAAGCACTGCTGTATGACAGCTGGCTTTTTCTCCTCACTCATTACCTGGTCAATTAGTAAGTTTTCAAAGCTGTAGAATGACATAAGAATGATAAATTATTTTTAAATATTTATCAATACCTTGATTCTGGACTCTAAGCAACAAAATGCTACCTATGGCAGCTGATATCACTTGGTGAATCTGGCACCCAATCTGTCCAAAGGCTGTCCTAGCCATATAGAATAAAACCATGGCCACGCTGGAGTTAGTGAAATCTTGCCACTGACTTCTGTAGTTTTTCCTTTAAAGACCCAGAATCATAAGGTTGGCTAAATCAAGAATTGCCAAACTAGGGCAAGACTACAGCATTTAAGGGACCCATTCTATATTTTGTCCATTCCATTATATTTCAACCTGTCTAACAAAAGATTATTCTTCTTACTTTATATTTTTGTGCAAATTGAAGGAACCAGAAAAGGTCAAGAGAACCAACTGTTTTTTTGTTTTTGTTTTTTGCTGTGGTTCTTTAACTCCTTTTCTCTTTCTTATATTTTTTAAGCCACAAGATTTCCAGCATTTTGAAATGCTGATTTTTGTAAACGATGTTTTTTGAATTTAGAAAATAATTATTGTGATGCTTAACACTATTAACTTCACTTTGCTCAATTATAATGCTCAGCATTGAGGCAAATTTTCATCTTTTCTGGCTCACTGTATAGCTTATTGTCAGAGGATTTAATACGGCAATATCAATTTTGTGTCATTCTTTTGCATTGAACCATTGGACAGGCACCAGAATCTGTGCAACAAAATTGATTATTCTTGTTTTCTCTGTAATCATAAAGGTAAGCTTCTAGCACTGTGGTGGCTGCAGCATTCTGCTCTTTCTTGTATCCCTAGCAACTCAACTCCAGTTCTCTTAATCAAAGGTTCAGTCGAATATAAATATGTCACATCCTTCTTAAAAGGATATGAATCAACAAGTCAGGTTCCTCAATTTGTAAATATAGTAAGAAGCTGAAGGAGTTTAACAGCTAATTAGAAATGCACACCCTTTGAGAGGTTAAGTGATGCAATAATTGTGGGTCTTGCCCCACCTGCTCTGGAGCCATGGTTCAATCAAGTTAAAATCCTCAGTAAAACTAATCACAGTAATTGGTGACTGATTACTATGTGCATGGTAAAAACATTGGGAAGATTTAAACCACCAGTTGTTGCTCTTCAGAACTGGGTCATTTTGAAGATTACATGAATTAATGACTGGTTGACCTCTAGGTCAGCTCTAAGGTCATTAACAGGATAGGACTAGCATCAGCGCTCAGTAAATTAGAAGGCTTACTGCATCTCTCATGTTAATAATGGAAGAATCTCCAGAGTCGGCGAAGTAGTGGAAAGGTGGTGGAGGAAGTCACAGAACCTACTAGAATCTGATATTGCTACTTGATCCATAGGGATGCTCTTTACAGTGAAGTTATAGCACTTTTGTTAGTTTCATATAGTAAAGAATACCTAATGGCTATTCCCAAATACGTTTCAAGGGATAAAGGTCTAAGTTGTCAGGGCATCTTCATAAGATTACATTACCCCATCTCACCTCTGTATGATGGCAGGATGAAACTTATTTTGTGCAAATTCCAGCCTAGGAACATGCTAGCTCATTTTGCCAGTTCTTGGTAACTTTCAATTCCTGCTACATGGAGAATTGTTTAGGGAAAAGAGATTTAAAAGCTCCAGAGCTGAATTTAACAGTGGAACTACCATAAGGCTGTATACTTGCAGGAATGAAATTTTTCCTATGCAATTACTTTATTCCACTATCTCTTTCCACCAGGGTTGTCTACCAGCCACTGGTCATAGTTGGGACTGTCATTTGGAGTAACATTTTATTGTTGGGGAGGGTGAGATCCTCCTAGATCCTCATGTTTTCCATCTCTGTGCTCTGTGGTACCCCACCTACTTCTGCCAAAGGTCCCTGTCAATCTGATCTATCTTTCTAGATAGCATGGAAAGGAGGCCCCTTTTTTGAGTCTGTAACAGGGTGGGGTCCCTAGGGATGGCCATGTTACCCCTAGGGCTCCTTAACCATGCCAGTCTCGCCTGCCATGTCTTGCTGGTACTATTAATATAGAGAGGCTGCCCTTGATCTTTTATGTTTGGATACGGTCCTGCTGGATCCTACTGAACCCTGGGGTTTGTAGACCCCTTGGCATCCCACTTAATGGTGGATGTCTCCTGAGACACTCTCAGCCTTCTGGGCTATATGTGTGGCTCCAAACCACCCCTTTACCACACCCTAAGCCTACCAGGTGGTACTGATGTTGTCTCACCTAGGCCTTGCTATAATTCGTCCCCCTTGTCCTTCCTGGGCTCTCCACAGCCCTGTCTCTGCACCTCACTGGTGCCAGGGCCTGGTCACCCCCTTGTCACTGCATCCCTGCTGGTGCTGGGGTCCTCACACTGTCGTGGGCCCCCATGAGGCCTCCACCTTCCCCAATACCTCACCCAAACCACTGGTGTTATCAAACAGCAAACAAACTACAGCAAACAAACATGAGCCCCTGGGCTGTAATGCAACACAAAAGTTCAGGGTATGCTCTCCCCCTTTAAAAGAGTAAAACTTCTTCTCTGGTTTTAAGTGCCTAGTAGGCAAGTGTACCTTGTGGACTCCTGGAGCCCCATTAGCCCTAAGGGCAGCATATCTGATGGCTGCCATGTCACTAGGCCCTTCCTCCCTGGAGGCTCCTTCCCCTTCAGCTGCTAGCAGGGAACTGAACTGGCTAGTCCCTGCCCTGGGGTTTATATGGACCCAGGGCCCTGCCTCTTCTGGCCAGCTGACCAGGTACAGGTGCGGCTAATTTCCTCATTAGCTGGTTGTTATGGTAACCTGCACCTGGGCTCCTGTCTGGCTCTCTGGGCTCTCTCATTAGATAATCTCTGCTCTTAGAGGAGCAGGTACATTAGTGCCCTGCAACAGTCAATAATGACTGCTTTTCCAACCTCTGGCATCTTTCTTTACAGAGATTGAGAATTCTGTTTGTGATATATTCATATTCAGCACACATTAAAGCAGTACAGAACAGAGAACCATTTCTAAATAATCTAAATAGCATTCCCTACCTTCTTTTTAACAATAGCAAATAATGCTGACTGATTAGCTAACATCACTAACTAACATGTGCATTGCTACCAAATCACAAATCATCTCTTTATGGTTCTTTAAAGAGCCCATCATTCTTACAGGGTGAATTCTACCTTGGACCCTGTGTGTACAACCTTTAACAGCACCTGATAAAGTCAGCTTCAGCCCAGGAAAGCCTGTGCTACCTAATCTATTTTGGTCAGTCTACACAGTGCTCCAACTACTCTTAGACTGGATTGCTGTGTTAGAACTGCAGTAGGTCCCAAATGTGTTAATGTAATAGGCTCAACTATTTTAGCAACTGTTTAGAACTGTTACTAGCAAGGAAATTAAAGGAACTCAAAACCAAAGCATCCTCCAAGCAAAGCATTAATGTACTCTTGTCTATCAAAGGCACAAAGCACCTAAAGCAATGGATAAAACCAGTAAAGGTTCTATAGACCTGGCAATCATTTATATCATACAAGTAATTTGCCTCTTTGCCAGCTCTTATAAGCATCTCTCAACCCAGCTAACTTCATCCCCACCTGCGTAAAGCAGATTGTCCTATTGTGATAGGCTCCCTGTCTTGGGGTCTCTTAAACAATCTGTCAGTCTACACTAGGCACTCTGAGCAGTCCCTGCCTTCTCACTCAACATCTTCCCTTTTCTTAGGCCCATCTATCTTAGTCTAAGCTAGACTCGGTCATTTCTTCCTCTCTGGTAGCCAACCATTCTTGACTCCTTTCAGATTATTCACCTTAAGCGTTGGGTCTTTGCCACTTTTTCCTTTCTTGTGGGTATCACCCAAAGCTTCTTTTGAGTTATCTCTATGTATACAGAAAGGAAAATATCACCCAGAGAAACTGACAGGCATATAATAACTTAAAAACACACAGACACGTCCTAGTTTTCCACAGATGCATAGAGTGGGACCTCCAAAATATATGCCCATAAGCAGAAAGGTGGAGTTCTGCTCACTTGCCACATGGAGAGGTAATCAAACTTAATCAGTAATGGTCTTCTGACATTTATTCTTCCTTATTCCATGGCTAATAAGATTGAAGTGCATATTAAGTGTACAAATGGAAGTAAATAAAAAGTTGTATCATGTAGAAAACTGATGAGAGAAAAAGCCAGAAAGCACTTACATCTCCAACAGAGAGGCAATATAGACTTTCCTATGAAATAATGTAAAAATTTAACAACTTTCGACTGATCAATAAGCACACCAAAAATATTTGGAATTTGGATATGAAAGTAAATGTGTCCCTTTAGTTAACTGTCCATGAGAACAATTATTCAAAATAAAAATAAGTGGAATAGTTATAATAGGCCATTTGGGCTAAAGTAGTTATAACAGGTAACCTCTTGTCATCACTTTAACTCAAAAAGATGGGGGATTAAACAACTTAGTTCTCCCAGTTTAAATATATTTCTAGGTACACTATGTACATGATGAAGCACCACAAGACATGGAAAACTAGGTAATGATAACACTTTGAACAGAGCAGAAATGGAGAGCCAATCTATTGGAAAGAACTGAATATCATCTCAGGACCAGAGTCAGAGCTCTCATAGAGGTCTATGAAAAAGAGGTTAAGGATATCAGAACGAAGTAATGGCTGAATGGAGGTGCAATTAACTTCTAAGTGTTCCTCAGATGTTGATCCAGGTGGAGGAATTGAGGCTGAAAGTAAAGATGAGACAGATACTTCCTCTGAAGCTCCTTCACAGTGGATGAGCCTGCACCTTACCTCCTGCGACAGAAGACAGGCCAGGATATCCAAATATGAATGTTTGTAAATTTTCAGAAGCTTCCACTTTTCTCCATAATACGACTTTCTCATAGCATGACCAGATCTACTGAGTAGCTTCTAAAAACATAATCCTTGTACTGCAAAGTCCATTTTTATGCCATGCTTTCTCTGCTATTTGATTTTGTTCTTATAAAGCATTACCACCACCACCACCACTATAATTCTATGGTATAATAGATTTATAATATTCACGTATGTATCCTCTCAGGCCATGTTCAGTGATTACCTTTATAGTACTATATACAAAAATATATAAAAGTAAAAGTAGTGCCAAAAAAGCAAGGGTTTGGACATGTCTCCTGCATGGGGTACTACACAAATGACACAAGGGCTATAAATATGGTCCTAGATGAAACAGAAATTTATCTGGAGAAACACATGTAACGTCTGAACAGTTCAGTGCAGAACTACAGGTTGTCTCCTGTTTCTTCAGCATCCTACACTGCTCCATTCTCCCTCCCCTATCCGGGGTGGAGGGAAAACAGAGCTAGAACCCCCTGGCCCCAGCTGGAAACTTCAGTGGGCTCAGTGACAGCTTGTTCTTTCCAGCTGTCAGGAATACGGGACTGGAACCCAGCTCCCCTGCAGGTAGTAGCATAATGAAGGGAGGGCACGATCCCTGAATGCCTATCCAAGGGAGGGACAGGATGAGACAAAAAGAACAGCAACTATGCTGCCAGAATTACCACTGACAGTGCCCCATGCACCATTACCTCTTTCTACCTCACAAAGAACTCAGGGGCCCAGTTACCTCTGCCCACAAGGAGCAGAAGTGCAACCCAGACAGAATAGGCCCAACACAGGTGGGGCCAGTTCTGGTCCCACAGTTACTGATAGCCCAGTCTAGGAGGTTTCAGCTCTGTTTCAGCCCTCTGGCTGAAGAGCACACTAGTTTGTGCCCAAATGCCTTTGTAGCAACTTTATACAGCTCCAGATGGGGTGCTCTGCACATCTGTACATGTTTCATAGCACTGTATTTCTGTAACATTTCATTGTGCTGCACCACTTGTAGCATTAAATCTACAGACTTGAACATTACTTCAAACACAAGAACTGGTTCATTATGTAGACATTTTCTTTTCTGGGCAGACAGAAGAAACTCACCCCAGAGCACTGTTTACTCCAACAAACTATGTGAACTATTGAACAAGAATTCACACTTAGGAGTTCCATATACTGCATGAGACCCCATGGGCAAATATAGAAAGAACACAGTAACAACACACCTGTCAGGGCAATCTAGCACAATAGTTTAGTGGAATTTCATCAAATAATTAAAAGTAGAAGGGTAATCTAATGAATAAATATTTCCTCCTCTGCATGATTTTCGTGTCTTTTATTCTCCACATATATACTTTTAGGCCTCACCCAGATGAATGTGGCCATGTGGTATATGGGGCTGAAGAACTGGCTGCAGCTCCACACATAGCATTTTCAAGCATTCCCCACGCTGTTGTCTTGTAGTGCAGGAGATTTTTTTGACCCTGGGAGATTCCACACAGAAAAAAATGGGACAGCATATGTGGCTATAGTGCATACTGCCCAAAACTAGAGCCTGGCCGGCCAGAGCCATGTTCCAGCTACCAGCCAGGTTCCCAGCTACAGGAGCGCTGTGACTGCAGCTTTCCTGGCCCCCAAGGTTCCAGGTAAGCCTGCTGCGGCCAGCATAGTTGCTGGCCCCAACCTGCTCTACCCCACCCAGGGTAACCTGCTTCATGCCAGAGTACATATGACACAGGCATTCCCTGGAGACAAGTAGTAATAGCACAACGTGTGTTGCTGCTACCTGTCCACAGGGAACCAAACATCTGTGCTTATCTGGATGCAGCCTTATTGTCAAGTCAACTGAGAACAAATATATGGGAAAGCTATAAAACTTACTTTATTATATTTTAAAATATAGTACTTATGGAAGAATATCGTTGATATAAACTTCTAGGTATCTGTCTTGGGATGTGTCACATAAGACAAAACTAAAACACATAATGCATATGGAAAAATGTAGACTATAACACACTAAAATCTTTTAAATAAATTCAGGGTGGGTCAGAAGAGAGCTTAAAAATTAGCCTCAGAAAATATGTATGGGCACTAGGTTTGTAAACTAAAATGTGTAACAATTCGATGGCTGACACCTGATAGTTTGCTCCCAAAAAAATTGCTGTCTTTTTTATTGGGATTAAAAGAGAAATTTCTGTTAACAACAAGTTAACAAGTAGTTTAGTGGTTAAAATACTAGCATAGAAACCAGTTCGTCTGAGTTCTATTCCTAACTCAGACACTGATCTACTCAATGGGCACATCTACATGTGCGCTTTACTGCGGAGTTGCCTAATCAGCAGTGAAGTATCACTGACTACACAAGTGCCCATCTTAGGGTGCAGTAGATTAATTAACTCTGCCTTAAGATAGTACTATCATATGGCAGAGTACTTACCTGTGATGAAACTTGTGTAAGAGCTGACAGGCATACATTGTGCCCAGCCAGCCCAGGCAGCAAGGGTCCAAACCCCTGCCCACCATGTAGCCACAGGGCTCTGCACACTGGGGCACTCTCAAGACCCAGCCAGCCTCTATGCTGTCTGAGGACGCCTCCCAAAGCCCAGAGCTGACCCCCTGGATCTCCTGCCAGCCCAGGGCTGCTCTGCCCTGGCTCAAAGTGCTGCAGTCCCAGGCACAACATCTGCATGTGCAGATGTTGCAGTACATGCACAGGCAGCTTGTGCCGCTCAAAAGCGGAGTGGGGCTGCCCAGAACCATGCCCAAGTTGCTGGTTAGGATGCAGCCAGTGTGTCCTTAGGCCCACCATTTCATCTCTGTTTCTCCCTCTCACTGGTTACTTGCCTAATGATATGTTGTATGTAACTTCTTCAGGTTAGTGACTATTTTTTTACTCTATGTTTCTAGCACCTAGAACAAGGGAACCCCACTGTAATATAAGTGAGTATAATAATCTTTTTAAAACTGTGACCAAAGAATGAAACCACTGAAACCTTGACATGTGTGACTAATCCAACACATTCCATTCAATTAATCAGATTAATTAGTTCAGTATACAGCTGCAATGTAAAAGCAGATTTCACAGATCCAAGGCAACACTCAAAAAAATACTTTCCTTTGACATTATGTATTACTTGTACTGATGGCATCCAAGAAGCTCAAAGCACGTTGCAGGCCTCTATGACATCGATCATTAGAGACACTAGTAGAGACAGTGCCTGTTTCAAGGACCCTACAGTTTTAACATGTTTCATAGCAAGACAACAGGTGAAGAAAACACGCAAATGGTGGAGAAGTGGCAGACCCTATTACTGTGAAAATGACCTATATTTGGTATAAAATATACCTGATATACAAACAGACAACTTGGTTAAAGCAAAGCTTATCCAGGGTTCTCATGGGAATCAAATAGTCAGATAGGACACATATACACAAGCAGCAAGGTTGGTCCAATGCACTGTAATTACAATGCATCAGAGCAGGCTTGATTTATAGAGTCTGCTGGAGTGTGGTAATTACCACACTCCAGCGAACTCCAGCATCTTTGTGTATCAGTGTCCCTGCACTTAAAAGTGGTGGTGGGGGCACTTTAACTAAAGCTTGTTTGACCAGACTTTAGATAAAGCCCTCCACTGCCATTTTTAAGCACAGGGATGCTGATACACAAGATGCTTCAGGTGCTTTAATTAGAGCGGCTCTGAGAGCCACTCTAAGTAAAGACCCCCTCCTTCCCCCACTCCTGAAGCACATGTATAAATGCCCATAGGTACTAGCCAACTCAACAATGAACTCTGGCTATATACTTATACATGGGGTGACTGTCACTCACAGCATTAAATACAGAAGTCTTCTCTCAGGAGTTCTTCCTTCTGGCACTTACAGTAAAAGGCTTGCACTTTTCTGAAGACTCCAGACACCAGGGGTTAAAGGTTTAAAAAAATAAATATGTAAAATGATCTGACAGGCTGAAATGCATCCTGCACAGCAGATTCAGAGATCTTTATAAACAAGCAGACTTACACATTCCAGTTTCTAGCAGTGCTGTATACTCTGACAAGCCAAGAGATCAGCTGGTCCAAATGCAAATCACCCTCTGTACAGTGATATGTACAAAGGATACCTCTACACTGCACTCACTAGAGTGATGGCAGTTTATTGCAGATATCCCAGAGCTAGCTTTAAAATAGCTGGCTCGGGTTTCTTAGCAGTCTAGCCATGATAGTATGGAACTGAGAAGTGTAGGCTCCAAAGCCGCTCTCAAAACCTGGGAAAATACTCAGGCAGCTAGCAGGTGCTGAACTCTGGTCTGCAATGGCTATGCAGTTACCAGTATCTGGGCTAACTAGTTTAAAGTTAGCTCCAGATAGCCACAGTAACTAAAGGCACAGGCATATTCCTACCAGCATGTTGTAAGCAATTTTTCCAGGTAATTTCTTTGTTGCTGTCAGACCTACAGATGGAATGTGAGGGTTTGTTTTTTTTTAAGATGAATGGGTTCTGTATTTTTCTTTCACATTTTTCAGAGCAATTAAAATTTTCTTCATATTATTTCTATTATTTGTAATACAGCAGCCCCTTGAAACCCATATCTTAGTGTATTAGCCACTATAAACACATAACAAAGAGTCAGCTTAAGTCTAATCATTTAGGCTGGCATTTTCAAAAGAGCATAAGGAAATGAAATGCTCAGTTCCAACTAGCTTTCAATAGAAAATTGATGTTTACATGTTAATTTTCCATTAACATTGAAATGTTAACACACAACCAAATCAGGGAATTAGAAAGGGGCAACAATTTACAGCACATCAGCTGCTTCGTGGTAAATGGCAGCTGTGGTACAGTTGATCTTTTTCCATTCGCCTCCTACGAGGCAGCATCCTGCTGCAGCCCCAGTCTTTCACATGTATAAAAACACCATACATATACATGTGTACAAGGGCAGATCCAAAATGACGGTGCAGTCACCCCTCCCTTCAGATGACACCATGGAAGAAGCAGCCGGGAACTTTTTTAAGTCCTTGAATCAGGTAAGATTTGCCACCCCCTCCCCACTCTATCCCTTCCATGCTCAGCAACACACCCCCTCCTTCCCCTCCCATTCCCATCTTCCCCTGCCCACTGCTGACCCTGTTCTCAGTTGTCCTGGGGGTGGGGGGAGCTCCAGAGCTGCTTCAGCTGGGCTGAGTGGGAAGCTGGTCTCAGCCTGATACGGTGGTAGTGGTGATGGTGGACAGGGTCCTTCTCCCTGCCCAATCTCCCTGGGCCAGCCTGGAAGCATGCTTACAGTGGGGGAACCTGCCCATCACTGCCTCTGTGGCCAGCTCCCCAGACAAACTGATTGGAACCAGGCAGGAACAGCTCTGGAGCTCCCCCATGCCCAGGCGGGGCAGAGGAAGTGGGAACAGAGGCAGCAGCAGACAAAGTGGGGGCAGGAACAGGAGGGGAGGGACATGTCATTGAGCAGGGAGAGGAAAGGAAGGGATGCTAAAAGCAGGTGGGGGGAGGTCCTTACTTCCTTCAGGGATTTAGAAGAAGTCTTTCACTGCTGCTCCCCTGGTGTCGTCTGCTTGTCCTAGAAGGGGGACGGGGGAAGCTGGAAGTGCAGTATGCCAGTCACTGCTCCGACACCGACCCCTTTACCAAATTCTGGATCCACCCATGCATGTGCATATGTACATATATGCACACAAAGATACTTAAGTTAAATATATTTATATATAATATATATTCTACACACAGGCACGTAGTTTATGCAAATATACACTGTAGTTGATTTTCAAAACTACAAGCACTGATTATTTATCTATAGCACAAAAGCATTTCAAAGTCACTAAAAGATGATACAGTATTTCACTACCAACTGCCTAAAATCAGTGGGAGTCTATCCACTGATCTCAGTGAACTTTGATCAACTCAAAATCTGCTGCCATGGAGATTATTATTACCATGGTCCAATATTAATGAGGGGTTCTGGGGGAAGAGAAAAGTTAGCTGTATGAGAAAAAGCATTGGTTTGAAACAGCTCCTTTTCAGCAAATATCAAGTAATCAGATTGACCATGCATCTGTTTTGCATTTATAAGTATTCCTGATTTGGTATGCATCCCTTTTTCTGTGAAATTAGGAGGAAGTTTTAACACCAGATAGAAGTGTTTTATTTCCTTAAGGAATCAAATGTGTACTCAGTTAGTTCAAAAACAAATTAATATGAAAGGAAGAAAATGAGTCATTCACAAAGCCAAAAGCAAAACAGGTCATCTCGTTAAGACAAAACCATTATTACAAAAAAAAAAAAAAAAGGAAAGAAAGAAAAGAAAGAAACAGGAGGGAAACATTCTTGATGTGTATGATTTAATATTCATTATGTCTTTCTGCGATGATGGCAGTGAGACACACATAAGACTGCTGATTATCTGTAATGTGCTGTGGGCAGATTTTTCTGAGAATCATATTTTTCTGAGGATTATATTTCCCATATAAATAAACTTACTAGTGACTGAGTGGTGAGGCTGGTGCTTCTGATCTTAAAAAACATCAGGGTGGGTACTGGTAGAAGGTTACCTTCTATTTGCTGGTTGTAAGGGACTATGCTTATTAGGGGGTCATATTATTTGTCCCAGTTCATTCCGCCATGTGATGCAAAGGAGCTGGGAAGTGCTCAGATCAACCAAGTGTGATCCCTCTAGAGTGAAGTCACCCAGAATTGACAACTTCCTGGTGTATCTGGTTCATACACCTATACCATACACTTGGCACAGGATACTTGTTGCAGCTGAGCAGGCACAGCCAAACCACTCTGTGTTCTATTTTTGACTAGCAAAATGCCCCGTGGGGCTGGCAGACAGCCAAGCTGCAGCATCCAAGGAATATGGATTTGCACCACTTTTGACAATCAGTGGGTGAGCAAAACAGATGGAAGCAACAGTGCTTATTTGAGTACCACTTTCCTTACTAATTTAATGCCAATTTTTTAATTTTCCTCACCATTTTACATCATACTGAGTTTGGACCCCTACAACTGCTCCCATTAGATCTGAGTTAAGTTTGGCCCTTGCTTGAAACACATGCAATTAAATTAAAAATTGATACAAGTGCTTCAAAGCAGAGCTACCTCATTTCTGGTTTGGGGATGGAGTACCCAGTCACTGGACACATCTACACACAGTGATTTAAGGCAAATTAGCCATTTTTAAGATGCATTAAGGGCAAGGATCTACACGTATGCACCCTTATTGCACCTTAAAATGGTGATTTTAGGTTAATTATGCCTAAATTTAATACATGTTCAAAGCTAGTATCAAATTTAGGCATGATTAGTTAGGGCACCTTAACCTACGTGTAGATGCTGTAAGGAGGCTTAAAGCAATGTGACTGAGTGGGCCAGAGCCAAGCCTGTGGGGTCCCATGCTGCTGCCAGGTGCCACCAAGATGAAGAAGCAGCAGGTACTGTTCTGCAATGGCAGATGCTGCAGCTAGAGTGGAGGTTCCAGCAGCAGCGGTTCTTGTTGGTGTGCAGTAAGTCTGCAGAGGGGGCAGGAGGCATAAAGGCTCCTGTCAAAGCACAGGGGAAAGCTCCCCCACCCAATGATGCCCTGCAGGGGAAAGGGCCTGCAGTGCAGCATGGGCAAGGTCTTTGTAGTAGCTCCCCTGCAACTCTTCCTCAAGGCAAGTTTGCCCCTGGGCAGTGTACCCAGCCTGCCTGGGCTGAGCTTCGCAGAGCCCCCAGGAACTGATGCTGTCTCTCCCACCCACAGTGTCCAGCATGGAGGCCATGCACTTACCCAGTACAGGGGTGAGTGGAGCAGGGAAAGCCCTGCCAGGTGCTGGGGGAAAATGCAGTCCCAGCCCACCTGCTGTCCCAGGTGGGAGCCCCAGCACAGGCTTCTCAGAGTGCCTGAATCCCAGATGCACAGTGAGGTGTCCCACCCCTGCATTGCCTGGCCAGCAAACCCACCCCAAGGGAAAGGCATGGGGGAGCTGCTAGCAAAGGCCCTACCCATACTGCATTGCACCCTTCGTCTGCAGAGGGTCATTGGGAGGCCCTTCCCCTGTGTTTTGACAGGAGCCCTCACACCTCCTGCCCCCTCTGCTGACTTGCGACACACTGACAGGGACTGCTGCTGCCAGAAGCACTACTGCAGCTGCAGTATCTGCACTTGCAGAACAGCATCTGCTGCTTCTTTGTTTTAGCAGTACCCAGTGGCAGCACGGGGCCCCACAGGCTCAGCTCCAGCCCTCTGTCATCTGACACTGGGGAGGCAGGAACACGGGGAGGGGATTAGAGCTGAGACCGGGGCCAGGGTCAGGGCCAGGGGCAGAGCCAGGGCCAAGTCAATTGCATCCCAGCAGACTGGAGGCTCCCACCTCCTCAGCCAGTGCGGCTGCACAGCCCGGCTATAATACCATGGGCTTCCAGGAACTGTCCAAGGTGCTGGCACAGCAAGCTACCCAGTGAATTGTGTTAAACTGCCTTAAGGCATCCACATGTACATGTATGCCTAAATCTCCTTAATGTGCCTTAGGGTAAGGTGCATTAAGTTTATACATATGTAAATTCACTTGTAGACATGCCCACTGTGGGCTTGCTACAGCTGCATAACAGTGTGTTGCCATGCTACTAGAATTCCAGTGCATGTGGTAAGTGTGCACTGTGAGAGTATACAGGCTTGGAAAAGGAAATCATTAGTTGCTATAGCACTGGCCAAGCATAGAGCTTTCAGGCTTAATTCACTGTCTCTCCTCAGCAAAAACAATTTTGCTTGTACACTGGTGCTGCGGGTTCAGGACATAGGTTGATGTCGACCTGGGAGGGTGTAGGCTGCGGAGTCCCCCAAGGCTCGGTCCTTGGGCCAGTACTGTTCAATAACTTTATTAGCGACCTGGACAAGGGTATGGAGAGCACCCTGTTCAAGTTTGCTGATGACACCAAGCTGTGGGGTAAAGTGACTACACCAGCAGACAGGGACCGCATCCAGGCAGACCTGGATAGGTTAGAGAAGTGGGCGGATCTGAACAGGATGCAGTTCAACAAGGACAAGTGAAGAGTGCTGCACCTGGGGAGAGGGAACCAGCATTATGGTTATAGGTTAGGGGCTGACCCTCTCAGCAGCACAGAGGCAGAGAAGGATCTTGGAGTCAGGATTGACTCTAGGATGAATATGAGTCGCCAATGCGACGAAGCAATAGGCAGAGCCAACCGCACCCTGTCATGCATCAACAGGGGCATCACTAACAGGTCCAGAGTGGTCTTGCTCTCCCTCTATGCAGCACTGGTCAGGCCGCAGCTGGAGTACTGTGTCCAGTTCTGGGCACCGCACTTCAAGAGGGACGTGGAGAACCTAGAGAGGGTCCAGAGGAGGGCTACTCATATGGTTGGGGGCCTCCGTGGCCAGCCCTACGAGGAGAGGCTGAGGGACCTGAATCTCTTCAGTCTCTGCAAGAGGAGACTGAGGGGGGATCTTGTGGCTGCCTACAACCTTATCAGGGGCCAGCAGCAGGGACTCGGGGAAAGTCTGTTCACCAGATCCCCCCTTGGAGTCACCAGGAACAATGGCCACAAGCTGAGGGAGGATAGGTTTAGGTTAGATATTAAGAAGGACTACTTCACTGTAAGGGTGGCCAGAGCCTGGAATAGGTTCCCCAGAGAGGTGGTGCTCTCACCTTCCCTGGAAATCTTCAAGAGAAGACTGGATAGGCACCTGCCTGGGGTCTTATGACCCCTGCCAACCCCAGTGTTCATTCCTGCCCATGGCAGGGGGTCTGACTCGATGATCCTCTCTAGGTCCCTTCTGACTCATTGATTCTATGACACTCCAAGACCATGGCAGAATAGGTGAACAGGTTGACTGAACAGCTGTGGCAAGACAGACTGTGAATGCAAAGGAACAACACTAAGACAATAGGTAAAACTAGCTTTCAGGCCAACTCAGCTTGACCAAGGGGTGTGGGAACATGGTAGGGTCATCACCTTTCTTGCACATTCTATAAAATTGACATGACACCTCCGCTGGAACTAGAGCTGGGGGGGAGGGGCAATTTAGAATTTAAAATTGCCCAGAGAGTATGTTAACATACAGAAACATATGTAAAGCATATAAAATTCCATGCCAAACTGGTTTGAACTAGGAGTTTTATTAGTGTTGAGAAGTTTAATACCCATGGCAAATCTCCTGTGAAATCAATTATTATTGCAGCTTATTTACCCATTGAAGAAATAAAACTGGTAATTTAATCTTCTTTCAAAAAGTTGTAGAAGCTGATAAATCACCATTTAGTTATACTGTATATAGAGTCAAGGAGAGTGAAAAAAATATGACAAATAGCTTTCAATTTAGTGACCCTAGAATATCTGCCTTAGTCAGCTTGAGATAAAAACAACTCTTACATTTTAACCATCTTAGTTATTAGCCTGCTGGCCCTACATTCTGATCCATGAAAATGAGACTTTTTTCCCCCTAATTCCATTTTCTAAAGTTTGACTATAATGGCATAAACAGAGAACCTAGCAAAACTAAGTAAGTGATATGAAAAAAATAAAGGAGGTGATTCCTTCAAACATAGGTGTGATTTATGCACTTGAATGTGTTCCCTTCTCATGCTCATCAGGACTGCTCAGGTGCATAAATTTATCTACAAGTTTCAGTATGAGACAGAGTCAGAATATCTCTACAACAATCCCCTCTCAATTGCTATTAGTGTCAGTGAGTTTGAAGGTGGTCAGTACCATTCCAGTTCAGAGCCTTCTACTTCCAGTTTGAGAATCCAAGGAGAATTGTCTGTGTCTTTATGGGATTTGCTTTTTGTAGTACGTGTGACACTGTAAGGCCCCCACTGTACATGTGTCAAAGGAGTGATTGGATCTAATGCATGATCTACACAATCATGCCTCCTCCATGCCAAATGTGGGATCACACATTAGATCCAATAGTGTCTTATTGATGGTGCAGGGAAGCTTGATCCTGGGCTCTCCCTGCACTTGCAAGAAACAGGTTCCCATGGATGAGGGCTCCCAGCTGCACAGGCCACACACTGAAAGTCCCACAACTGATTGGGGGTCCCAGACTTACCAGCTGATAGGGCTCCCAGGCACAGGGGAGACCCAGCTAGATGTGCAAATCAAATCTCAGTAGCAACCAGATATATAGTATGCATTTTTGAGGTCTAACTTCATAGGTGGTTGGAGCCATTTATTGTGTCATAGCTACTTTGCTGGTTTTAAGGCAATTGAACAGTTAACTAGTAAATTGTGCAATACCTGTAATGTGTAGAGGGGGGCCTAAGAGACTATAGTATAAATCTCCAGCTAACACTATTCAAAAAGCCCATGGCTACTCCTGTGTACTCTAAAAAGTCAATAAGCCCAATACAGATCTTGGAAAGTCTTAATCAATGATGATTAAGAAACACCTTTAAAAAGGTAGACAAATAAAAACAAATCTAATGTCTCAATGAATGTAGATGGATCATAGTTAATACTGGAAAATATTCCATATTGGGAATCACTAAAGCATGATCATCATGCAAATGGGTATTTTTAATATATACTGTTAGCTCTGGGTGTTAATCACTTGAAAAACAAAGGAATTAATGCTTTGAAAATTATATATAAATCTTAAAACAAGTGAAGATAAAGCCCCCAATGTCAAGTAAGCTGTAAATCAGGCAAAAAAATGTGCATCAAAACTTACTGGTGGCATCTACACATAGGCTTTACTAAGTTGCCTAATTAGCTCCACATTAAAGTATCACATGCAGCACTTATAGGCTCCAGTAAACTAACTCAATTTGCCAAAGGATAGTACTGCCTGACAAGTACTATCCTACAATGGCCTTATTTAGTGTGTCACAACACATGTGTAGATGATGACCAGGGTTGGCTGGGGCAGGAGAGTACTACAGTGCGAGGGCTGCCTGCGAGAGCTGACCCCTGGGCTCTTGCCAGCAGGGGTTGTGCTGCTCCAGCTCAACATGTTACAGTCTTAGGCACACATGTAAGTCTTCTCCCATTTAAGCAGCAAATAAATATCTTGAACTTGGAAGGTGAACTTAGTGCTATGAAAGGAGTCAGATTTACTATTCTGGAAAGTGAATTTCTGTGCATAGGAAATTGTTGAACTCTTCATCAGCCTGCCAGAATATTGTCTTGTTTCTTGGCCAACTGAAAAGTGTCCTTCCTGCCTGCCATTCAAAGTGACCTCATGCTACTCAGAATTCATCAAGGCCACAGTGGGATGCAACAGGAGAATGGTAACTGCTGGTCCTCCATGTAGAGAAAAGGTTGGTAATATGCAATTCTGTAGAAGCCTAAAATGTGCAGAAAGAGGACATTTACAATCTGGTTTGAGTTGGTGGTTACTTATATTTACTGCTTTAAGTATTTAAGTATTACTTCATTATACTATCAAGGCACATTCTTATCACTAAGTTTAAGAGTTATTCTATATGTAATATTATGTCCGAGTGTATTGGTGAATTAGGGTTCTTCCACATGATTTAACAATTAATTGAAAGGTCCCTCTCCTTGAACTGTAACCTTGTCATGGTAGAGAGGCTTTTTGTGCTTCAATGACCCTCAGAGCTATGTCATCTGGAGTCTTGATTTCCGGGAGTCCCTAGTTACAAATCTGCATGTAGATGGTGATTGTGTGAAGGTCATTTTGCACTTACCGAGACAGAAGTACAATTCAGCAGCTGGAGCCATGACTAAGCAGTTCTCTTTAGCATCCCCTCTGCTCACCCTGAATGAGGAAGGGGCTAGAAAAGGTGCCCTAAAATATAGGCCATCTCAACCAGATTGTTGCATCCAGTAGGATCACTCTACTTAGGCCAAAACCAAAGTACTAAAATTTGCCACATGGAATGTCTGCACTCTCATGGACTCCCTGAACAGTGAAAGTCCTTAAGGAAGAACCACCATAGTAGCTAGAGAACTTGCAAGATATTTCATTGATATTGCTGTGCTAAGTGAGACCTGCTGGGCAGATGAAGGTCCGCTGAAAGAAGGAGGTGGCTACCCCTGTTTTGGAAAGGAAAGTCACCTGAAGAGAGGTGCATTCACAGGGTTGGTATTGCCATCAAGAACAAAATTGTCAGCCAGATTTTAGAACTCTCTGTGGGCAGTAATGAATGCCTTATGCCTCTGTCTTAAGCTCAGTAACAACCAGTATACAAGTCATCAATGCATACACCTGCACACTTGAGAATGAAGAAGTCAACAAGGAACAGTTCTATTGTGCTCTTGATACAGTCCTGACTGCCACTACCAAAGAAGACAAGCTCATCCTCATGGGTGACCTCAATGCAAGAGTTGGGCAACACTCTGAACTCTGGAGTGGCACCTTGGGAAAGAGAGGGTGGAGAAAGTCAACTCCAATGGTATCCTCCCCCTCAGCAAATGTGCAGAGCATGACTTGCTCATCACAGATACCATATTCAGATGGAGTGACAAATATAAGACTACTTGGAAACATCCATTCTCCAATCACTGGCACCTTCTTGAGTATATTATTGCCAGAGCCCATGATTGTATCCATGTCTGTATCACTCAAGTCCCGAGAGGTGCAGATGACTGCTGGACAGATCACCATTTAGTCAGATCAATCATGGACATCAGCTTGCACCACAACACTATAAACAACTGAAGGAATGCGGAAGAGATTTAACATCAAGGTACTCCAAAACCAAGTTAGTTGTGAAGCTCTTCAGCAATGCCTTACTGAGAGGCTCTCTGACCTACTTGATGACAAAGACATACAAGCACATTGGGAGGAGCTTAAGAATGTTATTAGCAAGGCATGCATTGAATCCATTGGATACTCCACTTCCCATCACCAAGATTGGTTTAATGAGAACAGTAAGAAAATCCTAGCACTTATCCATCAGAAAAGAGCCATGTTCTGCAGTTGGCAAAATTAACCCTTCAACCAGCAAAAAAAATGAGAGGCTTACCACTAGCTCAAAGCTGTAGTTCAGAGGCTACAGGATATCAAGGACCAGTGGTGGCAAGCAAAGGTCATGGAGATCCAAAATTTCACTGACCAACACAACAAGAGAAGCTTCTCTCAAGCAATTAAAGCTATCCATGGGCTATGTTTCAATGGCTCAACCACCATGCTATCCCAGGACAGCTCAACCCACAACTACAGCGCAGCCCAGACCAATGAGCAAAGCGAATAAACAGGTAAGAGATAGGGGCCAGGGTAACACTGGGACTAGGGGGTCAGTACACACATCCAAAGGAGGCCTCAAATGCCTCTACACAAATGCTCGTAGTATGGGTAACAAGCAGGAGGAACTCACCCTCCTGCTGGCTGACACCAGCCCGGACATAGTGGGGATTACAGAAACGTCGTGGGACGCAACACATGATTGGGCGGTGAATGTCAAGGGCTATAGGCTGTACAGGAGGGACAG
>NW_017728909.1:48618559-48664271 GCF_001723895.1 Crocodylus porosus
AACGGTCACAAGCGGGCAGAGGGTAGGTTTAGGTTAGATATCAGGAGGCGCTACTTCACGGTCAGGGTGGCTAGGGTCTGGAACCAACTTCCAAGAGAAGTGGTGCAGGCTCCTACCTTGGGGGTTTTTAAGAGGAGGTTAGATGAACATCTTGCTGGGGTCATTTGACCCCAGTATTCTTTTCCTGCTATGGCAGGGGGTCGGACTAGATGACCTACTCAGGTCCCTTCCGACCCTAGAAACTATGAAACCCTTCTCACAGACCATGTATCCATCAAGCAACGCTGAAAGAAGCACTTCAAGACTCTATTCCAGAGGTTGGCAACCACCAGCACACATGCAGAGTATGGCATGCAAGGCCATTTTCCTCAGCACTCATTGGGGCTGGGGCTGGGAGGCAGCAGCTGTTTGCAGCCTCCCAGCTGCAGCCAACCCAAGTTCTGGGTAGCTACCAATGGAGCAGCCCAGGCTCCATGGCTTTCAGCAGCTACCCAGAACAATCAGGAAGCTGCAAACAGCTGCTGCCTCCCCGGCCCTGGCCCCTTGGTCCCAGTGCCCCAGCTGCCTCCTAGTCCCGGTGCCAGCCCCAGGGTCTGGGGAGGCAGCAAATACTGGTGATGTTCCCCGCTGTGCTGCCCTCGCTGCCACTTCTGCAGAACAGCTCAGCAGGGCACAGCAGGGGGTGCAGAAAGCTGCCTGCCACTTCAAGCTCTCCCTGCCCTGGTCACACTTCCACTGCAGGTGGGGACATCAGTGAGGGGCACAACCCTGCATGCTGTCCACACCACTCCCATGCACACAGGAGCAGCGTGACCCAGGCTGTGCAGAGCTTGCAGCAGCAGGCAGCTTCCCTGTGTGGCCCCTGTGTGCACTGCCACTCTGGGTTACACACGCTATGCTCCAGAGGGCCCAGGGGAAGGTAGCAGGGCTGGAAGCACAATGTGTGCCACCTTAAAACTTACCAGTAATCCCCGCTCCCCACCCCTTCTCCCACTAGACATCACCCTCGTAACAACCAATATGAAAGGTTTACTTTTTTTTCCTCCATTATGAAGTTTAAACAGAAGCAGGATCTTACCTGGTGGGTTTCACAGGTGATTTTTGCAGTTTGTTACATAGAGGTGATGCAGCTTCTTATTTCACTTTTCTTATGTTTTGTATAATAGGGTTTATATAACCAGGCAGTTGCTGGGATTTTTTTTTCCTGTACTGAACCTGCCCATTTGTAGATCATCTATCGGCTGGAGCCAGTACTTGTATGTGTAATACTGATGCAGTCCATCACAGAGGAGAAATCCACTTTTCTTTCTCGGGAAGATTATCTTTTTTCTGTCTTATGTCACAAGTTTTTCTTAACCTAGAATGTGAAGAAGGGAGTATCTCATACCTGAAGTATAGATTTCTAGTTGTTTACAGAGAACTAGAGGAAATCATGTTGGAATGAGAACATGGAAAAGAAAAAAAAATGTATCAGGATATGCAGTTACATCAAGGTGAAGTTAAGATATAGAAATGCTGATTCATATGCATTGTTTGTAATTACAAACTTGTAATAATGGCTGCATGAACATGTTTCCATTTTAAGGAAACCATATGCATTCAGAGATTTTACTTTAAATCTTATTTTTATGTCCAAATTTAACCCATGTGCAATAAAAATGAAACCAGACTTCTAAATACTCCCTTTGCTAATGCTTGGGTCTCAAGATTCCAATCCTTAAATTTATATGGTAGGGTTTCACATATATGCCACAAAAAAAAAAATCTTAAATATAACATGATTTAACAAAATTTGGGTCTCTAAGCACTTACAATTGTGCTTGCTTTAGCTGTCAGTTAGCAAAATGCTGGATTTTCATCTTAAAATAACAGAGTAACACAATATTCTGTAGATGAATTCCAGGACATTAGCTTTCATACAGTGATAAGTGATTCCGGAATCAGAAAAAAAGAATCCATCTAATTTGCAAACTGTATTATATTTGGGGAATTTTACATTCTTCTCCCACTGGAGAAAAAAGAACTTGGACTCTAGGTCTAATTCATTTGAAATATGTATTTCCAAAAATGATTCCTGATCTACATGTTAGACTAAAGATTATTTTACAGTTTCTCCTATGCCCTGAACAGTGACTGGACAGAAATTCTACCATAGAACTGCCTACACGGGAGACAAGACAAAAAAAAAAGTATGGAAAGTGGCCATTTATTAGATTCACTAAGACAGACTAAGAATAAACAAAACAATTTTTAAGGCTTCCATTCCTATCATCAGACTATGGAAAACAAAATGCTTATACTTTCTGAGGGGCACTGTAATTCAGAAATATACCATCTGTAGTGTTTAGTCCCTGTTTTCTTATGTATGTTGTATATATCCAGAAAAGAATTCATAAAATACAAATGCCCTCCTTTTTTCTTCCAGAAATATGAAAAGGAGACAAAGATTATTTAGTCTCTGTTTGGGGGTCAAATTTACCAGTGAATTCATAACAAACAAAATTGGGGGAAAGGTTGTATATTTGCAAGTAGAAAGGATTGAGTAGGATTTCAGTCAATAGGGCCACAGTCAGGGAAATAAAGGTGTATGAAATAAAAGCCTGAAACATCATTCCACATCTGTCCCCACCCCAATCTCCCTGTCCCCACATTTGGAAGGTTTTGATTAAGTCTGTTCTCTGAGGGCCTGGCCAGTCTCTAGTTAAAAATTTTTAAAAGAGCAGAAATTTTCAGTAGTAAAACTAAGGGTGGGTGAGCACTGTACCAGCCCCAGGCACTGATTTAGAGTAAAACTTAAACTTAAAAGATACTTCTACTATGTTGCTACAGATACAGCCCAGCCTGTAAGTGTGTGTGCGTGGGGGGGGCAGATTGGAACCCCTGTGGTGAGAGAAGGAGAGGGGCAAAGGTGTGGGCAGGGGCTGGGGTGAATGGAGCCCTGGGGAAGGTTGTGGGATGATTGGAGCCACAGGCAGCTCATCCAGGAGCACAGGGGGGCTCCTGCCACTGCTCACACCCTGGGGGAGGCTTGGGGGGCACATGCCACCTGGATTTGTGTGTTGGGTGGAGGTAGGCTGCCATTGTGGGCTGGGCTGTGTGTGGCGGTGGGAGGCACAGTGTTAAGTGGCTCCTGGGGCAATGGCAGTGGGGTGCAGAGCCTATCCCACAGCAGAAGCCCATCTCCACTCCACCCTGCACACAAGTCCAGTGTGCATCCAGTGGTGAGAGACCCCTGCCCTCGTGCCCCCGGATGAGCCACCCATGGCTCCAACCATCCCACAACCCACCCCAGGGTCTCATTCACCCCAGTCCCTACCCCTACCTCTGCTCCACTCCCTCCCTCAACATGGGGGCCTTGATCTGCATGCCCATACCCATTCTCTCCCCTATACCCCTTCCCTTTTACAGACTTACCTGCTGAGTGCTGCTCTACACACTGCCAGGCTGCATTCCTGGCTGCCTGCAGGCTGCAGCTGTGTGTCTGTGTCCGCGTGCCTCTCCACCCCCACTGTAGCTCTCTGGAGCTGAGGCCTGGAGTGTGCGCTGTTACCACTGCCCCATGTTTGGGCGGGGGGGTTAAGCCCTGTTAGCCCCAGCCTTCTGCCACCTATGGGTGAAACAACAGTAGTAGCTGCCGCTGCTTGTTCAACCACCACAGCTGCCCCTAATACTGCTGATTCTGCTTCAGTTGAGGGCACAGGAATTGCTTGTTATGCCTCTGGGAATTTTTTTAAAGGTTTCAGAAAGGAAACAGGTTGAATGGATGGATATGCATATCCTACGTCCCAAGATAGGATTTAAAAGGACTTCTCGTAAGTATACATCATCATTTATCTTTATTTATATTATTCTGGATAAAAAGCTCAAAAGCAAAAGCTTGCCTATGTAAACATATAGCCCTCCCCTGTCTCCAGGTTCCAGCCTGTTTTAAAATTTGACTACAAGCCCTTTGGGGCACGCAATGTCTTATTTTGTCATTATTTTATAATGTTGGCTAAGTCTAAGTTTGGGTCAGAAACCTTGATAATATTCCTTAAAAATATCTTCAAATTACCCCCAAAGTAACCCTAAGTGGATGCATGTCTATCATTTACTTAAGGCAGAAAAAGTGAATGAAAGAACGTCATCAGTAGAAAGCTCTAAATTTGCAGCATAACTCTTCTGCTGTTGTCCTGTTTTCCGTAGAAGAAACTTTAACCTTTCAAAGAATAACAGGGTTTTATATTTATTAAGCCTTGATTCTACAAAGACACATGCAGGTGATTTAATTTTACACGCAATAGGACTGCCAACATGTGTAAAACTAAACATATGCATAAAAGTTTCCAAGTAGGTGTGCAGGTGAGGCTACAATATAGCTTTCACTGTATATAAGTAGTTCAAAGATGTTTCCTACAGATGCACCCACTTTTCATTACACTACTGGAAACTGTTTTGCAAATAAATAATATTAATGGTATAGTTTTTAGCTATTACAGGTGGGGCCAAGTAAGCATTCAAACATTTCACTACTGTTTGTTAATGTTTTCTGGCAAAACAGCACATTTCAAGACATGACTCACCACCATAATTTAACTATGTGGGAAGTGAGGTTATTATATAGGTGACCTTTCTAAATAAAATTGGTAAAATAACCCAAAAACTCAACCAGTGTTAAAAACAATGTCCAGGTATCAGACTTCCTATTTCTGGCTTGGTACATCTAGATCGCCTTGAACAAGAGTGACAAGGCTGCCCTCTGGGAGAATGTTTTGGGATCTTGCTGATGAAGAAAGAAATGCAAGAAGACAGAAAAAGTAGGCCAAGCTGACGGCTGTCCAACTGGCAGTCTTAGGGCTATATACATCCTGCAAGGGTTTACCATACAACCCCCAGGTTCCTACCTGGCCGCTGCTGACCCTTGCTCTGGCTGCAGCAGTAACCAGGGTCTTGGGGTTCCCCCTCCCCCATTGGCTTCTGCTACCTGACACAGCCCCAGGTGGATGGGCAGAGCAGCACAGTGTGTGGTGCCAGGTGAGCCAACCTGCAAACCCATGTGGTGTGATGCCACAGGGAAGCTTGCAGGGAGGGAGGGGCACTTCATTATACAAGGGTGGCTTGTGGGGGTGCCTGTCTAAACACAGCACAGCATGGTGGCATAATGCTCCCTCACTTGCCTGTTCACACATGGTGCAGCAGGGTGGGAAAGTGCTTGCCTGCTTGCTGGTATGGCATGCACCCAGGAGACCTGTGGCCCTTGTGATGGATAAAAGACAATAAGAAAGGAGGAGTTCTTAGTTAATGCCAGTTCACCTGTATTGGAGTCACACCCCGGGTTTAGTCTTCTACAAGTACCTGGTCAGTGGGTATAATATTTTTACTGTCTGGGTGTAGTCATCAATATGCACTGCCATCTAATATATGGCTGGTATTTACTATAGTGTTTCAGAACAGAACTGGTTTTGGTCTTTGGAGTTAATAAAGGATTTTTAGCTGAATTACTGAAGTGGTCAATTAAATTTCAACAGGCCCCAGAAATTCTCTCTACTTAATCTTTCTTTAGCCCCTTCTTCAGATGAGAACAAGGTAAATAATCCTGACTGTTGGGTCTGTTATCCATTGAAGGGAAAAATCAATTTTGAAGGACAGTTCATCATTTCTCTTCTTAGGACTCATCTCCACTAGGAAAGAGAATGAGTCCTCACTATTTGCAGATAATTTTAATATACAGATATCCATGTTTCTGGTTACAGAATATGTACTGCTGGAATTTTCAATGAAGTCTAAAGGAATGACCCTTAGCTCCCACTCTCCCCCACCCCTCCCCAGGTGCACAGAGTCAGCACTACAAGCTGTCCACGCTTCAGGGCCTCACTATTCAAATGCCTGTACAGGTGGCTCCAGGAAAGTTTCTCTACCCAGAGGGTAAATCTGGGAGAATTCTCCCAGGTTATCTGAATGCGTGTATACAGCCTAAGAAACTTCAGCAAAATACGTACCACAATGCCTTAAAACTAATACCATACATCTCTAATGGATTAATGAAACACCTCTGAGTTTGGTCAAAGCCTTTCCTCTTTGCAATCTATATTTGATGCAGCTAGGGAAGACAAAAAAACCCAACCATGATTATTTTTTAAATATATCACAATAAAATATTTCCTGGAGTAAGCACAAACACAGCGGTGAAGATAGTGCTGATCTATATTACAGCAGACACTCAGCAGCTTTAGCTGGAAGCGTAATAATGGCTTTGCTTCAGCTGTTATACTACATTGCAGATAAACTATTGGTCTCTTACTGACAATTAGTAGGGACTGAATTATTGAACTCTTTCTATTTTTCTCTGCTAACCCTAAATTATTTTCTGTTAAGTAAACAATAATGTAGCTATTTTATCTTTAATAATCTTCAAGGCATTTTAAAATCACTTCATTTAAAATCTCAAAATAATGCCAAAGGTTGTAAAAAAAAAGAAATGTTTTTATAGCTTCTGTGTTAGAGATATGGCCAAGGTCAATATAGAGCAGGCCTAAAAAAAAATCAGAGGTCCTGTGTAGCCTGGTATCCTGCATGAATGAAAGAAATTTGGCTTTTTGTAAAATTAAATTGGTGTATAGATAGAACAGCTTTAGAAAGTCCTGAATTGTGAAGTGAGTTTATGGTGGCTGAGAAGGAAGCAAGAGAAACAATTTTGCATGGATTTTAAAACCTGTTACTTTTCTGTGAATAAAAGGACTTTAAAAATATGCATTCCTGTGGGATTTTATATTATACCAGCAAGTGACCTTATGCTTCCTTATTCCACAGCTACTTCCTTACTTTCACTAATAAACCATTTGACATTTGGATTGGGAGAGTGGGACTCAGTCATCTGAACAGTTTGGCTAGGGACAGACATTCAAAAAGCCTGAGCCTGAAACGATTCAATCTTTGCAGGTTAGTCTAACTTACTGGTTTAAAATAAGCCTGGCTGAATGTAGTATCAGACTTAACTGATTTGGGTCAAACCAAATAATGCAGCATCTGTCCCAGACCCCTTCCTGGTTTAAGTTAAACTAGAGTCCCCCAGCATCCCAGCTTTGCAGCCCTGGGCTGGACTGTGCTCTCTGCTCCAGAGAACAGGTCAGCCCTGCTCCTCTCCTCCCTAGCCAGAGCTCCGGCAGAGATTGGGGACGTGCACATAACCACTGAAATACTGATGGTGGCAAGTTGCTTAGTGCCCGTCTCATGCCTAAGGCCAAGTACAAAGGTGTTCCTGTTTATCTTGCCTGTAAGACATGAACCAACAGACAGGCTTAGGGCATGCCAAACCCACCTATGAAAAAAAAAAGCCTGAAAACTGCAATCCCTGGGATGAGGAATTTGATTACTGACCTTCTGCTTCTCCTTGAATCGATTTAAACCAACATCCCATGAGGCTGCCCTAACTACTAAGGCATAAGTAGCATCCCATCCCTGTCCCCTCTATTCCTATGGGTTAGCTCAGGTCATTCAGCATGCCAGCTTTTAGGAATCCTTTTCTCAGGTGCTTTACTTTCTAGGCCCTGTATAGGAAGCCCAGGTACCTATTTTAAGGCTGTGATTTCCACCAGGTGGCAAGAGGCCCAAGTCAGGCAGCTCTGCACCTAAACACCTTTTTTTCAACTGCAACTCCTCTTCAATACCTGGACACAGGCACCAGGGATCTGACTGGAATGTTTCCAGCTGAGGGTATACTTAAAATGAACACGGCAGTGTAGCATATGGGCAAATTAGTTCTAAGGAAGCTAGCTTAGATACCAAAAGCAGCACAGCAACTGCAGAGCAGAGTTGTGTACAAGCTAATCTACCCTGCCAGGGAGCTTTGTGCTGCTGTGGTTAGACTGGTTCCCAAACTAATTTATCTGAAAACAATTTGGGTATCCTTACCCCAAATTACAGTGTAGTCATATATGATTAATCAAATAAAGGACATGGTAGCAGCTTTGTGCTAAGATGTAGTAAAAAATAGCAAAGACTTACTTTCCCCTGGATCCCCATATGTACATCTTCTGCCCATCATATGATGTGGGTGAAAAATCTTTGGGGGGCAGGGGAGGGGGGGGGAAGAGATTTCAGTGTCAAAATCTATAGGACCAGAGTCCAGACAGCCTCTGGTGATTATGGCACATCAGTTTCTATAACCAATCGCACAAGGTAAGCAATATAGTCATCACATCCACCTCTCATTCTGAGTGAGCAGGCACCTACAGCTGGTTAGACAGAGGGTAGCCTTCAGTATAAGTCTAGAACAAGGATTTAACTAATGGCTCTAGAGCTGTAGCAACACTACAGCTACACCCCAGGCACTTTCAGGAGGGACTTCAGATGTTGAGTAATTATCACTACATTTTTTCAGTAGGTATTGGACTACTGGAAGAAGCTGATAGAAAATAGTGTAGGTGCCCTAAGACTTTAAAATATGCTTATGTCAAGATTTATATATTTTTCCAGCACAGTGTGGTAAAGCCTGCTTGTAACTGGCTCACCTCCAAAGCTGTCACTGTCTTAGTGTAAAGTATAGATTAGAGATGGTGGAGGGGGAGAGGGTGTGTGGGACTTTTAGTAAGTTTTTGTTGGCATTTTTTTAAGGACGAAAGCTCTTGGCAAAAATAGCTTATGGAACAACTGATGTGTAACTCTTGGGGTATAATCTGACAAAAGAATATGTTCTTTTCAGTTTTCAGTTAGCTTCTAAAGCATGGAGCCAAGAAGCTAACAGATTCATGAACCAACACAAAAACTCTTCTAGGAGTTGCTCAAGATAACATCATAACATTTTCCACAGCTGACATCTTCATTCACTCTCATGAATGGAATTTCACTATTTACTGAATGTGTGGCTTGGATTTAAAAATGCAAAAGAAGGTCCTCATCTCCAATGCGTCTTTGAGATGAAGTTTGGTCTAGCTAAGTAGACCTTTGTTATAGGAAAGCTATGAGCCTGAACTGGAAATACATGTAGATTTTAATCAAGTCTAATTTTTAAAAAATGCATTAGATCAAGGTACAGGAAGGAATGTGATCTGCAGCTCAGAGTCAGAAAGTCTAAGCTGTATTCCTGGTTCTTCTGAACTACCCAAATGGCTTAATACTAAGCATAGTGCCTAAAACTGTGTAGTATCTGGTGGAACTAGTTTGACACAGCAAGTCTGCAGTACAAGGCTCTCTCATCTTTTGCCCTCCATCTGTTTGTTCCAATCTTGTTCTGCCCATTCAGCCTATCATGCTTACACCCTTCCTTCTGTCTTCAAGTTTCCAGTTCCTGATATGAGGTTTGTTTGATTCATGCAACCATGTATCCTGAAGCTTTACAGCTTCAGTCCTACATTTTAAAGCTCTCATTGTACTTTAAACTTTAAAAATGCTTAATACCAGTATTAACAGGGGCTACCATGAGAAAGTAGGTCCATACCATGACCTGGGAGAGGCACTCACATTTCCAGCCCCTCTTTGAAACAGGAAAAGAGTGCTTGGCACACTTATCAAATTTGCCTATTATATTTGCATATACTAGCATCCCTAAACAAAACACAAAGCAAGAGAAATAGAAGATCAGTGCATTTCACCTTTCTTTTATTTACAAGAGATGGTCAATAACTTTGTCATTAAACAGTCCAAATCCAGATGCATCAGCAACACCAGACTGAACTGAACCCTCTGTGCCTACTCTCAAACCCTCAACCTCCAGTGTGCCACAGAGTGGCTGCTGGAGATGAGCCTGAACCAGTCTCAGTGGAGAGTTTATATCTTTGGAGAACAGCAACAAGTATGAATGGGCAGGGTATGCTTCGTTCCATGCTTGCTGCCCCTGCTGCTGCCACCATAGTGGAAAGAAGCCCCTGGCAAGTTACACTGATTGATTTGCCTGGATTATCTTCCTTAGCAAAGTCAATAACAGTACGGCTACTTAAACCACCTTAGGGTTAGAGACACTCTTTTCTGAAGCTGTGATTCACAAAGAAAAATGTGTAAGTTGCTACAGTTGTGGAAATAAGAAAGACAAACTTTCCCTGCTAGTAATAAAATTTTTTTTTTTTAAAGAAAGTAAACTCATGTAACAAAACACCTAAAAAAGTAGCAACACTTCAAAATAAAGATTCCTAGCAAAATGTCACTTTCCTCAAGTTTTCTTCCATAATGGGCCACTTAGTTTGTCAAATGCAAATTTCATTGCATTCATTGCTGCTTTGTGCCTCTTCATGGTAAGTGTATTCAATTTAAAAAAGCATTTTGATGGTAGATAGATCAAACAGTTCTCTCTTTCCCTCCAAATTATAGCAAAACATTAAAGTACTTACAGTGGGACATACTTGCACTTAAAAAGTTAGTGGTATTTGAAAAATAAATCTAGAAAAAAAATGAAAAAACCCAAGCCAGTAACACTGAACTTGAATTTAATTAAATCACAATATCAGGGAACAGAAATTTCCTTCTTTACAAGAAGGTATGAGGCCAGCAGTTTTTCAGAAGTTTGGTCAGAGTAAAAATTAGATGTCATGAAAAACACTGGCTCCTCCAGGGATCCTTCTACAGTACTACCACCAGCATTACTGCTACCACTAGAGCTACATCAGGATTAAGGTTAGCGGGGAATTTGGTTGAAGGCCCATGGATCCAGAGGGATACTAGTCTCTTCCCTTCTCTTTGTGCTCACACAAAAAGAATCCCTTTAAAAAGAAAAAATGACTGGCTGGAAAGAAAGACATCAAAATGATCCTAATAATTCTGAGCAGTAGCAGAATGATTCCTACCTGGAAAAAAACCTGGAGTGTTTTCTTTCTTGATCTAGTACAATACTAGCTTCTTGGAAAATGAGAAGTCCTGAAATGATTAGAAATGTCAAAGTTGTTTTGTGTTGTAGATTTATTGCTTTCGATCAGAACTTCAGAAAACTCTGGAAGTCATTAATGGAAAAAATAGATCACCAAAAGCAATGAGATCTACTTAAACTTTTTTTTTTTGTTCACCAGTTTGAAAGTGATTTTGAAGATGCTGATAGTAAGAGGGAAATATAAGTTCAATAAAAGCATTTTTAAACAAAAGAGAAAAATGCAAGCCAACTTTTTCTACAATAGTGTGATAATATGAACGGTTTCCTTACTGTATATGGCACCTCATTTAAATATTTTGTTTGGTTAGAGAGTGGATGGTTTAATCAGCAAAAAGTGGGAGAGAGAAAGAATGGAGTTATTCTATGCAGACCTGCAAATACATAGAAATTAATGCAAGAAGGGACACCAAGTTTACATGCTGTCAAGAGGCCACAGAATTTCATCCAGATATTGGTTAAGGCGTAATCAACCTCACCAAAAAAACATAATCCAGGAATGCATCCAAATTTGATCAGAAGACAATATGACATTAAGAATCAGTTATTTCTCTTGACAATATGTTCCAGTGGTTTGTTGCCATTGCTTTTGAAATGGTGCCTCATTTCTAATTTGAACATCTGGCTTCAGCTTCTAGACTAGGGGTGGACAAAATACAGCCTGCAGGCTGGATTCAGCCCACAGAGGACCTTTGTCCAGTCCACAGTGGGTCCCTCAGTTCCACCTTGTCCAGGTACCACCTGGCCACAGTGGTCGTGTCCACACATGCAAGCACGTGCACTTGCAGCAGCTCAAATAGAAATGGTGCAAATTTGAGCCTGGGCTTTTTGCCTCAGCACACGTGCTCGGACATGCACTTTGGTGTGGAGCAAATTGTGCCACTTGGGGCAAAATAACTCTGCCTGGCTCCTCCCAGATCTGCAGCCAGGGGGGCTAGAGCCCAGGGCCAGCACATGTGCTGTCCGCAGCAGTATAAAAAGCTGCCTTGTCCTGGCTTCAGCAGTATAAAAAGCCACCCTGGCAAGTAGCTCAGGGCTACTAGCTCTCAAGAGCTTCTGGGTCCCAGCCAATTGGTACCTGGGGACACTACCCCTTGTGCCAGCTGGACTGTTGAAGCAGCCCTGAGAGTTCCCTGCATCTTCTACCCACTGCAGCAGTCTGGCAGTGGGGGCTGCTGCCTGGCTGTGACCTGCTGTGCACCTGCCAGACTCAGATGGGGACTGCAGAGCTCATAGAGGCATCTGCTCCTCTGGGCCAGCTGCCAGCGTGCTGCAGTTGCAGGGTTGGCCTTTGTGCAGCACTACTGCCATTTGTGCCCCCTGCCCGGCCATCTGGGCAGCTATCACCTGGAAGATGTTCTGGGTGTGGTCTGTCAAAGCATGTCCTCCTAGCCCCATATGTCCAGGAGGTCAGCCACAGCCAGATGGGTCCAAGGTGCCAGCTCTGAACAAGAAGAGTCCTGCCACTGGCCTCCCTAGCAGAAATTCTGGTGTTCCCTATTGGAACACTGAAAAATCCCTGATAAAAAGAATCCCAGTCACTCTGTAAAATACCCCCAAATCCATGTTCCTCCACAAGTAAAACAAAAGACCACTATAAGGAGAGAGAGAGAGAGAGAGAGAGAGAGATCAGTTGCACAGTGTATTATTGATATATCTACAGTGTTAAAGCAAGTCTCTTATCATAATAATAAATTGAACTCTAAAATACGTTTCATGAATTCACGAATACATATTTTGCTGCCTTCCCACAGGGCAATGGCCCCCACACAAGCGGTTCGACTCCCCAACAGGGGATTCAGCCCCTATACAAAGGGTTTGGCCCCCCAACAGGGCCACCACCCCCCTGCAAGGCCCACATGCCCCACCCCAGCCACCTGATTGCCGCCTCATCTGGCTCCATCCCCCACCAGCTGCTGCAACCCCCCCAAATGAATGCCCCACCCAACTTCACCCCCCAACCTGCACCTCCAGGCCCCCAAAGCTGCCCCCATAACCCTAGGCACCATCACTTAAAAAAAAAAACAAAAAAAAACAGAAAAAGAACAGAAAAAAGGGAAAATAAAAGCCTCTGCCTACCTTGGAAGCAAGGGGGGGCAGGTCCAGGGCCTCCTGGCAGAGCCCCCCAGGCAGCACAGGACAGCAGGGAGGCAGCAGGGCCCAGGCTGGGTCCGCTGGGACTGTCCCCCTGCCCAACACTGTGTGGGCGGGGGCCTCAGTCAGCCAGATGGCAGCAAGACTGGAGGTAAGTGCTGGGGAGGGTTGTTTGTTTTTAAACTATGGGGTGGTGGGCAGGGGTAGGGGGCCATTGGGAGTCCCCCCTATGGTCCCCTCCCCCAACCCCCTCGACCCATTACTCACCAGCACTGGAGCCCTGGTGCTGAAACATGCAGCCTGGCAAATTTACAGTGCAGGGAACATTTTTTCGTTCCCGCATGTACCTGTTGCCCCACCTCAAAGGGGTGGGAGGTGGGGCAAGACACACATGCGCTCTTGTCTGGATGCACCCAGTAGGTCCTGCTGCCCTCTGGGCACAAGGCAGGGCTAGAGCAGTTCTGTGGCTGAACTGCCTTTCCAGGAAGCCCAGGCAGCAGCAGCTCCTTCTGACTGCTGCCACCCATGGCCCTAGCCCTGCAGTACCAGTGGGGGACCCATGTGCATAGTACTGACCTGGCCCACTCTATTACTGCTTCCAGATTTGCCTGTGCTGAGCAGTAGCGGTGGCCAGGCAAAATCTGTTGCTCAGCACAGAGGAAAAGCAGCCCTTTTCCTTTGCCACTGCCAGGTGCTTCCTGATGCAGCTGCCCAGAGCCTTCACTGTACTGCCCTGCATCTCTGCCACTATCACTGCTGTCTCCAGGCTGCTTAGTGGGGCAGCAGCGACAGTGCAGAGCAGCTTCTGGACAGCCTGGTGTGGGCTCCAGGCAGTTGTAGCAGGAAAGGCCTGGCAGCAGCGAAGGGGTGGGACCACTTTTGCCCCACACTGAGCAACAGTTTCTGCCCAGCTGCCATCGCTGCCCAGTGCAGGTGAGCCTGGACCATGTGTGGGGCAGGCTGGGTCAAGGCTGTGCATGTGGGTCCCTGCCAGTACAACAGCAGAAAGGCAGTTCAGTGGCAGAGTTGCCCCAGCCCTGCTGTGTGCCCAGGGAATGGCAGGATGTGCCATGAGCAGGTGGTATGGAACAGGCTGGGGTCAGAGCTATGCATGGGTTCCAGCTGATCTTCTCCTGATGGGGTGAGTCCAGAGCAGGCATCGTTCAGGGCTGGGACTGCATGCTGTTGATGCTGGCAGGGAGGCACTACAGGGCATGCAGGCTGTAAGCTGTTGTGGGGTGGGGAGGAGGCAGGTGTAGACTGACTCGGGGGGGTACACATGCAGGGCTCCCATTCACACCCCACCATACCCACAATCCCCCCCACAACCACACCCTCCCCCATATACAATCCCACCCAACCATACCCTTCTCCACAATCCCCTGAAAACCTCCCACATACATACCCATGTACCTCTGGGGGAAGCCCCACTCACTGCTATATGCACACACCCCATCACACACACCCATACCCCCCTACACACACCCCACCCCCATACACACCCCCATACACACCCCCAGCCACCCTACCCTTCCACACATGCCACAAATACCCCCCATAAACCCACCATATCCACCCCCACATCCCTCCACATACCGCCCCCCACACACAATATACAAGAGTAAGACTTCATTTTGAGGTATTACACAATCACCTATATATATGCAATACAAACACACACAAAATCAGGACTTTTTTTAATAAAATGAGTTTGTTATTGTCAATGTTTGGTTTTTAGTATATACTTCAGGTTGGGAGGGGGGGGGTTTGTTCCAAGATGGCAAAACACCTTCCCAAAATGAGTACTTCTGAGGACAAGGGGAAAGACTTCTGGTGGCAAAGGTCAGGGGTTAGGGAGAGGGACTTCTAGTCCCAAGATAGCAGTTAGGGGGCAGGACAACCCTTGCAGTCCTTGACAGTTAACCAAAACTCATTAAATGGCTCTCCAGCCAAAATAATTGAGGCCCCAGAATTGAGGAAGGGAGCAGGGCACAGGCAGACCCGCTCACCCCAGCCCCTGCTTCTTCCTGTGCCCTGCTTCCTCCCTCACCTCTGGGACCTTGATCTGTCCCCCACCCCCATGGTGGTGAAGGAGGGGAGTCGGGCTGGGGCAGGCCTGCACAGCCAGGATGGAGCAGGGCACAGGATGGAGCTGCAAGCAGCTTGCAGCTGCATACACCCCGGGAGGACATGGCGGGTATGTGCCTGGGATCTGCACACAAGGTGAGGATGGGCTGTGAGCTGGGGCCAAGCTCTTCCCAGCAGGGGGGTTGGGCCAGGCTGCACTTGGGGCAGGCAGCAGCAGCCTGGGGGGGTGGGGGGAAAAGAGTCACAGCAAATTTTGGGGTGGCTGCAGCCCCCCCATAACCTCCCCTTCCAGTACTGCCACCAGTACAGCCCAGCCCCAGGAAGAGCCTAGCACAGCCCTGGCTGCAGCCTGCAGCAGCAACCCGCCCTTGCTCCATGCAGATCTACGGGCACACACCCCCTATGCCTCCCAGGATGCATATACCAGCAGGAGTCACACCCCCTGGATGAGCTGCTCATTGCCTAGTCCCACAACCTTCCCCAGCTGTGCAGCACCTGTCCCCACAGCTGGGCTGCCTTGTGGCCCTGCTGCCACCCCACATTTGGGGATGTTAAGCCCTGTTGGCCACCCCTTCCACCCCCTATGGTGGCAAACCAACAGAACCTCAGAAGACTGTTGTCTGAAAGAATAGCTTTGCTGGTTGGGTAGTTTGCAGACATAGCACTTCAAATTCAGGTTGTAACTAACTTATTGCCCTGAGCATGGGCATTCAGTCCCTGGGCAGAAGTGACTGATGGAGAGGCACTGGTCAGTAGGGGAATAAGTGAAGGAAAAATCAGAAGGACCCAAAACCAAATATAAACGCCAGATATTTAAAAGAAGCATGGGCTTTGTCTTGCTTCTTTTTTCAATGCAGAACAATCAAACTCCAGGCAATCCTCATTCTAAATATGGAAAATGAAGTGATCTCAGAACAATGAACAATAAATGGGTTAATTTGCAGCTTCTTGTATTAAAAATATTTAATCATTTTTATGTGAAACAGTACAGTCAGAGAGAATATATCTACATCAGAGAACTAATTAGAGGGGAAAAAAGTGTTGCCTCAGCAGAAAATGGACAAGAATCATTAATAAAGTCACATCGGACCTAGTCTTCAAAAATCCCTGTGACTCCCAGTTTTACAGAAAAGGGGCACCTTCTTTCTGTTAATAAATCATCATGTTCTGCCAGTATCATTATCATCCTTAGTTAAGAAAATTGTCACCAAGCTGAGGCACATCTGCCAGTGTACTAAAATCCTCTGCTCTGTGTCACGAATACTGATTCAGGTGTCACCGAGTTATATATATGGTATGGTTTCTGAATCCAGCCCAGTTCAGAACTGAAAACAATACTTTTTTTATAGTATGCTAACATGCAAGGACAATGAGCAATAATATGTTACTGGAATGACCATAGGCTAATAATAAACTCTCTTTTTTTAAAAGAGTTTTCAAAATAATACTTGGCTCTGCAGCTCAAGCTGTTTACAGTATATAAATACAATTAAGCCACAATTTGGGCTAGAGTAGTAAGAACAATCTTGATGCAGTTTGGCCTTAAGTTTTTATGAAGGCACTGTTCAATACCAATTATTCCATTGGATTTTTTTTTTAAATCACGATATAGAAGAAAATGAAAAGCCACTCCTCTTTGTCCCTTTATTTTTAAAGCTACAGGACACAGCAATACTATCTTCTTTCTTAGCTTGCTGGTAACCACCACCAGTTTTCCCCTATACCAAAATAAAACTTAATAAGGTATACATGTAACACTTTTTAAAAAACAAAAAAAACAAACAAAAAAAAACCAGGCATACACTCATGTGGGGACTCCTCTCCTCTCCTGGAAATATAGAAGTCACTTTTCTTCTACTGGGCGTGTCTACATGAGGCATTTACTGGGGAATTGCCTAATTAGCTCCACAGTAAAATGTCACTATCTATATGGTGCTATTAGGACGGAGTAAACTAATTAACTCCAGCATGGGCTAGTGCTTGTGTTTACAAGTACTATCTTATGGTGGAGGTATTTACCCTGCAGAAAACATATGCATAGACACTGACCCAGGTGTATGGGACACAAGGGTGCTTTAGTACAAGGGCTGCTTGCCAGCTAACCCTGCACAGAAACACCCTCATGTCCCAGCCACCCCTACACAGCACACTGAATTGGGCAGGAGCAGCCTTGGGCTGGCAGGCTGACCCCTAGGGTGCCCTGCCAGCTGGAGCTGCTCCACCTCCGCTCAATGTGCTGCAGTCCCAGGCACATGTTCAAACAGCACACCTGGGAGCAATAAACTCTGGTGCAAACTGCACCGGAATTTATTGCTACACATTAATAGCATGTGCAGAAATGCCCAATAGGACATAAATTAAAGCTGTATCTGGTAATATCAAATACCATGGTCAGATACTATACAGCAATATTCTCTCAATGGAATGAAAAGCTGTTTTAACACAGCAAAGAGAAAAAACAACAACTCAGTAACTGTTTTTAATTGTGAAAGCTTTTATTCCATCATGATGAAGGATACACTTAAGATATGTAAAGAATAAGCAGTTGCTGATATGTGATCTACCTTGCTTGTATTTCACATGGAGTGACAGTGATATACCTTTAGCTAGGAATGATCTATCAAATATTCCACCAGGGAATCCTCAAGTGAAGTATGGCAAGGACAAGATTCAAGCATTTGGGCCTAATCCAGTGCCTGTTTAGGTCAGTGGAAAGCTTTCTAAGTTCAGTAGATATCTAATGACAAAAGTCTGATACAACAGATACATGCTTTAGGACTGCCTTTGGAAACACTCCACTTTTTAACCATGTTACCTCCTTTTGCTTCTCCAGTACTTTCCTAATTACATTAGGACTTACCAAATTCCCCTCTACCTCTCCCTTTGGTTTGATTTTGTGAGTAAAGTCCAATGTCCTTAACTCATCTTCTATAGAAGAGTGGATACAGTGCAATCCAAGCTAATCAGCCAGGAAGAAAGAGAGGAGGATGCTTTGGTCATCACGCAAAAGCTATTTTGCGTGTGGAACAAGTTCCAAAGTCCATTTATAGATACTTGCAAGCAAAATGGGAACTAATTGGATAAATAATTCACAAGGAATTATTTACCCAGCATTAATGTTCTTATTAGTTCCTAAGCTAATTTTCTATTGGCCAGTTAAGCTCCTAACTACTTGATCAATCCTCATTAACTAATTAAAATAATTAGCTTGTCCCTTTTTAATACCCTTTTCCATATTTGTAAGCATTAACGTCTCTCCTTAGTTTCCTTTGCTCTAAACTGAAAAATACCAGTTCACTTAAGCTTCTCTCCTAAGTCTTATTTTCCAAACCTCTTATGTTTCTTGTTTTATTTAATGCACAAAAGGTTTTTTATACAGCAGTGCAGGGATGCAGTCAGGTGCCTGGGGCAAAGCAGAAGCAGTGACTTGCAGTTGCTGCCATGACTGTGAACACAAACATGAGGCTGCTGGCAGCAGCTGTTTCCCCCCATCTTCCCCCCCCCAAAGTGGATGTCCAAGGCAGTTGCCCCTATTACCCCACCTAGTTACACCACTAGTTTTATATTAAACATGGGGAAAAAATACCAGTAAGTAGCATGTGCAATTAAAACAAACCTTCACAGTCTATCCATGAAGTATACCCAAATTCCCTTGGACTATTTATAATACAATCAAAACAGGGGCCTCATTTTGCTAGACATTGTACAAGCATATACAGAAGCACTGGCCATGCCCCAAACAGCTTACAAGATAGAATACAAAACTATTTATACATCACAAGCAGACAGAAGTCAGACACCAGCCTACATACCCACTGTGAATACCACAACAACTAGTGATGCTGCACACACATACAACTTGGATTATGAGCAGTCCAGTATACATTTTCAGTACTGGAGGTTCACAAGACAAAGGCTGTGCTCAAATATATGTTTATACCTTTACACTTGTTATTACATAGTTTCCAGTGATATCTAGACCCATTTGTCCTTCAGGCTATCATTAAGGGCCTGATTCAACTTCACTGAAGTCAGATGAAAACCTCTATTGACTTCAAAAGGGTTTGGGGTAGAACCCAATTGTCCACTTTCTTATAGGCATCTTATCAGAGGCAGGTGTTGAGGAGATGAAGGAGGAAGCATTACAAAGTTCAGGAAGGGTACACATGATAAGGAGAGAGATTCACCTGTATGTGTATAGGACTCATCAACCCATACAGCTGGGAATACAGTCAAGATATTTATCTTGTACAAGCCAGCTACTGCCAACCTGTTACAAAGGATAAACACATTTTGTCCAAATTTTTTTCTGAAGATGTAGTTCAGAAATAGGTTATCTAAAGACTAGGTAAATCAGAAATTAAAGCCCAATTCAGAAAGTCTTTAAAAATATATTTTGTCTGTATTCTTGAAAGTCAGAGTATCATGCTTTTGAGTGAACATTCTAGAAAAGTTTATACAACCCACTCTAACCATGAACTAGATAACTTATTTCCAAAGGTTTAGTTAAATTCAGCATCATTTTGGATTTTATAACAATATATACTAGCTTAAGAGTCCCAAACATTCCATTTTTGACTAACTTGATTCTTAGGTAATGTACGTTTCCTGTCATAAATATTAAAAACATGCCCAGCTATTTTAAAAGTATTCACATTATTAATACCTATTAAAGTCTTGCTAAAGCTTGTTGTTAATATTGGAAGAGATGGCATGTCAACCAGCCATCCACAGCTAATGATGGATATAGTCTTCCTGGCTGTGGTGTAGCCACCCACACAGTCAATTGGGTCGCCAACTGGCTGGAGGGCCGCACCCAGAGAGTGGTAGTGGATGGGTCCTTCTCAACCTGGAAGGACGTGGGCAGTGGGGTTCCACAGGGCTCGGTCCTCGGGCCCCCGCTGTTCAACGTCTTCATCAGCGATTTGGACAAGGGGGTAAAAAGCACCCTGTTCAAATTTGCTGATGACACTAAGATGTCGGGGGACATGGGCACGCTAGAAGGATGCAACAGGCTACAATCAGACCTAGACAGGTTACAAGGGTGGGCAGATGAGAATAGGATCACTCTAGCTTTCTGTCCTGCCACTACCTTCCAGGCCTACTATCCTGGCCCTCTTAAAGCTCCAGTACCAGCTGCCTAGAACTCTTACCTTCTCACTGGCTTGATCCTAAATGACCTGTCTTCCTTGGTTCAGCTATTATACAGTGTTAAAGGTGGATAGAGCCAAAAAAAGGTGTGCTAGTGTTTACCCAAGCACCTTTGTAAAGGGTTTCCCTCACACTGTTGGCAGGATTACTTCATATATTCCCTTGTGACAGGGGCCAGCTTTCATGCCTGGTGCACTGGCCTGTCTCCTGTCTACAGGTCAGCCACGCACCTCATTTTCCTGCCATTCTTTGATCTAATGGTATTGGGATGTTAATCACATGGGAGGCTGCCCATTTTGAGCCCCAATGTTTAGGGGAATATCCACATCTCTGTTCTACCCTCACACTGCAGCCCAAGCCTTGCAGATGGCATCCCAGACAGCTAAACTCAACTGTACCCTTCACCCCATTAGCTGTGGTCCCCTCTCTGGGACCTTCAGCTCCTCTTAGTCCTGGGCCCTGTATCAGGCCAGTCAGAATCCCAAGCCTCTTCACTCTCTGGGCCCCTGGCCCTTTTGAACCCTCTTGGGTTCTGGCCCCAGCATGGACCAGTTGAGGTCCCCTGGGTTAAGTCTAAGTTGCATGCCTAGTTACAGAGTTCAAGGGTCCCCCATTCAAGGTTCAAGTACCTTGCAAAACGTGCCTGGCCCTGCAGGGTCACTCACTCCAGCAGGCTCAGGTACTTCAGGAAGCTCACCTGGCCTTCCTTGCATTAAATAATGCCCCCCCCCCCCCCCCAAAAGTTGGGAGCTAAGATTAAGGTGCCCTGACCCACCTTACACTGGGGAGGTGCTTGCTCTTGGCATTTATTTACATGGGGGCTGCTACACCACCACCAGCCCCACTAGGCCTTCTTTCCCCAGCAAGGTACAGTTTTAGGTTATGCCCAGGACCAATGAAGCCTCCAAGCCATCCCCATAGCCCCATCATTACCTCTGAGGTGGCACAGCTCAGAAGAAAGGCATTTCTCCTCCACTGGCTGATCACAGACTGCCCTCAGCTCAGGGAGAAGGGCCTTAAAGTGGCCACCCACATCAGGCCCCTCCCTGGCCCAGTCCTTAAAGTGGCAGCACCTCCAGTGCCCTGCCACATTCCTACATAACTTGTACAAGTATCCATGCACCTTCATAGCTAGGTAAGTCTTCCTAATATCCAACTTAAATCTGCTTTGTTGTAATTTTATGCTGTTACTTCTTGATCTCTCCCTTTTGACTAGTTAATTGCCATCCTCTTTTATAACAACTCTTCCCATTTATAAAGACTCTCTGAATCCCCCCTTCAGTCTCATTGTCTCCAGAAATAAAACAATCCAGTTTTCCTCATATGTCATGGTTTTTATCCTTCTAATAATTTTTTTGCTCACTTTTGGACTCTCTAATTGTCCACCTCTTTCTGAAGGAGCTGTGCCCAACACTAGATATAGTGCTCTAGGTTAGGCCTCATCCATGCTCATCAGTCATTTTTCATGATTTGCATATGACACTCCAGCTAATGCATATCACTATGCTATTAGTATTGCTGCAAAAAAGGCTAAACTGTTGACTCATTCAGTTTGGTGTAAACTGAGTCCTTTTCTGCAGTGCTGCAGCCAATTCAGCTTTTTCATATTTTGTATCTGTACACTTGACTGTTTCTTCCTAAGTGCAGTACTTTGTACTTGGCCTCATTAAATTTTATCCTATTTATTTCATATCATTTTTTCAATTTATCAAGCTCATATTGAATCTGATTCCTGTCTTCTAAAGTGTCCATTACACCATTCAGCCATGTGGATCCACAAATGTACTAACTGTATATACAATTGTATCCTCCGAGTCATTAATAAAGATATCAAAGATCACTGGACTCAGCACAGACCCATAAAAAGCCCCACTTGATGCCTCCTCCTTCTTTGATGTAGAGCTATTGATAAATACTCTTTAAGCACGATTATCCAGCCATTCATGCGCTCACTTTATTCTAATTTCATCTAGGTCATATTTCCTTAGCATAACACATGAAAAATTCTAAGTAAGGGGGTAAAAACCTTTCAACATGCAACTAGAGATTTATTCCAGCTAGGATTTAACTAGTTGCTGGTAACAAATTTATTTAAAGTTAAAATTACAGGCCAAGTTAGCCTGACTGCAGATCTCTATTTACAGCTATATCAAACAATATACTCCACTTCACTTATGAGCCTGGTTATGCCAGTATTAGTATTACAGTTGTTCCCCAAATAACCTGTCCAAATAGCTGTATTAAGTGGAAGAGGCCCATGATGCTGACTGTCTTTTACCCCTTGGTACTCTCACTACACAGCATGCTGGTGCAGCATATTACTGTCTACCTTCCACGTTCTAATTCTGCATTCTGCTTGTCCCAATTTTTTTTCTCAACTCCTGCCTGTTTATACATGACTCTTTTTTTGTACAGAAAAATCTCCACTCAGTGAAGTTCCTAAGCAGGATAATTTTCCCATGGGCAATGTATACCTTATTATTCCACTTTAATCACTATTTTGCTGATCAAACACTATGCAATTAAATATTTCCTGGTCATAAATTCCTGTGGCCTGGAAAAGTTTTTCCTTTCTCCAAAAGGTTAACATCTAATACTGTCTGAAATAGTGTCAAGACTGCCAGTAGCAAGAACTTAAATGTTAGAGTTTAATGAGATACATGATAGCACGAAGAAAAAGCAAATATTAGCAGACAGCCCCCTTAGGCTGTTAAGTGTAATACCCAACCCTAACCTGACCCACCTCTCCCCCCACCCCTTTTAAAAAATATGAAATATTTGCCATAGTAACCCAGGATACAGCTGTTTCTGACCAGGGAAATGCTTAGTGATACAAAGACAAAGTAAGTAGATAAAAATAGCTGGGATGCAGAATAGAAAAAATTCCTTTCTTACTATTGTTAAATATATAAAATGCTCTTTCATTTCCCTGGCAGGTCTTTTAATCTCTACTGGGCTAAGGAAGCAGCCTATGCCTCTTGAGGAAAGGAGCCTAAAACTGGAGAGGGAAATAAAAAAAGAACTAGGATTGTCCTGCAGCAAAAAAATGCATAACGGGTATGGAGGGGTGTACTTGGTAGCCATGTTGGTCTGAGACAAGAAGACATACAAAAAACTAGAACTTCTTGGTTCCAGAATGATACCTTTTATTAGACAAATTGGTCTAATAAAAAGGTATCATTTTGGAATCAAGAAGTTCTAGTTTTTGTATGTCCTTTAATGAGTATGGATACAGATTGAATCAGTGCCTTCACTTACACACAGAGCAGCTGGAGCAGGACAGGGAGAAGAGAAATGAAAGGAAGGACCCAGCAATGGCCGATTGACAAGAACTTTACTGAAACATGGAAGAGCAGAACTGAAAGGAGTAGAGGGAACTGCTTGAGAGGCTCTTCTCTCTGCTTAGAAGGGAAAAGAAAATTTTGGAAGAGGGTTCTTCAGTCTATCAGACAAAGGTATAACAAGATCTAGAAGTTGAAAGTTGAAGTTAGCTACATTCAAACTAAATATTAGACACAAAATGTTGGACAGTTATGGCAATTAACCACTGGGACAACCTAACAAGAATTGTGATGGATTCTCCATCTCTTGAATGTTTTAAAATCAAAACTTGTAGTGTTTCCAAAACCTCTACTTTAGTTCACACAGAAATTAAGTCAAGTCTTATGGCCTATGTCCTTCCTGCCTTCCTTCCTTCCATTTATATGCTTCCCTTCCCAACATAGCTCAGGACAGCTTACAATAAGAAACCAGAATAACTTAAAAACTAGAAATCAAGGGGACCAAAGTAGCTTAAAAGGGAACTAGAACAGCAACATAAAACAGAAATGCCCTAAACATCGTCTCATTTTAGTTTTTTTAGTGAATGGATTATTAAGAGGGTTAGGCTCACTAGATAATAACCAGAGACCATTCTGGCCTTAAAATCTATGAAAATCTTGCAGATTTTAATAGGAGTTGGGGGCAATTAGCTTTTTGTAGTAAGTGTTCACAAGGTTCTGTTTATCTAATGCCTGATATTTTAACCAGGCATGAAATGCTGGCCCTGCCATAGTCAATGGCAAACCTGCCGCTGAATTCCATAAGGTCAGAATTTCAGCACAGTTACCAGAGATTTGCCCACACTGGAAAAAAGGCTACTGGAGTCCACCCATCTCCACAGCCTTTAGCAGGAACTCAGTGTTAAAAAGTTAATGTTGAGATAAACAATATGTGATGGACTGGCTGGCAGTGACCTGGCCCAGGGGGTTTGAAAAGGGCAAAAGATGATTGGAGGACTTGGGATTCCCTTTCCGCAGCAATCAGGCCCCAGAGATTCACCCCGTGTCCCCTGATTGGCCCCTTGGGTCACCTAGAGGGGGATAAAAGGGGCAGTGTGGCTGACCCAAGAGAGACCACTGAGGGATAACAAGGAAGGAGCTTCACAGAGCGGGCAAGAGCTGAGCCAGAGGGGCAGGAGCAGTTGCCCCAGAAGAGCCTGAAAGAGCAGGACCTGCAGGGGGACCCTTAGCAGCATGGCGTGTGGCTGGCAGGAGAGACCTCCCCCCACTGGGCTCCAGGATCCCCAAGGAGAGGCTCCCCAGCTCCAGGAAGAAGCTGAGCAGTGACCTGAGGGGTTCCCAGCTTTGCTTCCAGCTTCTCCAGTCAGAGGCCAGGCAGCTTGAAATGAAGCCAGGCTCTAGGAAGGTCAAGACCCCTAGCAGGCTGGAGCAGTGCTGGCTATGTAGCAGCATTCTTACTGATCATGTGGGAGATCTGGGTTCAAGTCCTAGCTGAGGTAACAGTGAGTGAGATAACAAGAAATAAATCTTCTTGCAGTGGAAAGGGGCCATTGTGTTTTCTCCCCCTCCAAGCACCAAGGCCCTATGTTTCCTTGTCACTTGACATTTTGCATTTTGTGCCTCTTTTTCACCAACCCATATTGTTTGTTCTGCTGTTTGTGTTTTATATTTTGTTAACCCTGCTTTTTCAATGATTGTAAGCATCTAACCTTTGTTGAATCCTGTCCCCTTGGGGCATTGTAGTGTCCACTATACCCTCTGATTTGTGCCTGTTATGTTCCCAGTATTAAAAGGTATATGGTTAAGTCCCCATCGGTGGTCTGGCTTTGCTCAATAGGGGGAGGAGAGTCCCTACACCTCCCACAGTACTTGCGCACCTGCTTTGATCCCTTGAGTTGGAGAGGGGGTACCTCTTGGAGTACCACCCAGGTTACAAATACTAAGACCACAACCCTACTAGATTATAAACCTACTATATTTCAGTGCCATTTTGGTTGCTTAGCACATTAAACTGACTGAAATACATGAGCCTGACCCAGATTCTGTTTAAATTGATGGAATTTTGCATAACGCTGTTCTGGCTATGACATTGTGTGTTGGCTGCAAAAAACCAACTCTTGGGATCATCATAAATTCTAGTTTATTGGATGGGGTATGAATCATAAATGCAAGCTTTGGGTTATGTGGGATACTAGTCACCTTAGCGCACACACTCATTCAAACCCATGTCATTTAAAGCCATGTAGTATTGTTATGGGTTACCGGAATAGTCATAGACATAGTGGGTTCTTAGTTCCAGGAATCAGTTCCTTGACTTGATTAGCTTGTAGAGTTCTATAATGGTAAGTTCTTCTGGCTAGACTATTGTCAATTAACAGCCAGAGGTACTGAGTTTGTCATTCATATTTGCATTCATTCAAAGGACCACCCAATATAGCAGATTTTATCACTTTACAATTACAATTTCAATGTGGTTTTTAACAATGGTCAAGGGTATAACTTCATTCTACAGGGAGTACATTCCTTAAGTGTTTAAAAGTATAAAATATAAAACAGAAAATGCCATGGTAAAGATGAGACAGATGAAATATACAAAGGCACTGTGAAAAATATATTAAAAAAATGCAATTTGAGGTAGTGAGGATCAAAGGTTACTGGGTAAGTGAGTTAGGTTAGCACAGGATATATTTACAGTCTTTGAAGTGGATATTTTAGTTCTTTTGTTTTCTGTAGTGACACTGAGCTCAATTGATATGTAGATGTAGTTTCTAGGTTTCTCTTACAGAAAGCCACTTCAGCCTTCTGGCTTGCTCCGAGCTTTGCCACATTGATGCAATAAGTGTGCTAGGTCTCTGCTAATACTTAGAAGGAAAAAGAAATGCACAAAAAAGGGTGGGGGGGGAGGAGAAGGTGCAGGCAAGAGACTTCTGTTATATCAATGTCCAAAAGGGAAATATGCAAATGAGGCTTTCTGCTACATGTGGGTACATATACATATACATAAGATGCTACATAGGCATAGTGATGCACTATGGGGACATGGTTTGTGGCTATGGTGACGCAGCGTCATAAGGCACAAACCATGATTATAACACGCCGCTAATGGCAACATAGCTGCTGAAAGTAACCATGTGCCTCTGGGACAGCACAGTTAACAGCGAAATCAAGTACTAAATGATGGCTCATAACAACGACACGATGAGAGGCATGTGTAGATGTGCCCTGTGTAGATCTTGATGCAGACACTGTGCAGCAGTTGGAAATATGGGAATAGTCCATAGCCCTGGAAAGTATATTGAATGCCAAAAAAAGGCAATCAGTCTCTGAATCTGAATGGTTTCCAAGCTTTCAAAGTTTACATACTGCATAAACAAGTCTCTGCCATCCCCATCTATCATGCAACACTCCAGGGACATCTAAAAATACAGTAAGCCTACTGGAGAGCACATGGTCTCTCGAGAGCAGATTTGCTCCCAATGGGAGCAGACCGGTACAGGGCTGCTCCAGCCCTGCACTACCTCCCTGCAGCAGCCATCTCTAGGTGCTAGCACAGGGGTGGCAAGGAACATGGGGCTAGTCCCTATGCACCCAGGGCCAGAAGAGCTCTGCTGGCTGCAGCGACAGCTGTCTCTTGGTGCCATACACATTGAAAGGGGTTCTGATCTGCACAGGGTTGAGAGACAGCTGCTGCTGTAGAGCTCTCTCACCCGTTGCACAAAGCTCTGTGCTTACTGGGGCTTCCCGGCACAGCCCAGGTCTAGCCAGGAACTGCCATTTCTGGGGCGTGTCCCAGCCAGCTCCTGGCTAAATGGAGAACTCTCCTCAAGCAAGTAGCTCCTAGCCCCTGCTCCAAAATTGGAGTTAAGCATCTTGTGTAGACACACCCTATATACATCCTCCAGGTTGTTAAATCCTATCAATCTTCTTCTCTCCTGTTGGACAACGGGCTTCCTTCTTAGCCCAAATTCCAAATCCTTATACAATCCTCTCTGGATGAGGAGAGCTATAAGGAGGGTATTGAACTTTTTGCCAAATGGTGGAACTTTCTCTTTTTTACAGATTCATTCCATTGAATAACAATTATTTTTCAAAGCATTTGCTTTTTGAGGCCTTTAGACAATTATCTTCACATTTGATGGGTTTCTAGCTTTCACATCCCTATATTAGGGTGAAAGTTGCATTTGCACTGAGAATCCATAGTTTGGTCTTTAAATTATAGCTTTTTAAGTGACCAAGCCTTGATTTAGCTGCTGCATTGCCAATTACAGCCATTATTTTCCTTTGGACATTCCCACTGGTTTACACATTCCTGCCAGGGTATGTGAGTGAATTGACTGGCTTCTTGTATTCCATTTGCCTTTTAAGCCCATTAGTAGAGCTTGCTTAGCTTTGTTTTGCTGTAGATGATTTCATTTCTGTCCATCATTTCTTCTCCACAGACTTTGGGCAGCAAAAATATAGCTCTTCTAGTCCTCCTGCTTTGAAGCTATGCAGTGCCTCAACATTGCTGTACCTATCTCCTTTCTTATAATGAAGTCAATGGCAATGTCAAGGAAATGAGAGACTACATCTGTATCTGACACCAGTGTCTATGATAAGCCATTTGTTCAAGCCTGTCTTTGCTGTAAGTGCACATGCTGCCTTCCAAACAAAACCTTGGTGTTGAATAAAGTTACGTTTTGTTTTTTGGTTTTTTTGTTTTGTTTTTTAACTATTCAAGTATAAAAATTGCCTGATTTCTTTTTATGGCTGAAGAAACACCATCTTTTCATGGTCAGATAACTCAAAATCAGTTTAAACAATTCTCTTCAAATCGTCCATTAAAAATAATCACTTTTAGGCTGAGAACAAGCATCAGAAATGTCATATGAAAAAGGTAATTTGGGGAAGTTATAAATCACTGGAAGCATACTCACTAGAATAAAGCATGATTTGACCTATTTTACAGCACTGCTAGCATAACACTGTAATACAGTAACTCTGGCCCAATCCAAACCTGGCACACTGCTGCTGAAATCATTCTGTGTCATTCCCTCAGACCATTTTGTCTTTCAGGCCTACATACAGCTACTCAACAGAAGTTTGTGCAGAATCTACACTCCTGTACCTATCTAGCCAGATATTATTTGTATCCATACAGTTCTGTTGGCTAGGTACAACAACATTATAAATACAACTCTGAATGGAACAAGAGAGACTTCCCTTAATATCCAAAATTAGTGACATTTCTTCAGTCCCCCAACATGTAGATAGAACTATAAAAGTAACAGATAGAAAGGAAGTGTTGGTTCATGCATACACTCCCCTGAAACTGCAGAGTATAATATCCAGTACTAAAAAGGCCACATGTGAGAAGAGTGATTCACCCCCTCCCTCCTTCCTTTCTGACTAGACTATCATGCCTCTTACTGTCTTTATCAGCACTTATGGAAGTATCTGGTTCCCAAAGGATACATTACAGCATTTGTAGAAATACTAATTTGTGAAAAAAGCTGAAGAATTGTGAGCCACTAAAATGTAATTTTTACAAGAACCCAGTCCAAGGAGAAAAACTTCAGGAAATCATGTTGCTGCTCAGCAGAAAGGAAGATTGTTAACTGAAGTGGTGATAGTGGGTACGTGTGGACAGACCCGAGTTGACCTGACACCTGGAACTATAATATTGGCAGGCTGGTCAATATTATTCTGTCACTCAGAGGAAGAGGGAAACTTCATTTGGATTACTGTGTCTGGGGGAGCACTCTCTGCACTGTTGCCTAGCCTCACTGAAACAGGAATGGACAAGTCTAGCCTCCTCAGAATTAGAAAGTCACAGGGTATGCCCACACTGAAGATGTAACACGGCAGGGACTATTCAGTGATGGTAGTGTAGTGTAGAGATACCTGAATTAACTTTAAATAGCTTGTTTGGGAATTTGTGACAGTGTAGCCACAGCAGTGCAGAGCTCAGCACAGGCTAATTTACTTGTTTCTTGGCTAATGGATGACTAGACAGTTACCCTTACGCAAGCTAGTTAATGCAAAGCTAGATCAGGAATCCCTGCTTTCACTGCAGTCATCTTTGTGACTGCACTTTAGATATGCCCTCCCCCACTTAAATGTCCTCATCTGTGGTAAATCTTAAATCAACAGCCACTGTAATACTCCTACTGAGAGATACTAATAAAGCAGGTACAGAAAGCAGAATCCTGCAAGGTATAATTAATGCAGGCTGGCAACATTGGTTTAGAGAAATTACTGTTAGAAATAGAATATTGTTAAAAATACGCAGCTTGCATCTTGCACCTGATAAGAAAGAAATACTGCCCAAGGCTCCTTCCTCCCCAGCTTCTCCCTAGTCTTTCTTATGCTGATTGCAGTTTCTCCCCCCGGTCCCGCCTTAGCCTTTCTCATGCTGATACAGAAGCTGGAATTCAATTGACTGTAGCCTTGAAGTGTAAACTTTTAGTGAACTGTTGTGGTCTTTGAGCATGCTTAATTAGCTGATGCATATTTACCTCTCCGCCCTGCATACTTAAGTAGCTAATTATACTATACATGCGATGTATGTAGTGATGTAACTACATGTATGCTTGTATAAAACGGAAGTAGCTGTAAGAGTTCCGGTGTCTGCACACGTGCTCAGGAGAGAGAAGATAAATTCCACTTGCAAATACCAATGCGGGGTCAGAGTAATTTGAGCACCTGACTCTGCTCTGACCTTTGTTTGCAAACAAATACAACCTTTTATGCCGGCGGCTGAGTGTGTGTCTGTGATTTTTACAGGCCTCCAAAGAAACAAACCGCCTTTGTGCAACATTACTATGCTAGTGGTTTAAAAGCAAGTTTCCTGAAGACACGTTTGATAACATAGCCGTTTATTAGAATCTCTAGCAGCAAATTTAATTAATAAAACAGACCCTAATTTTTATCTGTTGTTTTTGTACCTTGGATAAAAGCATTAAAAAGTACTAGAGCTGTGCTTGTGTGTTGTGAAAAACTGGGATATTTGCTTGCTATTACAAACATTTTAGGATTTAAAGACTGAATAAAACTTAAAGGAACCAGAGCCAAACATTTTAAAGCACTGACTTACAACAGCTTGTGAGAAATTCACCTCACATCTCCATGTTCCTTGTGTCTGAGGTTCACCCCATGCTGCTCAGGGGTCAAAATGCTGGATGAGATTATTTTTACAGTTCAGAAGCTGTCAAAAATGTCCTATTCCCCAATCATTCTCCCTCATTCCTCCCCAACCAGACCCCAAGTCTCTAGTTTTGAAATCCTTCCTCCAAAACCACATCTTGGGACAGTCTTTCCTCCCCACTAATCATGACTAAGAATCTTCTTCTCATCACTTCCCTGGATCCAGAAATGTTTCCTGGTGTCTGGTTTTGTGTTTTTCTGTAGCTGTACAGAAGACCAGATCATGCCAATCTGTCAAATGTGATAAATGCCGTTTGATTTCAGACTTAAAATATGGGACTATTTGCATGAGTAAAGACTGACAGGATCAAGTCCCTGGAATGTAAATTCATCAAACTCTTGAAAACTATGGCAGTAACTCTGTCAGTAACTGCTTGCCACTGTGAGGAAGGGGATCACAGTCTGACCCTATTCATTTCAGGCACTTCCCAAACAAGTGAAACCAAACAAACTTCTAATCCAAGGAATTTACAACCAAGGGGTTAGGCTCTGGTGAGCTTTAGTGTGCCTGTGCAGTGCGGGAAGGAGGAAGAAGGCACTTCACCATCCTGCTGCATGTTTGGGTCTGAGCTCAGAAGGGAAAACAGGAAATGCATGTCCAACACACTGCCACGCGAACAAGTGAATAGTGGAAGTGGCAGGCAGTGGGTGAAGCATAAAACAACCAGTGTTTGGAGGCAAAATCCTGGACACAATCTTGGATGTTCTACAGATCTCTGCTACCAGAATTAGTCTATACCACTTCTGGTTAGTGTAGGCACAACAGGGTGGTGCTGAAATGAAGCTAATTTGTAGGTCTGTGTGAATCAGCACCATTTCGTTTGGACTTCTATTTCAACATTTCAAAGGGACAATATTTCATTTAGCTGTTTTGAAGCACTGTTCCTTTGTTTAATCAAAAAACTTTTGCTGTTGTGATGCGTTTTGACATTTTGCCCATAGGGAAGTGATCAGGGAGCTGGGGAATTGAATAGGAAATAACTAAAATGCCTATAACTTTATCATTCTTTGCCTGATTCAGATATGAAAATTGCAGGGATGGTAGCCCCTTCAGAGGACATAAAGCCTGCCAAGTTTCAAGGAGATATGCGCAGGAGTTTTTGTGAAACTGCATCTCAAACTAGTAAGCAATCTTCAAAGCAAAACTAGTAAGACTTGCTGGCAGTGGCAGCATGCTGTCATCCTGCATGCAGATCCAGGGGCCCACTCCCCCTGGGAGGAGGCTGGCACAGCCCTGCAGCCCTCCTGGTGGGGCATGAGCCTCCAGATCTGCATGCAGGATGACAGAAGGCTGCCACTGCTGACTGGGACCAACGCCAGCACTGGGATCTTCCCGGTGCTTGGTGTGGGCTGCACCAAGCAGACTTTGGTGCTAGCACTGACCCCAGCTGGCAGTGACAGCATGCTGTCATCCGCATGCTCCACATCTGGTGAGTGCAGAGCTTTAAAAAAAAGCCCTGCACTCACTGGCTCTGGCAGCGGCAACCAGGGCCTCTGGGCACTTCTGGCAGAGCACCCCCATGCAGCGCAGGGCAGTGGGGATCACTCCCCTCCCTCCACCTGGCATCTGAACAGCAGCTTCATGATTGCGTGGGTGCGCTGTGGCTCAGCAGGGCACCGCACACTGTCTGGGAGCTGGGGCGGATCCACCTGTCAGCTGGAGCTCCTGGTTTGATTCCCTAGCTCTATAATAATTCCCCCAGCTCTTCCTGGGGGGCCTGGCCCCCTGGATCTACACACAGGGTTTCAGCAGGCTGCTGCTAGCTGGGGAAATAGCCCAGAGCTGCTGCCATCACCAGCTGGCAGAGGCAGCCTGCTGTCATCCTGCATCATCCGGAGGCCCACGCCCTCCTGGGAAGAGCTGGGGGAAGCAATCAGGGATCTGGGGAAGTGAATTGGGAACTGGGAGAGTGTTCAGGTCCCTGAACATTCCCCCAGCCCCTACCTTGGTTCTCCAGCCCCCTGTTGTATTCCCCCAGCTGTTCCCAGGGGGTTCAGGCCCTTGGATCTGTATGTGGGGTTTCAGCAGGCTGCCACTGCAGGCTGAGGCCAGCAGCAGCACTGTAAGCATACCCTGCGCCAAGCGCTGGGAAGATGAGTGGCTGCCGCTGGCCCCAACCTGCAGCAGCAGCCTGCTGAAATCCCGCACACAGACTGGGGGCATGCACTCCCTCCCTCCACCCCCCCAGAAGAGCTGTGGAAATGATCAGAGAGCTGGGGGAATTGAACTGGGAGCTAGATGTCAATATCAGAGAGCAGTCTTTCCCCCCTCTTTCCCATCCCTCTCCTTAGTTTCTGTTTAGCTACAGGCAAGCCCAGCTTCAAAACTCAAAACATTTAGAAACTTTCAAAATGTTTCAGGTGCCCTCATTTCATTTCAAAGCTGTTTTGAAGTCTTTTGTTTCATTTCAATTTCTCTGTTTCAAGCTCAAAACATCAAAAGAGTTTCTAAGTGAAAGACCTGTCAAAATTTTGCACAACCCTATTAATTTGCTCTGCCTCTCACCACAGGCAACCTCCAGCAGCCTGGTATCACACCCCGTGATGAAAGCTACATTGCTTCCCACACAACAGAGCAGTCCCATGGCACTGCATGCAGATAAATTCATTTTGTTCTTATTGAGAATCAGAACTAATTACCCTGGGTGCAGAGCTGCTTGAGTGCAGCTGTTCAGGTGGTAGCAGATCCAGAAGTAAGAAAATTATTGAACCAGGCAGATGCGTCTTCTCAACAAGGCACTGTGAGGTAGTGATCCACGCCAGTTTCAAATTTAGGATGCTGAATGCTGGGACACAACTATGAACTTTAGGGCAGCCCAGGTGGGCTGGCATGAGGACAGAAGCAAAGTGAACTTCTTAAAACAGTGGTTTCTTTCTTCATTTGCAGATCTCTGAACATTTTTGAATGGAGGTGAATTTGAACTGAAAGTGTGGGTATTCACATACTTTTAATCATAGCCATCTTTCATGGACCACTTAGACATAGACTTTGGACCCCAAGGGGTCCATGGACCACAGGTTGAGCAAAAAGGGAAAGAGGAAGGATTGTGACTTTGAGATGCCTCTCCTGTTTCTGGAGTGAAGTTACCCACCGCTCCTGGGACAGATCTGAAACTAAAGGTTCAATCTCATCCTCAGACAAACTGCTGGAGGTTGATGCACAACTCTAGACTGGCAACTAATGTACATGAAGGAAGAGTCAGTTCTGATGTTTGGTAAGAAATAAGGCAATAGGAAGCAGTGGAAGCAATATCTTAGGGCCTTGTTACACAGTATGTTTGGGTAGTTCCTAGAGCTCTTAACCCTTAGACTGTCAGCACATTAACAAGTTGAAATCCTCCAGTGTCCCAGGATCTCTCACACCCCTGCCTGTATAGCAAGGATAGAAGCCTGTCCAGGCTCACCAGTCCTCTAGGCTAGGGAAAGACATTCAAAAAGCCTAAGCCTGAATTGATTCAACAGGTTAGTCTAACCTGGCTAGGTTGAATCAGATGGAAACTGGATAGACATTCTCTCTGGACTGAGGAAATACAAGTACATACCTGGAGTGCCTCAGGCTAGAAGCCAGGGTGCACTACAGCAGCCTTCCCTTCCCTTGCACACAGTTGAGCTGAGGGTGGAGTGGCCAGGCTCCGGCAGGACTTTCTCATTAGGGAGGTCTGCCTGCAGCATCCCAGGCTTTTCCCCACTGGTTGCTCAAGCAGTGGGAGAGTTGTTAGCCCCCAGACCGTTGCTAGGACTCTGATGCAAGGGGGTGTGTGCAGTGCATGCATCTGTTGATGATACGGAGATTTTCAATCTCCCTCCCTGCTTGTCCGACTGTCTCCAGCAAACTGACCTGCAAGCAAGGTAGCCCAGAGCTGATTAGAGTCTTTATCACTTGATTAGCAAAAAAATAACCTCTCCCCTATTACTTAGAACTCTTCTTAAACAGTTTTCCTGGGTGACCTGTTGATTCGCTCCAAAAGCCCTGCTCTATCTGCCTGCCTGTCCCATTGAAATTGGAGACATACACACATTAGCATTAGGTAGCAAACCACATGGCTAGGGTCCATGGGGCTGGGGTCTGTGCTGCGGGAGATGGGAGGGAGGGGATTTCCTGCTTGAGCAGTGAGGGAGGGTAGGCTAGGGGGAAGCCAGCAAACCCTTCTGCATCTGCAGTTTCTGCTGGAGCCTTATGCTAGCTAGCGCTATATACCATATTCTGGCTATGGTCTGTGCTGTGGGGGAAGGGAGGAAGGTATCCCTGCTTTAGCTGCAAGTGTTGAGAGGAGAGGGGGGGCACAGGGTAGCCAGCAGACTCCAAGTCTGTGCTAGAGGAGCTCTGCCCAGGGAGCAAAGGGGAGGAGCCAGTCCTGCTGTGCAGCAAAGAGCCCCACCCAGTCCAGAGAGCATGCTGAGATGCTGGGGATGTCCGGTTTATCTTAAATGAGGAAGGAGTCTGGGACAGCTATTGCATAAACTGATTTGAGCCAAATCAGTTAAGTCTGATATTACATTCAACCAGATTTTTTTCAAACTGGTTTATGTACACTGAACACGTGTTCTGTTACAGGTTTAAACCAGCTTCTGATCACAAACTCGTTTGTGTGTAATGTCTAGCCCCAGCTCCTAGGCAACTCACAGCTACAGCTCCTAGTCCTTCCCCTGCTCACCAGACCTCTAGTGGTAGGGCACAAATGGGGAACAGTCACAGAAGGTTTCTAGATTAAGAGTGATGCAGAGATAATTGCTCCAAGCACCAAGCTAGCATTAACATGAATCAACATTTGTGCAGCTCACAGAGCCCTCATGATATACCATTAAGTAGAACACTTGAATGGAGCTGCAAGACTCACTTACAGCAATCAGATTATTTATTACAACACTGCAAATAAAGCCACCACACAGAGGCAGAACAACTTCTTTCTAGCTCCACTTTTGATCAGATATAACAATTTAAATTTAAAACAAGACTACAGCTTACCACTACTATAAAGACCACCAAGATAAAGCACCACCCATTAGTTATTTCAGATCCTTTCAGAAGAAAGGAAGGGAAAAAAAAAAAAAAAGCTTGTCAAGGCGGGAACACTAAATATCTTCCTTAAATCAAAATGTGGGATTTCAGGACTCAGCTGAGTCCACTCACAATTTATATTCTTGTTGCAACCCTGTCAGTTCAGATTGAAACTGTATTAAGAGACCATGCATACTGGGCAGTTACAGGAGAACAAACTAAATTGAGCTCTTTCTTTTAGATAAAGTTGCAATGCTGACCTATTGAAATAGGCAGTCTTTCCACAAATATCATGTCAAGTCTCAATACAAAGCCCCAAACCCAATTTTAAAGGAAGTCTGATGCTTCCAGACTAAAAACCAAAACACAGAATAAACTGAAATGAGCAACTACACCATTCAATTAAATCAAAGCTGAAATAACGAAGCAAACAGCGTTATTTCCCCCTGCAGGCACTGCTCTAAAAAAGGCCTGATACAAGTAACAATAATATTGATAACCAATGAAAGATTCTTAAAAAGTTTGAGGAATATTTTGTTCTGCAAATACTTTTTGAAAGTCATGCATTCAGCTAAATGATGCAAAATGAAAATAAAACCCAATCAATTGGTCACTCACCCAAAACAAAAACCGAATACTGGAATTGCTCAGTATATTGGGGCAAAAAAGTAGAAAGCAAGTGGCTGTTTTCCCCTATGTTTACACCCAAATACAGTTCATATTTTATACTAGTGTACCTAAGAAAAGGATTTGTTCCAGATTATGAAAGGCAAAGAAAGAATCTGTTACATTTTCTTATACACATACGGCCCTGTATAAGGAGTCAAGATGACTTAGATTGGTTTTACAAAAAATGATCAAAGAAAAGAAGAAATAAAAATAGAAGAATATAATGACTAACAAGAGTTATGTACTTGAGTTGGAACACCAAATAAGAGCTGCTCTTACATCTATCAGTACAGTACACTGAAAAACAAAGTCCAAGTTTGAATTTTCCCCAAAATTGCCTCAGTTTGAGATCACAGCCTTCCACTCCTAGTTCTTGGACAGACATGCTGAAGTGCTCTGGGTACCTTTGGAGAGCTCCAAACAGCAAAGGTACAGGTGTTCACCACTAAAGTGCTTCAAAAGTGGCAGAACTCTTTCAACATGACCACTGGCTGGTGTGCAAGTGTTCATGCAAATGCTTGAACTCCAGCAGATTGGCACTTCAACGTTGTCTGATGAAGAAGTGGAAACTTCCATCACGTTAACCATTTTTTAATCATTTGAAGTGCTCTGAACACTTATTCACAGAGCAATTCAACCAGTGGAAATGCAATTCCGCTGGTTGAAATTTAATGCTTGTACCTACCGTTGGAAAAAAAGAACATCTTTGAAGCACTTCATTCTGAAATGTCCACACCCTCCAGCAATCCTGTAATACTCTACTCCCCCATCCGCCATGGTGGATGGAAGTGAGAAAAGCAGAAAGGACAACCAATGAAAACTCTCCTGGGCATGCAGCTGTCTGTGGGAACTTCTAGAGACCAGAGTGCAAAAGGCATGCAGGGATTCCTGCTCTCCAGCTATAAGGGGGAGCATATGGGGAACACATCTGCATGGTGCTGAAGCACACCAAACTGAAAAGCCTGGGATTTTAGGAGCTTCAAGTGCCTGTCTGTCCATATCCCTAGAGTAAATTTTGCTAGAAGAAGAAGTTTTGCAATTATAAAGCAGATGTGAAAACAAAAAAAGTTACAGAATCTGCATAAATAAAATTACTCAATTTAACCAGCACTTATTGTTTGCTATGCAACTTTAAAAGTATTTGTATTAAAAAAAAAATGTAGCATGTTGCTACTAATTATAAAAAAACACCATCACACCTTTTATGGTAGGAACAGGTTGAGTTTCTTGCTAGCCCAAGATCGGCCTGAATCTCCACTGCCTGCCTTTCGCCTGTGAAATCAGTGCACTAGACTAGAGTGTAACATTTTCACCCACTTTGCCCCCATGTAAAAATTTACACAAGGTGCAAAGCAGTAGAGAATCAGGCCCAGTTTCTTTACCACTATGAACAGCAGGCCCCTGATACACATTTTGATGCAACCAACTGGTTAATTGTGCAATAAGTTTAGATTGGCCACATGTGCAGAGTAGTTATCACTCAATTACCTGGTTAATCACAATAAATTTAGACCAGTCATGCATAGTCATTATCACACCATAAAAGTTACTATCCAGCTACAAAAAGGCCAGCCAGGTATAAAGTTACTGCTTGTAACAACTCTATAGCTGGTTTCTATCCAGCATTAAAGTAATGTGTGTCAGAGCTCTCAGAGTCAAATTAAAATGAGGTATTAAACTCAAGGAAATAGATAAAATTAGGTTAAACTTGCTATGTGCATTTCCAGATACAAATGTCAGAGAAGGCACAATAGAAAATAAACCCACTGCAGCAGAAGGCAGGCATTGAAAACTAGAAACAAACAAAAAAAAATTAGCAAGAAAAATGAGGAGGAAATGCCATGAAAGAGTGAAGGTGAAGAGGGAAATACTCAAGATGTTTTACTGTAGGTCGAGAAGAGTTCCAAAGAAACTGCGAAACAGAAATGTCGTTAACTGAATGGATCAGAACAAGGTCGTGTGAGTGGAGGCATATGGAAACCCTCTTAGCATATGAATGCGTTAGAAGCATAGTCTACTTGACCTTGTAGACAGTAAAATTTATAGCATGCGTTGGACAGTACTTATGTTCAAAAATGTTTTCTTGGCCAGAATCAATACTGTTCAATGTTCAAAAGGAGAAAAATGAAAAAATATAAAGTCATCAGCCTGGTAAATTATATGAAAACTGGGGGAAGACATTAGTGTAATGAATCAGTGGGTCTCTGCAGCTCAGAGATGAGCAGGAAGTGTAGCTACAACAAATGCAGGTCTAACACACAGACACTTTTTAATCTCTTAAGAGATAAAAAAATAATATCATACATGAAAGAAACCATTCAAATAATTCTTGCTACCAATCACACAAGAAGCAGTTTAGATATGAATTGTCTTTTCCACTGTGAAAGTACTGGAGTTGTAGTTCTATACCCTGCAAAGCTCAGACTATATGCATGCTGAAGGACTCGAGCTAACCAACTATTGTCCCCCAAGGCTCCATCCTTGGACCCGTACTCTTTAACGTCTTATTAACAATGTGGACACCAGTGTCAGAAGTGGACTGGCCAAGTTCACCGATGACACCAAACTTTGGGGTCCACACCCAAGGACAGGCTGATGACCCAGGCTGACCTTGATAGGCTTAGAAAGAGTGTGGATAAAAACCTGATGCATTATGGATAAATGCAAGGTATTCCACCTCAGGGGGGAAAAAACTTGCATCACACTTATAGGCTTGGCAGTGCTACACTCACTAGCACCATGGCCAAAAACGGGACTTGGGAATCATGACAAGATGAACATGAGCTACTATCACGGGACAGGGTCCTGCAGGATGTCCATGACTTCCCTAAGGTCCCCTTACCATGCCAAGCTGGCCTAATGAGCACCCTCGATTCTCTCCCTCCATGTCTTTGATAGAAAATATATGGGAGACTGCCTTTACGCCTTCTTGGACACAGTTTGCTGTACACTCTGACCCCATGGACTCCTGGATGGTAGGTCCTGTTCTGCAATGTGTATTCCGGGGCACCCTAGCCTTATGGGCTATGCGTGGCTCTGACCACCCCTTTACCATACCCCAAGCCTCACAGATGGAACTGACGTTGTTGGGTCTCACGCTGTGCCCCCTCCGGTGCCGGGATCCATGCACCACCCAATGCTGCACTGCCTCTGGCGCCGGGATCCATGCACCCCCCACTGCTGCACCACCACTGGCACCAGGATCTCCCTGCTGCCGTGGGTCCCCTATGAGGCCTCCTCCATCCCCTAATAGCCTCACCCAAGCCACCAGTCTTAAGTAGCAAACAAAACACAAGCCCCTGGGCTATAATAAATTCAAGCCATGCCGGGGAATACTCCTTCCCTCAACAGCATCAGAAGCTGCTCCTGCAGTCAGGCCTCTCCCCTCTTGCTTGCTCTGGAAGAAGTCCTTCCCCCTTTTGGCTACTGGTAGGGAACTGCCGTCCTGGCCTTAGCCCTGGGGTTTATATGTGAGCCAGGCCCTGCCCCTTCCAGTCAGGTGACCACTGGCAGGTGCAGACCACTAGCTCATTCTGGTTGCCCTGGTAACCAGCAGCTGGGGCTCCTCACCCACTGCTAGGGCTCTTTCCTTAGGTGCCCTGCTCCTATAAAGAATGGAAACTGCTAAGTGCTCTGCGACAGCCACCAATGCAATGTTGCAGCTGGTAAAGAGAACAAAACTCTGGCTTGCACCCATAGATGCTTCTCAAGCAAACCTCAGGAAGTCATCCTCCTACTGTACTCAGCCTTGGTGAGGCTGCAGCTGGAGTACTTCAGCAAATTTTGGGCTCCACAATTCAAGAAGGATGTGGAGAAGCTTGAGAGAGTTCAGAGGAAAGCCACATGCATGATCAGAGGGCATGAGAACAGGCCTTATGAAAAGAGGCTAGGAGCCATGGGACTCTTCAGCCTGGAGAAGCTCAGGCTCAGGGGTGACCTGGTGGCAGCTTGTAAGTATATAAGGGGTGTGCATCAGGTTCTGGGGAAACACCTGTTCATCAGAGCACCCCAAGGGATGACAAGATCTAATGGTCACAAACTCCTCCAAGACCATTTCAGGCTGGACATAAGGAAAAACTTCTTTACTGTCTGAGCCCCCAAGGCCTGAAATAGACTGCCTCCAGAGGTGGTGCAAGCACCTACTCTGGACACTTCCAAGAAATGTTTGGATGTTTATCTTCCTGGGATCCTTTGACCCTAGCTGACTTCCTGCCCCTGGGGCAGGGGGCTGGACTGGATGATCTTCTGATGTCCCTTCCAGCCCTGATGTCTATGAAATCTATGAAACAAAAATTAGGAAGGAAAAAAAGTCAGTCACTATTAAAAAAAAAAAAAGAGGATTTGCCTGATTAAACTTGGGTTTTACAGTTTTGGTGGCACAGCTGATTAGACTCCATTTTTCTGTTTTCATCAACTATCTAGAACTGGACCTATAACATATCTGTGGACTAGGGAATGGGCTGCAAAGCTGATGTTTTTTCTTAAACCCCAGCATCTGAATTCATGTGGCCATATGAGATGGTCATGTTTTAATATAAAAAAATTGCTTCTAACTCATGATTATGGAGGAAAGCTTGAAAAAAAATGACCAAAGGCAAATCAAGGGACTCTGAAAACAGATGGTAGTTTAAATTAACTCAAAGTTTATTCTTTTCTTAAATCACATTATTTTTGGAGACAATTCAAGATATTGAATGAGTAAAGCTGGAAATACTGTAATAACTAAAGTATAGTTCTGACTGTAGACTTGTTATAAAATTTTAACTTTTATGGACATCTACATATTTAGGTGCTTAGCTGCAGGTTCCTTCAAATAGTAAAACAAAAAAGTAATTTTAAAAACAAACTTTGCCTAGCATTTGCAAATCAAGCATTAACACAGTATAACAATATATGAAAATGAAACTGAGTAGAAAAGAGAAACCAGCTAATATATTTTTACTCAGCAGGCTGAAAGAAATGGAAAAACTGAACAGTACAAATAATGAAAAATGAATTTGCTTTTAAAAATTGGTTATTATTTAAATTTTGTCTATTCTTAAATACTAGTATTTGTAACATAAATAAGACTTTTAAAATGTTTAACTTAACAGTTTCTTTAAGACCAATTTTATCACATTTTATAAATGGTTAATTTCAAGTTTTGGTGAAAAGTTCAGTTCCACACTTAGATTATGAATACCAGTTACTCTTCCCCCAGATTTTACTCAGAAAACACTTGCTTTAGCCTCCTATTTGCACAGATCTCTGTTCCTCTCTTTTAGCATTTTCAATTTTATTTTTATGAGAAAGCAGTTGCCCTTTAAAAATCCATCATATTTTGCTAACATTCCTGGTAAATCTCAAGCAGCCAGGTATTCTTTTTTAATTGATGAAAAATAACTGACAACAACTTTCCCACATTTTTGCTTTCTTGCTTTCTAATGAACTATTGATTTGCTCTTAGTTAGAACAGATGTCAAGGACTAGGATACCAGCAAAATAATGATGGAATCATCAGTACAAGCTGTCATCTAAGCCAGAGAATTAGCTGTGGTTTCTAAATGGCTTTAGAAATCCAGACACAAAAAGAAAACTAATTATTTTTATGGTGCATAGAGTCATTTTTTCCCTTTTTTTAAAGAAGGAATCAATAAAATAAAAGCAGCCATTAATAACTATTCCATTAATAATAAAAAAGCAATAATGATTATAATTATGTATTCAAAAAACTTATGTGACTGCATAGTTCATGAAGAAGCCAAAGAGATTAGGAGAGCAGGAAATTAATCTATTTTAACTTGCTTTGTGCTTTGTGTTTACCAGGAGAGAGTCCAATCCCATGTGAGCCAGTGTAAATTTAGAGGACAATGGGGGCCCCTATACAAAATGCTATGTCAACATGTGATGTTGCTGCTGCTCAGTAGGGTCAGAAACGACCCATGAGCCACTAGGACTGCGCAGTACTAAGTGCACTAAGTGACTGAACAGTAACAACTACACAGTTGGGTGCATGTCTAGATGCACGTATATCAATAGCAAAGCTTCTCATAGACTTTATTTGGGTCATGATTTCACTCAGAGCGACTCCAGAAGGGTTATTCCAGACTGTCACCAGTGTAATGGAGCTTTATATGTTATCTCTTACAGTGCTAATGAAGGAAAAAGAATGTATCCTGATTTATGTGGAGAAACTGTAAAGTAACATGCAGAAACACACAATGAAGCAAACTAACTCCCCTGGGAAGAATTTGGCTCTCCATAGTGTAGCAGGCTTCCAGAACTTGGGTTGAGTCCCAGGCTTGAGATTCTGCTGTTTTGATTGGTGGAGCCGATCCACCAATCAGGAGGCAGCAAGAGAAGTGAAGTCACACCCCTTTCCTGAGGGGAGGGGGAGAGGAGCTCCCCCAGACCTGGTTGTAGACTACAACAATGCCAGGTCTGGAAGACTTCGGGGGCAGAGCCCTGAAGAGTATAAAAGGAGCTGTGTGGCCAGCACGAGGGAGAAGTGTCAGGGACAGAGAAGAGAGAAGAGTGGGGCTTAGAAGAGCTAAGGGGAACTGCTCAGCAGAGTGAAGCAGTAGCCTGGAAGAGCCCCTGATGCCTTCCATCAGCAGGGTGCTGCAGACAGCTCCAGGGGTTAGGCTTTTGGTGCGCAGCACAGTGCATGGTATCCAGACCCTGGGAGCTGTGTGAGGGGGCTTGGGTCTGCAACCTTTGGCATGCAACCAGAGATACGGTGCACAGACCAGTGCACAGAGCAGGATCTTTGGAACTGCTTGGGCAGCTCAGGTCTTCAACCTCTGCACGAGACCAGGAGCTCAGGGCAGGAGGTGCTGCGTGGAGGGTGAGAGACACTGGGTGGCTCAGGTCTACAGCTGCTGGCATGGGGCAGCAGCTCAGTGCAGATGACGCTACACAGAGAGTCCATGAACAAACTGAGCCCCAGTGCTGCACAAGGCTTCCTGGGCCTCCAACCCCTAGCACAAGGCAAAGTGCCCACTACACACAGCGGTGCATGTGGCCCTAAGCTGGGCCAGTGCCAACAGATTCAGGTGGCAGGAAAGCCCGAAGGGCTTGGAGAACAGGAGGCAACCCTCCAGGACTGAAGTAGTAAGTTACCCTGGAAAGAGGGTCCACACAGGGGAGGGACCCCCCAGGGTTGTGAAGGGGCACCACGTGGGCCACTCCTGGGTGACAGGCAGGGGTTTAGGAGTCTTTGGGGTCTCCCTCTTCTTCTCTGTCCTCCCACCTCCTTTCCTGTAGTGGTACTGTGACAGTGGTGCCTCTTCGGTCCATCTACTAGTGCCCCGCAACACTGATTAAGGGCCAACCGCCCACCTTCTCGCCTGCCACTCCTTGTTGTTATTTGTTTGATTGGAAGATATTAATCGAGCGGGAGGCTGCCCGTTTTTTGTCTCAGTGCCTGGGGCACTATCTGCGGCTCCTTTCCCCTCCTTAGACCGCAGGCCAAGCCTCACAGATGGTACGGATGTGCTTTGACCTGGGCCCTGTTATGCCTTGGCCCTCTCCTTTACTTCTGGGGCTCCTCACTGCACCCCTATCACTCTGGGGCTGGGGTCAATGCACCCCCAAAACGCTGAACCCGCTCCGGCGCCAGGGTCCCCACACTACTGTGGAGCTCCTATGAGGCCTCCTCCAACCCCTAATAGCCTCACCCAGTCCTCCAGTAAAAAACAATAAACACAAGAACACAAAGCCCCTGGGCTACAACATAAAAGCTAGACTGTCCGGTCAAACAAGATTCAGTCCCTACCAGAGAGAGTGCCCCAATCCCAGCAGCAAACAGGGGATGTTCCCACCATCAGAGTTCTCCCCTTCATCTACACTAGCTGAGTTCCTCCTCCCCCAGCCGCCGGAGGGTAACTGCCCTCCTGCCTGGGCTTAAGAAGGGCTAAGCCCTGCCCCTTCCTGTAACTAGGTTTCACTGGTTGCCCTAGCAACCAGCACCTGCACAGTCCTGGTGACTGACAGCTGAGCCTCCCCCTTGCTGCCACTAGGGGTCTCTCCTGAGCCATTTCTGCTCTCAGTCTCAGGGCACCTGAGTTCTCTGCAACAGGTACCTTGGGAGTAGGGCCCCTGCCCTGGAGAGCACCCAGGTAATCGAAGGATTTCTTGTTATATTTGTAGACTGTGTCTTATAGTTCATGTGAATAAGCTGAAGTAATAGTTTGTATTTTTATAGAGTTATAAGGTTGCCCAATCAACGTCCTTTGTTCTGGGTTCTTCTATGGCTTACCTGTATTTTTTAATAGTGTGTGTGCGTGTGTGCGTGCACTATAGGGTTTATTGTTTTGTAAATTTGTACATATATATAATCTATGTCCTTACCCTTTAATGGTTTTGTTGTAATAATAAATTTGTATATAGTTAAGTAATTAATTGACTGGGCCTGACTGTATAAGGGATGGAGGTGGCTGCCGGGCTGCTGTGTCCCTCCACATCACACTGCCCTGGCAATAATTTCCTCACCTGGAGAGGGGAGTACAAAGTCATGTACACCTAGACTACAATATAAAAAAGCAAATGACTAAATTTTGCTTTTTTAACACCTAAATTAAATGGTAATTTAATACCTAAACTAAATGGTAAAAGCATGTCTGCAAGCAGCACTTTGCTGGAATTTGCTTTAAAAGTGTAATCCATCTTGCCACCAGTAACGTGGCATAACATCTATCAGTCTGTAGTGCTGTACTAAAGAGACATATTTATCAATAGCAAATTCAAATCCAGAACCGGGCTCTAAAGAAAGAGATAATCAGTTTTTATGGTGCCTCCATAAGGTGATCCTGTGATACTATCAGTTGTATCATCAGAGATCATTTTATTATTAATTCTAGTATAATAATACAAAAGATCAAACAACATATCCTCTAAGGTACTTAGCCAACTAACTCTAGATCTTTAAAAGATCAGGGCCTAACGGACTCAAAAAGACACAGGGCAATTGAGTGACTTACCTGAGATTACACAGAAAGTTAGTGACAGAGCCAGAGGTAAAATCTAGATCTCATGGCTTGAGACAAATGACTAGGGGTGAATTTGACTCTACTACAGTTCAAAAATGTTACTACAATTGGTATTTATAGTTCTCGCCTTTAGTTGACTCATTCTCCTCTCTCTTTTTTACAATGTAATTTCATTGTAGTGCAATATTGGACCCCTGCTGAACCAGATGGGGCAACTGACAACTGACGCCCAGGAAAAAGCTAACCTATTAAATAGGTACTTTGCGTCGGTCTTTCATCAGTCCCATGGGACGCCCATGCCTGCTATGGGACAGGGAGGTCTGGGTGAGGGAGATCCCCTGCTCTCCATAAATGCTGACCTCATGAAGAAACACCTTGAGAAGCTGGATACCTTCAAGTCAGCCGGCCCTGACAATCTACACCCCAGGGTACTCAAGGAGCTGGC
>NW_017728909.1:48664791-48694007 GCF_001723895.1 Crocodylus porosus
ACGCGCATGATCAGAGGTCAGGAAAACAGACCTTATGATGACAGGCTGAGAGCAACGGGGCTCTTTAGCCTGGAAAAGTGCAGGCTCAGGGGTGATCCGATGGCCACCTATAAGTTTATCAGGGGTGACCACCAGTATCTGGGGGAATGTTTGTTCAACAGAGCACCCCAAGGGATGATGAAGTTGAATGGACATAAACTACTACAAGACTGTTTCAGGCTGGACATAAGGAAGAATTTCTTTACTGTCTTAGCCCCCAAGGTCTGGAACAGCCTGCCATTGGAGGTGGTTCAAGCACCTGCATTGTTGAACACCTTCAAGAGCAAATTGGATGCTTATCTTGCTGGGATCCTATGATCCCAGCTGACTTACTGCTCTTTGGGCAGGGGGCCAGACTCAATGATCTTCCAAGGTCCCTTCCAGCCCTAATGTCCATGAAATATATGAAATTTATCCTCTAATGTAGGTGTTGGCAAAATATGGCCTGCAGGCCAGATCTGGCCTGCCAGGCAATTTCATCTGGCCCAAGTACAGGTGCCTACCAATTCATTGTATCCAGCCTGGCCTGGCCCTGGGCTGCCCCTGCTGTGCTTGCATGGGGATGAGCCTCACTTCTCCTGCAGGGGAAGCACACACTGTGCTCTCACCCTTGCTCATGGGTCAGCCTAGACCCTGACCCCACAGGTAGGGAAAAAGCAGTGGGCAGGAGAAGTGGTGGTGGTGGTGGCAGCGGCAGGAGGTGAGGTGGGGAGTTGTGGCAGCAAGAAGGCAGGTGGAGGGAGGAAAAGAGAAGGGAGAGGGGGACAGTGAGCAGTGGGATGTTAGGGAAGTGGCAGCAGCAGCGGTAGACAGGGGAAGTAATGGCAGTGGCAGTGGGGGGTGGAAGTGGTGGTGGCAATAGTGGCAGTGGTTGGTGGGAGCGTGAGGGGAAGTGGCAGCAGTGATGGGCAAGAGCAAAAGTGGCAGCTGGGTGGGAGCATGGGGCCTTTGCCAGTGCCCCAGGGCTGGGGCTAGCAGGGACTCAGGGCAAGGCAGCAGAAGCATGGAGCCTGAGCCAGTGGGGGTGTGGGGTCCACCTAGCTCCATCACGTGAGGCTCACATGCAGTTCCTGGGTTCTCTGCCTGAGCCATGTACCTGTCAGGGAAGCCCCACACAACGAGCTGGTGGCTTGGTACCACTCACTGCTATACACAGGTCATGGAGAATGGCAGGAAGCGCTATGCTAGGGAGCTGGGCCAACTTTACCCCTCTACTTGCTGCCCCAACTAAGCCCCATGATTTGCATTGCCAGCTTCATCACCTGGGGTTCCCTCCAGTGTTGCAGGGCTGGGGCATGTGAGCCCCATGTGATGGAGCCAGAGGTCCAGCTACATGCAGACCTGGGGCTCATCAGGATCGTGCACTGCCAGGGGGCTCCAACTACTGCTGCTGCTGGTGGCAGGCACCGTGCATAATGGGGAGGGTGTTTGCAGAGGGGGCCCCACCCACACACCCCACCGTATATACAAACCTACACTCCCCTGTGCACAGCTCACACCCACCCCACACATACTTTCCCAGCCACCTTTCCCTCCACGCACCCCACAACTCCTTATACAGACCTACAGCCCCCAACACAAGCCCCATACCCACCTACACACACACATCCCCACAAACACACCCTCCACAATCCCCTCATACCCACCCCTACATCCACACACACCCACTCCATTCCCCACACCTCACATACACAGCCCCCATAAACATCATACCCACTCACCCATCCACACCCACATCCCCATGCCCACCTGCACCTCCCATATCCCTACATAACCCCCCACACACCCTCCCCCATACCCACACCCATACAAACACAGCCCCCACACCCCTCCACACCTTCCCCCACAATATACAAGAGTACAACTTTATTTTGAGCTATTATGCAATCACTTATATATACATGATGCAAAACACATATTTCAAAAAACATTTTTGTCCTGATTGATTTAAGATTAAAATATATTAGGGCTGTGTGTAGCTTCGGTCCCAATTTGATTTGACAGAGATTCGGCCCGATTCAGTGGCTGAATCTCTGAATCTGAATTAAATCAGGGGACCCTTTAATCTCTCTGAATCAAATCAGAACCCTCCCAATAAAATCAGAGAGATTTGGAAAGATTCAGTGATTTGGACATAGTCATAGCTTTAAATGTTTTTTTCTGCATACCTCTCTAGGTATCAGGCAGCTCGTGAATGCTGTGATGGTGGGGTGGATGGAGTGTCCCACAGAAATGCGGGGGGTCCCCAGCGCACTCAGCAGCAGACCCGGAAGAGGACCAGAAGCACTCCTGGTCCACTTCTGGGTCCACCAGAGTGCGTGCAAGAAGCCCCCCTGCATGTCCCCTCCCACTCAGTTACTGGTGCCTCCTGGGTCTGGGGGGGAGCACCTGAGATCCCCCCATGGCTGATCGCCGAGCCGGAGGGTGTGTGGCCCTCCCCCCCCCCACAGTGCTCCCCAGCAGACCCAGAAGTGGACTAGAAGTACCTCCATTTTGCTTCTGGGTTTGCTGCTGAGCATTTGCCCCCACACACACACACACACTTCTGTGGGATGCTCCATTTGCCCCAGCATTGCTGTATTCACAAGCCACACCTGGTACCTCTATCTATGCAGAAAAAACATTTAAAGCTGTGTCTATGGCCGAATTGCTGATTCTCCAAATCAGCAGCGAATCTTCAGTTTCGGATTTGGCCGAATCAAATTGGGGACAGTGATCCAAATCAATGAATTGAATCATTGTCTCCAGTTCAGGCTGAATCCAAATTGAATAGGGCCCATTTCACACACCCCTAAAATATATTATTGTAGATGTTTGATTTTTAGTATATAATTTGGTTTTTTCTGGTTCCAAGATGGCAAACCCCCTTCCCAAAGAGAGTACTTCTGGGGGCAAGGGGAGAGATTTCCAGTGGTAGAGGTCAGGAGTTAGGGGGTAGGACTTCTGGCCCCAAAATGGCAGCCAGGAGGTGGGGCACCTGTCAAGTGGAGGACTACCCTTGCAGACCTCAACAGCTCACCAAAACTCTTGAAGTGGCCCTCCAGCCGAAATAATTGCCCACCCCTGCTCTAATGCATCCATGCTGTAAAACAGCCAAAGCATCAGGGATTCCTTCCATCACTTCCTTACTGTCTGGAGTTCTAAGAAGGGTTCTGCTTTGTTCCTGCTGTTCAGTTAATGTCACCTGTGTAATAAAGTAGGGGTTATAAACTATAACTCGAGTTTGGCTTTAAAAGCATTTTTTTTTTTTTGTTTCTCTACATTATTCTGCTGTTGAATGATGTTTTTTCAATACAGCCATGTCTGATTTAGCCACAAAAAATTCCTGCCCTGAGGCCTGCCCTCAGTAGGATTGTATGAGTGAGCCATTCACACCAGAAAAGGTTTTGTAAAGTCAGGTCTTTAGATAACAACATTTCCTGATTTAAAGGGGGGAAAAGAACCAAAAAAAAAAAAAACCCTGCCAGAAAGTAGGCAATTTTACAGATTTTGGAAGAAAGATGTATGAAAAAAAAACAAGTAATGACCAAGAGCAGAGTATTGCCATGTTCTTTTCTACCCTCCATCAAGCAATTCATTCTCTCTTCTCAGGACATGTTTGTATTCCAGACCTGATTCTGGACCTGTTACATGTTCACAACAGCCCAGGGAAGAGCATAGCAAAGAGTTTTTAATTTTTTCAAACAGTTCCCATTAAGTTTGTTTTCTCATTCCCCTGCATAGCTCTGCTCTACCACTCTGTCTGCTGTGAGGACAGCTAGGAATTTTGAGCAGGAGTTAGGGGGAATCTCTTCTCTGTCTCACCATCCTGCACCACATGATGGCCAAGTATGCAGGAGGAGTGACCTATTTTTTCCCAGTAGCACTGGAGCAAATCCATTTCACATCAGGAAGCAAATCATTTCCTGGTTCAATCATTGAGTTCAAAGATTTGCATATAACTGAAGGCAAATCTTTGCCTGTAACCTCTTGTACATTCACATCTGACATTCCATGGACTGCAATGGTACATGACTAGGAATAAGATAATGAGAGTACACGCCAACTTTATTTGCTGTCTTTCCAGATCTGCTTTGCTTGTATACTTTCAACAATATCTGTTATCAGAGGTTGTCAGGGAAGCAACAGAGAGGAGGTGCTAGGTGAATCCAAACAGCAGGAAATGGAAGAGGAAAATAGGGTTTGTGAGATGAATTGGAGCTGGGAAATATGAGATGGAGTGCTCTGAGGGACAAACAAACCTCAGATGCAAAGCATAAGGAAAAAAAAAGAGATGAACATATTATTTCTGGCCTCTTCAATGTGATATAACCCAGACAGGCAAGCCTTCAACAAAGGTGGCTAATCTTTGGCTCCTAACTGTCACTGACTCCTTTGTACTTATACTAGGATAGACTGGAAGTTCACAATCTGCCCTAAAACACAGCACATAGCTAAAAACTAGGCCTGTGCAAAGCAGCTAGCATCTACTTTGGATTTGGCCGATTTGGGGGACAGTGATTCAAATCAGTCACCTGAATTGATTTGATCAAATCTGATTTGGAGATCTGGCTGCTGCTGAATCAGCCAAATTGAATTGCTACACTGAATTGAATATTTACTGTGAATATTTGTTTTAAAGCCTTAGAACACAAGTGATCTGGCTAATCCAGCTACGCTAAGGCTAGGGACAGAAATTACACATAAAGTGGTATAAGTGATCCGAAACTGATTCATATCTGTAACACAACAGAAGTTCAGTGCACATAAACTACTTTCAAAATGGCTGAAACTAGTTTAAGACAAACCTGGATGGATGTAGTATCAGACTTAACTGATTTAGGTTGGATCAGTTTCTTGAACTTCTGTCCCAGATCCCCTCCAGATTCAAGTCAACTCACAGTCCCCCAGCATCCCAGGATGCTTTGCACCTCCCCAGTACCACCACCGTCCTTGCAGGGTGCATAGGCTAGCCTTACCCCAACTTGTCTATTCCAACCACAAAAGGAGGGCTGCTCTAGCAGTCCTGGGCCACTGCAGGCATGTGGCTGCATTTCTGAATCAAAAGTGAATATCTGCTCACTTGCTTCTCAGTTCAATCTACGCAGCTTAGAATAACCTGAAAAGACCAAATCAATTAAGTCTCAGGCTTTCTGCTTGTCTATACTTAACTTAAGGAACTGCTTTACAGCCCTACTAGCTAGGTGCTTCATGGGCATAGCTCAGAAGTGGAAGCAGATGTTTCCTATCCCAGGGGAGTGGGAAGGAGGGTGCAGAATGGGTTGGAGACTGGGCAGAGCTTTGGCTCTGAACTCTGAATTCCAACACACTTTGCAGAATGGATACATTCGTGTGTTGAGTGTATATAGCCCTGGGTACAGACACCTCTTAACCCTCTTAAGGTTTGAAGAACTGAGGCATGAACTAAATTCTTGCACAGAATTACAAGAAAAGAAAGAAAGAACAGAGCTTGACACATGATGGCTGGAAAACAATGGACAAACTCCTTTCAGGGAGACCAAGCCAGCTGCTTACTCAAAGAGCAGCAGCACAGAAGACCACTTTTCTTTGTCATGCAAGAGGCTATTTGAGTCTTATTCCCTGATTTGTTACTGGGAAACAGTTACACTTAAAACAAGAGATTTCTAGGAATCTGCAATGTCTAGCTAGAAGCCAAGTCAGGGGACAAGACAGATCTGTAGGTAATGTGGGAAGTTGGAAGATACCTTAATAAAAAATTCTCTGTAACCAATGAAGCGTACAGCCAAGCTAGCTATGCTTCCCAGTGTTTAGTCTGCTGTTTTCATATTTTATTTAACATATGTTTGTGGTTTGTGATTTTGTCAAATTTTCTTTTTTTCCCTTATGCCAAATAAGCTGTAGCTAAAGCAGTTTTAATAGGATGTGGTGACTGTGATAGGTACCAGGAACTTTGGAGAGAAAGTAGTTAACTTCAGATTTCAAGGCCTACCTGTAATACGTGTAATCAGATGACATTGGTTTAAATGTCGTAAATGCTTCTGCACTCGCGTAAATGTGGAGCAGACAAACAATGTACGGCCCTTTGCTGGTATAGTCATTCTACTATAGGATAAAGCTGCCCCTCAGAAAGTCAGGAGTAACAATACGCTGGTATAACTTTCCCCCCTAGCCAATTGCTCATCTCAGACTGTTACTGGCTCGTGGCAAGGCGCTGTAATAGCTCCTACATCAGGCAATAACCCTGGGAGACATGGTGTCCTATCTCAGATACTGGGGTAATTTAAAGCAATGTACAAACTGATGCAAACTAGTGTAAATGTGCCTTGCCTAACCTCCTACATTGTAACGACAGTCTAATGGTTTATAAGGGACCAAGTCAAGTTACTCCACTATAAAAATCATTTTTATTTATAATAAACAATAAGGGTATCATTAATGGTGAAGCTGAATGAAAAATATACAAGCCTCTCGTTGATATAAGGCTTTATGATCTTTAAAGAAATTGGGCTTCACACTCTCCTTCATTACCACTTCTGTTTGTTTTTTTTAAATTACCACACCAATAGCATTTCATCTGTGGAGAATAAGAGCTCTCTCAGGTTCTACTGATTCCATGGGCAAAGTCTCTCTAGGCTCCTTGGTACCTCTCCTGACTAGTCCTTCCTGTGGGGTCTCAAGTCTCCTTGCAGAGTAGTAATCTGCCTTTCCTTCTCCCAAAAGGGCTGGAAGCAATAAATACTGCACTGTTTGATTTTGACAAAGTGCCTGGTTTATATTTCAGTGGAGACAAGTCAATTTAAAGTAAAGCTATCTCCAGCTTTACTTCAGTCATGCAATTTATCCTGAAGCATTCTGTCACCCAACCTGGAATTGTCTAATAGGAAAAAAACTGCTTGGAAAGGCTGGCTCCAGGACAGGCAGAACCCCAGATCACTTTCCACAGTACAAGCAGGGCCAGATTAATGCATAGGCAAACTAGGCACATGCCTGGGGTTCTGAGCTGCTGGGGGCCCCAGTCTTGCCCTCTGCAGTAGTGGCACAAAAGGCCGCATCTGCCTCCCTTCCCTTTCCCTCCCTTCCCCTCTGCTGGCTTTGCCACCACAGCAGCTGCTTCCCAATGGTGTCTCTGAGCCCCACTCCTTGCAGGTGGCAGTGCTGGGATGAGAAGGAGGGACTCAACCAGCCCAGGGCCCATGAGTTTGTTTGCCTAGGGCCCACTACAGGGTTAATCCAGCCCTGAGTACAAGTGACTCTAACAGAACTGGTTGAACATTTTCCAACATAACAGTTTTCCATGGGAAAAGGCAGATTCAACAAAATCAAAACACTGATTTTATGCAGCAAATTATCAATTTCAATTTCATCACAATTTTTCTATGGGAAAGAATCAAAACACATTATTTTGATAAGATCAGCACATCTGCCATATCAAGTGCAAAAACCTTCCATCTATAATTTAGACATATATTAACTGAATGCAGTGAGGCACTTCCCAGCATATGCACAAATCGTTTTGAGGCAGGAACTTAAATATTTGGGGCAAATATTTATAGAAAAAAATATTAATGGTGCTTCCATTCTCTGAAGATAATTTCCAAGTAAAGATATTGTAGCAGGATTACCTTTCAGAGCTTGGGTTGAGTCCCAGGCTTGAGATCCTGCTGTTTTGATTGGTGGAGCCCATCCACCAATCAGGAGGCAGCAAGAGCAATAAAGCCACGCCTCTTTCCTGAGGGGAGGGGGAGAAGAGCTCCCCTGGACATGACTGAAGACTGAACACTGTCATCCAGAAGACTTCAGGGGTGGAGCCCTGGGGTGTATAAAAGGACTTGCATGCCCAGCATGAGGAAGATGCATCAGGGACAGAGAAGTGAGAAGAGCGGGGCTTAGAAGAGCTGAGGAGAGCTACTCAGCAGGGCAAAGCAGTAGCCCAGGAAGAGCCTCCGAAGACTTCTTTCAGCGGGGAGCGGCGGACAGCTCCAGCAGTTAGGCTCTTGCTGCGCAGCACAGTGCACAGCATCCAGACCTGGGAGCTGCACGAGGCGGCTAGGGTTTGCAACCTCTGGCATGTGGCCAGAGACATGGTGCACACATTGGTGTACGGAGCAGGATCTTTGGAGCCCCTTGGGCAGCTCAGGTCCACAACCCCCAGCACAAGGCTGGGAGCTCGGTGCAGCAGGCTCTGCAACAGAGGGTGAGAGACCCTGGGAGCTGCTCAAGGTGGCTCAGGACAACAGCTCAGTGCAGATGACACTGCCCAGAGGATCTGGGAGCAGACCAAGCCCCAGTGCTGCACGAGGCTGTTCATGCCTCCAACCCCTAGCACAAGGCGAAGCGCCCACTACACACAGTGGTGCATGTGGCAGCAGAGTCGGGTTGCAGAAAAGCCTGGTGAGGAACAGAGCTCAGCCTGGAGAATAGGAGGCAACCCTCTGGGGCTGTGGAGTAGTGAGTTACCCTGGAGAGAGAGTCCCAACAGGGGAGGGACCCCCCAGAGTTGCAAAGGGGCACCACGTGGGCTGCTCCTGGGTGATAGTGAGGGAGCTTAGGAGTCTTTGGGGTCTCCCTCTCATTTTCTTTCCCCCTACCTCCTTTCCTATAGTGGTACCTTGGGAGTGGGGCCCCTGCCCTGGAGGGCACCCGGGTAGTCTAAGGATTGTTGGTTATATTTATAGACTGTGCCTTATAATTTACGTGAATAAGTTGAAGTAATAGTTTTTATATTAATACAGTTATAAGGTTGCCCGTCAATATCCTTTGTTCTGGGTCATTCTATTGTTCATCTGTATTTTTAAATAATAATTGGTTATGTGTGTATATGGTAGAGGGTTTATTACTTTGTAAATTTGTATGTATGTACATACATGTATAAAATTTATGTCCTTACCCTTTAATGGTTTTGTTGTAATAATAATAATAATAATAATAATAATAATAATAATAATAATAATCAATTACTTAACTATGTACAGATTTAACTGGGCCTGACTCTGTAGGGGACGGAAGCAGCCACTGGGCTGTTGTGTCCCTCCATAGCACGCTGGCCTGCCAATAATTCCCTCAATTGGAGAGGGGAGTGCAAACCTGTGTACACCTGGGCTACAGTATGATAACCTATTCAAATATCATTAAAACACTGATTTCTGCTATTGATTTTTGCCCCTCCATCACACATACTATTTCTGACCTCACAGGTGATAGCCAGAAATGAATGGCTTAGGGAAGAGGCGATACATTTTCAATCTACTAGATAGCACATCTGCAAAAGAGAGGAACTTCTACAGCTCCGAATCACTATCATCCTGCTGGGCTGCTCCAGGATATGTTCAGTAATCACCCAGAGCCAAGGAATCTGCTTAATTTAGGGTACAGCTAAACTGGCAGAGGAGAGCTCAGTCTCTCTGCTGAAGCAGTTAGCCCTACCTACTCACTCCCACTCTAAAAATGTCATCCCTGGAAAAGACCTGCTGCTGTCTATCCATTTTATCCAATGTATAATAAATGCAAAATGCCTAACACCACTGAGAGAAGAAGCAGTGGCTAGAACCCAGGACTCACTCCCTAACAGAGCAGTGCTTATCTCACCAAGTCACACTCTCTTAGTCTTAATCTTCTGGTTGCCCTATTTTGCCTTCCTCACTGCACAGAAGGAATGAAACATGCTCTTAGTAGTACCTAGCCCAGGGCCTATTGGTTAAAGTAGGGGTTAGCAACTGATAGCCCTCAGGCTGGATTCAGCCTGCAGAACTATTTCATCCAACCTGCAGAGTAGAGGGCTTCTGTGATGTGTTGGTGATGGAGCTTTGGCAGCATTTCTGCATCAGGGGACTTTGCCACTGTGAGCAGGCGGGGCAGCAGTGGCAGCTGCATGAATCCAGCAGCAGCTACAGCTGTGCCGGCCAGGTTGGAAATGGCCCATGCTCAGAACTAAACTCTACTGACATGGCTCCCTGCTGCAAAATGTTGTCACCCTCCTGGGTTAAAGCACTTTGTTGGGAAGGTGGGTGTGAACCTCAGGTGAAGGGGGGACTAAAACCTTGGCTTTCTACTCCCTGGGTGACTGGTCTAACCAGTAAGCTACTGGGTGAGAGGGTCCCATTATTGTTAGTCAGGATGTCTATGTTGCTGGCATGGCCATGAAGCTGAAGTGGCAGCTGGCAGTTTTCTGCTCGCCACCTACCCAAGTTGCTGCCCAAGGCTTCTACCCTTATCACCCAACTTTAGTTATACTACTGAGTCTCACCTTGCCGTGTCCTCCTCTTTCTGTCATGGCAGGATGGGACATGCTAGGGTAGGAAACAGCAATGAAATATACCACCTTTACACTAGCAGATTCTCTTATATGGAGGGGACTATCCAGTACAAAGCTCTGGCTGCTTAAAATTCATTTTGTATCACATATGGCATGTGTACACATTCATTAATGCAACATAGTTACTGTGCAATTAGTTTCGTACATCTTTAATGGAGTACTAACTGCATGCACAGTAACTACATTTACTGCTCAGTAGTGCTGGCACACTTTTTTTGTGAGGGTTACTGCACAGTAGTTTAAAATCTCGTGCAGTAGCTTAGCATGGGTTTTGGCATTCTACTGCGCACTGTTATTAGGCTACCGCACAGTAAGCATCTCATGTAGACACACCCAGACATGGTGCAAACTGAACTTGGCATTCCAGAAAATCCAGCCTAATATATAATAGTATCATCTGCCTTCTTGTATTTGGAATATACCATATAGAAATCTTGGTCACATAATTCTCTCAGTCTAGAATCTCCCCACCCCCCCGCACTTTCCTTTTACCTCACAGGTGCAATACTGCCCTACCACTGAAAATATATATTTACAATATTTCAGTAATTTTTTTCCCCTTACAGTAAAATTTAATATCCTTTTGATAGAGGAGAGAGCTCTTGGTAATTACCTGCACAAAATGTGATGGAAAAAAGTCAAAAACCCGTGATCAGTTTGCATGAGAAAAGTTTACTCCTTTTTATAAAAATTTAGTTAAGAGTTATTGCATAAAAAGATAGTAAGATTATCATGCTCTCTGTTTTTTAGCACAAGTTGCAAGCATTAAAGGGAATAGTGCAATGTAGTATTTGATCAGTCTTATGATAGCATTAATAAACACTTGACTTCTGGAAAAGTAGTAATTTAGGAAATGATAAGTGGAGGCTGCTAACAATGTTATTTTGTGTGATTGCACTATAATTGCTTTTATGTCACTGATATCAAGCTGTGCATGATTAGAGGCTATTTTAATTCCAATAACAAATAATGCATTTTTGTAATGCTAAGATAACACTGTACAAATGATTGTGGTTGTGACTGGCCATATTCTTTGTTAACAGTAATTCCAGAGTGACATGGAATGATTTTATATGGTTAAACTTAGATTCCCATGTAGACACTTTTTTTATTATAAAGAAAAATTAAAAATAGTAACTTTCCCTTGAAATAACTCAATTCTCCACAAATTGTCCATGAAACATCTTCATTACAAGATAAAAAATTTCTTGGAGAGTTTATAAAATTCAGAAAAGTTATGGGATTTTGAATATTTCCTTTTCATTTGTTATTTCAGTACCAATACATGCAGCAACTTGGCCTACACATTCCAGTTTTCTTTTACTAGCCATCTACCGGTATTTTTTGTGGGGGAAGTGGATAGGGACAAGGGGACATGGCAGAAGCATTACAAATGTATACATTTCTGTTTTAAAACAGTGAATAATGTTTACAACAGCAGAAATGGAGACCTTTAAAAGAAATAAAGTACAGCTATTCTAAACAGTGAGGTCAAGCAATCATGGGAACAACTTTTCTAGGGATATGGTGGATTTTCCACTGGTTGAAGTCCTTAAATCAAAAGAGAATGCCTTTCTAAGAGATCCGTGCTCACTCAGTAATGAATTATGGAGCCAATACTAGCACCACTTGGTGAACTTCTATTGCCTATGTTATAAAGGGATCAAACTAGATTGTCCCTTAAGGGCATAAAGTCTATGAATCTATAACTTTAATTTTTTATTAATATAGACTGACATTCTGCTGGTTCCATATTTGACTGTGGACTAGAAGTTGTTGAGATAACAAAAGATGGAGAGGATAAAGATGGTGAGGAGAGATTAACTTGAGCAGAAAGGAAGTCCCATTGGGGGAGAGCAGGGGGTGCGACATACCTTTATTTTAGCAAGGCTTTTGGCACTGTCACCCATGACATTCTGTCTAGACTTTATTTCCTTAGTTTGTTAATGAGAAGTATTGTAAGGTGGGTATATAACTGGTTAAATCATGGTGCTCAGTAAATAGAACTCACTGGCTCAATGTCTAGTTGAAAGAAGATATCAAGTAAGGTTTCCCAGGGGTCTGCCCTGGGTCCAGTATTGTTCACCATCTTCATTAATAATTGGAATTGAATGCATAATATAGAAAATTTGCAGATGACACCAAGTTGGGTGGAGTTGCAGACACTCTGAAGGGCAGGGCCAGGCTCCCAAATGACTTGGATGAGCTGGGAAAAGATTACACAATTGATCAGCTGAGATGCAACAAGGACAAGTGCAAAGTCCTGCCCTTGGGACAGAAACAAATGGGAAATTATTGGCTAAATTGCAGTACTGCAGAGAAGAACCAGGGGTTACAGTAGATTCAGTGTGAGCCAGCAGTGTGCTCTTGTTGCCAAAAAAGTCAGCTGCATACTGAGTTGTACTAATAGGAGTGTCACTTGTAAATCAAGGGTAGTGATTAGTCTGTGTTGCTCTGTACTGGTGAAGCCTCACCTGGAATACTGTGTCCAGCTTTGGGCTGCACACTTCAAGGAAGATGTGGACAAATTGGGAAGGTATCCAGCAGACAGCAACAAAAATGATTAGAGGCTTGGAAAGAATGATCTATAAGGAAAGCCTGAAAGAAGTAGGGTTATTTAGTTTAGAAAAGAGAAGCCTGAAGGGAAGATTTGAAAACAGTTTTAAAATACCTAAAGGGTGATTATAGAGAGGATGGAAATGGGTTATTCTCTATGTCCGAAGGGGACAAAACTAAGAGCAATGGCCTTAAACTTCAGCAGAGGAAATTTAGGTTGGAGATTAGAAGGAACTTTCTGATTATGAGTAAGGACCACTGTAATTTGGGCTTTGGGGAAAGTCCAAAATTTAACGTTTTCCTGGAAAACTATGATTTGGCCAGAAATGGCCTGAATCCACAGGGAAGGAGGAGTGCAGAGAAAGAAGTCTTTAAAAAAAGCTTAACTGAAGCGTGAAGAAGAGAGGCAGCAGAGCCCTGGAAACACTGTGGAAGCCCCACATGTTTCCAGGGGCAGCTTAGTAGAGGCTGAACCTCCAACAGGGTTAAGCCAATCAAGTTGTTCAATTTTCCCCTTTGGCAAGGAGTTTAAAAGGCTTGACCAGAGCAGAGCAGAGCAGGTAAGTACTGCCTGCCCTAGGGGCTACAGGCTTAGGCATACCAGGTACCTGCCCCTACGGTCAGACATGGGGTACAGGGTGCCCCTGCCACAGGGGCTTCCCCCTGTTCAGCATGGCTCTCCTGAGCTCCACTTTACCTTGCGGGAGTGGAAGGGAATTTCCCCCTCTCCTTTTCTGTGCAGTGGGACAGAGCAGGGCTTGGGATACCCATGCCAGGTTGGGGGAAGCACTTGTGGTGGGGGCACCCTGTGCCCTATGCCTGGCTGTGGGGGAAGGCACCCAGCACAGGTCTGCTGAGTTTCGCTATGCAGAGAAAGGAAGGGGGAAATTCTTTTCCTCTCCCGCATGGCAGCAGAATTTGGTAGATGTGGAGTGTGCCATCTCTGTCTATGGCCAAATGTTTACTCCACAAAGACAGCATATCATCCAGAAATGTCAGCAGCTGCTCCATGCTCACTTTCAATCCTTAACATGGATTTTGCAGCAATGGACTTTGCCTGAGGGTCAGCGTTCCATAAAAGTTAGCACTCAGTAAAAGTTATTGTTTAGTAAAGTTTATTTATTATGGTTTCATTAAAAATTCTATGTGGTGAACTTTACTTAAAAGTTGTTGTTTAATAAGTGGTGAACTTTACTTTCTTCAAACAGCTGGAGAACACCCTGTGCGCTGCTGTTCAGTGGTAATCAACCCCATGGTGGGCTCCCTCACCCAATCAGAAGCATGGGAGAGCCTGCCTTGAAAAACACCTGGAAGTGGCTCATGTGAGCCTGCAGGGAGCACACTAAACCTGAATTACAGTGGTCCCTAATTACGAGGGTAGAACAGAGAACTTAGAAATTATGGACTCTATGTCCTCAAGTATTTTCAGAAGCAAGTTGAACAGACACTTGGCTAGGACAGTTTAGTCAGGGACAATCCTACCTCACTAAGCAGGGGACTGGACTAGATGACCTTGTGAGGTCCCTTCCAGCTCCCCTTTCCTATGATTCTATGCTTCTATGTCACTGGGCCAAACTGAACGGTAATGTGTCAAGTTGTATGAGTTCACATGGGTGTCATGTTAAAGCATACAATCCAATTCAGAGATAATCAATAATTGGGAGGACAGAATGGTTTACCTGTATAGTATGTTTAACAAACAAACCAACCAACCAACCAAAACTCTTGATCAAGACCCTGGGACAATTACACACTAGTGAATGAGTGCACAAGTTGGGGAAACCAAAGGGGATATTCAAACATTAGGGAATTTGAAAAAGAGACATGTTATATGTATACAGATGCAACTATTTGAGTTGGTCTAATAAAAGATAACAGATTTACCCAAAGAACCTTGTCTGCCTATGTCCTTAGACCAACATGGCTACAACCTATACCACTTTTATTCTCTTTGAATTTTAGCACTTTGAAAATAATAGCACCAACACAGCTAAAATAAAGGGGGGGGCCAAAGATTGTGAAAGAGCTTGAGACAGATAAAGAAAGATAGAGTAATTTAGGAAGATAAATGGACAGTGCCTGAGAACAAGGAAGGAAGAGAACATAAATTAGACAATAAAATGTAGTTGCTGCATTCTTCATATGCAATTATATTTAAGAGCCTGCTGCAGATAAGAGTCCTCACATGCACTCTTTCAAAATAAGTGAAATACTGACTGAAAAATCCCATCTACACTCTCAGAGACTATAGCTCATCACTTTCTACTCATCTTCCACAACACAAGTCACTCCCATGGCCACTTGGAGCTTCATCGTATTCATCTGCTACCTCTAGACCTAGCCAGAAAAATTTCTATTACAGGTGCATCAATATGGTCCCATACCAAATCGGCACCGATGAGAGGAAAATTTAGAGTATTGGCAATTGGTTTTTTTTGTCTGATGTGGCTGATAATGTGGCCGATAAATGCTGCGTATATGCACGCAGCTGCAGCGCAGCAGAAGCAGCCAGGAGCACAGCCCAGCAGCATGAAGAGCAGCTGGGTCCAGCTGGTAAGTCTGTTGTGGGGGGGGGCGATTAAGGCCCCCACAGTGAGGGAGTGGGAGCGGGGCTGGGGCTGCCCAGCTGAGGCAGAACACTGGATGGAGTCACAGCTCATCTGGGGGGCACGGGGAAGGGGGTGGCTCCCGCCACTGCATGTACCCCCAGGAGAACATAGGTGATGTGTGCCCCCGGATCTGCATGTGGGGCAGGGGGGCTGCCACTGTGGGCTGGGGCTATGCCAGGCTCTTCCCGGCAGGGAGCTGCGCTCAGGGTGAGTGGTGGTGGCACCAGGAGGCAGGGTTGCGGGGGCTGCAACCACCTCCAAATTCACAGTAGCCCCGGCCCACATACCCTCCCAGGAGTGGCTGGAGGTCACATTATTTCCCCTAAGGCACAACTGGGGCCATCTTAAAAGGGAAACCCATCCTGTAGAGTTTTGGGGCACAGGAGTCCTGAGGACTATATACTAAGGAAAGGCACCCAGGAATAGGTAACCCTAGCCTCTGGAGGCAGCCTCCCCAGTTAAAAGACCTTAAGATCAAGTTGTGGCAGGTGAGAAATAGGAGGTAAGGGGGCAGCTTTGGGAGCACAGGGAGACAGGTCTGGCCACTGGGGGACATCAGATGCTGGGTAGATTGCCTAAGCCTGTCACAGGGGAATGGTTAAATGATTTTGTTTCATTTCAAATGTTTCTATTACGAAAGTGTAACAGGGGACCTCTTCAGGGCCACTCTCCATGCTGCCCGCTCCCGTTCTTGGGCTAACCACTCGCCTTCTCACTCGCTATGCCTTAATCTTAATTGATTAATAAAGTTGTTAATTGAGCGGGAGGCTGCCCATTTTCTGCCCCGCTGCCAGGGGGAGCCATCTGCAGCTCCATTCCTTTCCTACACTGTAGCCCAAGCCTCGCAGATGACATCACGATGTTCTCATATATGCCAGTCCCACACAATGGGCCCCAGAATCCTACTGTAGGACCCCACCTGAGTTCCTCCCTTCAGGTGGACTCTACTGCCATCATACCAAGCCACGTATCTCCCTGCAACCAGTTCCCCTTCACGTGCAGTCCCCTCACTGGGACCTTTGGCTCCTCTAGCCCTGGCCAACCCCAGGCCAGTTGGGACCCCAGGCCCCTGGCTCTTGGGCATCATTCTCGGTGGGCCCCCTAGCCCTTTTGACCCTCCTGGTCCTGGCCCCTGTCTAGGTCAGTCAGGGGAAAAACTCTGACACGTCTCAATGTATAACCCTTACTCTTTCCCCGGAGTCCCTCTCTCTGGGTCCTCCTTCACAGACGTGGGGAGCTAGGGTACCTCACACCACAACTGGTGCCTCAGGGTCTCACAGGGGACTCTCACTCCCCCACTGGGCAGCAGGTCATGGTGCTAGTACCAGTGTTACTTTCAACCCACACTCTGCCTCTCAACAGTGGAGGACTTATCGGGGTCAGGACTCACCTCCTCCATTCTGGGGCGGAGCCCTCCGTTCACTCAGCCCTTAGCCCAGATCTTGGCCTCAGGTGTCTAGAGGCTACCTGGGCCTGCTTCCCTTGCTTGGAGCTCCACATGCCCCCTCACTGGGGCTCCTCAGCACTGTCCCCTCCCACTGGGGCTCCTCAGCACTCATAATGCCCCCTTTTCTCGGGGCTTCCCTCTTCAGGTTGGCTCAAGTGGCTGCAGCCGTGCCTGGCCCCAACTCTTCCCCTCAGGTTCTCATACCTGCAGGGCTCAGGTGGCCTCAGCCACACCTGGCCTCCAACTCTCCCTCTCAGGGGTCTCAAACCCTTGCAGGGCTCAGACAGCCTTGGCCATACCTGGCCTTGGCTCCCTACTCTCCTCCTTGGGGCTTGCACCCCCACAACTACTTCCGATGGAACGCAACCCACCCAAAGGTGAGGGCTAGGAGTTAAGGTGCCCCGACCTGCCTTTCACCGGGGTGATCACTGGCCTGGCATTTCCTGGGGACTCCCATGCCACTGGGAGTCCCACCAGGCCACCCAATCCCAGCAGGGTGTAGTTTTAGGTTGTACCCAGGACCAGGAGCCTCCTATCCTTCTCCTACAGCTCCTCCCTTACCTCCAGATGAAACTCAGCAACCCTCTGGCCCACCTGAAGGGGACCCTAGCAGCCAAACTGCGCTGTTTATATGGGCAGCCCTGAATCTAAAATGGCTGCCCTCATTAGGCACCTGCCAGCTGCCAGCTCCAGGGCCTTAAAGTGGCAGGCACACACAGTGACCTGCCACAGAAAGGAAGAAAGAAGAAAATAAAATGTCAAAATAAAAACAAATATTTTTCAATCAATCTGAAAAGAATTTTCCAGAATATTTATTTGCTGAGGATAACATTTGAAATTTGGGCATTTTGTTCCAATTAGGAATGAAACTAAATTTCAAATTCTTTACAAAACAGCCTCTTCATCTTCTGTTTATCTCTAGTGATAGAAACTTGCTAAGAACTAAAATTAATTCTCTCCTCAGTGCAGGTCAGTGAAGAAAAGTACTGAAGCCTCTGAAACCAGCAGTCCAATTGCCTCCAAATACTTTGAGGGCCTGGCTCAGTACTGTCCTCCTGCACCTCTCACAGTCAAATATGCTACTTGTACAGTGTCCGTGCAAAACAGTTCTAAAATTCTTCCACTCTGCATTAGGAATCTTTTGCATCCATTTGCACCTGATAAATGACCTACAACATGCTAGCAGTCATGAATCATTGTGAGTTCCACAGTTAACCCCCAGTACAGTTTGCTTGTTCCTGAATTATCAATGAATGGACTTTTGCCCAGTTGAATTTGGCCGAGCTGCAGTTGTTACAGGTCTCTGAGCTCCTGCACTGGTTCCTCCTTCATGTTCTTTCCTTAATGGCCTTTCATGATTTAGCTCCATTAACCTTATGGCACTGGCCATCATCTTCACTTTGCAATACCAGCCTTTAGTGTCCATTAAGCTACTTCCCCTCAAGAATCTTTATTGGTTTTTCTATGCCATCCTTCATGCTTGAAGCAAAGTTTCTGGGGGAAAAAAGAATCTGTAATGCCTCTACCTTATCAAAGGTAAGTGTAACAGGGGGCCTTCTTGGGGCCCATCTACTAATGGCCCCACCCACCTGTTCTGGGCCAACCACCTGCCTTCTTGTCTGCCATGCCTTGTTGTTAATTAATTAATTATCTTAATTAGGCAGGAGGCTGCCCATTTCTTGTCCCGATGCCAGGTGGCACTATCTGCAGCTCCTTTCCTTCCCTACACCATAGCCCAAGCCTCACAAGTTCTTACCGTCACTGACCCCACGCTGGGCCCTAGAATCCTCCAATCTGGACCCCTCTAAGATCCTTCCATTCAGGCAATCTACCCCACCTTCATTCAGGGCTGTCTAGCTCCCTGAAACTATTTCACCTCTCAGGCATGGTCCCTCTGGGACCTTTGGCCACACAGGCCCTGGCCTCGCCTCCAAGGCCAGTCAGAACCCCAGGCCCTCAGCTCTGGGTATCCCTCACAGTGGGCCCCAGAACCTATTGATCATTCTGGTCATGGCCCCAGCATTGACTAGTCAAGGATACTCTACATCAGGCTTCTGCACCTCTAGCCCCACTCTCTCTTGGGTCCGCCCTCCAGACCCTATAGCAGGGGACCCATCCGGTTGTGGGAGCTTGGGTTATGGTGCCCTGACCCACCTTTCATGGGGGTGGTAACTGGCATGGCATTTCCTGGGGGCTCCTGCGCCACTGAAAGCCCCACTAGGCCACCCACTCCCAGCAGGTGCAGTTTTAGGTCATGCCCAAGACCAGGAGCCTCCTAGCCATCCCCTACAGCTCCTCCCTTACCTCCAGGATGTTCCAAGCAGCCTTGCAGCCAGGTGATGTTACTGCCTAGCCTGCCAGTAGCAAAATGCTCTGTTTATATAGGTGGCCAAAGATCTAAAATGACCACTGCAATCAAGCACCTGCTGGCTGCTTGGCTTAGGTCTGAAAGTGGCAGGCACCACTGTCACAGTAAGTGTCCAGTATCCATGCAAAGGGTACCTTACCTTACCAAAGGTAAGGTAGTTAAGGAATATGGTTGACACAGCACAGCATGACAGGAAAGAACGAATGAACAACGGCAATAACAAATACTTGCCAAACATTTTCAAATCAGCTCCACTTAAAAGACAAGAAAATCCAATATTTCTTAAGTAGAGAAAGATAATGAAGCAATATTTAAATTTTTTAGGCCCTGATCCTACAAACAGCTCTCTGTGAATACACAATTTGAAGGGCTTGCAGGGTATTATGCAGTTAAAATGCTGTCAACAAAAATATGTATGGACAAGACATGGAAATGAGCTATAAAGTTCTTAAAAATAAAAAGACCAAAGCCAGAAATGTATTCCTGATTTTCATTTTGCAAAGTAATCACTGGCATCTGATTTTTTTCTTTTCTCTCAGCCTCTAAGATAGACCTCACCAACAGCAATTGCTTAAGAGCTAACACATTCCTTTCAACTACTATCAGCCCAGCCTGACCCAGACAGTAATTTCTGCTGCTACCTCTCTCATTTTTGAGGGTCCCTCTCAATTTAAACCCAGATGTATCTGATGTCTACCTCCTTTGTGCTGGTGACACAACCACAACCTATAAGAAGTTTGCATGGCTGAAGAAGCTGTGAAAAATTGGAATCAGATTGCATTCCTTACTTTGTATAATTATGTGTAAGCAGAATAATAAACAATAATGTAAAGCTTTTGTTCCTGGATAGGCATAATGTTTGTGGTGCTATAAACAACCTTGCAGTAGTACATGTAACCGGGGTGGTACTCCAAGAGGTACCCCCTCTCCAACTGAAGAGACCAAAGCAGGTGCACAAGTACTGTGGGAGGTGTAGGGACTCTCCTCTCCCTATAGAGCAGAGCCAGACCACCAATGGGGACTTAACCATATACCTTTTAATACTGGGAACATAACAGGCATAAATCAGAGGGTATAGTGGACACTACAATGCCCCAAGGGGGCAGGATTCAACAAAGGTTAGATGCTTATAATCATTAATGAAAGACAGGGTTAACAAAATATAAAACACAAACAGCAGAGCAAACAATACTCTCTGGTGAAATATAAAAAGGCACAAAATACAAAATGTCAAATGACAAGGAAATATAGGGCCTACGTATCTGGAGGGGGCGAAAATATAATGGCCCCTTTCTATTTCAAGAAGCTCTCTAAGTCACCTCAGCTGGGACTTGAACCCAGATAGCCCATGTGATACACAGGAATGTGACCACACAGCCACCAGTGGTAGCACTACCCCAGCCTGCTAGGGTCTTGACCTTCCTGGAACCCCGGCCTCACGTCAAGCTGCCTGGCCTCTGATTGGAGGAGCTGGAAGGAGAGCTGGAAACCTCTCAGGTCACTGCTCAGATCCTTGCTGAAGCTGGGGAGCCTCTCCTGCTGGCTGCAGCCTCTCATAGGGGATCCTCTCCTGCCGGCCGCACACTGCGTTGCTGAGGGTCTCACTGCTGCTTGCAGGTCCTGCTCTTTCAGGCTCTTCTGGGGCACTGCTCCTGCCCTGCTGGCTCAGCTCTTGCCAGCTCCTTCCTTCTTGTCCCTCGCTGGTCTTCCTTGAGTCAGCTGCACTGCCCCTTTTATCCCCCTCCAAGGGACCCAAGGGGCCAATCAGGGAACATGAAGGGTGTGTCTTTGGGGCCTGATTGGTGTGGAAAGGGAATCCCAAGTCCTCCAATCATCTTTTGCCCTTTCAAAACCCCTGGGCTAGGTCACTGCCAGCTAGCCTGTCACATACAGAAGTCAAGCAGAGACAGACATGCACACCTTCAATAGCACTATGAAGTGCTAACATGCTACAAAAAATATCGCTGGATGAAAAAGCAATTTCTGTAGCAGCACATGTAGCAGGTACTCCCCAAAGCAGGTTGAGAAAGCAGGGTGGACAATTAATGAGTGCTCTCTGGGTGCTCAGCTCTCAAGTAGGGGGTGGAGAGCAGGAATCCCCAAGAGCCTCTCTACCTGTAGTCTTCCATTTCCAGCTGGAACTAGGAGAGTAGAGCCACACCACAAGGGAGACCCAGGAGCACAATGTGCTCACTGACAGCACACACCCATATGGAAGGTAGGGAGCACAACTGTAACCCCTGGAGACATGGGTCTGCACAAGACTCTCTGAAAGGCTCTCCATCTCCTGGTGCTGGGTGAGTAAGGAGCAAAGTCACAGGGCCAAGCAATTCTGTATTGTGCCCTCCAGCTGGAGAGCATGGAACTGCATGCCTTCATAGTAACTTTGTAGCACTCCAGCCAGAGGGAGGTGGGGTGCTAGGCAGAGGGATGTATCTATCTGCATTTGTGCTACATTTTTATGCCATTGCAGCACTACAAATGTTATGTCTGTTTAGAGCAGGGGTGGGCAAAATTGCAGATCCGGCCAACAGCCAGACTCCATTTCCAAGCATCCCCTGCCCATGTCACTGTGGTCAGTTTTCATGGAGACTCCAGGACTGGTGAGGCTATGACAAGCTGGGGCCAGGGTTTCCATAACTGTTCAAAGGTGGGCACCTCATTCTAATTTTTGGTATCACAGATTTCCAAACATGGAACATCAACAAGCAATAGTACAGGATGTTCCCCCAGCTTTGCTATTTCCAGTCCCTGATCTGCTACTTCCATGTCAATAGATCTCCTATAATAGAAGGGGTACAATGTTGCAAAGCTGACATCTCCTTCAAGAATCTTTCCCATCAAGAGAAAAAGAATTTCACTCAACAGAAATGTACTCCAGATTTACCATATCAGAACTTTTACAACCTCAGAATGAAACTTTTTGAAGGAAGAAAACCCTTGATACTATACTTCGTTGAGATTAGAACTTATTGTCGATGAACTCTGCATATTCTAAGAAATGCCAGATGAATGTTAAACTCAATGACTGGGTAACTAACAAAATTAAGGGTGCTAGAAATAGAAAAGCCAGATGTGCTTTCCCGAGGAATCATGAAGGGGAAAAATGCATAATAAAAACCTATCCAATGCACCAGCTGGGAAAAATAATTGAAAACAAAATAATAAAATCTCTAGCATTTACATATTTTCATTTAGGACCAGAACAAAAAGCAGAAGAATGAGTGTGTTGGCAGACCTGGATTTTTCTACAAAAAATTACTTCCAAAAAATTCAAAAGAACTTTAGTTCAAAGCACCTCAACAAAAAAGGAAAGTTTTATATATCTAGTTTGAATGATTAAATTTGGACTAATTATAGCATTCAGCAATGAGTGAATGGGCCACAGACCAGGAGGGTCAGTTATGAGAAGACTAAAAAATCTTATAAAAATGGCAAATCCTGCTCTTCCCAGAGATCTTTTTAGAACTGCCAGTTTCAGTGTGGAAATACTAGAGAGATTCTGTAGGGGGTGGGTGGACATTTCAAGAAAAAGCCCTGCTGGAAACTGATTATATTTGTGATGATGATAAAAAAAATAAATTCCTGTAGAGATCTTTTGTAGGTGGAATTAGTAACCATAAAGACAGGAGGTTTTAATTACATGTACTATTCTTCTGCTCTGTACAATGTAATCTTGACAAGCACTACAGAATATTCTGTAACATTTCTTTATTGTAAGTTCAGAATACGCATATTGTTATTAGAAGCAAAAAGTGCTAGAAAGCAATTGCAAGGGATGTGGGGAAAGGAGGAGGAGGAGTTGCTGAAATATTCTTCTTTTTATTCTTATATATTTTGAGATTAATAGGAGCAGCACCATTATCTACTGGTGTGTGAATGCTTTTAAGAATAGTATTACAACTAAAAATCATGATGAATAGAGGCTCCATAATGAGCAGGTGTTCATCAGACTACAAAATTCTTCTTTTACTGCTTTTTACAGAAAAAGAGAAGGCAGGAGATTAAAAAGGGCTTGTCTGTACCACATCAGCAGCAAGACTACCTGGGACCCCCTCATCACTCATATACCACTGATCCAAGCCTACTGATCCCATTTAAAGCCAGAAGTTCACCAGTAAGACTGATTTGGGTTCATTCACAGCACCTGCTTTCAAATATAGTAGAAAAACTGGACTTGAAAATTGGTACTGAAGATGGGTCTGCACTAAACTCACTGGCAACTTTCCAGCTGTGGAGTGCATTGTTGGGCTTTGGCAAAAGGAAGGGCATTCTCAGTCCTGTCTTCACCAGGTTAGGCAGGTTTTGGAGAAGATAAGCCCATTTCTTCCCCTAAAGTTCTGATCCAAAACCCACTGATGTCAGAGATTCCCACCGATTTCCGCAGGTTTTATAAATCAGCCCCTAATACAAGCATCAACAAAACCCACACCCTCCCATGAGCTTTATTTGAAGGAGGGAGTATTAATACAATTCTGGATTTCTTGTTCCTCTTCCCACTGACCACAGTACCATGGTGATAAACAATAATCAGTTAAAACCTTATAAACTGTGTTCGCCTTTCCTTTCTGTATCCTACATCAAGGCTAAAAAAAAGTCCATATATTGTAGTTTTAACACAACTACAGAGATATTAATTACAAGCAATAAGGTAACTATGGGTGCATCTATAAGTACCCCCCACGGTGCAGTTGTTACTGCACCATCATCATTTAGTACTTGCTTTAGGAAGTACTAAATGATGGCACAGTAACCCGGCAGCACATAGGTCTTTTTTAGCAGCTAGGTTACCGTTGCAACATGCTATAGTGAGATAACTCACCTCTATGGTGATGTAGCATTGGCATCACGGCTTGTTCCTGCCAAGGCTACATCATCATAGCGCATCACTATGACAACACAGCGTCACATATAGACTCCCCACTAATTATATGCATTCAAGTAAGTGGTAGATAGCTATTTGTCAAAAGCTCAGTTAAGCACCATGAGTATCCCTCCATTCACTGGGATGGATTCCCCCCAACTGATCTACCATGACTTGATAAAAAAAAGAGGGGTTCAGTGGTGCTCAAAACCCAGACCCACAGGCGGGGGTACTCACTGTCTTATCACAGTTGGTCATGGGGCTCTGCCTCCCCTACACCCCATCCACTTGCCAACCATCCAAGTTGTCATACTGCTGTGTCAGCCTGCAGTCCCAGCTCCTCTTCTTCAGCTGAGGGATCCGAGACTACCCAGCTCCTGTTCACAGTGCAGTCTCATGGTTGCAGCCTGCTCTGTTTTCTGGCTCTTCAGTCCTATTAGACCCCAGTATAGACAGGGCTGGTACTTGCAGTGCCCTCCGTAGGCTCAGGATTGAACAAACCCTGCCTGAGCATTAAGGATGGTGAGTGACCTCAGGCTCGCTCTTGGGGATTGTGAGGTCAACAAACTTTGCATGGCTCCCAGACACTGCCTGTACCTCCTTTCTGCAGGGCCAGGTCCTTTGTAATCACTGCTCAGCTGGGTCACACCCTGGCAAGCTCCTCTTCTTGGCTCCTGCCTCCTCTCTCCTTGCCAGCTTCTGCCAGCATTTTTAAATCCCCCGCAGTGGCAACTGTGACTGACATCATCAGCTGGCTGTTGCTGAGCTTAATTGAAAGCTGCTTGAAAAGCTGGTGCATCAGCGGCTCACGTGACCCACCTGATGACCGACCTGCCTTTCAGGTAAGTTTTCGGGGCCAAAGTCCCCAGGTCTGTCTCCCAGAGTGTTGGGGCTTTTCCCAGCCACTTCCAGTCCCCAAAAGCAGCTCCCACCACCACACTACTTCTCAAAAAACATGGTAAAATGGTGATAGCATTTTTTCTGTCAGTGCTTAATACAAAGAAATACATGCATGTTGGTTAGAGCTGAAGTTATTGCAGTTGTGTTACTGGCGAGTGTAAAGTTTGCAAACCTGGCTCTACATTTCATGGCTTTTTCATTTTTAACTTTTAAAGTCTAATGCTCTTGTGTGGCAGATGTTGAGGAACCAAAGACATGTGACTAACTTATCTGAATTTTCTTTTCCTTTCTGAAAAATGATATAAGACTAAAATCCAGAGACTGACAACTGGTTTACAAATGTAGTATAACATCCCATGTAGACATTCTTAATTGGTACAAGAGATTTCATCCTGTCTAAATTAGGCTATTTGTGGAGAGATTTAAGATGAGTGATATAATTCATGCTTATTCCATATGGGAGAGTTGTGCTACTGTAACAGTAGCAGTGTAACCATGTTATTATACATGAGCAGATCTAGGATTTTGAAGGGTACAGATGGTGTGGCACATCGTCATATACAACACAAAGCATATTTTTCTCCACTTAGAAAGAAACTAGACACTTCACTATTATGGTAGGGGGCTAGCATTATTCAGTTTAAGATCAAAACAAAAAATAAATATAACTACTGGAATGTGCACTAATTTGCTAGTGTAATTATATAACGTTAAAAAAACCCCAACACACTACAAACATATAGCATTAAGAAAACCACTACAAACTAGACAAAAAGTCAAAGAATATTGTATCATTAGTCCTATAGTCATAACCATTAAATGGACATCTCTTATTCAGATTCATAAAATCTAGCCTTTATGACCATCTTGACAGTGCCCCTCTATACTTCACTGTTGATTATTTCTATACCTGAGTTAATATTACCTCACCTGAGTTCAGGTTTGTAGGTACTGCTAAAAACAAACTGCAAAGCTATAAAACACAGAAGAGAGACATTACCAGGTGTGGCTAAACACACAGAAAGAATAGCATGACTAGTAAAACATCAAGATCATTAAAAAGGATAGAGAGTCCTCAACACCTGTGGAGTGGAGAGAGCTTAACAGGAATCAGAGAGAGGATGAGCCATGAAATCAACTGGAGCACTGACAGACATGGACAGGGTGGAGGGGGGAAATGCACTCTGCTGGAAGCAGAAATGTGTTACCTTGACCCAGCTCTGCAACATCTGTAGAGATCAGGCACTTCAGAAGCACTTTTTGGTGCTTTTAGGTAAAGCTGATTCAATCAGCTATTAGATAAAAGCACCAAAAAGCCCTAGTAAAACACTCACTTTCTACAGATGTTGGGAAAGCCAGGTGCAACTAACATGCTGCCTCTTCTGGGCTTGCACTGGGCTTGGTGCGGGAGTACACCAAGTTTAAAATAAAGCACCATTTTTTTCCACGTCTGCAAGCACCTTAGATTCTCTCAACACCACCGGAACAGAAATGCCACTCACCCTCCCAGGCAGCTGAGTTTAAAGTTTGGGTGGAGCAGAAATCAAAGGGGGTGCAACAACTGCACTACTGCAACTCCCCCCAGATCCTTCCCTGCTGCTGTAACTGAAAAAGTCTCTCATATAGAGAAACCCAGCAGGCTCTCAGGAGCACTCACTGCAGCTCAAACAGTACAAACCTGAGCCTACTTTGTACCTGGTTAGTCTTGATAGCAACCTAGACCATTAGTGGCTGCCAGAAAAAGTAGGACAGCTGGAGATCAGCAGGGTACAAGTAAGCAATGGTTACTCAACTCCAGATATTTTTGCTGTGCTTTTGGTCTTCCTGACAGGAGGTTCCTGTGAATGGCTATAGCAGCTTTAGGGCTGCCTTGCACCAGCAATGTGGGGTAGAACAACTGTGCCAGAGCGCATATGGACTGCCTTCATCTTGCAAATAAGCACTATAAAGGAGAAATTAAGAAAACAAGCAGTGAAGAAAGGTCCAGGATGTGCATACACCGACTGCTCTGAGCCTGTGTGAGTCATTCCTGACTGAGCAACTATGAAATCTCATTTAAACTGCACTTTGATTCATAGCAGGCTGAGTATGATCTGGACTTCTGATAATGGTATACTAGTCCAGATCTTTTAGAAAAAAACCTAAAGTCAAAGAACTGATGGAAGCTAAAAATACAAACAATGAGGAGAAAGCATCCATCATATTGTCAGCTTTATCAGGGAATGAGTCATTGGTGCAAGGGCTGCATTAGAGTTACCAAACAAAAGATGGAAAATACATTATATCCATTAAGCATTGGTAAGACACTGTGGTGGAAGTAAATCAGCCTGGAATATGGTTATTCTTAATTTGTGTTATGTTATTATATGACAACAACCAACGTTACAGCCTGGCTAGTAATGAATGATTCATTTCCTGAGAAACATCTAACAATTACTGTTTCTTTTTAAAACTGTGTGCAAAAGTATGTATAAGTGTAAATACACATAAACATACACCTACATGCACGCACTGAGTCACTACAGGTGCTGACACATACTTCAACAATATAACTTATGTAAAAACCTGCAGTATTTTAAGGCTTTTTATTTTGTTTTACAGCTAAGAATATGGTTGCTACCTAGACATAAGACAGAAACCTAACTATATAGATTTCATTCACTGCATTATAAGAAAGTACTGTGTAACAATGGAAAAAACATTAAAATAAAATTTTTGGCATTGGATTGTGTTGTTTATGATAGGCAATAATACGCAACGCTTTACTTCCATTTACATGTGTAAAGTGCTATAATTATTAAACCCAATTATATCCAATAACACTTAATTAACCATCTCACAGGGGTGCTGTGAAGATTAATTAATATATGTACAGCACTTTGAAAATGTACAGTACTCCCCAAGTGCTAAGTATCTTTATTATGCTATTTATCTAGAATATTGTATAAATAAAATACAGAGACTAAATTGAGATTAACCTTAGAAATGTTGAGCTGTTCAGTATCACCATTTTCAGTGGACATGACAACATCACAAACAAAGGCTACAAGGGAATATGACTGCTCTCTGTAAACACACGAAGGAGGTAAAACCCAGGGAGAAAAGGTATTTAAACTGGAAGATAGTGTTGGCACAAAGACAAACAGCCATAGAATGTCCAGGAGTAAATTCAGGATGGAAATTATAAGGCTTCTAACCATTATCAGAGTGTGGTCTGGAATGGTCTTTCAGTAGGCATGGTAGGGATGGTAGGAACAAGAAATCTGAGTTGTTTACAGATGGCGCTTGATCAGTTTAAAGAAAGAAATTATCTGACTTGGTTGTGACTCCAGGGATCCACTGCAGTTGTATGTTCCTGAAAGCCTGCTATATCACAGAAGCCTGTGCGTGAGATGCAGTGCTCCATTCTGCAACACATGGCCTATGTCAAGTAAAACAACAGAGATGCTTACAAAATTGTTCTGGTCAGACACTGTAACTTCTGGTATAGCCAAATTAAACAAGGTAATAAACAACCTGTTACAACTGTTACTCAAGAGAACAGGTGCACCTCTGTATGGCTCCCAATTGGATCTCATAAATGAGGAAATAAGCCCTGATCACTTACTCTGCCTGGATGCACAGGAGCCCAGCAATTAAGCAGAGTAGACAGTTCAGAGAGGACAGCAATGTGTGGCCCAGGCAATTCTCAGACTACAGATCTCAGGTGAGCCTAGGTGGCACTTCAGAAGACAAATCTGTTCTGAGCTGCTGGGGCCACTCCACAGGGGTTTATTCTGCCTAATGGCTTGTCTCTGGGGAAACTTATACACGTGTCAGATGCCAGAACCGATGTGTGCTAATTAGCACACGCGGAAGCAACCTCAGCATCTAGTGTATTCAGTAGGGCTGTGCAAAGCTTCGGGTGCTGATTCAGTTTGGAGGAGATTTGGCTTGATTCAGCAGCCAAATCTGAATCGAATCAAGGGACCAATTAAAAGGTCTAAATCAATTTGAAGCTCTCTGTATGAATTCGGAAAAAGATTCACAGAGCTTCAGTAATTTGGACAGTCGCTACTGGCTGCAACAGGGAGCTGGACCTGGACTCCATGCTGGTAAGTAGGGGGCAGGGGAGGGGAAGCTGGAGGAGTGGGGAGGGGACCATGGGGGACCTCTGCCAG